>NC_057804.1:183886396-184568937 GCF_018294505.1 Triticum aestivum
GAGACCCCCACCTGCTCTCGTTCTCCAGCGTCACCAAGCACCCCGCACCCGACCCCGTGCCGCGCCGGAGCCCCACCTCGTCGGCGTGCCCGTGCCGAGGAACCGTCGCCTATCGCCATCGCCCGATGCCGCCCGGAGCAACCTCGCCGGCCTACTTCCTCTCCGATGCCGTCGTCCCCATCGCCCTCCTTGCCCCCCCCCGTTGCCTCGAACCCTAAGAACCCGGTGAGGCCACGACTTCCACTCCCTCCTCTCTGTCTCCCTTGCGCCGCCCCGCAGTCGTGCACACGCGCACCTGCCGTGGGCTGCGACCACACGTCACCGTGCCCTTGCTGCAGCGCCCCCGCACTTCCTCCTATGATGTTTGAGTAGATCCGTTTTTTCCTATGGGTTAATTGATGATCGTGATTGGTTTGAGTTGCATGTTTTATTATTGGTGCTGTCCTATGGTGCTCTCCGTGTCGTGCAAGCGTGAGGGATTTCCACTGTAGGGTGTTGCAATATGTTCATGATTCGCTTATAGTGGGTTGCTTGAGTGACAGAAGCATAAACCCGAGTAAGGGGGTTGTGGAGTATGGGATAAAGGGGACTTGATGCTTTAATGCTATGGTTGGGTTTTACCTTAATGATCTTTAGTAGTTGCAGATGCTTGCTAGAGTTCCAATCATAAGTGCATATGATCCAAGAAGAGAAAGTATGTTAGCTTATGCCTCTCCCTCAAATAAAATTGCAATAGTGATTACCGGTTTAGTTATTGATTGCCTAGGGACAAATAACTTTCTCGTGACAAAAAGCTCTCTACTAAAACTCACTTAGTTGTGTCTTCATCTAAACAACCCCTACTTTTTATTTACGTGCTTTTTATTATCTTGCAAACCTATCATATCACACCTGCAAAGTACTTCTAGTTTCATACTTGTTCTAGGTGAAGCGAACGTCAAGCCTGCGTAGAGTTGTATCGGTGGTCGATAGAACTTGAGGGAATATTTGTTCTACCTTTAGCTCCTCGTTTGGTTCGACACTCTTACTTATCGAAAGAGGCTACAATTGATCCCCTATACTTGTGGGTTATCAAGACCTTTTTCTGGCACCGTTGCCAGGGAGTCATAGCGTGGGGTGAATATTCTTGTGTGTGCTTGTTTGCTTTATCACTAAGTAATTTTTATTTGCTGTTCTAAGTTGTTCTCTATCTTTAGTTATGGATATGGAACACGAAATACCAAAAAAATTAGGTGTACTTGCTACTCATGGAGATGGGGAACCTCCTAAAACCCTCGATGCTCATTATGTGAAAGATATTATGTACTACTTTGATAATCCTGAGAAAACCACATTCAACTTTATAATGGGAGACACGTTGGATCAACGTGAATACTTTAGGGATTATCGCTTGACACAAAAACGGAAACTATTATGGATCAAATTTATATGTTTCATTGGTATGCTAGGCAACTATGCTTGAGATATGATTATACTTGTTGCTCTAGGATGAAGGCTCCACACCTTCCCTTTTCATGCAAATTTAATGATGATAAAACCTTGGATTCTTATGCTAATGGTATCTATGATTACTATGATGTGGAACAAATAGAAGAATTCGTTGCTTTTATGAGTGCTTATGAAATTGAATCTTTGTTTAAAGAGTGAAAATCTTGATGATGCTGTTTACAGACCTGAAAATTTTGCTATACTTAAATATTGTTATGAGAATTATGAATACAATTCCGATATTGATGCATTTATTGAGAAACTCTCCGCTGTCCAAGAAGAGTCTAATATTTTGCAGGAGTCTATGGAAGAAGGAATTGATGAAACTGTGAGCTCATTGGATGAAAAAGATGATGAGGAGAGCGAAGAACAAAAGGAGGAAGAGCGGATTAGCTACCCGTGCCCACCTTCTAATGAGAGTTACTCTTCAACTCATACATTGTTTAATTTCCCTTCGTGCTTACCGAAGGATGATTGCTATGATGATTGTTATGGTCCCTTGATCCTCTTGAAATATCCCTTTTTGATGAACTTGATGCTTGCTATGCTTGTGGCCATGATGCCAATATGAATTATGCTTATGGAGATGAACTTGCTATAGTTCCTTATGTTAAACATGAAATTGTTTCTATTGCACCCACGCATGATAGTCCTATTATGTTTTTGAATTCTCCAAACTACACTATATCGTAGAAGTTTGTGCTTATTAAGGATTATATTGATGGGTTGCGTTTTACCATTGCACATGATAATTTTGATAGATATAATATGCATGTGCTTGCTGCGCCTACTTGCAATTATTATGAGAGAGGAACTATATCTCCACCTCTCTATATTTCCAATATGATAAAATTGCAAGAAACTGCTTATACTATGCATTGACCTTTACTACGTGTGCATGAATTGTTCTTTTATGACATGCCGATGCATAGGAAGAGAGTTAGACTTTGTTGTTTCTTGATATATGTTACTTTGTGCTCACTACTAAATTACAAATCATTGTTAATTAAAATTGGCTTTGATATACCTTGGGATCCGGGTGGATTCATTACTTGAGCACTATATGCCTAGCTTAATGGCTTTAAAGAAAGCGCTGCCAGAGAGACAACCCGGAAGTTTTAGAGAGTCATGTATTTCTGTTGTGTGCTTTCATATAGTCTAAAAACAAAAAAATAAAGAGGGAACCCAAAACTTTTCAAAAAGGAAAGTGAAAGTAAGAGAGACAAGCATTGTTGAAGTGGGGGAGCTCCTTGAATTTTGTCCATGCTCATGGAAACTTTGTGAATCTTAATTACAGAATTTTTTTATCAAAATTAATTATCCCCTTGTACAATTCCATTGCATTATAAAAATAATGTGCTAAGGTTTGCCTTTAGGTTGTTTACAATGCTTGTTGGTTTGTACGGTGCAGGACAAAAACTTTGGCTGTAGTGCGCGATTTTACATTTTTTACTGGAACGTCAAAAGGTTCTGAAACTTTTTGCACTGTCTTGATGTAAAAATTGTTTACTTTTCCTAATTTTGGTAGAATTTTTAGGGTACCAGAAGTATGGTGAATGTTCAGATTTCTACAGACTGTACTGTTTTTGACAGATTCTGTTTTTGATGCATAGTTTACTTGTTTTGATGAAACTATCAATTCCTATCAGTGGATTAAGCCATGGAAAAGTTATATTACAGTAGACACAATGAAAAAATAAAATATTAATTGGTTTGCAACAGTACTTAGAGTAGTGATTTGCTTTATTATACTAACGGATCTTACCGAGTTTTCTGTTGAAGTTTTGTGTGGATGAAGTGTTTGATCGAGGAGGTCTCGATATGAGGAAAAGGAAGAGAGGAAAGAGCTCAAGATTGAGGATTCCCAAGGCACCCCAAGTAAATATTCAAGGTGACTCAAGCATCTAAGCTTGGGGATGCCCCGGAAGGCATCCCCTCTTTCTTCAACAAGTATCGGTATGTTTTCAGATTCGTTTCGTTCATGCGATATGTGCAAGTCTTGGAGCGTCTTTTGCATTTAGTTTTCACTTTTCTTTTATGCACCATGCTGGTATGAGATAGTCCTTGGTTGATTTATAGAATGATCTTTGCACTTCACTTAAATCTTTTGAGTATGGCTTTATAGAATGCTTCATGTGCTTCACTTATATCATTTGAAGTCTGGATTGCATGTTTCTCTTCACATAGAAAACCGCCATTTGTAGAATGCTCTTTTGCTTCACTTATATTTATTAGATCATGGGCATATATTTTGTAGAAATAATTAAACTCTCTTGCTTCACTTATATCAATTTAGAGAGATGACAGGAATTGGTCATTTACATGGTTAGTCATAAAATCCTACATAAAACTTGTAGATCACTGAATATGATATGTTTGATTCCTTGCAATAGTTTTGTGATATAAAGGTGGTGATATTAGAGTCGTGCTAGTTGAGTGATTGTGAAACTGAGAATTACTTGTGTTGAGGTTTGCAAGTCCCGTAGCATGCATGTATGGTAACCATTGTGTGACAAATTTGAAGCATGGGGTGTTTCTTTGATTATCTTCCTTATGAGTGGCGGTCGGGGATGAGCGATGGTATTTTCCTACCAATCTATCCCCCTAGGGGCATGCGTAGTAGTACTTTGCTTCGAGGGCTAATAAACTTTTGCAATAAGTATACGAGTTCTTTATGACTAATGTGAGTCCATGGATTATACGCACTCTCACCCTTCCATCATTGCTAGCCTCTTTGGTACCGTGCATTGCCCTTTCTCACCTCGAGAGTTGGTGCAAACTTCGCCGGTGCATCCAAATCCCGTGATATGATACGCTCTATCACACATAAGCCTCCTTACATCTTCCTCAAAACAGCCACCATACCTACCTATCATGGCATTTCCATAGCCATTCCGAGATATATTGCCATGCAACTTCCATCATCATCATATACATGACTTGAGCATTCATTGTCATATTGCTTTGATCGTAAGACAGCTAGCATGATGTTTTCATGGCTTGTTCGTTTTGTTTGATGTCTGTGCTATGCTAGATCATTGCACATCCCGGTACACCACCGGAGGCATTCATATAGAGTCATATCTTTGTTCTAGTATCGAGTTGTAAGTAAATAGAAGTGTGATGATCATCATTATTAGAGCATTGTCCCGAAAAAAAGAGGCCAAAGAAGCCTAAATAAAAAAAAGGGGCCAAAGAAGCCCGCAAAAAAAGAGAATAAAAGGGACAATGTTACTATCCTTTTACCACACTTGTGCTTCAGAGTAGCACCATGTTCTTCATATAGAGAGTCTCTTGAGTTATCACTTTCATATACTAGTGGGAATTTTCATTATAGAACTTGGCTTGTATATTTCGATGATGAGCTTCCTCAAATGCCCGAGGTCTTCATGAGCAAGCAAGTTGGATGCACACCCACTTAGTTTCAGTTTGAGCTTTCATACACTTATAGCTCTAGTGCATCTGTTGCATGGTAATCCCTACTCCTCGCATTGACGTCAATTGATGGGCATCTCCATAGCCCGTTGATTAGCCGCGTCGATGTGAGACTTTCTCCCTTTTTGTCTTCTCCACATAAACATCCACCATCATATTCTATTCCACCTATAGTGCTACATCCATGGCTTGGGCTCATGTATTGCGTGAGGGTTGAAAAAGATGAAGCGCATTAAAAAGTATGAACCAATTGCTCGGCTTGTCATCGGGGTTGTGCATGATGGGAGCATTTTGTGTGACGAAAATGAAGCATGGCCAAACTATATGATTTTGTAGGGATAAGTTTCTTTGGCTATGTTATTTCGATTAGACATAATTGCTTGGTTGGCATGCTTGAAGTATTATTGTCTTAATATCAAATGATAGACTATTTCTTTGAATCACTCGTGTCTTAATATTCATTCCATGATTAGATTACATGATCAAGATTATGCTAGGTAGCATTCCACATCAAAAATTATCTTTTTATCATTTAGCTACTCGAGGATGAGCAAGGATTAAGCTTAGGGATGCTGATACGTCTCCGTCATATCTATAATTTTTGATTGTTCCATGCCAATATTATTCAACTTTCATATACTTTTGGCAACTTTTTATACTATTTTTGGGACTAACATATTGATCTAGTGCCCAGTGTCAGTTCCTGTTTGTTGCATGTTTTATGTTTCGTAGAAACCCCATATCAAACTGAGTCCAAGTGGGATAAAAACGGACGGAGAATATTTTTGGAATATTTATGATTTTTGGAAAGAAAAACCAACACGAAACGGTGCCCGAGGGGGCCACGAGGCAGGGGGGCGCACTCCTGACCCTCGTGGGCACCTCGTAAGGCGGTTGCTGCTCTTCTTTTGCCGCAAGAAAGCTAATTTTCAGGAAAAAAATCGTGGCAAAGGTTTCAATCCAATCGGAGTTACGGATCTCCGGGAATATAAGAAACGGTGAAAGGGCAGAATCTGAGAACGAAGAAACAGAGAGAGACAGAGAGACAGACCCAATCTCAGAGGGGCTCTTGCCCCTCCCACGCCATGGAGACCATGGACCAGAGGGTAAACCCTTCTCCCATCTAGGGAGAAGGTCAAGGAAGAAGAAGAAGGAGGGGGCTCTCTCTCCCTTGCTTCCGGTGGCGTCGGAACGCCACTGGGGCCATCATCATCACCACGATCTACACCAACAACTTCACCGCCCTCATCACCAACTCTTCCCCCCTCTATGCAGCGGTGTAACCCTCTTTTACCCACTGTAATCTCTACTTAAACATGGTGCTCAATGCTATATATTATTTCCCAATGATGTATGGCTATCCTATGATGTTTGAGTAGATCTGTTTTGTCCTATGGGTTAATTGATGATCGTGATTGGTTTGAGTTGCATGTTTTATTATTGGTGTTGTCTTATTGTGCTCTCCGTGTCGCGCAAGCGTGAGGGATTCCCGCTGTAGGGTGTTGCAATATGTTCATGATTCGCTTATAGTGGGTTGCTTGAGTGACAGAAGCATAAACCCGAGTAAGGGGGTTGTGGCGTATGGGATAAAGGGGACTTGATGCTTTAATGCTATGGTTGGGTTTTACCTTAATGATCTTTAGTAGTTGCAGATGCTTGCTAGAGTTCCAATCATAAGTGCATATGATCCAAGAAGAGAAAGTATTTTAGCTTATGCCTCTCACTCAAATAAAATTGCAATAGTGATTACCGGTTTAGTTATCGATTGCCTAGGGACAAATAACTTTCTCGTGACAAAAAGCTCTCTACTAAAACTAACTTAGTTGTGTCTTCATCTAAACAGCCCCTACATTTTATTTATGTGCTTTTTATTATCTTACAAACCTATCCTATTACACCTGCAAAGTACTTCTAGTTTCATACTTGTTCTAGGTGAAGCAAACGTAAAGCCTGCGTAGAGTTGTATCGGTGGTCGATAGAACTTGAGGGAATATTTGTTCTACCTTTAGCTCCTCGTTGGATTCGACACTCTTACTTATCGAAAGAGGCTACAATTGATCCCCTATACTTGTGGGTTATCAGCGGTGCGCTGGGTTGGACTGGAATGCCTGCTCTTGTATAAGGGAGGCTAGGTCTGCTCACCGGCCGCCCTCGCAACATGCAGGTGTGCAATGGGCGATGGGCCTAGATCCCTGCGCGCATTGGATTTAGACCGGTGTGCTGACCTCTCTGTTGTGCCTAGGTGGGGCTGCGACGTGTTGATCTTCCGAGGCCAGGCATGACCCCGGAAAGTGTGTCCGGCCACACGGATCGAGCATGTTGGGAAATGTGGTGCACCCCTATAGGGAAGTTTATCTATTCGAATAGTCATGTCCCTCGGTAAAAGGACGACCCAGAGTTGTACCTTGACCTTATGACAACTAGAACCCGATACTTAATAAAACACACCCAGACAAGTTCCAGAGACAACTCGGTGATCCCTTTTCCACAGGGCAACGAGGGGAGGATCGTCGGGTAGGATTATGCTATGTGATGATACTTGGTGGAATTCAATCTACTCCCTTCTACATGCTGCAAGATGGAGGCTGCCAGAAGCGTAGTCTTCGATAGGACTAGCTATCCCCCTCTTATTCTGGTATTCTGCAGTTCAGTCCACCGATATTGCCTCTTTACGCATATACCCATGCATATGTAGTGTAGATCCTTGCTTGCGAGTACTTTGGATGGGTACTCAAGGTTGCTTTGCTCCCTCTTTTCCCCATTTTCCTCCTCTTCCCGGATGTCGCAACCAGATGTTGGAGCCCAGGAGCCAGACGCCACCGTCGACGACTACTCCTACTACACTGGAGGTGCCTACTACTACATGCAGGCCGTTGACGATGACCAGGAGTAGTTTAGGAAGATCCCAGGCAGGAGGCATGTGCCTCTTTCGATCTGTATCCCAGTTTGTGTTAGCCATCTTATGGCAACTTGTTTAACTTATGTCTGTACTCAGATATTGTTGCTTCCGCTGACTCATTTATGTTCGAGCACTTGTATTCGAGCCCTCGAGGCCCCTGGCTTGTAATATGATGCTTGTATGACTTATTTTACTTTTAGAGTTGTGTTGTGATATCTTTCCGTGAGTCCCTGATCTTGATCGTACACATTTGCGTGCATGATTAGTGTACGACTGAATCGGGGGCGTCACAAGTTGGTATCAGAGCCGACTGCCTATAGGAATCCCCCTTCCACACTCCTTGGCAGAAGTCGAGTCTAGTCACTACAAAAGTTTTACTAACATGGTTGTGAGTCTTACGGGCCCACGTCGCCATTTGGGTGCTATTAGGATCTTTTACTCCTCGACCTTTACTCTGGGACTCTGATCTCTCCTCTATTTGAGTTAAATGATTTTACTAACACCGACTCTAGGTTCTCATAACTACTTCCTCCCGGAGAGCCCTCGCTCCAGATGATTGCTTAGTGCACCAAAAGATTTCGGAGATACTCTACGATGGTCTCCCGAGACACTTGTGCCCACCGCCCTTACAAACTCCCTACCACTGTTATATCCTTATGGATAACTGTATACACCTTCCATTCTTACATTCAATCCCATTGATCTTGTTATTACAAGATGCCTCAAACTGCTCTCCGTTGCTCCGAGAATCCTTTGAGCTTACTGCCTTGCAGTTCTTACCACATGAATACACCCTACGGATAATTTCTCACACTTATCGAGTATCCGCTCATCCTTAGTTGATCCATGTAATTCACAAAAATTCTTCAAAATGTTATTTGACCTTCTAAAAATCCTCAGCACCTTATTACTACTGAAGTTCTTACCTTCCTGCATTATGGTTAATTCCATATATCTAGTAATCTTTGTTGGCATCCTTTGTCATTATCATTTTGGGTCCGTTGATTCAATATGTTGTGAATTCCCGCAATCATCAAATGATCCTTATGAATTATCTTTCCGGCTCAGCCGTCAATTTTAACTCGAGCTGGTTCTCGACCAATCAAATTGTCGTCGATTGTACCCCTAAGACTATTCAACTTATCCATCCCTAATTAGAGCGTTGCTTCTGATCCCTTGAGTGCGAATTCATAATTCTTGTGCAATTGAGCTTTGAGTTAGTTAGTTGTTTCTATAATCTGACCCCCCCTTGCATTCTTTCTTCTTCTTGTTGAGTACCGATGCTCACATTAGATCCCTTGTGGACCACCAGATCCTTTATTGGATTTTATCTGACAACGTCCTTCGTATTCAATAACTTTGTGAGTCTTTTCTCGAATACATAATGCCTTTGGTAAATTGTATCCTCTGCCTTGTCGAACATGCTCTTCTTCCGAGCTTGTGTTATTTACTCCTGAAGTTTGTGGTATATGTTCCCAAGAGGCCTTGATGGGTTGAACCTATGCCTTTTCTAATCTGTGTGAACTCGGAAATTACTACGGGTCATGCTCTACTGATGTTATTCAGATAAAATTTCAACACTACAACTTCGTCGAAGGCGAGAAGTGAGTGAAAGGTTATGCATTAGAGAAGTGGGAGTCGACCTTGAACTTTGTGTTCATGCCCATGGACACGATGTAGATCCTGTCATGGAAGCTTCTTGTAATAATAACTATTTCCTTGATAAATATCGTCTGGTATCTGTGAATTGATCCTTTGCAACCGTGGTTCCGACCATGATTGTTCTTCTTTGATCCATTTCTCGGACAATTTAAAGAACTTGTCTTCTACAGATCAATGCACTTGCCCAACCTCTATTATGATCTACCTTCGAGTATTACCCCTGGTATCTTGAGGATATCATGCCATTGAACTACATCTTATGAACTTTCGATGAAGTACTACCTTTCCCTGTCATTGTCACTTCATGAGTTCTGGGTTGCTTGTCAACCGAGAACACCGATAAGTGGACCGATTTCACACTCTGATTCAATAACTCTAAGTAATTTTTGTTGCTTACGAGTTTAATAATCCTTCAAGTCATTCCTAGCCTGATCGGCTATATCATTATCATGCTAAATTTTAACTGTGCTATCTGGTCCTTCCCGGAGCACAATTTTCGATGATGATCTAAGCTTACGTTGACTTTCCTCGTCATATCATTTTGCCTTGAACAACAAGCTTGACTCCGAGTTTATGATGTACCTGTGGTTCCAATAACCTTTCGCTTCGGCATTCCTTTAACTTGATGTCATCACCGATCGGCTACATCTTCTTGAAACCTCTCAACAAATTTTTCGTGATCATCATCAACATTCTGAATCCTTCCCAGGCATCAATTGAATTCATGATGGTAAGTGCCATCCTCATCCCTTGGTAATTTGAGTTACCATTGACAACATATTTACCTTCCTTTCATCACAAACTTGTTCTTGTTAAGGATGCAACTTGCTATTCAGTTTGTGTTATGTTCTACCTTGAAGTATCACAGTCCGTTATGTCAAGGATGTTGCAAGGATTACTCCACCTCTTAAGAATTCTGGGTATTGTGATGCCTCTCACTATCACCCTTCTTTTTGGTCCCCGTGTTGCTTCTAACCGGAATAACAATAAATGAACTCTGCCGTGAGACTTCAGTATTCTTAGCAACCTTATTGCTTTGAAGTTAATGGTCGATAGTTTCATTCTAAGATTATTGCTTATTGAATCATCATTCAAACATTGATCATGCTATCTAGTCCTGATTTCTGGGTGCACCCTTCCATCATTGCTAAATTGTTTATGTTTTCCTCGAGCATACATCATTATATCATTTGATCTGGCTAATGTTATCTCCTTGTTCACATAGTTGTGGAAATCCATCTTTTTAGAAATTTCAATGAATTCTCGCTGAGTCAATCAGCCACCTCCACACCTCTCCTTGATTTAATGATGAACTCTTGTTTCGGAACTCGCTTCCATAGTTCAATTCCCGGGAATCTTACAATGTCATCTCGAACATTTGTGTTCCACCTTTCTTCACAGGCATCCTGAGTCTGAGGTATCCTGACCCCAATCAGATCTAAATCTCGGTCAGATATGATGGTTGGAACATATTTCCAAGAGTTATAACATTTGGACGTTATATGGCCCATTAAGGTGATGTCATGCCTAGCACACCTGGCTAGGGGACTTATTGTTATAGTTCCCTTTCTGGCAGGGTTAGCCATTCTTCCATGAGGAAATTATAAGACTTATTCTATAAGTTGTTCCTGATGAATCCTTTGAGTATACAAATTCTGACCTTTGTTGGAAGACCATGTCAATGCTATCTCAAAGCATGTCTGTGGTACTCAGATTTTCAATGAAAACATTTGAAGCATAATGCTAAATTTTCTTTATCATCTATTCAAACACTATTGTTTGGGGAATGTCGTGGAATTAACACGTCAGATGTCCTATCAGAAGGACTTAGTCGTGGATCCATCACAATGAGATTAGCTTAAAGGGGTTAAACCGGACAAGGGACACGAGAGTTTTATACTAGTTCGGCCCCTTACGATGAAGGTGAAAGCCTACGTCTAGTTGTGATGGGATTATGGGGTTTCGATGACGAGGGAGCGAATACGCTTTGCCTGAGTCTCGAGTTGTTGTTTCCTGTCCCTGAACCGCCGCCGGGTCGTCCCTTTATATAGACAGGTTGACGCCCGGCCAGTTTACAGAGTCCCGAGGCCGGCTCATACAAGTGTCCGTCTCGGTCTCTTCCTTTCCCTAACTTACAATACAAGTTATACGACTATGGTGGTTTATAACTACGGGCCCTAATCCGCCTTTGGGCTCTGGGCCTCTAAGCTTTAATAGTAGAGCGCCATCTTCTTTGTCTTCATGGGCTTCAATATGGATGAGCGTGAACCAGCCCCTCCTGGGTGGTTTACACTCAGTAGTTATATCCTCAACATTAGGCCCCAGATTGATTTGAACTTGTTCATGTCAATCTTCAATACTTAGAAAAATTCCCTGAACATCTTCGTGCAATTATCGTAAACCGCCATGATATCTTCTCCCTGTAAACTTTGGTAAACCGCCATGACGTCATCTTCTGAATTTGCAGTAAATTGTCATGATCTCATCTCTGTATAAAAAGATTAAAAATATTCCTTTCATTAATTATCTTCCGAAGATCGAGGCGACAGCTCCGTCCTATTTTGCCGCTTCGGGCTCCTCGATTCTTGCGCCTGTCACTTATCCCTTTGCCTTTATAAATAAGACCGGGGGTCCTTTCCATTTCCCCCCTTGCCTCTTCGCATCTTCTTCCTCCTCGCGACCCCGAAGAGCTCAAGCATCGCCGCCGCCGTCGACCCTTGAATCTGCACCGACTAGGCCGCTGCATCAACCTGTTCGTACCAGAGACCATGCAACACTCCTCCGCCACTACGTGGCCCTGGTAAGTACTCCTTTCCTCAACTAGCAAATCTGCATTAGGGTTCCAAGGTTCTTCGGTGTTCATCAGCGTTCATCGGTGTTCATCTGTTTTCCCTTAGCATCTCATTGAATCTAGCTAGGCCTGACAGCTTCTTCTCGTGGCCGAAGCCGTAGTTTTAATCTGTCCCGCCATAGTATCTCGTTGTTCCTGGATAGATCCCATCTGGACTGTTAATGTTCTACCGTCGCCATTTTTAGGGCTCAGAAATTTTTCTTTACTAGGCCGCGATAGATCCAAAATTATAATATCATCTTGCAAAACCTGTTTCTTTAGTACTTAGTAGATTTCAGATGCACTTCTTCCACCTGTAGGAGGTTTAACCTTTAGAAAATCATAATCCGCCAGGTACCATTAGCCCTCACGTAAACTGCCATCTTAACTTGAGCATCAATATCCGGTTTATCATGCATATATGCTCCAATTAAACTCCCCGGTTTAACATCGTTTTGTGCACATCAATCTTGAACCGTGAACCGGCTTTTGCGCTTCCTTCACAGTTTGTCTTCCAAAATGGCCAAGCAATTCTCCTCTTGCAACTGGGTTCCTTCCCGGACCACAGAGACACAACTCAATGGATATGTTTTCACTGGCGCTTTGGCCAAAAAGGAGGTCATTCATTGGCGAGTCCCTGGCTCTGAGTGCCCTCCTGAACCTCAAGACGGAGAAGTGGTTGTATTTATGCAGCATCTAGACCGGGGATTTAGTCCTCCTGGATCAAAGTTTTTCCGGGATGTACTTGCAAACTTCCAACTCCATCCTCAAGACATTGGACCAAACTCTGTGTCCAACATCTGCAATTTCCAAGTGTTCTGTGAAGTTTACCTTCAAGAAGAACCGACTGTTGAGCTCTTTAGGGACTTCTTCCACTTAAACCACCGAACTGAATTCTCTGACAGCCCCAATACTGAACTTGGCGGAGTATCGATTCAGAAGAGGAAAGAAGTTGATTTTCCTCAAGCCAAACATCACAGCCACCCCAAAGATTGGAATCAAACATGGTTCTATTGTCAGAACAATGCTCCTGCTGATGAGAACCCTCTGCCGGGTTATCGTGCTCACCGTCTCAGTAATGGTCATCCACTACCTCAATGGCTCACCGCTAAGGAACGACAAACATATGCTCCTCAACTTGATAAGCTCCGGGCTCTTCTGGCGAACGATTTAGCAGGCATTGATCTCATCCGTTGCTGGGTATCATGGGGTATTTTGCCCTTAAGCTGCCACACCAGGTTGATGCATGAGTATACCGGGAACGTCAAGGACCCTCAATGGCACCATGAAATATAGATGACTGATGATGAAGTTACTGAGTCCATGAAGAAGATGCTATATGAACCGATCGCTGAGTGCAGCAAGACTGGGTTGCGCCTCTTTTATGCTTCCAACAAACCGCCAGCTGTAAGACTTTACCTTTCTGCCTTTTAATCCGTCTCCGCTTTAACATTTTTTCTGATACATTTGCTTATTCTTACAGGCCAAAGATCATTTCTGGAAGAGGAAAACTCAAGAAAAACTGGCAAAAGCTCAAGATAAACCAACTAAGGCTCGTGGCAAAGGCAAGGCTACAAAGAAGCCAGCCAAGAAGAAAACCGCCGATTCCTCTGATCTGCCCGAAGATGTTGATGATTCGGAACAAGAGGTAGAACTTGACTCCCTCGGTTCATTTTTCATACATCTTATTGACAATGACCATTACCAGGATGATGTGGAAGCTAGCCGTGCTGACGATGTAGAGGTAATCTCTCTTTCCTCCAATTCTGATCTTGTGCCAGTAAGAAAAATCCATCACGCAGTCCAGAAAGTGAAGCGTTCACATCCTTTCACTCATTTGGATCCATAGCATCCTGAAGCTCGTCGCACAACCCGGCATAGTGGCCAACAAGTCACTTCTTCCGGTTTACCAGACACTCCAATCCAGAAGCGCCGTGTAGAGGTCTCTTGTAATTCTATCAAGTCTTATCCCTTGGCGGGTTACTTCCGATACCCTCTTAATCCGCCTGACTTAAATTATCAGGTAACTTCCAATTCATCCTTTGGCGATTCGTCAACCACTTAGATGCCACCCCTCAAGACCATTCCTGGGTAAGTATAATAATTTTAGCTTTACCTTCTTGCACCGGTTTACCATATTAATCCTCTGTCACCAATTTGCAGCGCCAAAGCCCGATTCAGCAACAAAGCAAAAACAAATGCTCCCACTGATGAGATTGAACCGGATAGGACCTCAGAGGGTGCTGGTGGAGATGCTGACATTGCCATAAATGATCCTGTGCCACAAGGTCAGGACACTGATGCTGATCCGCCAGAAGCTAACCCGGCGAGCCCTCATGTCAATCTGCCAAGCCCACATGCCAATCCTCCAAGTCCTCATGCCAATCCTCCAAGTCCAACTGCTGATCCACCGAGCCCGGCCAAGGCCTCAGACAAACCGGCAAGTCCAAATACAACAACTGATGATGTTGTGATTACTGGGGTTGGCCATACTTCTCCTGGTAATCCGGTCACTTTGGCAAAGCACAATACCAAAGTGGAATCTGCTGCTGAAGAAAAAGGCAAATGGAAAACTGATGTGTTAGGTTATGATCATCTCCCTATGCAAGAACTTCACTTTGGATACCTAAACTGCCTGTATACAAGCCGTGACTATGAGGCCGGTTTGGTCAACTTGATGAAGGAGCGTATGAGGTAACTTCCAAACAATTTATAAATTTTCTTTGCACTGTATATCAACTCCATAGTAGCCCCCAAGGGCCGGTTTATCTCTTCAAGATGAATCGGGACTTTAAATAACAAGATTTTGAACTGTGTAGCCCCCAAGGGCCGGTTTTACCTTTTTAAGAAGAACCGATACTTTCTGTTCCAAACTTGTCCTTGTTGAATTCCTTCACTTTTGAATTTTTTGATCAATTATGCATTAGCCCCCAAGTGCCAAGATTAATACTTGTATTGAGCCTTGGGACTTTGAATGATAGTCAAAATAAAAAGCAATCCGCATTAGCCCCCAAGTGCCAAGTGCATAACTTGTTATGTGCTTGGGACTTTGAGAAAAGATCTTAACCTCTTCATTATCTGTCTTGTGCAGGCTGACTTGAACACCAAAGATTCCCAGATTGCTGATCTTCAAGAAAACATCAAGTCCCAGGAAGTAGAAACCTCCAAGGCCAAAGATGAACTGAAGGGCGCTTTGACTGCCATGGAACAATTGAAGGATGGTTTTAAAGGTGAGCGGGCGGATTGGGAAACAGAGAAGGCTGCTCTCATAAAGCAGGTTGAAGATGCCGAAGCAGCTCTCAAACCGGTGGCGGAAGAGTTAGCTAGGCTGAAGCATCAGGTCAATGCTATGACTTCAGCAATATTTGGTAAGTGTTCTTTGTAAGCACCATCCTTTACCATTTTTGAAGCTACTAGTTTAACAGCAAACTCTTAAACTGTTGCAGGTAGTCATATTGCTCATCTGGGCTTGGATATGCGGATGAAGTTGAAGGCAGCCTATATGTTGGTAGAACAATTGTATACTGGCGTGCAACGAGTCATCTGTGCGGCCTCCTTCAACAAACCGGCGCCGACATTGATCAAAGATACATTGACCAAATTATCTATGACTTCGGCCCACATGGAAGAGGTAAAGTGATCTGCTGCAAGGGATGGCGCTTTAACAACACTGACTCGAGCCAAAGCATGGATTGCTGATCTTGATCCGGCAGACATCGCAAAGGGCTATCCTGGTCAACAAGAAGATGGATCAGACTTTGATAATGAAGCCCTCAAAGTGTTGACAAAAGAGATGCGCCCGCTGGCAAGCCAATTGGCCGAGGAGGCTGACTTGTCTATCTATCGGTCCAGCTATGATGCAGACAACAAGCGGGTTGACGCAGCTATGAAGGAAGTATAGAATCTAATCCCTCCAATCCGTAAGCACACCTATGCCCCTGACATTGAACCGTCCAAACTTATAAGCAATGAAGCTATCTTTCAAGCCTTAACCAGGATTGATTGGACCGCCCTTGACTTCCAGCCACTGGGTGAGGAGGAGGAGGTTGAACCGACGCGAGATGATCCTTCAACTTCTCGTCAGCCTGGTGATGAATCATAATCCGCCAGCCGGTTTGATTTTCACAGATAGCATTGTGAGCAACAAACAATTATTCTTTTGGGCATCAAAGCGCCTTGTAATAGGCTAGCTGAAATACTTTGATCTTCTGCCATCATGCACTGCTACCTAATACTGTAATCCGGCATGATTGTTGCTATGCTTGCTTTATTTGCCTTGGTATTTCATAGAAAATCCTGCCTTCTGCATGTTAAACACTTAAACATGTCCTGGCGGTTTACCGCCGGACGGGTTATGATACCCAACACAGAACCAGAATCCTCATAACCAAGGTTATAAAGTAATGAAATATGAAATATATCATACATGTGATATTAAATCACTTTTGTTGGTTTATCAACTTGTTTAGTAAGGGTGATAACCCAAATTATGAGTATTTGAAAACACCCACCGCATTGTGCTGGTGCGTAATAAGCCATGTCGGGTTATGAGAAACACTGGATGATCATCCTGGCGAATTATAGTCAATGCCAGACCGGACTAAGAGATGCCGGTTCATAATTAAGTATGTGCTAACAGCTGATAACTGTAAGCCATGCCAGGTTAAGAAACACCGGGTTGATGTGAAGACATACAGTCTGGCCGGGTCAAGAGACACCGATTTATTTTAAAATTGTATCAACAGAGATAAAACTTGCAAAAAACAAAAGCAAATAAAACTTGTAGTCGAGGCTTTTCAAGGGCTGCCAGGCCCAAATTTGAGGCTTTTCGTGGGCTGCCAGGCTGCTGGGTTAAACCATTTGACAAAGCCTTTTAAGATGGGCCTCCAACTAACCAATCGTCGTTTTAACTTTGACAAGTTCAGGGTCTATATAAGAGTAACTTGTCAAACATTCAGCGGGTCATGCCAGGATTACCTGGATAGGAGTGGCTTACTTGATGAAGGCAAGTTAACCCGGGGTTTTAGGTGAATACACCAGGCTTCCAAGCCGTGGGTCGATACCCAATTACAAGGGTCCTTTCAAACTCTTTGTTACTTTACACAAAGAGCCCTCAAGTAACTTTGTGAGTCGTGCTCAATCGGTGCCTATGTTTGAGTTGTGCTTTTAGCAACAATACTCTCTTTGGCCCCTTGGGTGTGAAGCTCCCAAGCTTTATTGTGGCATGATAGCCGGTTTAATGGACAAACAGGACGTCACTTTGTAAGCAGAATCCCCCTTGTAACCAAGAAATATTGGAAGAATGGCAGAGGTCCTGCTTGTAGCAAGGATGCCGATTTATTATATTGACCATAATATATACATTGTCAAAATATGTACATAATGAGAGCCTATGGCTCAGGTGTAATAAGGCCGTAGAAGAGTGATATTCCACGGCCGACGGGTCTCCTCCTCCGATTTTGAAAGTGCTAGTTATCGACTAGAGGGGGGGGGTGAATAGGCGATTTTTAGGAAAGTCTTCAAAACATGGAAGTTTCGAAGACAAACGATAGAAACAACCTAATTGATATGCAGCGGAAGATAAACTACAACAAGCAAGCCATAATCAAGTATGCAATAGCATTAACGTTCGAAGATTAATAGCAGCTAGGTAGTAGGATCAGGATGGAAGATAGTATGAAGCCAATCAACAATAGTAGTCAAGCAATGAAGTCAATCGGATAAAACAATAAGCAATGACTTCACGAATACAAACTCAAAGTAAAGGAGGGAAGAGATAGAACCAGTTGCTTGTTGAGGACATAGGATTTGTTGGACCAGTTCCAGTTGCTGTGACAACTGTACGTCTGGTTAGGGAGGCTGAGATTTAACTCAGAAGACCGTGTCTTCACCTTATTCCCCTTGAGCTAAGGTCACTTAGTCCTCGCCCAATCACTCTGGTAAGTCTTCAAGGGAGACTTCCAAACCTTCACAGACTTCGTTCACTCGGCAATCCACAATGACTCTTGGATGCTCAGAACGCGACGCCTAACCGGCTGGAGGATACACAGTCCTCAAGTGTAATAAGTCTTCAGGTCACACAGACAGAAAGACTTCAGTGATGCCTAACACTCTTTGGCTCTGGGTGTTTGGGCTTTGTCCTCGCAGGGATTTCTCTCTCTCAAATGCTTCGAGGTGGGTTGCTCTCAAACGACAAAAGCCGTATACAAACTCTGAGCAGCCACCAATTTATGGTGTAGGGGGTGGGCTATTTATAGCCACCAGGCAACCCGACCTGATTTGTCCAAAATGACCCTGGGTCACTAAGGAACTGACACGTGTTCCAACGGTCAGATTTCAAACACACACGGCAACTTTACTTGGGCTACAAGCAAAGCTGACTCATCCAACTCTGGATAAGATTTGCTCTCATTGTCTTCGCTCGAAGACAAAGGATTTGGGTTGAGCATCACTTCAGTCACTCTGACTTAGTTCACTTGGACCCCACTTAACAGTACGGTGGTTCCTATGACTCAACAAAGAAGAAAGGAAACGACGAAACCACACAGTCTTCGCGCTCCATTGTCTTCACGTAATGTCTTCTCATGTCATAGTCTTCAATATGAATATCTTCTCATACCACCATTGTCTTCAATGTCTTCATACATTTTTAGGGGTCATCTCCGGTAGGTAAACCGAATCAATGAGGGACACTACCTGCGTTATCCTGCAATTTTCACAAACGCATTAGTCCCTCAACCAACTTTGTCATCAATACTCCAAAACCAACTAGGGGTGGCACTAGATGCACTTACAATCTCCCCCTTTTTGGTGATTGATGACAAACTGGTTGAAGTTTTCAATGGGGATAAAGTATGTGAAATTGTAAGGATAGGAATTGTCTTCATAAGTAGCAAGGGCTCCCCCTGAAGATGTGCATATTAATAATTTGCTTTTGGATTGCAAATGCACATGGCAGGTTGTACTTATGGAGATCCACTTCAACTTATGAAGATAATTCATCATGCATGAAATGATATAACAAGTAGAATGACATGCATAATGAAAAATGGACGTCTGCAGGATGATCTAAGTGCGGAAGTTATCATCGCATCAGAGTAAAGCAAACACGTAGCAGAAGTAGTAGACGACCATCAAGGTTAGGTGTTACAACTCAAAGAACCAAATGTATCAAAATGCAAGAGTTGTAAGCACGCAGCAAAATATAATGCAACCGCCCATATGAACCCGCTTGAAGACTATCAGCTCATACGCTTCTCCCCCTTTTGTCAGTAATGACCAAAAAGGTTTGAAGACATAGAGCATCTACTCGTCTTCTTGATGAGTAGGTGAAGCAGCAGGGTGGTTGTCGTTGGGTGGCGGTGCAGAGGAACTTGGTGCAGTGTCGATGTGCGCTGTAGTTGGAGGTGGTGAAGTAGCGTCATCTTCATCGTCGATCACTCTGGCATTAATTGTTACCGCGGAGGAGGAATATTCAGAGTCTTCAAGAGATGGAGTTCTTCGTAAGACAACATTCCGTGGAGGAGTGGAGTCAAACTGAAATCTTTCATTGAAGCCATCGTCTTGAAGATCTGCTTCAGCACTAAGCAGGGTCAAACTCTTCCATGATCTCCGGCAAGTTTCATGAGCAACAAAGGCATTCTTGGTGGCAAGGTTGTGAATGCGATTGACATCCACCAAGATGCTTTGCATTTGTCTCTTGAGCCAGAAATGATGCTTATCCTGTTTCTGATGAAGGGCCACAAGAAGTTCTCGGTCATTGAGAACGCGAGAACGCTTGCGAGGCCTTTGGGCAATGGTGCTTTCAGTGGCTTCAGTGGGTGCTCTGTGAGGCAGATGAGTGTTACCAGCAAATGGATAGATTCATGTTGCTGCTTGAACACCTTCAATGGGTTGAGTGAAGCTTTGGTGCTCAGCATTCTGAAGACAAAGAGGCTTCTTAGTAGGGTCAGGATATATAGCTTCAACTGACATATCAACCTCAGGTAGAAAAATCACATGATTGCGAGCAGAAGGTTGATAGTTGACAGTAGAGTGTCGCTTTATGAGTCGCATGACCCATGGAGCATAAAACTTCAGACCAAAGAGATCAGAGCCAGAGGCAGCCAGTTGTCTGATGAAGAAATCTTGTGCATTGAAGCTGATGCCATTGTAAATGTAGAAGACCAAAGTCTTCATAGCTCCTTCAAGCTTTGCTGCTGATGAATGTCCTTTGATAGGCCATAGAGTCCGTCTGATGATGTGATATATGGTGCGTGGCAGATACTCAAGGTCTTCAACAAAGAACTCTGTTGGATATTCAGCATCACGGGGCAAAGGCTTCATCATGCTCAGCATCTGACTCATATTGGGTTCAGGCCTATGAAAGATGCTTTCCAGGGCATTGCGATGATGTTGACAGCCAGGTTCATAGAGTTCTCTGGGAGTGGACAGGCCTGTAAGCTCGATGATATCCATACTTTTGCTTCATGATGAACGTTTCCGGTTATCCACTCAAGAACCCAAGTCTTTGTATCTCTGTTGTAGCCTCGAATGTGCAGTGTAGCATAGAATTGAAGCAATAGTTCTTCATTCCAGTGTTCTTTATCTGTGACAAAACTGAGCAGCCCAGCATCACGAAAGCAGTCAAGTGCTTCTTCTAAGCAGGGGAGTCCAGTAATGGCTTCAGTGTCAAGGCGCATATGAGGGAAAATGCGCCCTTAATCATATAACACGCATGAGTAATAGCTTCTCTGTTGATAGCTCCAGAACCGATCTGATGCAATTCTTGGCTTCGTGTAGGGGTTCTTTGAGCTGTCAAAGAATGTGTTGTGGCTCTTGAAGCCATTAGCATTGAAGGACCCGGGGGAGTTGGCAGTACCTGGAAACCTTGGCAACCTGGGCTTTGGCTTCTGCACTTGAGGCCTATGCTCAATATGATAGTCAAATTGCGGTCCTGAGGCAGAGGGTGGAGGCACCAGAACAGGCCATCGGACAGCAGTGAGCTGACCATGACTGTATGCTTGCTCAATTGTGTGAGGCCTTGGAGGTGGAACAGGAGTAGAGGCAACATCGGAGGCAGGCTGCACGACAGGTGCTTCAGGAGCAGTTGTCACGTTGGCATCAGGTGCAGCATCCTCATTGACTTCAGGTGCAACATCCTCATTGACTTCAGGTTCAGTAGCCACATTTGCTTCAGGCACAGTTAGTGTAGGCTCCACATTAGCATCAGCCATGACTACGTCACTGGCTGTATTGACGTTGGTGGTGGCAGCCTCAACATTTTCAGCCTCCACTTGAGGAGCTGGAGGGTCAGACACAGACACGTTCAGATCATGAACTGCTTCTTCTTGAATGGGGGGAGTAGAGACATGTTCTTCTTGACGCTCTTCATCGGCTGATGCAGCCGGATTGTCTTCAGCAGCATGTGCTTCAGACTCGAAGACATTCACAGTTGGAGCAGGTTCAGGAAGTACTTGCCGTGCAACAGGTGAACGTTGCACTTCTCCTTCTGGAACGCTCGACAGAGGGACTTCAGGCCTTTGTCCTCTGCGAAGCCTGCGAAGAGCTGACTTCACTTTAGGAGATGGAGTTGGCTGAGCCTGAAAGTCTTCATCCTCTTCTTGCACGTTGGGGGTAGCTTGTTGTTGTTGTAGGGGAGTACTTGGGGAGTCTTGTTCTTGCGGGCGATCATCCCATGAATCATCCTGTGCAATTGGCGTCAGAGGACGACCAATGCTGATGAGTTCGTTGTTCGTACGAACAGGCGATGATACCACATTGTATTCGATCTGAGGAAGAACTTCATCATCTTCAACATTGTCATGATGACCAATGTCTTCAGCAGTGGTGGGTTCAGCTGCTGGAATATCTTCAGCTTCAGGAGCCTCTGTGGAAGCAGGCTCATGCACAGTCATGTGAAGTTCTTGGGATGCAGATGCAGGATGAATCACTGAGATGGGTTCAACAAAAAGGGGCTCTGTGGGAGCAGCCCGAGTCTTCTTGGTCTTGCACTTCTTCTTGGAGGGAGCGGCATCAGAGGCTTCGGTATTCTTCCTCTTTCTAGCTTCTGCCTCTGCAACCCTCGTCTTCTTCTATTCTGAAGCGGTTGTGGTGACCTTTGGCTTCGAGCCAGTCATGCTACTTGGGAAGATAATACGTGGAGCTTCTTGGCTTGAGGGTGCAGGCTGATCAGCAGGGAACTTCTGCTTTTTCTTTGCAGCCATTCTGGGGTCAATGCCAGGACGGCCAAGTGACTTGCGCTTCTCAGCCTCATTGTAGGCAAGCACACACTTATCAGCCGAACTCTTCATGCGCTCACGAGAGCCTTGAGCTTCTTGGCGCTTCTTCTGAAAAGCTTCTTTAAGCTCATGCAGCATGACCTTAAAGTTTCTGACGTCTTGAACACTTAGCTTGGCCACATGCTTCTTGAATTGAGCCTTCTCATAATCAATCTTGTGCTTGAGCTCAACGATTCTCTGAGTGAGAGCCATCTCAGAAGCAATGGCGCCATTGAAAGAGACGCTGAGGCCAATTGGAAGCTATAAATCTTCAAAGCTGACATTTGGGGTGTCGAACCACTCATCAATGAAATTGTGGATGATGGCCACATCAAAGAGAGGCAAATTGCTGAAGATTTCTGCTTCTTCCTTGCTCTTTATCAGCTGCTCAAGAGCATCATCCGCAAGATCTTCATCACTTGATAGATCAATGGGTTCTTCACGCAGTATAGCAGCAGGAGTCAGAGCTTGATCAGCACGCCTGATAAGTTGCTTTTTCTTCTCCGTCCTCTTGGAGATACGGGATTGATCTTCAGACTGTACACTGGCTTAAGGAGGTGCAGTGGCCAATGGCTTCACACAAGAAGCTTTTGGTGGTACAGGTTTAGAAGCCTTTAGCTTCTTTTGCTTCTGTGGCTTCGAAGGAGGAGCTGGGGCTTCATCAGAATCAGCCTTATTGTCAGAATGATCCACTTTGGCACCTTGTACCAAGATGTAGGAGATGAGGCCATCAAGGTTTGCAAAGGGGCCAATTCTATTTTCTTCAGCTTCCGAGTCCCATCCTCACGGGGAGCAGAGGGACCAGGATTGAAGTCCAATCCCCATGACTTCTTGTTTTCCTTTGCCGAAGCCACAGCAAAGTGGAAGTTGCGCTTGAAGAGATTGTCGTCGTGACACCAGAGTAATGATGATGGGTCGGCTTCTTCAGGCTGTGGTCCACGGACCATGCAAGGATAGAATTCTTGCTCAATGGCTTCAGCTCTGTTCTTGGGTTGAAGGCCTCGATAGAGAATATCGCCCCAAGGACTCTTGATAGCATTTTTCTCTGCATATTCCTTGGTGACGAACTTGTACTTGAACCATTCTTCAGCCCAATAGCGTCGAATCCATTGGATTTGTGTCTTGCGCTGATGATAAGTCTCTTCAGGGTCTGTCTTGTACAGTTCTGCTAGGTCATCAGGCAGATCTTTGGATGTTCCTCCTCTGCGCTGTCTGCCACCCTTCCTTGCTGATTTTTCTGCAGCCATGAACTTCAAGCTGAATGGCCTCAATACGTTCAGAGGCTTCACAGATTTACGCTTGCTGGTCAAGCAGGAACTGGCTTCAGGAGAATTGATATGATGTTGTAAGTATTCTGCAAACGAATGCAGACTATGAGAACCAAGGGATTCTCCCACGGACATGTACCTGTGACAACATTAGATATGCGAGGGAAGGGGAAGAGGTCATATGCATTCTCAGAAGATTTCGAAGATAAATCAGTTTGAAGACATTGACCTCATGATGCGAAGACATTCACTTATATGTGGTGAATTGGTTCCAGATTTGTACCAATCCGTGAATAAGTACAAGTGAGGAATCAAACTAGATAGGAAATCTAAGTGAATAGACTAGGCATTATGAGATGCAGATAGAATAGATCTAACATTTAGTAGGCAGAAACCACTTTCGGTAAGTAGGATGAATCTATGAAGATCAAAAAGGTGGTAAAAATAGAGTTATAATTACCGCACTAAGAACTGCTAGATGGGAAGAATGAGAGACCGAGCAGTTCAGCCCACCGTGCCCTAACTTGGCGACGGAGGACACCTACGGCGATAGCAGAGAGAAAGATGTCCGCGGCCGGCGTGAGGACGGCGTCGGAGAAGTCGCGGCAGCTAAGCACTTCGTCGCCGGCGTCGTCGAGAGCTAGCGGTGGCGCTAGGGTTTTGACGGAGGTGGAGAGGTGGAAGAAGGATTTCTTTACCGCAGGGGACACATATTTATAAGTAGGTGTGCAGCACAGCGCAATTACGCAGGTGCCCCTGTCTGTTCACATCCGTGGGGTACGTGGCAAGCATGCAACATATTTAGAATTGTCCCACGTTCCCACACCCGCCAAGTATGTTGGATGTTCGTTCCGGCTTCTCCGGATATAGACAATTAAGATGATTCATTTAAATAGAACTTGATGTTTGTCTCTGTGTCTTCTGCTGACAAGGATGCAGAGAAGACATTCGACAGTTTCAATAGAATGCATATGATTTGGACAGATAGAGTTTGAGATAGTAAGCAGTGAGAGATTAGGGTCCGATCACATTCACTTAGTTCAAAAGATTCAACAGTGAAGACATAGCTATAAGTGAATGTTGTAGAGGACAGAACGCTAGTATATATATATATATATATATATGCAATCAAATCACTATAGCGAAGAAAAATCACGAAGATAAATTGAAACTGAAGACAAACTAAATGTGAAATCTTTGCAAAATAACGCCATGAGTGAAACACTTCAAACAGAGAAATTTGGTGCTGGCGTTACCCACCGTATAGGAAGTATTAGACCCAGACACGGCGCACAATTATCGTGGCGCTCCGAAGTCAAGTTCCATGTTAATATATTCACACTCAGAGTGTAAATCTTCATTGATTGAAGATATACATTACTTTGTGTGTTGCACATCTAAGTCATCAACATGCATAAGTGTTAGGATGTGTGCCTGATCACAGGACATTCGAGGATTCCAAGATATTTAGCTCACACCGTAACTTGCAAAACCTTTTCTCGTCCAAGGGCTTTGTGAAGATATCTGCCAGTTGCTCTTCAGTGTTGACGTGCATGATATCAATATCTTTCTTCATAACATGATCTCTGAGAAAATGATGACGTATTTCAATGTGCTTTGTCTTCGAATGCTGGACTGGATTATTGGCAATCTTGATGGCACTTTCATTGTCGCAGAAGAGAGGGACTTGCTTCAGATTGATGCCATAGTCCTTGAGAGTTTGCTTCATCCACAGAAGCTGAGCACAACAAGATCCACCAGCAATGTATTCAGATTTAGCAGTTGAGAGTGACACACAATTCTGCTTCTTTGAAGACCAACAGACAAGTGATCGACCGAGAAAATGGCATGTGCCTGATGTAGACTTGCGATCCACTTTGTCACCAGCATAATCAGCATCCGAGAATCCAATCAGATCAAATCTTGAGCCCTTTGGATACCATAATCCTAGTGTTGGGGTGTAAGCCAAATATCGAAGAATTCGCTTCACAACTAAGTGATGCGATTCCTTTGGTGCCGAATGGAATCGAGCACACATACAAACACTAAGCATAATATCTGGCCTAGATGCACATAAATAAAGCAAAGAACCAATCATGGAGCGGTATACCTTTTGATCGAACTCTTTACCATTGTCGTCGGGACCAAGATGGTGCTTGGCTGGCATTGGCATCGTGTAGCCTTTGCAGTCTTCCATTCCAAACTTCTTCAGACAATCTTTGAGGTATTTTTCTTGAGATATGAAGATGTCATTTCATTGCTGACGAATTTGAAGACCAAGGAAGAACTTCAGCTCTCCCATCATGGACATTTGATATTGCTCTTGCATCATGTACCCAAACTCATCACTGTACTTTTGGTTGGTGCAGCCGAAGATTATGTCATCCACATATATTTGGCACACAAACAGTTCACCATCATATGTCCTCGTGAAGAGTGTGGGATTGAGAGATCCAGGTTTGAAGCCTTTGCTCTTCAGGAAGTCTTTGATTGTATCATACTAGGCATGATGAGCTTGTTTGAGGCCATACAGTGCTTTGTTCAGTTTGTACACCATATCAGGATGTTTTGGATCTTCAAAGCCAGGTGGTTGTGCAACATATACTTCTTCTTCAATCTTGCCATTTAGAAATGCACTCTTTACATCCATTTGATATAGCAAGATGTTGTGATGATTAGCATAGGCTAGCAATATGCGAATAGCTTCAAGCCTAGCAACCTGAGCAAATGTTTCATCGAAGTCAATTCCTTCAACTTGAGTATATCCTTGTGCCACAAGACGAGCTTTATTTCTGACGACTTGACCATGCTCATCTTGCTTGTTTCGATATATCCACTTTGTTCCAATAATGTTATGCTTGCGAGGGTCAGGTCGTTTGACAAGTTCCCAAACATTATTCAGCTTGAACTGTTGAAGTTCTTCTTGCATGGCTTGAATCCATTCAGGTTCCATAAAAGCTTCAGCAACTTTCTTGGGTTCTGATATTGACACAAATGAAAAATGCCCACAGAAATTTGCTAGCTGTGTTGCTCTTGAGCGAGTGAGCGGACCAGGTGCATTGATGCTGTCAATAATCTTCTCTATTTGAACTTCATTTGCAACACAAGGATGAACAGGACGAAGATTCTGCTCTGGCTGATCATTGTCATCATTGGGAGAATTGTCTTCGGTCTGAGCATTGTCTTCAGGTTGATTTGGTGCAGAGATGATAAGTTCCTCTTCAGGCTGTGCTTCAGAGGGCATGATCTCACCAGTTCCCATCAACTTGATAGATTCACAGGAAGGAGTTTCATCAAGTGTACTTGGCAGAATTTCTCTTTGTGAACCATTGGTTTCATCAAATCGCACATCCACTGTTTCAACAATTTTGTAGTGGAAAAGGTTGAAGACTCTATAAGAGTGCGAATCCTTTTCATAGCCGAGCATGAAGCCTTCGTGAGCTTTGGGTTCAAACTTTGACTTGTGATGGGGATCCTTGATCCAACACTAGCACCAAAGACTCTGAAGTAGCTGACATTTGGCTTCTTGCCAGTGAGGAGCTCATAGGATGTTTTGCCCAGAAGCTTATGGATGTAGACACGGTTGATGATGTGACAAGCTATATCAATGGCTTCAGGCCAGAACTTTCTTGGTGTCTTGTACTCGTCAAGCATTGTTCGAGCCATCTCGATGAGGATTCTGTTCTTGCGCTCTACAATGCCATTTTGCTGAGGTGTGTATGGAGCAGAAAATTCATGAGTGATTCCCATTGTATCCAGATAAAGATCAAGCCCGGTGTTCTTGAATTCAGTGCCGTTATCACTTCTGATATGCTTGATCTTGACACCATAGTTGTTCATTGCTCGATTGGCGAATCGTCTGAAGACATCTTGTACTCCAGTCTTGTAGAGAATTATGTGCACCCATGTGTATCTTGAGTAGTCATCAACAATGACGAAGCCATAGAGACACGCCGTTGTTGTGAGGGTGGAGTAGTGGGTAGGTCCAAATAAGTCCATGTGAAGCAGCTCGAAGGGTTGAGATGTTGTCATGATTGTCTTCGAGGGATGCTTGGCCCTTGTCATCTTTCCAGCTTCGCAGGCACCACATAGATGATCTTTCTTGAACTTGACACCTTCGATGCCTATGACATGCTTCTTTTTGACGAGAGTATGCAAGTTCCTCATGCCAGCGTGCCCCAGCCTTTGATGCCAGAGCCAGCATTCTGAAGCTTTAGCAAGAAGACATACGGCAAGTTTTGGACCTGCTGAGAAATCTACCATGTATAGATCAACTTTCCTATACCCTTCAAAGACTAGAGATTTGTCAGATTCCATTAGTACAAGGCAACGATATTTTCCAAATATCACAATCATGTTTAAGTCACAAAGCATTGAGACAGACATTAAGTTGAATCCAAGCGATTCAACAAGCATCAGTTTATCCATGTGTTGATCCCTTGAGATTGCAACTCTACCTAGACCCAATACTCTGCCTTTACCAGTGTCAGCAAATGTGATTTTACTCTTGTCGGATGGACGTAAGGTTGAGTCCATGAGAAGACTTTGATCACCAGTCATATGATTAGTGCATCCACTGTCAATAATCCATTCTGAAGCTTTTGGTGACATGTCCTACAGTGCAGTTAGGAGTATAGGCTTCACAAGGTATGTTGTGAAGCATAAGCATTTTACACACATATGGATTATCACAGTTTAGATCAAGATTAGCACACAGTATGACAGATAAGAGATTCATATGTGGAATTCATAGTAAGTCATTTTATCATGCGTCCCTTTATGTTTTAGGTCCCCAGCAATTATATCGGACGCCATTGATTGCTGGCTGGAGACCACATTCTGCAAAAGAGAGTTAGTTCTTCTTCACCACCCACATTTTCAGGGGTGGCTTAGAAGCAATGAGTCTAAGTGCAGCATCTGAGAATTTCGGCTTTGGAGCCCTAGCAAATAGCCTTGCAGGAGATGAATGATACTCATGTGAATAAGCAGAGAAGTTCTTAGTTCTATGAACATATCGATTTGAAGACACATGCTCATATTCATGAGTCTGAGTATGATTTCCCTGCAAAACATTGGCGTTAGGGTGACTCAAGTGAGTCCTGTGTTCGCTAGTAGCCGTTGGACCATTTGATGCCTTTGGTCTGGGGTTTGTCTTCTTCACTGGTGGTGTCATGATGACATTCACTGGAAGATTCTCAAGGCAGCTTTTGGGTACCCAGATCTTCTTCATAGGAGGTCCATTCCTGCAGTTAGTACCAATATACCTGGCAAACACTTCACCATTCTGATTTTTGAACAGTTTATAGTTTGCATCAAAGGATTCATCAATAATAATAGGATTAGCACAGGTAAATCCAGATAAAGTGGATGGATCCACTGAAGGTTCCTTTGCAGCAACCCATGTGGTTTTGGGATACTGCTCAGGCTTCCAGTAGGAACCATCAGCATTCATTTTCCTCTCGAACCCAACACCCTCTTTCCTAGGGTTTCGGTTCAGAATCTGCTTTTTGAGGACATCGCAGAGAGTCTGATGTCCCTTCAAACTTTTGTACATCCCTGTTTCAAGCAATGTCTTCAACCTAGCATTTTCATCAGCAATACTAGTGGTATCCTCCGCAGAGGGGTTAGTAACCACATCAGTAGTTGAAGACAATGAAACAGCAGCAGCAGTGGAACATTCAGCAACAGATGTAGCGTTATCACGCTCAATGCATTTTAAACATGGTGGTTCGAATTCATCCTGAGCGGGACTGATCTGTTGAGCGCGAAGTGACTCATTCTCTGCTTGAAGATCTTCATGAGTCGCTTTCAATATCTCAAGCTCTTGCTTCCTTTGAAGATAATCATAGGAGAGCTTTTCATATGTGGTTGAGAGCGTATCATGAAGATTTTCAAGTTCTTGGTACTTAGCATGAAGATTTTTTATGTCTTCTACTAAGGACTGTGAACGTGTCATTTCCGCGTCAAACAGGTCATCGCTTGTGTCTAACAGTTTTTGAGTATGTTCCATAGCCCTTTGTTGTTCAGTTGCAATTTTAGCAAGTGTTTTGTAGCTGGGTTTGGATTCACAATCAGAGTCATCTTCACTTGAAGTTTGAAATTAAGCATCACGAGATTTTACCTTGGCACCACGTGCCATGAAGCAGTAGGTGGGAGAAGAATCGTCTTTGTCATTAGCTTCATCATTGGTGTGGACGTCATTGTCTTCAGTGTTGAAGATGGACTTGGCGACATAGGCTGTGGCTAGAGCCAGACTTGCAACGCCAGGGTCAGACTCCTCACCAGACTCCACCTCCGCCTCCTCCGAAGCAGACTCCTCCTCTGAATCCATTTCCTTGCCAACAAAGGCACGAGCCTTGCCAGATGAGCTTTTCTTGTATGATGAAGACTTCGAAGAAGATTTTGAGGATTTCTTCTTCTTCTTGTCATCAGAATCATATTCCTTGCTCTTCTTCTTCTTCTTCTCATTGTCCCACTATGGACACTCAGATATGTAGTGACCAGGTTTCTTGCATTTGTGGCAAGTTCTCTTCTTGTTGTCATGAGTGGAAGCTTCATCATTTCTTGAGCTGGATTGTGAAGACTTTCTGAAGCCCTTCTTCTTGGTGAACCTCTGGAACTTCTTCACAAGCATGGCAAGTTCCTTTCCAATGTCTTCAGGATCGTCAAAACCACAGTCAGATTCTTCTTCTTCAGATGAGGAAACAACTTTTGCCTTCAAAGCACGAGTTCGGCCATAGTTGGGGCCATAAATATCTCTTTTCTCAGAAAGCTGGAACTCATGTGTGTTGAGCCTCTCAAGTATATCAGACGGATCGAGTGTCTTGAAGTCAGGACGTTCTTGTATCATGAGGGCAAGGGTGTCAAAAGTGGTGTCAAGTGATCTCAGCAGTGTCTTGACAATTTCATGCTTGGTGATCTCAGTGGTGCCGAGAGCCTGAAGCTCATTTGTGATGTCGGTGAGGCGATCAAACGTGAGCTGGACATTTTCATTGTCGTTTCTCTTGAAGCGATTGAAGAGATTGCGAAGAACACTGATCCTCTGGTCTCTTTGTGTAGAGACGCCTTCATTGACCTTGGACAGCCAGTCCCAGACTAGCTTTGACGCTTCCAGAGCACTCACACGGCCATACTGTCCTTTGGTCAGATGACCACAGATGATGTTCTTTGCAGTCGAGTCCAGTTGAATGAACTTCTTGACATTAGTGGGGGTGACACCTTCACCAGTTTTGGGAACGCCATTCTTGACGACATACCAGAGGTCGACATCAATGGCTTCAAGATGCATGCGCATCTTATTCTTCCAGTAGGGATATTCAGTTCCATCGAACACGGGGCAAGCAGCGGAGACCTTGATTATCCCTGCAGTCGACATAGCTGAAACTCCAGGTGGTTAAACCGAATCACACAGAACAAGGGAGTACCTTGCTCTGATATCAATTGAAAGTGCTAGTTATCGACTAGAGGGGGGGTGAATAGGCGATTTTTAGGAAAGTCTTTAAAACATGGAAGTTTCAAAGACAAACGATAGAAACAACCTAATTGATATGCAGCGGAAGATAAACTACAACAAGCAAGCCATAATCAAGTATGCAATAGCATTAACGTTCGAAGATTAATAGCAGCTAGGTAGTAGGATCAGGATGGAAGATAGTATGAAGCCAATCAACAATAGTAGTCAAGCAATGAAGTCAATCGGATAAAACAATAAGCAATGACTTCACGAATACAAACTCAAAGTAAAGGAGGGAAGAGATAGAACTAGTTGCTTGTTGAGGACACAGGATTTGTTGGACCAGTTCCAGTTGCTGTGACAATTGTACGTCTGGTTAGGGAGGCTGAGATTTAACTCAGAAGACCATGTATTCACCTTATTCCCCTTGAGCTAAGGTCACTTAGTCCTCGCCCAATCACTCTGGTAAGTCTTCAAGGGATACTTCCAAACCTTCATAGACTTCGTTCACTCGGCAATCCACAATGACTCTTGGATGCTTAGAACGCGACACCTAACTGGCTGGAGGATACACAGTCCTCAAGTGTAATAAGTCTTCATGTCACACAGACAGAAAGACTTCAGTGATGCCTAACACTCTTTGGCTCTGGGTGTTTGGGCTTTGTCCTCGCAAGGATTTCTCTCTCTCAAATGCTTCGAGGTGGGTTGCTCTCAAACGACAAAAGCCGTATACAAACTCTGAGCAGCCACCAATTTATGGTGTAGGGATGGGCTATTTATAGCCACCAGGCAACCCGACCTGATTTGTCCAAAATGACCCTGGGTCACTAAGGAACTGACACGTGTTCCAACGGTCAGATTTCAAACACACACGGCAACTTTACTTGGGCTACAAGCAAAGCTGACTCATCCAACTCTGGATAAGATTTGCTCTCATTGTCTTCGCTCGTAGACATAGGATTTGGGTTGAGCATCACTTCAGTCACTCTGACTTAGTTCACTTGGACCCCACTTAACAGTACGGTGGTTCCTATGACTCAACAAAGAAGAAAGGAAACGACGAAACCACACAGTCTTCGCGCTCCATTGTCTTCACGTAATGTCTTCTCATGTCATAGTCTTCAATATGAATATCTTCTCATACCACCATTGTCTTCAATGTCTTCATACATTTTTAGGGTTCATCTCTGGTAGGTAAACCGAATCAATGAGGGACACTACCTGCATTATCCTGCAATTCTCACAAACGCATTAGTCCCTCAACCAACTTTGTCGTCAATACTCCAAAACCAACTAGGGGTGGCACTAGATGCACTTACAGATTTGCTTGAGTCTTTGTGCTCGCGAACATTAATGAGGTAGTACGATCCGTTGTGCAGATTCTTGCTGACCACAAAGGGCCCTTCCCAAGGTGGGGATAACTTGTGCATATCGGTCTGATCCTGGATGAGCCGGAGCACTAAGTCACCTTCTTGAAAGGTTCTTGTTCTAACCCGGCGGCTGTGATAATGCCGCAGGTCTTGCTGATAAACCGCCGAATGAGCCAACGACATGTCCCATTTTTCATCTAACAGGTCCAGTGCTTCTTGACGTGCTTGCTCATTGTCCGCTTCAACATAATTGGCAACCCGGGGCGAGTCATGACGAATATCACTTGGGAGTACCGCCTCTGCCCCGTAAACCATGAAGAAAGGTGTATAACCTGTAGATCAGTTTGGGGTGGTGTTTATTCTCCATAACACAGATGGTAGCTCCTCCACCCAACAACCCGGCGTCCTCTTCAAAGGGACCATAAGCCGGGGCTTGATACCCTTCAAGATTTCCTGATTGGCTCTCTCCGCTCGACCATTAGATTGGGGGTGAGCCATAGATGCCACATTAAGCCGGATGTGCTCTCGTTGACAAAAGTCCTCCATCTCGCCTTTAGAGAGGTTCGTGTCATTATCTGTGATAATGTTGTGTGGAAAACCGAAACCGAAGATCACCTTTTTGATGAACTGAACCACCGTGGCTGCGTCACACTTGCTTACTGGCTCCGCTTCAATCCATTTAGTAAACTTGTCAACCGCCACCAACAGGTGGGTCTTCTTATCTTTGGATCGCTTGAAAGGCCCTACCATATCAAGCCCCCAAGTAGCAAACGGCCAGGTGATGGGAATCATCCGTAGCTCCTGAGCCGGAACATGATCTTTTCGTGAGAATTTCTGACAACCGTCGCACCGCCTTACCAAGTCCTCAACATCTGCATGAGCCTCCAGCCAATAGAAACCATGACGAAATGCTTTAGCAACCAAGGATTTTGAACCGGCGTGATGACCATAGTCTCCTTCGTGGATCTTTTGTAGAATCTCACAGCCTTCTTCAGGAGAAACACAATGTTGGAACGCACCAGAAACACTGCAACGGTGTAACTCGCCGTTGTGAACAACCATGGACTTGGATCGCCTGACTATCTGTCTGGCCAAGACCGCATCTTCTGGCAACTCGCCCCGGTTCATATACGCCAAATATGGAACCGTCCAATCCGGAATAATGTGTAAAGCGGCCACCAACTGTGCCTCCGGATCAAGAATAGTGAGGTCCTCCTCTGTAGGCAACTGAACTGACGGGTTGTGCAAGACATCCAGAAAGGTATTAGGTGGCACCGGTTTACGCTGGGATCCCAGTCGGCTTAAAGCATCGGCTGCCTCATTTTTGCATCGATCAATGTGCTCCACTTGATAACCCTTGAAGTGACCAGCAACAATATCCACCTCTCATCGGTAAGCCGCCATGAGTGGATCCTTGGAATCCCAAGTACCTGAAACTTGCTGGGCTACCAGATCCGAGTCTCCAAAGCATCGTACTCGGCTTAAGTTCATTTCCTTAGCCACTCGAAGACCATGGAGTAAGGCTTCATACTCAGCTGCATTGTTAGCACAAGGGAACATTAAGCAAAGAACATAATGAATTTTATCACCTCAAGGGGAAGTAAGGACAACTCCAGCCCCCGATCCCTCCAATTGTCTGGACCCATCAAAGTGAATAGTCCAGTATGTACTGTCCGGTTTATCCTACGGTATCTGCAACTCTGTTCAATCATTGATGAAATCCACAAGGTCATGGGATTTGATAGCTGCTCGAGGCATATACTTCAAACCGTGCGGTCCAAGCTCAATATCCCACTTAGCAACCCGGCCAGTTGCCTCCCTATTCTGGATTATATCCCCCAAAGGAGCAGAGCTGACCACTGTGATGGGGTGACCTTGAAAGTACTGCTTAAGCTTCTGACTTTCCATAAAAACCCCATATACCAGCTTCTGCCAATGCGGATATCTTTGCTTTGACTCAATGAGCACTTCGCTGATATAATAAACCGGCCTTTGAACCGGGTACTCCTTCCCAGCCTCCTTGCGCTCCACCACAATAACTACACTGACAGCCCGGGCATTAGCAGCCACATATAATAGCAGTGGCTCCTTATCAACTGGAGCAGCAAGAACCGGCGGTTCAGCCAACTGCTTCTTCAAGTCCTCAAATGTCGCATCAACAGCATCGCCCCAGACAAAACTGTCTGTCTTTTTCAACATCTGATACAGAGGGATCACCTTTTCTCCCAACCTTCTAATAAACCGGCTCAAAGCCGTGATACGACCCACCAAACGTTCAACATCATTGATACATGCCGGTTTAGCCAGGGATGTTATAGCCTTGATCTTTTCCGGACTAGCCTCAATGCCCCGGTTGGACACCAAAAAAACCAAGAGTTTGCCAGCCGGTACACCAAAAACACACTTAGCCGGATTGAGCATCATTTTATAAACTCTCAGATTGTCAAAGGTTTCTTGCAAACCAGTTATGAGTGTTTCTGCTTTCCTGGACTTCACCACAATATCATCCACATAAGCATGAACGTTGCGCCCAATCTGAGTATGAAGACAATTCTGCACACAGCTTTGATAAGTTGCCTCGGCACTCTTGAGCCCAAAGGGCTTAGACACATAACAGAAGGATCCAAAGGGAGTGATGAAAGTTGTCTTCTCCTGGTCCTTAACTGCCATCTTGATCTGATGATAACCAGAATAAGCATCCAAGAAACTCAAACGTTCACAACCCGCCGTAGCATCAATGATTTGATCAATACGAGGGAGGGCAAAGGGATCAGCTGGGCAAGCTTTGTTCAAATCTATGTAATCCACACACATACGCCAAGCGCCATTTTTCTTAAGTACCAGCATCGGATTAGCCAACCATTCTGGGTGAAACACTTCCACGATAAACCCTGCTGCCAATAGTCGGGCTACCTCTTCCCCAATGGCCTTGCGCCGCTCCTCATTAAAGTGGTGAAGGAACTGTTTGACCGGTTTGAACTTCGGATCAATATTAAGAGTGTGCTCAACGAGTTCCCTCGGTACACCTGGCATGTCAGAAGGTTTCCATGCAAAGATGTCCCGGTTCTCACGGATGAACTCGATGAGCGCGCTTTCCTATTTCAGATCCAAGTTGACGTTGATGCTGAACTGCTTGGACGAATCGCCAGGAACAAAATCAACCAATTTAGTCTCATCAGCCGATTTAAACTTCAAAGCCGGATCATGCTCTGTAGTGGGCTTTTTTTAGAGAGGTCATGTCTGCCGGATCAACATTGTCCTTATAAAACTTCAACTCCTCTGTTGCACAAACCGATTCAGCATAAGCTGCATCACCTTCCTCGCACTCTAGCGCAATCTTACGGCTACCATGAACCATCATGGTCCCCTTATGACCCAGCATCTTGAGCTGCAGATAAACATAACACGGCCTTGCCATGAATTTAGCATAAACCGGCCGTCCAAACAAGGCATGGTACGGACTTCTGATCTTGACCACTTCAAAGGTCAGCGTCTCGGATCTTCAATCATGATCATCTCCAAAAACCACCTCCAGAGCTATCTTACCAACTGGATAAGCCGATTTACCAGGCACCACACCGTGAAAAACGGTGTTTGACGGTCTAAGGTTCTTATCTGTCAACCCCATACGCCGGAAGGTCTCATAATACAAGATATTGATGCTGCTCCCTCCGTCCATGAATACCTTGGTGAACTTATAACCTCCAACCTGCGGTGCAACCACTAATGCTAGGTGGCCCGGATTGTCAACCCGGGGCTGATGATCCTCCCTGCTCCAAACAATAGGCTGCTCAGACCAGCATAGATAACGGTGCATTGCCGGTTCAACAGAGTTTACCGCCCTTTTATGGAGCTTCTGATCGCGCTTGCACAAGCTAGTAGTGAAGACATGATATAGTCCATCATTTAACTGCTTCGGGTTGCTCTGATAACCCGGCTGCTGCTGATTCCCCTGATTACTCTGCTCATTGTTACCACCTTGGTTGTTCTGATTGCCCTGATTATTCTGAAATCCTGAGTTTGAACCGCCACCACCGTAACCCGGCCCGTGAAATCCTGGACCGGAACCGCCGGATGGACCCTGATCATACTGGAAGAGATCAGAGTTTTTGAATTCCCTCATTATGTGACAATCCTTCCAGAGGTGCGTGGTCGGAACCTCCTTTGTCTCGTGCTTTGGGCACGGCTGGTTTAACAAGCATTCCAGATTCATTACTCCACCACGCTGGGGCGGTTTACCCTTACGGCGCTGCATATTGCCCTGCATACTGGTGTTAGCCATGAAATCTGAATTGTCCACTTTACGCTTACCATTGTTCCCGTGGCTCGCCTGGTTATGTTGTCCATTTGAACCGGCATTCTTATTTCCCTTCTCCTACTTTTCTTCATCAGAATCAGGGTCCTTGGTATTATCATAATCAGCATACTTAACCAGAGCCGCCATGAGTGTTCCCATATCATTGCAGTGACGCTTGAGCCGTCCCAACTTCATCTTCAGTGACTTAAACCAGCAATTGCCTTCCAAGGTCACAATTGCTGTGTCAGGGTTGATGCAGCCTGACGAATGCAAAATTTCTGAAACCCGGCGCACCCAATGAGTTGTTGATTCATTCTCTCCTTGGACACAAGCCGCCAGATCCACAATGGACATGGGTTGCTTGCACGTATCCTTGAAGTTTTCTATAAACTTGGCCTTCAACTCTTCCCATGAACTGATCGAGTTAACAGGCCGGCTCTTCAGCCAGGTATGAGCCGTCCCTTCTAACATCATGGTGAAATATTTTGCACACGCCGCTTCATCCACGTCTAGCATCTCCATTGCCATCTCATAACTTTCAAGCCACGCCTCGGGGGGTTGATCGGCGGTATAATTAGGCACTTTACATGGACCCTTAAAGTCCTTGGGCAGCCGCACATTACGCAGTGCCGGGGTGAGGCACGGTACTCCCCAAGATCTAAAGGCCAAACCATGTTCAACTGATGCCGCTGGTTGAACCAGAGTGGGTTGATTCTGGTACTGCGCTGCCAACTATGCTGCTAACTCTGCTTCACGCCGTGCTCTACCGTTGTTCACCACATCCTGAGCATTCAAACTACCGTGCGCCGGATTAGGCCCTCGAGAGGCATCACGACACCGTGCACTCTTGACACGGCCAGTTCGTCCATGTGCCTGCTATAGCTCTTGCTTGGACGGGGGGGGGGGGTTGAATGTATTCTGTCTTGGCTGTAGGAGTAAGCCTGCTGCTGCACAACAACAGTTTAAAGAAGATCCCTGGCCCGTCGTGTCTCAACCACCGCCAGTGAGTCACCCTCCATCGGAATAGTTGCCAAACGCGACGCCGCAGCGATCATGTTATCCAAAGGGCTGGAAAAGTGACCCGGTGGCGTTGTTACATATTGCAGCGGGTTGTCCGTCTGTCGAGGCGGGTCAATCACCCGTGGCTGGTCCGGTGCCGCCCCACGTGCCTCGGTCTGGTTTACTGCTGCCGGATTACTGGGCCCGGCTCCTGGCGTACCGAAGAGATTATACCCTCGTAAATCTGCGGCAGACGAGATCGGTACTTCCTTCTCATTACTTCGTTTGATGCGTTCTGATCCAACATAAGCCGGTAATTCTGCGCCTGGATCTGTTGTGATTGGGCATCTAAAGTGGCCCGCTCTTCAGCCATCCTGGTCTCCTCAGCCGCCGAGTCCGCCTTGGCCTGACTTATCTGATCCTTTAGCTTTGTAACATCCGCATTATGCTGAACTTGAGTCTCCGGGGTGACTGATGTGGTCAACAATGCCGTCAAGGCATCCAGCAAACCGGCAAGAACTTGAGCCGGCCGGCGCGCCGGGCCTCTTGCCGCGGCTGCCGATCTGGAGATCATTGCTGCTGTAGATGAAGAATGCACGGTGGGCTGCGTACCGGCCATGAAGATTGCAACCCAGTTTGGCGGTTCAAGGGGTCCCGGAATACTATCGCCATCGGAATATCCCCCAAACCGGCCATCTTGTAGTTGATACAGTGATTCGGTTTTGCCAGTGGATGATTCACCATCTGAGTAGATGGTTGTCTCACCGTCGGACACCGGTTCAGATTCCGCACCATGGATGAACCCTACGAACGCATGCTTCACGGTAGGCTGAACCCGGGCAGGACTTGCACGCTGAGCTGTTTCGACGAGGTCGGTGGAGATGTTCGGCTCAGGGCCCGGTTCGCCGATCTTGCCGATAAAAACGTGAATTCTGCCAAAGGGGACCCGGTACCCGTACTCGATTGAGTCGGCCTCGGGGTGCCAGCCTGCGTCATCAATGTAGAGCTTGCCGCGACGACTCTTGGTCATCCGCCAACCGCGTACCCCTTGAGTCCTTCAAAGTTTCCCTTTAAGAACTCAAAACCATCGTGTAATAGCCCCATGGTGGGCGCCAACTGTCGTGGAATTAACACATCAGATATCCTATCAGAAGGACTTAGTCGTGGAGCCATCGCAATGAGATTAGCTTAAAGGGGTTAAACCGGACAAGGGACACGAGAGTTTTATACTAGTTCGTCCCCTTACGATGAAGGTGAAAGCCTATGTCTAGTTGTCATGGGATTATTGGGGTTTCGATGACGAGGGAGCGAATACGCTTTTCCTGAGTCTCGAGTTGTTGTTTCCTGTCCCTGAACCGTCGTCGGGTCGTCCCTTTATATACAAAGGTTGACACTCGGCCGGTTTACAGAGTCCCGAGGCTGGCTCATACAAGTGTCCGTCTCGGTCTCTTCCTTTCCCTAACTTGCAATACAAGTTATAAGACTATGGTGGTTTATAACTACGGGCCCTAATCCGCCTTTGGGCTCTGGGCCTCTAAGCTTTAATAGTAGAGCGCCATCTTCTTTGTCTTCATGGGCTTCAATATGGATGAGCGTGAACCGGCCCTCCTGGGCGGTTTACACTCAGTAGTTATATCCTCAACAGGGAATGTCATGAAATTCCTCTCCCCTTACCTAAATGGTTTTCTACTTCTATCCTGTCATGGATATCATGCTCTGTTTGTCCTTGGGAAGGATATACCCCTGAAAAATGTGATAAAAAAGGAAACATTTTCCTTTCCATTGTTTGTTTAATCTAATGATCACATTTTCCCTTCCATTGGTTTGTTTAACCTTTCTTGTGATCTATATGATCTAAGCAGTAATAACTCACTGCTTATGTAAACACCTAGGTGTACAACTCTGTCAGTGAGACCCTGTTTCTACTGTTGAGGACATTCTGGTAACCGACGATGGACGAGAACTTTGCCTATTGGTCTGCCTCGTTCAACGAGCAGGAAAATGGTTCTCTTCGTCCCTCGCCCTTGGTACCAATGTTGTTACCAACATGACCGATAGACTATCCTTTGACATGCCTTGCTTACATGATCGTGCAAGACGTCACCGTCCTTCCTACTTTTAACCACATGGTGGGCCCATAACCCACCGTTCCATAGGATCGAAACCTGACTCTCCCGTACCCCCCCTATTTCGAAAAGTTATTCCTCGCATGTGGCCTCATACATAATTCATGAGCACCTTCAAAAAGACCACCAATTCTAGTATCAGACACAATACTTATTCTCATTGCTATGAACCCTATCACGTTTTGTTTCAGGCAATGAACAATTGCCTATCCTCTCGAAACTTCTTATTGCACCATCTTACTTGCTCTCGGTGTTTTCTTAAGTTCCAATTCGGGAGTTACTTTCCGCCACCTTCCCCGATGTTATCGACCAGATAGTCAACCTTGTGGAGGTCCGTTCTCTCGGAATACCCACCCCTTTATTCTTTCGTAAGTACGATGTAGTTCGCGAAGAAAGGATGCCAACTTCATCATGATGACCTAAAGCAGAGAAATGAAGACATCAACATAATGGATCAACCTCTTCTAGAAGAGCCACCAAGACCGAGGACACTCGTCAGAATTTCGTAACCAAATCCATTCCCACTTACTCCTGCTCCTAAATCTCAGGACGAGATTTCTTGTAGTGGAGGAGAATTGTGATGCCCGGGTAATTAAGCTACCTCAACCCTCTGCTAATGTTGCCACGTCACTTCGATTACTGTGCTAATCTTGCGTCAGTTCGAAACTAATTCAAATTTAAATTCCAAATCGATCAAACAATAAAACTTTTCAAATATTAAAACTAAAATGTTCGGAGTGAACCAAATATTGCATAGGAAATTACGGTGGAGAAACCACACCTTTATAAAATGTTTAAATACTATAAGCTGAATAAAGCAGTAGCGAAAACTATTATTTAAATACTTTTAATTATTAAATAATTACAAAACTATTTTAGCTTGGGTAGCAGATTAATGTGGCAGTGGTATTTTGACGTACTAAATTTAGGTGTTGTTTAGACATTTTATAAATTGAACTAAGTTAAAGTTTGAAGGAAACAATAAAGGAAAAATAAATAAAAAGGGAAAAATCAAAACAAAAACAAAAGAAAACAAAAACAAAAGAAAAAAAATAAGTAAAAGCCCCCCTCACTGGGCTTCGGCCCACCTAGCCTAGGCTGCCCTCCCTTATCCCCCACCCCGATCGAACCCTAAGGCACCCCCCCCACACTTCCCCCACCGATCTGTATCTGGATCGGGATCATCCCTGTCGCCCCGCATGACCCCCCACTCCTCCCGCACGAACCTCCCACTCCTCCTGATCGAGACCCCCACCCGCTCTCGTTCTCCAGCGTCGCCAAGCACCCCGCGCCCGACCCCGTGCCGCACCGGAGCCCCACCTCACCGGCGTGCCCGCGCCGAGGAACCGTCGCCTACTGCCATCGCCCGACACCGCTTGGAGCTACCTCGCCGGCCTGCTTCCTCTCTGATGTCGTCGTCCCTGTCACCCTCCTCCCCACCCCCCGTTGCCCCGAACCCTATGACCCCAGTGAGGCCATGGCCTCCACTCCCTCCTCTCTGTCTCCCTCGCGCCGCCCCGCGATCGTGCACACGCGCACCCGCCGTGAGATGCGACCACACGTCGTCATGGCCTTGCTGCGGCGCCCCCATGCCCGCCCCCGCTCGTCACGGCCACATCGGCGACGCGCTACACTGCCCGCCCGCGCTCTCCTTGCCGCGCGCTTCGGCCCCCCCTGCCCCCCCCCCCGCTCTACTCTGCTCCGGCCGCGGCCAAGCCCGCGCCCGCAGCCTGCTGCGTGCCCTCGGCCCCTGCTGCTCCCTCGCCCGCATCGCCTCCGCCACACTAGAGCTCCTGACCATGGCCGCTGACCACGCACGGGCCATGGCCTCGTCGGCTCTGCCTCTGCCGCTGCACTAAGCCACCGGTCCCGCTCGCTTTCGCTGTTACCTCTTGAGCATGTGTTGGTTTTCCCTTGAAGAGGAAAGGGTGATGCAGCAAAGTAGCATAATTATTTCCCTCAGTTTTTGAGACCCAAGTTATCAATCCAATAGGAGGCTACACTCAAATCCCTCGTACCTGCACAAACAAATAAGAACCTTGCAACCAACACGATAAAGGGGTTGTCAATCCCTTCACGGCCACTTGCAAAAGTGAGATTTGATGGAGATAATAAGACAAATATTTTTGGTATTTTTATGATATAGATTGGAAAGTAAAGATTGCAAAATAAAATAGATCGGAAACTTATATGATGGAAAATAGACCCGAGGGCCATAGGTTTCACTAGTGGCTTCTCTCAAGATAGCATAAGTATTACGGTGGGTGAACAAATTACTGTCGAGCAATTGATAGAAACGTGCATAGTTATGAGAATATCTAGGCATGATCATGTATATAGGCATCACGTCCGCGACAAGTAGATCGAAAAGATTCTGCATCTACTACAATTATTCCACACATCGACCGCAATCCAGCATGCATCTAGAGTATTAAGTTCATAAGAACAGAGTAACACATTAGGCAAGATGACATGATGTAGAGGGATAAACTCAAGCAATATGATATAAACCCCATCTTTTTATCCTTGATGGCAACAATACAATACGTGCCTTGCTGCCCCTGTTGTCAGTGGGAAAGGACACCGCAAGATTGAACCCAAAGTTAAGCACTTCTCCCATTGCAAGAAAGATCAATCTAGTAGGCCAAACCAGACTGATAATTCAAAGAGACTTGCAAAGATAACAAATCATACATAAAAGAATTCAGAGGAGATTCAAATATTGTTCATAGATAATCTTGATCATAAACCCACAATGCATCGGATCTCGACAAACACACCGCAAAAAGAATTACATCGAATAGATCTCCAAGAAGATCGAGGACAACTTTGTATTGAGATCCAAAGAGAGAGAAGAAGCCATCTAGCTAATAACTATGGACCCGAAGGTCTGAGGTAAACTACTCACACATCATCGGAGAGGCTAGGGTGTTGATGTAGAAGCCCTCCATGACCGATTCCCCCTCCGGCGGAGCGCCAGAAAAGGCCCCAAGATGGGATCTCACGGGTACAGAAGGTTGCGGCGGTGGAAATACGGTTTTGTGGTGCTCTCGGATGTTTTCAAGGGATATGAGTATATATAGGCAAAACAAGTCTGTCAGGGGAGCCACGAAGGGCCCACGAGGATGGGGGGCGCGCCTCCCTACCTCGTGGCCGCCTCGTTGCTTCCTTGACGTCCACTCCAAGTCTCCTGGATTGCGTTTGTTCCAAAAATGACTCTCCCGAAGGTTTCATTCCGTTTGGACTCCGTTTGATATTCCTTCTCTGTGAAACTTTGAAATAGGCAAAAAACAACAATTTGGACTGGGCCTCCGGTTAATAGGTTAGTCCCAAAAATAGTATAAAAGTGTATAATAAAGCCCATTAAACATCCAAAACAGATAATAATAGCATGGAACAATCAAAAATTATAGATACGTTGGAGAAGTATCAAGCATCCCCAAGCTTAATTCCTGCTCGCCCTCGAGTAGGTAAATGATAAAAACAAAATTTTTGATGTGGAATGCTACCTGGCATAATTCTCAATGTAATTTTCTTTATTGTGGCATGAATGTTTAGATCCAAAAGATTCAAGACAAAAGTTTAATATTGACATAAGAGTAATAATTAATACTTCAAGCATACTAACATGGGTTAATTATCCTTTTACCCTCAGTGGTGTCCATGTGCTCAGTTTTGCCCTCAGATGCGAATTGTGCTCAGTTTTGCCACTAGTCCGTGCACAACTACTATGACGAGGCCAAATGGCCATATTTGAGTCCATTACATCCGCTGACGTTAGTGGTTGTGGGTCCGGAGCTTACACGTGGGACCGCATGGACGTGGGTCCGGAGCTGACATGTAGGCACATGCAACTAAATCCCCAAATCATTCGTAGGATTCTAGCCCACTCTGCCCATCCGACGGCAGGCCGTCCTGTGCCGCCGCCACCTGCACCATAGCCAGCAGCTGCCCCGCCACCAGCTGCACGGCCTGCTCCGCCGCTACCGTCCTGCGCCGATGCTCCACCGCTAGCTACAACGTCTGCCACCTTCCTGCGACGCCATGCGTGGGGCGCTCGCCACCTGCTCAACCTGCGGTGTGGCCTCCTTCCGTGCGCCCGGCCGGAGCGCTCAAAGGTGGGGGGTTGCTGGAGCTGTTTGAACTAGGAGGAAGAACCCCAGGGCGAAATGGCGAGCAGCGGCCACCCCGGAGTATTTGGCGAAGCAGGCCGGGCCAGAGATCCACTGCGTCCACGATTGGGTTCCCGAGGGGTAAGTCACGCATCCTGTTTACATTGAGCTTATTTGTGCATTTGGAAAGTCGATTCGAGTAGGTTTGCCCAATTAGTGTGCTGATTGCGTCTCTGTTTTTCGTCAGTTAGGATGGAGTTGTAGTTTGCTTTCTTGGTGCAAATTATAAGGGACCGGTACATATTCGATGCAAAGGATAAGAAGAAATACCAAGGAGATTTTGATTATCGGTTGCCAATAGCTAGTAATTGGAGTTTCAGACAATTTGGGGAGGTACTTTGTAGCCAATATCCTTGGGGTTTGCTTGATGAAGTGGTATACAAATACTATGATGAGGAAAAGAAATGGGTGACAGTTAGTAATGATGAAGAGCTGGCTACCATGTTTGCTAGGCATAAAGAGAAAGATAATTTTCATGTGAGGCTGCAAATTGATGTGCTTGAGCAGGCATTTGGACCTAGGATGGCGGGTGCAACATCTCGGGGAGAACCAAGTCATCGTAATGTCATCTCTAGCCAGAACAGTCCAGTTGGTACACGGCGACGTGGTGGCTCGACAAGTGTGGGCAACGGCAGTAGGGTCCCCCTTGAAGTGGAGCCTGATGACTACAATTCTGGGGTTGATGAAGAGAAGTTATATTCTGATGTTATTCAGAATTTACGACGGCCACCTCAGCTGAAAACCAAGATGAGGCTCACAATGCAGTCCGTGTGGATGATGACGCGGTGGGTGAGGACGAAGACCTTGCAGGTGTTGAATGGGACCCTTTGAACCCTCATATGGAAGAAGGTACAGTTTTTTGCATCCATGAAGAGTGTAGAAATGCACTTGTGACATACTGCATCAAGGTAGAACATACTTTCAAAGTTGACAAGAGCGATCAAGTACGTTACAGAGTGCACTGTCCGCCTGAGGGTTGTCCATGGAGGCTGCTCGCATCTAAAATGCGAAATAGCACTAATGTTCAGGTCAAAGTGAACACTTTTAAGCACACATGCCAGGAATCAACCCTTAGGAAGGATACAATCAGTAGAGCCAAGTCAAGATGGGTGGCAGAAGAAGTAAAGAAGTGGATGAAAGAAAACCAGCAAGTGGGTCCAAAGGAATTGTAGAAGAACATCAAAGATAAGTTCAAGATAGATTTACAATACATGAGCTTGTTCAATGGTAAACAACATGCTATGGATTCTATTATGGTAACTGGCAGGAAAGTTTTCAATTGTTGTATTCATTCAAATGTGAAGTGGAGAGGACAAGCCCAGGTAGTATTGTAGATATTGATCACCACACCGTGGAGTACACATTCAGGGGAGTGAAAAAGACCAAGGAATGCTTTAGGAGGATTTTTGTCTTCTTTGAGGCTTGTCGCCGGGGTTTTTGGCAGGCTACAAGCCTTATTTGGCTATCGATGCCACTTTTCTCACAGGGAGGTTTAAAGGACAGTTAGTACCAGCTTGTGCAGTTGATGCACACAGTTTTGTATTTCCAGTTACCTATGGTGTGCTAGAGACAGAGTCTGAGGAGAGCTGAACTTGGTTTTTGCATAATCTGCGCTGGGCTATTGCACATTTCAATGGGTTGGTCATTCATACAGATGCCTGCAAAGGTTTAGAAGTGGCCGTGGACAATGTGTTCCCTGGAGTAGAGCATAGGGAATGCATGCGTCAACTTGCTGCAAATTTCATGAAGAAATTCAAAGGAAAGGTGTATACCGACAATTTATGGCCAGCATCTTTGACCTGCAGTGTGAAGAAGCACAACTACCACTTGAGGCAGTTATACATGAATCTCAGAGTGAAAGAATACTTGGAAACACACCACTCCAAGTTATGGGCCAGAAGCCAATTCAGTGAACTGAGCAAAGTTGACTATGTGCACAATAATCTAGCAGAGTCTTTCAACTCAACGATCTGGAAACTAAAGGGTCATTATGTGGTGGATTTGCTTGACAGGATAAGGATAGAATACATGCAGAAATTTCATTATCGTGCAGGAATAGCTGAGGCAAAATTCATGGGACACATTATCATCCCTGCTGTGATGAATGAACTGAAGCAAAAAACAACAGGCTTGGAAATGAACATCACTCTTTGCTCGGGTACCACAGCAGAGATATCATATTTGGATGAAGAGAAGAGGGAATGGAGATATCCAGTGGATTTAGAAGCTAGAACTTGCAGTTGTAGGCAATGGCGGATAACTGGGTTGCCATGCATTCATGCCTTGTTTTTCATCACTTCTCTCCGAGGTCCAGCAGGGAGCATAGAGCAGTATGTGCATGATTACTACTCTGTTGCAAGGTTCAAAGCCACATATGCTTATGCCTTGCCTGCTATGGAGGGAAAACAACAATGGGACATGGTGGACCCTGGATTCAAGCTTTGCGCTCCAGTTCTGAAGAGAGCAGCAGGTAGACAAAGGAAGAGTCGAATCAGACCTCGCAGCGAAGGAGCTAGACTTGGAGCAAGGAAGCATAAGTGCACAAGGTGTGGTGGGTCTAGTCATTTCGGTAAGTATTGTGATAACACATTAGATCCAGCGTTCGGAGAGAGTTTCGATGAAGGCTTCGATGAAAATGTTGGTCAGCAGCCGGTTGCCTCAACAGATGATGAAAATGATGGTCAACAGTCGGTTGCATCAGATGAGGATTTTGACGAGGTTCCAAATGATGATGGTCAACATCCGCATGATTTTGACGATGATCCAAAATGTCATCCAAATAATGATTCAAGTGAGGCTCCAAATGGTGATCATGGTGATCCAAGTGAGGCTCCAAATGGTGATCATGGTGATCCAAGTGAGGCTCCAAATGATGATCCAAATGAGGCTCCAAATGGTGACCAACCTTGTATTCTTGTGAGTTCTGCTAGGTATGTAAATCTTGCAAGGGTCAAATATTATTGTACATTTATCACTTGACATGATCTCATTACCCTTTATGTTTTGCACAGCTCTATGATAGGTTTGAAGAAGATGCGCAAGGTACCGACAACCAAGAGGAGAAGAGAACAAGCAATGAGCACAAGGTGCACGAGGAGCAAAGTGATGGCAAGAAGCTCAAGGAACAGACAGAAGCCCCAATGCTATGAATAATTATGAAACATTATGAATAATGTTGTATTTCAGTTGGATGATGTTGGATCTATGTTAGAACTATGTTTGACATAATGTTTAAATCTACTGGATGATGTTTGAATGAGAACATGGTTTTTCCTTTTTTGATTTTTTTGAATTTTGTTTTGCTCATTTGAATTCTGGTCAAACCTAACTTTGACCAAGATTTAAACAAGTCTAAAACATCAAAATGAAAAACTAAGCCTGGATCCTTCTTAGTCAATCCAAAATGAAGCTGTGGTGAGGTTTTTGAAATTTTCATGAAAAATGTGCTAAAAAGAGGGGTCCAAAGGTAGGGTAAACGTCCTCATTTCTAAGCAAGTTTTTTTGTCGACCTTGTCTAAATCAGCCAAATAACGTTCCTACACATATATTCTATATATATAGACTATGTGCGCTGGTTTTCCGTTTTTTGAATTTTTTTCATTTGTTTTGCTCATTTGAATTCTGGTCAAACTTAACTTTGACCAAGATTTAAACAAGTCTAAAACATCAAAATGAAAAACTAAGCCTGGATCCTTCTTAGTCACTCCAAATGAAGGTGTGGTGAGCTTTTTAAAATTTTCATGTTCATTTCCCCAAAACACTTCTCTTCACTTCATACAAGAGAGTTTGAGATACTCGAGATATCACATAATACACATGAACTTATCATTTAAATGTATGTAAACCTTGTTTATCAACTTAAATCGTTAGTATATGACAAATGGAAAGACTCGAACCCAGGACTGAGTGGTATATCAACTCGAACCCAGGACTCGAGCCCAGGCCACAAAACCACGCGGTCCTGGGTTCGAGTCCCCGACCGCACCAATTTTTTGTGCATTTTCCACCCTTCATTTTTTTAGACAAATTATTTTTTTCTCAACGTAATGCCCTTAAAAATGTTCATTTGTTTTGGCACCAGGTGTAAACCTCTACCAGAGCTGAGGCACATTTTCCATGACATTTTGGTCTTTGATTTAAATCACGGTGTATTTGAATTGGAGTAATTAAATTGCTATTAAATATTTAACAGCTCCAAAAAAATTCTAACCTCAATTGTTTGGCTCTGGAATAATTCAATTAGCTTCCATAAAAAGTTTCAGAATTATGATTTACTGCCTAAATTAAATCAGAACAGAAAACAAAAAAACATGCAAGAGAACCCCCGAATGGGCCTAATTGGATGCAGTTGGTGTCACGCCCAATATGTGACCCTATCCTAAAGGAACTCTAAGGTCCCACCAAGGATAGAAGCGCATATTGAAGACGCTTTTGCAAGGTGGATATCATTACATCGTACCATTACATAATAGTTGGGGATACATACAAGGCATACAATACCACATGAATACAACAACATCATACATAAGAGCAACATCCGACTACGGATGAAACACAAACATAAACTCAAATGACATCCACCCTGCTAGTCTAGGTTGCCGACCTGGAACCTATCCCCTGATTGAAGAAGAAGCAGAAGAAGAACTCAAAGCAAGCAAGCATCGCTCTCGCATCATGAACATCGCATTACCTGTACCTGCAACTGTTGTTGTAGTAATCTGTGAGCCACGAGGACTCAGCAATCCCATTACCATGGGTATCAAGACTAGCAAAGATTAAAGGGTAAGGAATGGATAGTGGTGAGGTTGCAGCAGCGACTAAGCATGATATGGTGGCTAACTTACGAGTACAAGAATAAGATGAGAATCTACGCAAACGGTCGCAAACTAGTAATGATCAAGAAGTGATCTTGAACTAATTGCGTTCAAACATAACCCCGCCGTGTTCTCTTCTCAACCCTCTCGAAAAGAGACTGTCATGGTTAAGCACGCGGTTGGTGTATTTTAATTCGAATCTGGTGTCAAGTTCTCTACAACCGGACATTAAAAATTCCCATCTGCCACATAACCATGGGCACGGCTTTCGAAAGTTTAAAACCCTGCAGGGGTGTCCCAACTTAGCCCATTATAAGCTCACGATCCGCGGGGACAATCCTCCATCGCGGGACATCCGATCAGACTCGGGGTCCCGGTGCACAAGACATTTCGACAATGGTAAAACTAATCCAGCAAAGCCTCCCAGTGTGTCGACACCCTGATAGTAGCCGCGCGTATCTTGTCTCGGGCCACATCCGGATAGGTCAGCCTACAAGTAAAACCAGATCCTCGGGTTGCCCCGTGGTGGCCCCGCAGTCTACCTATTTGGGACCAACACCATCAGTGCTGGCCCCATGCTATGTAGAAAATCCTCGGGTTCATGACGCCCTATGCAAATTTATTATTTATTTTAAGTATTATTATGGCAAATGTTAAAACCAATGTTGGGCCTTGCTGGAAGAGTTTTATTCAAAGTGAACTGTCAAGAGGGTCCCATAACCCTCACCGTGTTAGGGACGCAAAATCAAGGAACATAACATCGGTATGATGGAAACTAGGGCGGCAAGAGCAGAACAAAACACCAGGCATAAGGCCGAGCCTTCCACCCTTTACCAAGTATATGGATGCATTAATTAAATAAGAGATATTGTGATATCCAAAAAATAATCTTGTTCCAACATGGAGCAATCTTCAACTTCACCTGCAACTAACAATGCTATAAGAGGGGCTGAGCAAAAGCGGTAACATAGCCAAACAACGGTTTGCTAGGAAGTTTGAAAAGGTTAGAGGCCGACATGGCAATTTGGGAGGCTTGATCAACAAGTGATAGGTAGCGCAGCATAGCGATAGAACGAAGCAACTAGCATAGCAATGATAGTAGTGAGATCCAAGGTGACAGTCATCTTGCCTGAAATCCCGCTAGGAAGAAGAACGAGTCCATGAAGAAGAAGAATGGACGAAGATGAACCAAGCGTAGTTGAACGAATCCTCACGATCGCAACGAAACAGGAACTATCGAGAAAAAGCACAACCGGAAAGAAGCAAACAACATGGTAAACACACAACACATAAGCATGACATGATGCTCAACCAAGTATGATGCATGACAAGGCTATATGATGCTACTCATGGCAAGAGATGATGTAAACAAGAACAACACATCAAAGCAAGTTTAAATGAGGCCGGAAACAACATATAACAAATCTGGTAAGTCCTCATATGCAAATTTCGAAGTTGGTCCAGATCTGAACAAACATTAAGTTGAAGTTGTTAAACAGCAAGTTAAAGAGCACCATGATGATCTACATGAAATTATTGTCAAGTTACATATAAAGTTCATTTAATTTGGAGCTACGGCCTAGAAGATATGAGCAAAACAAGTTAAACATGGCATTGATGCAAAATGTATTCAAACATCAAGCAAACACCTCAAAAAAGGATGCAACATGATAATATGAAACTACATGCAATTCTAAGCAAGTTCCATATAGAGCATGCTCAAAACGGAGCAATGGTGCAACACATACACTCCAAACAAGATATAACAACAATCTGCCCAAAACAGCAAGTAGGCAGTTTGCAAACATCAAAACAACAAGCTACAGGAATCATATGAGCATAAACTTGGCATGCACTTCATGTACAGATAACATACTTCAAATATCATTAAGGTTTAGGTTCATAGGCATCAAGATTAAACCAATATGATCAATGTAAAATGCAACTTTGTAACACAGGAGCATATACATGAGCAGAGTTAATATGATGGCATGTTGGGGGCAAGAAAGAGACAAGATACAGCAAGTAAACATAGCAACCAAGGGCATGGCATCAAATTACACACAACAAAGAGAAAATAACATCCAGACATCATAGGCATATGGCTCATGTATTAGTAGGAACCAACATGACAAGATTGAACGTTGAAACAGTTTCAGCAAGTGTAAAACTGCAACATTATCATAGCATGTTTGCAAGCATATAACAGAGGCATATGATAACCAAAATTAACAACCATGGCATGTGAACAAAGTACTCATATCATAATTCAAAACATGTAATTGGAGCATCTCCAGAAGAGGCATTTATTAGCTAATATCAAGCTCACAACAAGGCATAATGAAATTAACAAAGTTCTGGAACAACATATAGGCATGTTCATGGCAATGAAAACATATACTACAGGACATATGTAGGGTATAAAAAGGCATGAAATGATATATCATAACATATAAAACAAAACATGTCCACTAAGTATCTCCAGATTATGCAAGGATTAATTGGTAGCATCAAGAAAACATGGCATCATGATATTACAGATTCAGCATTGACGGAATATTAACAACAAGTAGCCCACTTCACAAGCTTGATGCAGTCACTATAGGGCACATAAAAATACATGGATTGCATCACTGTAAATATGGCATGAAAATGCTCCTAAAACATGTAGACATCATGCTCATAGGATGCACACACAAAATGCAACAAAAATGACAAATCGGCAAGTTACAGTAGTTTTCAGCAGTTAACAGCAACATGCACTTTTGCAACAGGGATTAATATGTAGAGATGCACCCTAACATGAATGCAAATCACACCAACATGAAGAGCAAAAGAGAAGAACATGTGCATATCAAGATCATCATCATAGGATCAACAGAGATAAAGTTATAGCACTCACAAGACACCTAAAAGATGTTAACAATCAGCAGATTACAGCAATTTATATCATCTAGCAGTTTTGCAATGAAGATTAAGGCATGAAGATTAACAGGAACATGAATGCAAACTAGACCATCATGAACAGCACTATGAGATGAAGATTTTGATATGTCATGCACACAAAATGGAGCAATATGCATGAAGTTATGGCATGTCGAAGTGGTGCACATGATGTAAAATACTCTGGGACATGGCCAAATTTACCCTCGAGGAAAAGCTGGACGGGACGGTGCGGGACACGGCCTATTTGGATGGGGGGATGGGGGCGTCCAGGGTCGAAGCCGTCCCGGCGGCGGGTCAACACCGGCCGACGGCGGTTGCACGCGCGAGGCGAGCTCTAGCGAGCCCGCGGAGGCCGGAGCAAGCGGGGAGACGGCCGGAGGAGGCCGGGGCCGACCAGATCCGGTCCGGCCCGACCGGATCTGCGGTGGGGCGAGCTGGAGGTGGTCGGCGGCGAGGATCTGGGGTCGGCGAGCTGGGTCAGGGTGGTGAGGCCTCCAGTGACCGGCGGCGGAAGGCGGGGCGAGACGGCGGCGGGGAGCTCCGGGCGGCGACCAGGCGAGGCGGCGACGCTCCCATGGAAGGAGGGGCAGAAGGGCGCGGCGGTGAGGCGCGGCATGGCAAGGTCGGCGGCGGCGCGCGGCGAGGAAGGAGGCGGAGCCGCGGAGCTGCGGCTCCGGCGAGGCAGGCGGCGTGGCACACGACGGCAGGGCCGATTGCCGGCGGCGGGAGGCGCGGGGCGCGATGGGCTCGGGCAGTGGCGCGCGGGCAGCGCTCGGGCCCCGGATGGGCTCGGGCGGGCCCCACGCGGGCCTGAGCGGGCCACGGTGGAGGGAGGCAGCGGAGACGGCGGCGGGCGACATGTGGCGGGCAGGGATTGGGTGGAGGAGGAGGCGGACATGTCCGATGGCGAGGGGTTTTTGTCTGGCGGCGCGAGGAGGAGGGAGACTAGGGTTTCAACTGCGAAAAATGGAAGAGGAGGGCCTTTATATAGGTAGAGGGAGCTAGGAGAGTCCAAATGAGGTGCGGTTTTTGCCCACACGATCGTGATACAACGACGGAGAGCATGGAGGGGGTTTGGATGGGTTAGTGGGCTATGGTGAAGGGGTGCTGGGCTGCGAAGAGAGAGGGGTCTTGCGGTTACACGGTTAACAGTTGGGGAATCAAACGACCTCCACATGGAACGAAATTTGACAGGCCGTCTACCGGTGATATACCGAGGCCACTGGGCAAATCCCGGCCCATTCCGAGAATGTTTTTCGGTGGCTCACAAAACAAGAACCGGGAGGTGGCGCGTGCGAGTGTGACTGGGCTTAGAACGGACAACGGAGAGAACTGGGGGAACCCGAACGGATGCTAGTTTTAAAAAACATGCAGATGAAATGCAGATGATGACATGGCAAAGTGTAACATGCAAGCAAATGACATGGCAATGACGGCGAATAAATGGAAGACACCTGGCGCATCGGATTCGGGGCATTACAGTTGGCCCATTAGTCTAGCCTACACTTGGCTCTACGCTCTGAATTTGGCCCAAGAGCAACCTTTTTTTTTGACAGAAAGGCAGAGCAGAGAGCTGCATTTCATTGATCAAAAGTTTCTAAATTCCTTATTTCTTCTCCTTTTTTTCAACATATTTAAATGTTGGTCACTTCTTATCTTTTTTTTCAACATTTAAACAACTTTGACCAACATTTAAACTAGGTGAATTTCTCATACAATTTCAAGCTTACAAATCCTCCATAATTCATGCATTTCCATACATTTTCAATATTACAACCAGTGTGATTACCATACCTACAAATGCCCAAAAGTATTTGCAAATGGGTATTGGTAGTGCTTGATCTTCAAGCTTCCTAACCTTCTTCTTCAACATCCTAAGCTCAACAGCTAGCTCTCTGTCAGTGTGTGCTTCGCCCTCCATCTCTTCTTCCGGAGCTCGTGTTGTGGCCACTGCCGTTCGTGGCAGCATGCACAACCATTCTTCATGCTCTTCTTGCAGTTCATTCATCAGATTCTTGGCCAGAGCATCGACCCAAAGAAAGAAGCATGTCACCTGCATGAACACCAAACAGATCAACCCATTGCTCAAAGATCCTCTCCACGAAAATGGTGCAATTGCCCTGATTCTTACCCCATTCTCGCTGCACACGTACAACGGACGATTCTGGTTCCTCAGTGTGTGAGAAACCCTCTGAACAATGCCTGCCCGACACAGCGGACATATGAAGACAGGCATGTCCACACGTGCCTGGCTCTGCATCCGCGAGGTGGCACGGGAGCTTGAGGAAGACATGGAGCTCATAGCCGAAGGGGATCTCAACGCCGTCGCGCCCTCCATAGCTAGCTTCCCACCGCCGCGCTCTCTCTCTCTCGCCATGGTCACCGTCGTGCTCTATATCACCATGGTCACCGCCGTTGTGTGTCGCCCGCTTATATAGCACACCCGCAACGGCTGTCTGTTGGGTCCCACAAGCCACGCATGCAACGGTCTGAATAGAATTGGCCGTCTCTGCCACCTGGTCCCACATGTAAGGGTCGAGTCAAAATGTTGACCTGACGGAGACGGCAGAGTTCACAGAACGAGTCGGTGCGCACGGACTAGGGGCAAAACTGAGCACAATTCGCATCTAAGGGCAAAACTGAGCACACGGACAGGGCAAAAGGATAATTAACCCTACTAACAAAGTAATCATGTCTTCTCAAAATAACATGGCCAAAGAAAGTTATCCCTACAAAATCATATAGTCTGGCTATGTTCTATCTTCATCACACAAAATATTTAAATCATGCACAACCCCGGTTTTAGCCAAGCAATTATTTCATACATTAGTATTCTCAAACTTTTTCAATCTTCACGCAATACATGAGCATGAGCCATGGACATAGCACTATAGGTGGAATAGGATGGTGGTTGTGTAGAAGACAAAAAAGGAGAAGATAGTCTCACTTCAACTAGGCGTATCAACGGGCTGTGGAGATGCCCATTAATAGATATCAATGTGAGTGAGTAGGGATTGCCATGCAACGGATGCACTAGAGCTATAAGTGTATGAAATCTCATCAAAAGAAACTAAGTGGGTGTGCATCCAACTTGCTTGCTCACGAAGACCTAGGGTAATTTGAGGAAGCCCATCATTGGAATATACAAGCCAAGTTCTATAATGAAAAATACCCACTAATATATGAAAGTGACAACATAGGAGACTCTCTATCATGAATATCATACTGCTACTTTGAAGCACAAGTGTTGTAAAAGGATAGTAGCATTGCCCCTTCTCTCTTTTTCTCTCATTTTTTTATTTTTTTATTGTTTTTAGTGGGCTTCTTTGGCCTCTCTTTTTTATTTGGGCTTCTTTGGCCTCTTCTATTTTTCATAAAGTTCGGAGACTCATCCCAACTTGTGAGGGAATCATTGCTTCCATCATCCTTTCCTCACATGGGACAATGCTCTAATAATGAAGATCATCACACTTTTATCTACTTACAACTCAAGAATCTTAGAACAAAATATGACTCTATGTGGATGCCTCCGGCGGTGTACCGGGATAATGAATCAAGAGTGACATGTATGAAAGAATTATGAATGGTGGCTTTGCCACAAATATGATGTCAACTACATGATCATGCAAAGCAATATGACAATGGTGGAGCGTGTCATAATAAACGTAACGGTGGAAAGTTGCATGGAAATATATCTAGGAATGGCTATGGAAATGTCATAATAGAGGCTGTTTTGAGGAAGGTATATGGTGGGTGTATGATACCGGCAAAAGTTGTGCGGCACAAGAGAGGCTAGCAATGGTGGAAGGGTGAGAGTGCGTATAATCCATGGACTCAACGTTAGTCATGAAGAACTCACATACTTATTGCAAAAATCTACAACTTATCAAAACAAAGTACTACACGCATGCTCCTAGGGGAAGGGTTGGTAGGAGTTAACCATCGCACGATCCCGACCTCCACACATAAGGAAGACAATCAATAAATAAATCATGCTCCAACTTCATCACATAACGGTTCACCATACGTGCATGCTACAGGAATCACAAACTTTTAACACAAGTATTCCTCAAATTCACAACTACTCAACTAGCATGACCCTAATATTACCATCCTCATATCTCAAAACAATCATCAGGTATCAAACTTCTCATAGTATTCAATGCACTTTATATGATAGTTTTTATTATACCTATCTTGGATGCTCATCATATTAGGACTAAAATTTTAACTAAAGCAATTACCATGCTGTTCTAAAGGTCTCTCAAAATAATATAAGTGAAGCATGAGAGATCAATAATTTCTATAAAATAAAACCACCGCCGTGCTCTAAAAAGATATAAGTGAAGTACTAGAGCAAAATTATCTAGCTCAAAATATATAAGTGAAGCACATAGAGTATTCTAATAAATTCTGATTCATGTGTGTCTCTCCCAAAAGGTGTTTACAGCAAGGATGATTGTGGTAAATTATAAAGCAAGTACTCAAATCATACAAGACGCTCCAAGCAAACATATATCATGTGGTGAATAAAAATATAGCATCAAGTAAAGTTACCGATGGACGAAGACGAAAGAGGGGATGCCCTCCGGGGCATCCCCAAGCTTAGGCTTTTGGTTGTCCTTGAATTTTACCTTGGGGTGCCTTGGGCATCCCCAAGCTTAGGCTCTTGCCACTCCTTATTCCATAATCCATCACATCTTTACCCAAAATCTTGAAAACTTCACAACACAAAACTCAACAGAAAATCTCATGAGCTCCGTTAGCGAAATAAAACAAACCACCACTTTAAGGTACTGTAATGAACTCATTATTTATTTATATTGGTGTTAAACCTACTGTATTCCAACTTATCTATGGTTCATACCCCCCGATACTAGCCATAGATTCATCAAAATAAGCAAACAACACACGAAAAACAGAATCTGTCAAAAATAGAACAGTCTGTAGCAATTTGTAACTTTCGAATACTTATGGAACCCCAAAAATTCTACCAACATAGGAAGTCCTAGATAATTTGTTTATTAATCTTCTACAAAAAGAATCAACTGAAAATCACGTTTCTGTGATTTATGAAAATTATTCTTGTGCGCGCAGAAGTTTCTGTTTTTCAGCAGGATCAACACAACTATCACTGTAAGCTATTCTAAAGGTCTTACTTGGCACTTTATTGAAACAAAAGCTATAAAACATGATTACTACAGTAGAATAATCATGTGGACACACAAAAACAGTAAGGTTAAATATTGGGTTGTCTCCCAACAAGCGCTTTTCTTTAATGCCTTTCTAGCTAGGCATGAGATTTCAATGATGCTCACATGAAAGACAAGAATTTAAGCACAAAGAGAGCATCATAAAACATGTGACAAACACACTAAAGTATAACATAGTTCCTATGCATAGGTATTTTATAACCAAACAAATTATCAAGGCAAGCAAAAACTAGCATATGCAAGGAAGAAGAAAGAAACAATAGCAATCTCAACATAACGAGAGGTAATTTTGTAACATGAAAATTTCTACAACCATATTTTCCTCTCTCATAATAATTACATGTAGGATCATAATCAAATTAAAAAATATAACTATCATATAAAATTTTCTCTTCATGATCCACGTGCATGCAAAGTTGACACTCCTCCGAAATAGTGGGATCATCATTAACTAAAGTAATGACCTCTTCAAACCCACTTTTATCAAAAAATTCATAAGATTGAACATTCTCCAAATATGTGGGATCTAAAGTTGACACTCTTCCAAACGCACTTTCAATATTATTGCTAACATTATTATCAATCTCATATTCATGAAGGGGCTCAAATAAATTTTCAAGATCGTAAGAAGAATCACCCCAATCATGATCATTGCAACAAGTAGTAGACATAGCAAAATTAGCGTCCCCAAACTTAGGGTTTTGCATATTATTAGCACAATTGACATCAAGAGAATCTATAGTAAAATCATTGCAATCATGCTTTTTATTCAAGGAGCTATCATAATATCTTCATAAATTTCTTCATCACAATTTTCAGATTCATGAATTTCAAGCAAAACCTCATAAAGATAATCTAGTGCACTCAAATCACTAGAAATTGGTAGAAAAGTGCATAGTTATGAGAATATCTAGGCATGATCGTGTATATAGGCATCACGTCCGCGACAAGTAGATCGAAATGATTCTGCATCTACTACTATTACTCCACACATCGACCACTATCCAGCATGCATCTAGACTATTAAGTTCATAGGAATAGAGTAACGCATTAGGCAAGATGAAATGATGTAGAGGGATAAACTCAAGCAATATCATATAAACCCCATCTTTTTATCCTCGATGGCAACAATACAATATGTGCCTTGCTACCCCTGCTGTCACTGGGAAAGTACACCGCAAGATTGAACCCAAAGCTAAGCACTTCTCCCATTGCAAGAAAGATCAATCTAGTAGGCCAAACCAAACTGATAATTCGAAGAGACTTGCAAAGATAACAAATCATACAGTTCATAGATAATCTTGATCATAAACCCACAATTCATTGGATCTTGACAGCAAAAAGTATTACATCGAATAGATCTCCAAGAAGATCGAGGAGAACTTTGTATTGGGAATCAAAGAGAGAGAAGAAGCCATCTAGTTAATAACTATGGACCCGAAGGTCTGTGGTAAACTACTCACACATCATCGGAGAGGCTATGGTATTGATGTAGAAGCCCTCCGTGATCGATTCCCCCTCCGGCGGAGCACCGGAAAACGCCCCAAGATGGGATCTCACGGGTACAAAAGGTTGTGGCGGTGGAAATAGGGTTTCGTGGTGCTCTCTGATGTTTTCAGGATATATGAGTATATATAGGCGAAAGAAGTCAGTCAGGGGAGCCACAAGGGGCCCACGAGGGTGGGGGGCGCCTACCCCCCTGGGCGCGCCTCCCTGCCTCGTGGCCGTCGTGTTGCTTCCTTGACGTCCACTCCAAGTCTCCTGGATTGCGTTTGTTCCAAAAATAGGGGAAAAAACAAAAATCTGGACTGGGCCTCCGGTTAATAGGTTAGTCCCAAAAATAGTATAGAAGTGTATAATAAAGCCCATTAAACATCCAAAATAGATAATATAATAGCATGGAACAATCAAAAATTATAAATACATTGGAGACGTATCACCCGCTACTGCCACGTCCCTGCTCGCTTCGTCGCCGCCTCCACCGCGCCTGCCCGCGCAGCCCTGGCTGTCAGCGCCCCGCTGCTCTGCCCCGCCACTGGCCGCCGCTGCCACCCCTCCGCCGCCTCCCCTGGCCCTGGCCGCCGGCGCTAGCATGCGCCGTGCGTGCCCAACGGCCCTCAGGCACGCGCCCGTTCGGGCTGTGCCCGTTAGCCCACGCGCCTAGCGCCCGTTAGGCTAGATGGGCCACTGCCATATGGGCCCTGCCCCCTAAACGTTTAAAAAAGATTAAGATTAAAATTAAATAAATAGAAATTAATTAATCAATTAAATGAATTAATTAACTTAATTAATCACGTTTAAATTAACATAATAACTAATTAACCTAATTAAATAGTGTTAAATAACTAAACAGTCCCTGACAGGTGGGACCCACCTATCAGGTTGACCAGGTCAACTGTACGGTTGACTGCTGGCGTCATACATACATCATGCTGACGTCATCCCACACTATTTTGGATAATGTTGATTTAAATTAATTAAATAAATTCTAGAAAATGTTTAAACTTTAGAAAATCATAGAAAATAAACTGTAGCTCGAATGAAAAAACTTTGTACATGAAAGTTGCTCAGAATGACTAGACGAATCCGAGTATGCAGCCCGTTCGTCCGCCACACGTCCCTAGCATAGCGAACATGCAAATTTTCCCCTCTGGTTCACCTGTCCAAAAACGTGAAACACTGGGGATACTTTCCCGGATGTTTCCCCCTTTCGCCAGTATCACCTACTACCGCGTTAGGGCACTCCTAGCACCGCTCATTGTCATGTCTTGCATCGTCATGCTTATATTTGCATTATATTTATTGTTTCTTCCCCATCTTCTCTCTGGTAGACTATGAGACCGACGTTGCTGCTGCCCAGTACGACTACGGAGTTGACGACCCCTCCTTCTTGCCAGAGCAAGCAGGCAAGCCCCCCACCCCCCCCCCCACCCCCGTTGATCACTAGATATCACCTATTCCTTCCCTCTACTGCTTGCATTAGAGTAGTGTAGCATGTTATTGTTTCGGTTAGTCCTATTTTGTTGCATAGCCTGTCATTGTTGCTACATTTGTTGATACCTTACCTGCAATCCTAAATGCTTAGTATAGGATGCTAGTTTATCATCGGTGGCCCTACATTCTTGTCCGCCTGCCATGCTATACTATCGGGTCATGATCACTCGAGAGGTGATCACGGGTTTATACATATATACATATTATACATGATATAGATGGTGACTAAAGTCGAGTCGGCTTATTGAGTACCCGTGGTTGATTCACGGAGTGGGGGCAGAAAGGACATACTTTCCCGACGGCCCTCTGAGTGGATCTTTGTGGCGGAGCGACAGGGCAGGATGAGACCACCTAGGTGAGAGGTGGTCCTGGCCCTGGTCGGCATCCACGGTTATTTCAAAATAATTCGCTTAACGAGATCTTGGTATTTGATCTGAGTCTGGACACTAGCCTATACGCACTAACCAACTACGCGGGAACAGTTGGGCACTCGACGTCATGGTATCAGTCGAAGCCTTCTTGACGTCAACGACTGAGCAGCGTGCACCGGGATGGACTAGAACGCCTGCTCTTGTATAAGGGAGGCTTGGTCTGCTCATCGGCTGCCCTCGTAACATGCAGGTGTGCAATGGGCGATGGGCCCAGACCCCTGCGTGCATAGGATTTAGACCGGTGTGCTGACCTCTCTGTTGTGCCTAGGTGGGGCTGCGACGTGTTGATCTTCCAAGGCCAGGCATGACCCAGGAAAGTGTGTCCGGCCAGAGGGATCGAGCGTGTTGGGAAACGTGGTGCACCCCTGCAAGGAAGTTTATCTATTCGAATAGCCGTGTCCCTCGGTAAAAGGACGACCCGGAGTTGTACCTTGACCTTATGACAACTAGAACCGGATACTTATTAAAACACACCCAGACAAGTTCCAGAGACAACCTGGTGATTGCTTTTCCATAGGGCGACAAGGGGAGGATCGCCGGTAGGATTATGCTATGCGATGATACTTGGTGGAATTCAATCTACTCTCTTCTACATGCTGCAAGATGGAGGCTGCCAGAAGCGTAGTCTTCGATAGGACTAGCTATCCCCCTCTTATTATGTCATTCTGCAGTTCAGTCCATCGATATTGCCTCTTTACACATATACCCATGCATATGTAGTGCAGATCCTTGCTTGCGAGTACTTTGGATGAGTACTCACGGCTGCTTTGCTCCCTCTTTTCCCCCTTTTCCTCTTCTTCCCAGACGTCGCAACTAGATGTTGGAGCCCAGGAGCCAGACGCCACCATCGACGACGACTCCTACTACACTGGAGGTGCCTACTACTACATGCAGGCCGCTGATGACGACCAGGAGTAGTTTAGGAGGATCCCAGGTAGGAGGCATGCGCCTCTTTCGATCTGTATCCAAGTTTATGCTAGCCATCTTATGGCAACTTGTTTAACTTATGTCTGTACTTAGATATTGTTGCTTCCGCTGACTCGTTTATGTTTGAGCACTTGTATTCGAGCCCTCGAGGCCCCTGGCTTGTAATATGATGCTTGTATGACTTATTTTACTTTTAGAGTTGTGTTGTGATATCTTCCCGTGAGTCCTTGATCTTGATCATACACATTTGCGTGCATGATTAGTGTACGATTGAATCGGGGGCGTCACAACCACTGAGGATAGATGCCATCAGCTAGGTAATATCCCTTGTTGTAATGGTGGCCATTGACCTCAAAGTTGACCTCCGAGGAGTGCCCTTCCGCAAACCTTGCAAACATCGGAGACCGCTGAAGAACACTAATATCATTTTGAGAATCAGACATGAGGAAGAAAGAATGCCATATCCAGAGATCTTGTGAAGCCACAGCTTCAAGTATAACAGTCTAACCTTTCACATGCCCCTTGTACTGCCCCTGCCAAGCAAATGGACAGTTCTTCCACTTCCAGTTCATACAATCTATACTACCAAGCATGCCTGGAAAGCCCCTCTCGGCATTGATCGCCAACAACCTCTCTGTATCAGCGACATTTGGCTCTCGGAGGTACTTCGGGTCGAACACTTCCACCACGGCCGTGCAAAAACTATACAATGAGAGGAGACACGTGGACTCACTCATACGAACATACTCATCCACAAGATCACCAGGAATTCCATATGCAACCATGCGGATAGCCATAGTGCATTTCTGGTATGAAGATAAACCAAGCTTTCCTAGGGCATCCTCTTTGCACTCAAAGTATGGGTCATGCATGACCACTCCCTCGCAAATACGATTGAACACATGCCTTCTCATTCGGAATCAGCGACAAAATTGATGTGGCCTAAAGAGTGCACCATCCTTAAAGTAATCGGCATAGAGAAGGGTGTGGCCTTTCTCCCTATTGCGATCCAAGGCCGGAGCATGGCCCGGGATTGATCCCCTGTACCGAGGCTGCTTCCTAGTAATGTGTTCATGTACGACCAACGCAGCCACCAGCTCTTCATCATCTGTGGATGAATCATCTGATGACCAAATGAAGTTGTGAAAGAAAAACTCATCACCAGTATCCATTGTACCTTGTGAGCAATCCCTTGAACGCCTTGTGTTCGTGCTGGGAAAGCGGCCGGATAATGCATGCCCTGCTCCCCTCGCAGGCAGCACAGTAAGGTTTTGGGGTCGGTGGTGCTGGAGGGTGCTCTGCGTCACCGAACGGCCGGCCGGAAGAGGTTGGGGATGACGGGCGATGGTGACGGCCATAGATTCTCTCCCACCGGCAACAAGGAGGAATGACGGCCAAATGCTTTCCAGAAAGCCGGTGCAGACACAGCTATGGCATGGCGCGATGCTGGTTGGGATGGACCTTATGGAAGATGACACGGCCGGGGAGAGATGGTGGCGGGAGCGGTAATGTCGGGGCGCTGAGGGAGGTAGAATAAGAGAAAAGGGAGGTCCGTCTCCCCGACGAGCGGGCTAGGGCAGGACAAAGGCACGTGCCGCTCACGTCCGCTTGTCCGTTTGGCCACAAAATCGGTCCAAACTTGGGCCGGGAATGGGTCGAAAGCAGACAGAAAATGGACGATGGTCCATCTATGGCCGCGCATTAGAAGGTCTTCTTTGTCCGTTTACCCCCAAACGGACGCGGGCAGACAGGATGGGGTCGCGCGTTGGAGTTGGCCTAACCTCCATAGCAACCTGAAGGAAATATGCCCTAGAGGCAATAATAAAGTTGTTATTTTATATTTCCTTATTCATGATAAATGTTTATTATTCATGCTAGAATTTTATTGATCAGAAATCTAAATACATGTGTGATATAGACAAACAATGTATCCCTAGTGAGCCTCTACTTGACTAGCTCGTTGATCAAAGATGGTTAAGGTTTCCTAACCATGGACATGAGTTGTCATTTGATGACAGGATCACATCACATTAGGAGAATGATGTGATGGACAAGACACATACGTTAGCTTAGCATATTGATCGTTCATATTGCTATTGCTTTCTTCATGTCAAATACATATTCCTTTGACTATGAGATTATGCAACTCCCGGATACCGGAGGAATACCTTGTGTGCTATCAAATGTCACAACGTAACTGGGTGATTATAAAGATGCTCTACAGGTATCTCCGAAGGTGTTTGTTGGGTTGGCATAGATCAAGATTAGGATTTGTCACTCTGAGTATCAGAGAGGTATCTCTGGGCCCTCTCGGTAACACACATCATAAGAAGCCTTGCAAGCAAAGTGAATAATGAGTTAGTTGCGGGATGATGTATTATGGAATGAGTAAATAGACTTGCCAGTAACGAGATTGAACTAGGTATGAAGATACCGACGATCGAATCTCGGGCAATAACATACCGATGACAAAGGGAATTACGTATGTTGTCATAACGGTTCGACCGATAAAGATCTTCATAGAATATGTAGGAGACAATATGAGCATCCAGGTTCCGCTATTGATTATTGACCGGAGAGATGTCTCAGTCATGTCTACATAGTTCTCGAACTCGTAGGGTCCGCACGCTTAACGTTCGATGATGATTTATTATTATATGAGTTATGTGATTTGGTGATCGAATGTTGTTCGGAGTCCCAAATGAGATCACAGACATGATGATGAATCTCGAAATGGTCGAGAGGTAGAGATTGATATATAGGATGATATACCGGAAACTTAGTACATGTGTGAATACATAGACAAAACAAAGTGTCCCTAGTATGCTTCTACTTGACTAGCTCGTTAATCAAAGATGGTTATGTTTCCTGACCATAGACATGTGTTGTCATTTGATGAACGGGATCACATCATTAGAGAATGATGTGATGGACAAGACCCATCCGTTAGCTTAGCATAATGATCGTTAAGTTTTGCTGCTATTGCTTTCTTCATGACTTATGCATGTTCCTCTGACTATGAGATTATGCAACTCCCGAATACCGGAGGAACACCTTGTGTGCTATCAAACATCACAACGTAAATGGGTGTATAAAGATGCTCTATAGGAGTACCGAAGGGGTTACCGGAACCTCCCGGTGGAAGATATGGGCCATATTGGCCATAGGAGGGAGGCTAACCAGCCCACAAGGGGCCGGTGCTCCCCCCACAAGGGAGGAGGCCGAATTGGACTAAGGAAGGGGGAGCCACCCCCCTTTCCCTCTCCCTTCCCCTTTTCCCCCTCCGGTTGAAGGGAAAATAAGGGGTAGTCGAATCCTACTAGGAGTGGACTCCTAGTAGGACTCCTCCCCCCTTGGCGCGCCCCTTGGTGGTCGGCCTCCTCCTCCCTTCCTTTATATACGGGGGCAAGGGAACCCCAAAGACAACAACATTGTCTTAGCTGTTTGTGGTGCCCCCTCCACCGTTTACTCCTCCGATAGTATCATCGTAGTGCTTAGGCGAACACTACAGGAAACTACTAATTTGCCGTTTGTGAGTGGCTTTACCGTCAGCTTTTCATCAGGGTAGACGGCAAAGAAAGTTTGCCATCAACTGATGATGGCAAAGTATGTCTGACGGCAAATCACTGCCTTGTCGTCTGTCCGCGCGGCGGCTAACGGCAAATCTAGTGAAAGAAAGAAGGCAAAGAAAACAAGACGGAAAACCGGCTCTTCGCCTTCTGTTGTTTTGCTGGGTGACGGCAAAGGGTGGACACGTGTCCAGTCTGACGGTCGGTAATGGTGCCCTAATTTTGCCGTCTATTTTTGTCATCTGCTGACGGCAAAGTCAGTAGCTTTGTCGTCTGTCTTCAACCCTGCTGACGACGAACTAATAGAAAAAAAACCTGGCACCGAGCCTTGCTTTGCCGTCTCCTTTTTGTCCCAATGACGGCAAATTAATGAAATGTAAAAAAAAAACAACACCCGACTGCATCACTGTCTCGAACCCGCTAGGTTATCTGCCGCCACCGCCCATCCCCGGCTCCACCGCGCCGCCGCCACCGCTCGTCCCCGCCTCCACCGCGCCGCTGCAGCTGGTCCACGCCTCCACCGCCCCGCCGTCGGGGCCCTTGTCCACTGCGACCCCACCAGTCCTCCTCCAATGGCGCGACCGCCACCGGGCAGTCCTCCCCTGCCCTAGCGCCACGGTTGTCGTTGGCCGCACCGCCGCCGGCTCCCGGCTACGCATCCGTAGCCGCTGGTCGCCAGCGAAGCCGAGCACCACCTCCCCTCTGCCCTCAGCCCTCTCTACCCCACGCCATGGTGAGCACCGCTCCTATTCTTTTAGATGGATAGGTGTATGGATTGCAGTACATGTGGATGGATTTATAGATGTATGTAAGGATGGATGCATAGATGGTTGATTTGCTGATGGATGTATCCCTTTCCATTTTCTTTTGCCTAAAATTTTCAGTACAAGGCAGCCTTGTGTGCGTCCATAATATGGTTGTTCTGCAAGGCAAAATTTCATTTTTGATTGATGCTCGTTAGGAAATTAAATGCTTAGTTTCTTGCTTATTTTCTTTAGGTTAGGTTTTTGTTGAACTGCAAGATGATGTTGATGATGTTTTTATTATATTGTTCTGTGAGTGCTTATGTTGGTTGTGCCAGTGCTTTTCATGTGCAGGGATTTTTCTCTTCACCTCCAGGAGCACTGTCCGTCCCGTTGCCATTGCCATCATCATTCGACTACCGCATCTACGGTCTAGGGGTGAGCTTGACTGTCATCTCCTCCCCCTCCCCTATTTGCTTCGTTTCGGTCGTCGTGCCAATGCCACTAGATTTTATTTTCATGTCAAGTGTTGTAACCTAGGCGTCTCCCGTTCGAAAGGGTGGCATCTATAAATATGCATGTCTTTGCATATTCATAACCGTCGTCCTTTCGAATTGTCCATGTTATCCATGGACAGCCCGAGTACGTGTAGATTGGGTTTCGTTTTCCGTGCTCTACTTTGGTCCTCGGCAAAATTTCATCAGCGCCACCTTGTTGTTCTTCGGGTGCAATTCTCTCGGCTTGTTGTCGAGATGTGTATCTAGAGAACAGCAGGGAGGTGCTGCCAAAATTTTGACTCGGACCGGAGTAGAGCACGGGAAACGAACCCAATCTACACGTACTCAGGTGGGATTAGGACCCATCTTTACCTATTAGAGATAGGATTCAATCCATGAATGCCCGTTTCCCTTTTGTGTGGTAAAAAGTTAAAACCATGCCGTAAATAATATGACAATAGTAATTAGTTGTGTATCTAGTCTTAATTACAATATACATATCTTGATGAATATGAATTTGGTGCCCCTACTGTCAGTGCAAGTACCAATATGGATGATGGTGAGTGGATGTACACTGGCCACCCTAGCCAGGCTGGCATGACCACTGAATGGGTGACGAAGACCAATGAATTTGTAGAGGCAGCATTTGCTAGAGGCCAAAGAAAAAGTTGGTGCCCTTGCTTGAAGTGTGACAACGGCAGAGAACAGGCAAAGAAGACGATGTGTAGGCACCTGCAGAAGCATGGGTTTAAGCGTGGGTATACCCGGTGGACCCTTCATGGCGAGCCTGAACGTAGCAGAGAGGAGGTGGTGCGTCGGCGAACCGGCAACAATGGTACCAGGATCGTTGACATCATAGCTGACTTCAACGATGCACGTGAAGAGGGATCAGAGGAAGAACCAAAGGAGTCAGCGAGGGCCTTCTTAGAAATGTTGCATTCCTCACAACAACCTCTTCACGACCACACAAACCAATGTCAGCTGGATGCCATTGCAGAAGCAATGGCTATAAAGACCCAGTTCAACATGAGCAGAGATTGCTTTAATTCGATGGTGACATCTTGGGGTCGCTCTCTCCCCGAATGGCTATGGACTTAAGAGAATGCAGAAGACTCTTCGAGCTAAATGTAGAAATAAATGTAGAATTGAAGCCTCCATAGCCGAGGCATTCTTCGCGGAGGAGATTACAAACTTCACGACATCACGCTATGCGGCCAATATTCCAAGCTTGCATAATGCAAAGTCTCGATACAATACTGGCGACCCTAAACATGAATCCAAGCTCAGCCTCTTCAAAGGGCAACTCGGACGTGTGGGTGCTTCTGGTTCAAAGAATTTGGATCCGAAAGAGTGGAAATCGCTTACTTTGTATATCCTCACCAACCTTCAAGAAGTGCGGTCGTACATTGAGTAAGTGTTGGTACACTATGTAACATTTACCCTCATGTTTCTCTCTTAACTCCGCTCATTTCTCATTGGGCAGTGAATTCATTGCCCAATTCTCGAATGGAGGGGTCGAACGTGATTCACACGAAGAGTATGAGCTTCTTGCTGGTGAAGGAGACAACAATTATGGTTTCATTTCTTGGTTCAGAGAAAAGGTAAGGTATACTTCTTGGAACACTTGAAGTTGGTATTACGTGCGACTAATACACCTATCCTTCCCTCTTAAACTTGTAGGGTACGTCAATATTGGACAAAGAGTTGAAACAAGTTGCTAATGGGTTTGACTATAAGGTCGGTACATTTGATAAATACGACATCAATGGGTATCGCTTCCTCACACATGGGAACGAGGAACGTCGGGATGTTCTAAAATCAAGAAAGACGGGAGTGTCGGCTATTTGCAATGGAGTTGAGTATTATGGAAGACTTGATGAAATATACGAACTGCATTACTTTGGGGAAATCCTCCGAAAGTCGTTGTCTTCAAATGCCATTGGTTTAATCCGGAGAAGGTTAGGCGGAGGGATGATATTGGGCAAGTCGAAATTCGACAAGACAGCAAATTAGAATGTGAAGATGTCTATATTGTGGCTAAACAGGTGGCACAAGTTTTTTATCTCAAGTACGCATGCCAAAAGAAGTACCTTAAGGGTTGGGATGTCGTGTACGATGTGCCGCCACATGGTAAACATCCTTCCCCCAGTGAAGAGGATTATCAACCTCACATCGACCCTGACACATATGATGGAGAATTCTTCCAACAAGAACATGGGCCTAGAGGCCGTCTCAACATCCATCCACGCATGGAAGTACACATCACTGATCCTCCGCCTTCCTCTCATCCTCAAGCTCATTGAGTAAGAGGAAAAGGCCGGGGAAGAGGTGCGCGTGGAGAAAATGCTAAGAGAAACCCAGTTCGGCCTCCCTCGCCACCACCTGTCGTGGCATCGCCTAAGGATGAGAGGGTGGAGGACGAGCCGGTGTCTCACTCCCCCGTGTCTGAGAGGGTGGAGGACGAGCCGGTGTCTCACGCCCCCCCCCCCCCCGTCTCTAAGAGGGTGGAGGACGAGCCGGTGTCTCACTCCCCCGTGTCTGAGAGGGTGGAGGAAGAGCAGTTGTTGTCAGAGGCCTCTGACGAGGAGGTCCCGACCTCTGACAAGGAGGCCTCAACCTCTGACAAGGAGCATGCTGGTTTCATCCAAGTTGAGGAGGGTCGGTCCATGTACCTACATGGTTCCTCAAGCCTCCCGGAATGAGGGCTTCCTGTGGAGCAGAGGCCATGTATTGCTCCATGTGGAGAAACGTAACTAACTTTGGCTTCCCATTTTCTACCTTCAATGTATGCAACAATTTCTAATAACTTTGGCTTCTCATTATGTAGCGGTTGGAAGAAAGTTGGAGCTAGCAGGGGAAAGTACCTACATGTGAACGGCGTCCTTGGGAGCCTCATTAAGGAGCATTACCCTGGCATGGTTACTTTGCCTCGGGAGGGCAAAGTTCCGGAGCCAACACGGACCTGGGACCACTACAAAGCCTATGAGGATATTGGTGTAGCCAACAACATCGAGTTACGCAACAAAGTCGAGCGGGTCTTTGCCGAACTTTGGGTAATCATTAAGTTTCCTTCACACACTGCACCTCTACTACTATAGTACATCAATTTTTGAACATGGACTACCCCTCCACCGTCTTGTAGTAGCAAAACTGCTAGCCGTTGATCTGCTGCACTCGAGAATTAAATATTCCACCCATGAGAAAACTTAGATTTAGATTTTACTTTATTTTTCTGAACAAAATGCTAGCGGACTATAATACTACAGCAGTAGGAAAACAATCTAGAAAACTTAGATTTAGATTTTACTTTATTTTTCTTAACAGAATGCTAGCAGACTATAATACTAAAGCGGTAGGAAAACTATCTAGAAAACTTAGATTTAGATTTTACTTTATTTTTCTTAACAGAATGCTAGGAGACTATAATACTACAGCAATAGGAAAACTATCTAGAAAACTTAGATTTAGATTTTACTTTATTTTTCTTAACAGAATGCTAGCAGACTATAATACTACAGTAGCAAAACTATCTAGAAAACTTAGATTTAGATTTTACTTTATTTTTCTTAACAGAATGCTAGTAGACTATAATACTACAGTATGTTAAGTTCTTAACAGGACACACAAATGAAATAGATTTTATAAGAAACCTCAGACTTAAAGGTCTGAAAATTACTGCACCAAACTAATTTTCTCTATATTTGCAGGATTTCTATAGATGCGAGGAAGGGAAGTTGGAGGAGGCACGAGCGGTTGTCAACGGACATTGCCCGAAGCTTGTGCATAATTTGATGCATGAGGCACGCCCTTTAGCCATCCGCAAATATATGGCAACTCAAGGCTATAAGAGTCTTGATAAGAAAGCCGGTAGGAGACTCCGTCTTGAGAAGGACAAGTACATGCAGGTAAAGCATATTCATGCTTGTTATTTCCTCAACAGGCTGGCACTCAATTTCCTTTTGACGTATATGAGATGCAATTGATCAAGTAGGTTACTCCGAGATGGTGTGGCGATAAGGGGGAGTGTTGGGAGCGGATCGTGGACTATTGGTGTTCCAAAGAGTATAGGGCGAAAAACAAAAATTATAGAAATCGGCGAGCCACAATGCTGGATCCACCACATCATCAAGGCAACTTGAACGTTATGGAGTTCGGTGAACGTTGGGTATATCTTACTTCCCATATCGATTTGTTCTTCATAAGATTTTCTTGTCATACATGTTGCCAATCCTTGTGATGAAATCTTAATCATGTTGCTTTGGTTGCAGGCGTCTCACCATAATGCTCCACTGCCCAACCTTTTCGTCTCGTATGCTTTGGCCCATAAGGCACCATACAGAACAGCCACGCCTTACGATGAGAATGAAACAGCGTCCGCATACTCCAGCAAGACCGCCTACGATTGGATGGAGAAATTTAAAGGCACGGCAAAAGAGTTGAAAGGGCCCGAGTATGATGTGACAACAGAGCCTCTTGACCACGGTTGGTCATGATCTCTGGAGAAGGCAGGAAACATGGCAAGGAAGCAATTGCAGGAGGCATGTTCCCTAGCTCCTCCCGTAGCTCTCTCCCTGAATACAAAGCTCAGTTAGGTATCTCAAAATCTTCTACATATAAACGCTCGACTCCAGCTATGGTTGAGATGGAGGTATTCTATACAAGTCCTTCTATATATGTTTGTTTCTTACTTACTGTTGGATTGAAGATGTGATTGCCATGCCATATTTTGTAGGCCCGACTAGTGGAGGACAGGCGAGTGGTGGCGGAGGAGAGGGCAGAGGAGAGGCGACTTGCTGGTGAGAGGACGCAGCAAGCGGTGCAGCAGGCGGTGTTGGCACAAACTAGTCAATGCTTTGCAATGTTTGCGGTTAGTTCCTTAATTGCCAAACACATACATGAACTCTTCTACTACCAATACTTAATCTTCACTCAAACATAATTTACAGGCTTATTGTACCTAGAATGGTATGCCCGCTATGCAGATGCCTCAATCAGGCCATGGATCTAATACTGATGGATCTTCACATGCACGAGGCCCAAGCGACAACAATCTTGGTGGTTCTCCGAATGTTTGAGATCGAGTATGATTAGTGCGTACATATCTCATTTACGTAGGTCTCAAATTTGTCAACGTAGAAACAAGTAACTATCTGGATTCTTGAAGATCAAACTTATAAGTAGAGACAAGTAGAGACCATTTGAACCGTTTCAAACTATAATCCATTTGAACAATTTCAACCATGATCTTAATTAACTATATGCATTCTTGAAGCTATTTATTTTCATGATTTAGAGACCACTTGAAGATATTCATGATTTAGAGACAAGTAGCTACTTATTTTCATGATTTAGAGACCATTTGAAGATCTCCATGATTTAGAAACTTGTAAGTAGAGACTGTTTGAACCATTTAAAGATCAGACTTATAAGTAGAGACAAGTATAGACCATTTGAAACCATGATCCATTTATTCTCATGATTTAGAGACCACTTGAAGCTATTTATTTTCATGATTTAGAGAGCACTCGAAGATATTTATGATTTAGAGTGTTGAATTGGACCAATATTATAAGTAGACACAAGTAGCTATTTATTTTCATGATTTAGAGACCATTCTTGAAGATCTTCATGATCTAGTGTTAAATTAGCATGTTCAAAATTGGATAAGTGTTCAAGAAACACCATATGTACTAGAAGCTATTTATTTTGGAAACTCACTATGGAATATGGATCACTATTTATTTTGTTGTGTCGAAGTACTTTCTTTTGTCTATTTGGCATATTGATGATTTCAAGCACGTTATTTGTTCTTGTGCCAAAATGTGACAGACATCATTCAATCTTATAGGTTGCCACCTGGATGCTCTTTGGACTACGACATGGACATGAAGGCATTTGTTGTAGTGCCAAATCTTACGTAGTGATGCCATCTTTGGTCATTGTGTATTATATGTATGGGACTATATGTTGTGGAACTATATGCTATGGAACTTTGTTTTGGGACTATATGCTATGGAACTTTGTCCTGGGACTATATGCTATGGAACTTTGTTCATTGTTGCTTATATTTGCTATGGAACTATGATGTCCTGTTATGGTTCTGTGCTGTGAGGATCTTTGGTATGGATCAAGGCAATTACTATATTGTGTATTAAACTGTTTAATTTCTGATTATCAAAAAAAGAAGCTTTGCTGTCTAGGGACAGACAGGAAACCTGCCACATGTCGCTAGCCTATGCTGCTACTGGAATTTTGCCATCTGGCCAATAGGTAGGTTGACGGCAAAGAGGTGGCGATTTGCCGTCTGGGCCAGTCCCTACCTGACGGCAAAGTGTGCGTCTTTGCCCACTGGGCCACGAACCCTAGACGGCAAAGTCCTGCCATTTTGACCACTAGGCCAAGCACGACAGACGGCAAAGTATGCATCTTTCCTGTCTGCCTGTTCTGACAGTTGACGACAAAGATAATAGACTTTGCCGTCTGGCTGGATGGCCGGTAGACGACAAACACTTGACGTCATCCCTCAGTCCGTTTGTTCCGTCTGTTGCAATATTTTGCCGTCTGATTTTACCGGCTGATGGCAAAAGGAATAGACTGATGGCAAAGTCTTTCCCATCATCTAGAAAAAATAGCAGACGACAAAGTATTATTTTCCGATTTATCTTTGCCATCTGACTTTGCCGTCTACTTCCTGACGGCAAACTCTTTGCCGTCTGGATTTACGTCTTTGCCGTCTGTTATCCACAAACGACAAACTAGCAGTTTCCTGTAGTGGAAGCCCTCGCGGATCAAATCATCAACACCGTCATCACACCGCTGTGCTGACGAAACTCTCCCTCGACCCTCTGCTGGATCAAGAGTTCGAGGAACGTCATCGAGCTGAACGTGTGCGAACTCGGAGGTGTCGTACGTTTGGTGCTAGATCGGTTGGATCGTGAAGACGTTCAACTACATCAACCGCGTTAACATAACGCTTCTGCTTTCGGTCTACGAGGGTACATGGACACACTCTCCCCCTCTCGTTGCTATGCATCTCCTAGATAGATCTTGCGTGATCGTAGGAAATTTTTTGAAATTGCATGCTACGTTCCCCAACAGTGGTATTAGAGCTAGGTTTATGCGTAGATGATATGCACGAGTAGAACACAAAGAGTTGTGGGCGATAATAGTCATACTACTTACCACGAACGTCTTACTTTGATTCGGCGGTATTGTTGGATGAAGCGGCCCGGACCGACATTACATGACCGCGTTCATGAGACTGCTTCTACCGACGTGCTTTGCACACAGGTGGCTGGCGGGTGTCTGTTTCTCCAACTTTAGTTGAATCGAGTTTGACTACGGCCGGTCCTCGTTGAAGGTTAAAACAACACACTTGACGAAAAATCATTGTGGTTTTGATGCGTAGGTAAGAATGGTTCTTGCTAGAAGCTCGTAGCAGCCACGTAAAACTTGCAACAACAAAGTAGAAGACGTCTAACTTGTTTTTGCAGGGCTTCTTGTGATGTGATATGGTCAAGACATGATGTGATATAAATTGTTGTATGATATGATCATGTTTTGTAACAGAGTTATCGGCAACTAGCAGGAGCCATATGGTTGTTGCTTTATTGTATGAAATGCAATTGCCATGTAATTGCTTTACTTTATCACTATGCGGTAGCAATTGTCATAGAAGCAATAGTTGGCGAGACGACAACGATGCTACGATGGAGATCAAGGTGTTAAGCCGGTGACGATGGATATCGTGACGGTGCTTTGGAGATGAAGATCAAAGGCACAAGATGATGATGGCCATATCATGTCACATATTTTGATTGCATATGATGTTTATCTTTTATTCATCTTATTTTGCTTAGTACGGCGGTAGCATTATAAGATGATCGCTCACTAAAATTTCAAGGTATAAGTGTTCTCCCTAAGTATGCACCATTGCGACAGTTCGTCGTGCCGAGACACCACGTGATGCTCAGGTGTGATAAGCTCTACGTTCAAATACAACAGGTGCAAGCCAGTTTTGCACATGCGGAATACTCGGGTTAAACTTGACGAGCCTAGCATATCTAGATATGGTCTCGGAATACTGGAGACCGAAAGGTCGAGCGTGAATCATATAGTAGATATGATCAACATAGAGATGTTCACCATTGAAAACTACTCCATCTCACGTCATGATCGGACATGGTTTAGTTGATATGGATCACGTGATCATTTAGATGACTAGAGGGATGTCTATCTAAGTGGGAGTTCTTAAGTAATATGATTAATTGAACTTTAATTTATCATGAACTTAGTCCTGATAGTATTTTGCAAATTATGTTTAACATCAATAGCTCGCATTGTAGCTTCCATATGTTTTTTATATGTTCCTAGAGAAAACTAAGTTGAAAGATGATAGTAGCAATGATGCAGGCTGGGTCCGTAATCTGAGGTTTATCCTCATTGCTGCATAGAAGAATTATGTCCTTGATGCACCGCTAGGTGACAGACCTATTGCAGGAGCAGATGCAGACGTTATGAATGTTTGGCTAGCTCAATATGATGATTACTTGATAGTTTAGTGCACCATGCTTTACGGCTTAGAACCGGGACTTGAAAAACATTTTGAACACCACGGAGCATATGAGATGTTCCAAAGAACTGAAATTGGTATTTCAGACTCATGCCCGTGTCGAGAGGTATGAGACCTCTGACAAGTACTTCGCCTAAAAGATGGAGGAGAATTGCTCAGCTAGTGAGCATGTGCTCAGAATGTCTGGGTACTACAATCGCTTGAATCAAGTAGGAGTTAATCTTCGAGATAAGATAAGCGACTGACAGAGTTCTCTAGTCACTATCACCAATTTACTGGAACTTCGTGATGAACTATAGTATGCAAGGGATGACGAAAATGATTGACCTCTTCATGATGCTAAAATCGACAAAGGTGGAAATCAAGAAAGAGCATCAAGTGTTGATGATTAACAAGACCACTAGTTTCAATAAAAGGGGAAAGGGAAAGAAAGGGAACTTCAAGTCGAATGGCAAGCAAGTTGTCACTCCTGGGAAGAAGCCCAAAGCTAGACCCAAGCCTGAAACTGAGTGCTTCTACTGCAAAGGAAATGGTCACTAGAAGCGGAACTACCCCAAATATTTGGCGGATAAGAAGGATGGCAAAGTGAACAAAGGTATATTTGATATACATGTTATTGATGTGTACCTTACTAGTATTCATAGTAGCCCCTGGGTATTTGATACTTGTTCGGTTGCTAAGATTAGTAACTCAAAAGAGGAGTTACAGAATAAATAGAGACTAGTTGAGGGTGAAGTGATGATGTGTGTTGGAAGTGGTTCCAAGATTGATATGATCATCATCGCACACTCCTTATACTTTCGGGATTAGTGTTGAACCTAAATAAATGTTATTTGGTGTTTGCATTGAGCATGAATATGATTAGATCATGTTTATTGCAATACGGTTATTCATTTAAGACAGAGGATAATTGTTATTTTGTTTACATGAATAAAACCTTCTATGGTCATACACCCAATGTTGATGGTTTATTGAATCTCGATCTACTGATACACATATTCATAATATTGCCAAAAGATGCAAAGTTGATAATGATAGTGCAACTTATTTGTGGCACTGCCGTTTGGATCATATCAGTGTAAAGCGCATGAACAAACTCCATAAAGATGGACTTCTGGAATCACTTGATTATGAATCATTTGATACTTGCGAACCGTGCCTTATGGGCAATATGACTAAAACTCCGTTCTCCGAAACAATGGAACGAGCTAATGACTTATTGGAAATAATACATACCGATGTATGCAGTCCAATGAATGTTGAGGCTCATGGAGGGTATCGTTATTTTCTAACCTTCACAGATGATTTAAGCAGATATGGGTATATCTACTTAATGAAACACAAGTCTAAAACATTTGAAAGGTCAAAGAATTTCATAGTGAAGTGAAGAATCATCGTAACAAGAAATAAAGTTTCTATGATCTGATCGTGGAGGAGAATATTTGAGTTACGAGTTTGGCCTTCAGTTAAAAAAATATGAAATAGTTTCACAGCACACGCCACCTGGAACACCACAGCGTAATGGTGTGTCTAAACGTTGTAACTGCACTTTATTGGATATGGTGCGATCTATGTTGTCTCTTACCAATTTACCACTATCATTTTGGGGTTATGCATTAGAGACAGCTGCATTCACTTTAAACAGGACACCATCAAAGTCCGTTGAGACGACACCGTATGAACTGTGGTTTGGCAACAAACCTAAGATATCATTTCTTGAAGTTTCGGGATGTGATGCTTATGTCAAAAGGCTTCAGCCTGATAAGCTCGAACCCAAATCGGAGAAATGTGTCTTCATAGGATACCGTAAGGAAACAATTGGGTAGACCTTCTACCACAAGTCCGAAGGCAAGATTTTTGTTGCTAAGAACGGAACCTTTCTAGAGGAGTTTCTCTTGAAAGAAGTGAGTGGGAAGAAAGTAGAACTTGATGAGGTAATTGTACCTTCTCCCAAATTGGAAAGTAGTTCATCACAGAAATCAGTTCTAGTGATTCCTACACCAATTAGTGAAGAAGCTAATGATGATGATCATGAAACTACAGATCAAGTTACTACCAAACCTCGTAGGTCAACCAGAGTACGGTACGCACCAAAGTGGTATGGTAATCCTATTTTGGAAGTCATGTTACTAGACCATGATGAACCTACGAACTATGAGGAAGCGATGATGAGCCCAGATTCCGTGAATGGCTTGAGGCCATGAAATCTGAGATGGGATCCATGTATGAGAATAAAGTGTGGACTTTGGTGGACTTGCCCGATAATCGGCAAGCCATAAAAAATAAATGGATCTTCAAGAGGAAGACGGACCCTGATGGTAGTGTTACTATCTACAAAGCTCGACTAGTCGCAAGAGGGTTTCGACAAGTTCAAGATGTTGACTATAATGAGATTTTCTCAACCGTAGCAGTGCTTAAGTCTGTCCAAATCATGTTAGCAATTCCCATATTTTATGTGTTGGGGAACGTAGTAATTTCAAAAAAAACCTACGCACACGCGAGATCATGGTGATGCATAGCAATGAGAGGGGAGAGTGTGTCCACATACCCTCGTGGACCGAAAGCGGAAGCGTTAGCACAACGCGGTTGATGTAGTCGTATGTCTTCATGATCCGACCGATCCAAGTACCGAACGTACGACACCTCTAAGTTCAGCACACGTTCAGCTCAATGATGTCCCACGAACTCCGATCCAGCAGAGCTTTGCGTGAGAGTTCCATCAGCACGACAGCGTGATGATGATGTTGATGATGCTACCGACGCAGGGCTTTGCCTAAGCACTACTACGATATTATCGAGGTGGAATATGGTGGAGGGAGGCACCGCACACGGCTGGGAGAGATCAATAGATCAACTTGTGTGTCTAGAGGTGCCTCCCTGCCCCCGTATATAAAGGAACAATGGGGGAGGCCGTCCGGCCCTATAGGGCGCGCCAGGAGCAGGAGTCCTCCTCCTAGTGGGAGTAGGACTCCCCTTTTCCTAGTGCCACTAGGAGGGGAAAGGAAGGAGAGGGGGAGGAGAAGGAAAGAGGGGCCGCAACCCCTCCCCTAGTCCAATTCGGACTAGTCCCATGGGAGGCGCGCGGCCAGCCCTCGTGCCTTCTCCTCTTTTTTCCCTAAAGCCCACTAAGGCCCATATGTACTCCCGTATTCCCGTAACTCCACCGGTACTCCAAAAAATACCCGAATCATTCGGAACCTTTCTGATGTTCGAATATAGTCGTCCAATATATCAATCTTTATGTCTCGACCATTTCGAGGCACCTCGTCATGTCCCCGATCTCATCCGGGACTCCGAACTACTTTCGGTACATCAAAACACATAACTCATAATATAAATCGTCACCGAACTTTAAGCGTGGGGACCCTACGGGTTTGAGAACTATGTAGACATGATCGAGACACATCTTCGGTCAATAACCAATAGCGGAACCTGGATGCTCATATTGGCTCCTACATATTCTACGAAGATCTTTACCGGTCAAACCGTGTAACAACATACGTTGTTCCTTTGTCATCGGTATGTTACTTGCCCGAGATTTGATCGTCGGTATCTCAATACCTAGTTCAATATCGTTACCGGCAAGTCTCTTTACTCGTTCTGTAATGCATCATCCCGCAACTAACTCATTAGTCACAATGCTTGCAAGGCTTATAGTGATGTGCATTACCGAGAGGGCCCAGAGATACCTCTCCGACAATCGGAGTGACAAATCCTAATCTCGAAATACGCCAACTCAACAAGTACCTTCGGAGACACCTGTAGAGCACCTTTATAATCACCCAGTTACGTTGTGACGTTTGGTAGCACACAAAGTGTTCCTCCGGTAAGCGGGAGTTACATAATCTCATAGTCATAGGAACATGTATAAGTCATGAAGAAAGCAATAGCAACATACTAAATGATCAAGTGCTAAGCTAACGGAATGGGTCAAGTCAATCACATTATTCTCCTAATGATGTGATCCCGTTAATCAAATGATAACTCATGTCTATGGTTAGGAAACTTAACCATCTTTGGTTAACGAGCTAGTCAAGTAGAGGCATACTAGTGACACTATCTATGTCTATGTATTCACACATGTATTATGTTTCCGGTTAATACAATTCTAGCATGAATAATAAACATTTATCATGAAATAAGGAAATAAATAATAGCTTTATTATTGCCTCTTGGGCATATTTCCTTCAGTCTCCCACTTGCACTAGGGTCAATAATCTAGTTCACATCACCATGTGATTTAACACTAATATTCACATCTGCATGTGATTAACACCCATAGTTCACATCATCATGTGACCAATGCCCAAAGGGTTTACTAAAGTCAATAATGTAGTTCACATCGATATGTGATTAACACCCAAAGAGTACTAAGGTGTGATCATGTTTGGCTCGTGAGAGAAGTTTAGTCAACGGTTCTGTCACATTCAGAGCCTTATGTATTTTGCAAATATTCTATGTCTACAATGTTCTACATGAAGCTACTCTAGCTAATTGCTCCCACTTTCAATATGTATCCAGATTGAGACTTAGAGTCATCTGGATTGGTGCAAAAGCTTGCACCAATGTAACTCTTTACGATGAACTCTTTTATCACCTCCATAATCGAGAAACATTTTCTTAGTCCTTTCTAAGGATATTCTTGAACGTTGTCCAGTGATCTACTCCTAGATCAAAATTGTACTCCTTGTCAAATTCAGAGCTAGGTATACAATAGGTTTGGTACATAGCATAGCATACTTTATAGAACCTATGACTATGGCATAGGGAATGACTTTCATTCTCTTTCTATTTTCTGCCGTGGTCGGGCTTTGAGTCTTACTCAACTTCACACCTTGCAACACATGCAAGAACTCCTTCTTTGGCTGTTCCATTTTAAACTACTTCAAAATCTTATCAAGGTATGTACTCATTGAAAAATTCTTATCAAGCATCTTGATCTATCTCTATAGATCTTGATGCTCAATGTGAAAGGAGTTTTACAGAGGTCTTTTTTTGAAAAACTCCTTTCAAACACTCCTTTATGCTTTCTAGAAAATTCTACATTATTTCTGATCAACAATATGTCTTTCACATGTACTTATCAGAAAGGTTGTAGTGCTCCCACTCACTTTCCTGTAAATACAGGCTTCACCGCAAGTCTGTATAAAACTATATGCTTTGATCAACTCATCAAAGCGTATATTCTAACTCCGAGATGCTTGCACCAGTCCATGGATGGATCACTGGAGCTTGCACACTTTGTTAGCACCTTTAGGATTGACAAAACCTTTTGGTTGCATCATATACAACTCTTCTTTAATAAATCCATTAAGGAACGCAGTTTTGACATCCATTTGCCAAATTTCATAAAATGTGGCAATTGCTAACATGATTCGGACAAACTTAAGCATCGATACAAGTGAGAAAATCTCATCGTATTCAACACCTTGAACTTGTCGAAAACTTTTGCGACAAGTCGAGCTTTGTAGATAGTAACACTACTATCAGCGTCTGAATTCCTCTTGAAGATCCATTTATACAATATGACTTGTCGATCATCGAGCAACTCCACCAAAGTCCACACTTTGTTCTCATACATGGATCACATCTCAGATTTCATGGCTTCAAGCCATTTCGCTGAATCTGGGCTTGCTACGTCTTGATCTTGTGTTGGTTTTCCTTGAAGAGGAAAGGGTGATGCAACAATAGTAGCGTAAGTATTTCCCTCAGTTTTTGAGAACCAAGGTATCAATCCAGTAGGAGGCTCCTCAAAAGTCCCACGCACCTACACAAACAAACAAAGAACTCGCAACCAACGCAATAAAGGGGTTGTCAATCCCTTCACGGCCACTTGCGAAAGTGAGATCTGATAGAGATAGTATGATAAGATAAATATATTTTTGGTATTTTATAATATAGATGCAAAAAGTAAAGATGCAAATAAAAGTAGATTGGAAGCAAATATGATAAGAGATAGACCCGGGGGCCATAGGTTTCACTAGTGGCTTCTCTCAAAATAGCATAAGTATTACGGTGGGTGCACAAATTACTGTCGAGCAAAATATACAAAAGTGAATAATTATGAGACTATCTAGGCATGATCATGTGTATAGGCATCACGTCCGCAACAAGTAGACCGACTCCTGTCTGCATCTACTACTATTACTCCACACATCGACCGACTCCTGCCAGCATCTAGAGTATTAAGTTCACAAAGAACAGAGTAACGCATTAAGCAAGATGACATGATGTAGAGGGATAAACTCATGCAATATGATATAAACCCCATCTTTTTATCCTTGATTGCAACAATACAATACGTGCCTTGCAACCCTTTCTGTCACTGGGTAAGGACACCGCAAGATTGAACCCAAAGCTAAGCACTTCTCCCATGGCAAGAAAGATCAATCTAGTAGGCCAAACCAAACTGATAATTTGAAGAGACTTGCAAAGATAACTCATTCATACATAAAAGAATTCAGAGGAGATTCAAATATTTCTCATAGATAACCTTGATCATAAACCCACAATTCATCAAATCTCGACAAACACACCGCAAAAAGAGTTTACATCGAATAGATCTCCATAAGAGAGGGGGAGAACATTGTATTGAGATCCAAAAAGAGAGAAGAAGCCATCTAGCTAATAACTATGGACCCGTAGGTCTGTGGTAAACTACTCACAACTCATCGGAGGGGCTATGGTGTTGATGTAGAAGCCCTCCGTGGTCGATTCCCCCTCCGGTAGAGCGCCGGCGAAGGCTCCAAGATGAGATCTCGCGGATACAGAAGCTTACGGCGGTGGAAATTATGTTTCGTTGGCTCCCTGGATGTTTTCGGGTACGTAGGCTTATATAGGAGGAAGAAGTACGTCGGTGGCCGCCCGAGGGGCCCACGAGACAGGGGCGCGGCCTACCCTCTCCTGGCCGCCTCGGCTGCTTCTTGACTTGCACTCCAAGTCCTCAGGATCACGTTCATTCCAAAAATCACGCTCTCGAAGGTTTCATTCCGTTTGGACTCCGTTTGATATTCCTTTTCTTCGAAATACTGAAATAGGCAAAAAAACAGCAATACGGGTTGGACCTCCGGTTAGTAGGTTAGTCTCAAAAATGATATAAATGTGTAAAATAAAGCCCATAAACATCCGAAAGGGGTAATATAATAGCATGGAACAATCAAAAATTATAGATATGTTGGAGACGTATCAAGCATCCCCAAGCTTAATTCCTGCTCGTCCTCGAGTAGGTAAATGATAAAAACAAAAAGTTTGATGTGGAATGCTACCTAGCATAATTCTCAATGTAATTTTCTTTATTGTGGCATGAATGTTCAGATCCAAATGATTCAAAATAAAAGTTCATATTGATAAAAGAAATAGTAACACTTCAAGCATACTAATCAAAGTAATCATGTCTTCTCAAAATAACATGGCAAAAGAAAGTTCATCCCTACAAAATCATATAGTTAGGCTATGCTTCATTTTCGTCACACAAAGATGTTCCCAACTTCTCTACCCCCGATGACAAGCCAAGAAATTGTTTCATACTTAAATAATCTTAAACTTTTTCAACCTTCATGCAATACATGAGCGTGAGCCATGGATATAGCACTATGGGTGGAATAGAATATGATGATGGGGATTGTGTGGAGAAGACAAAAAGGAGAAAGTCTCACATTGACGAGGATAATCAACGGGCTATGGAGATGCCCATCAATTGATGTCAACATGAGGAGTAGGGATTTCCATGCAACGGATGCACTAGAGCTATAAATGAATGCTCAACAAAAGAAAACTAGTGGGTGTGCATCCAACTTGCTTGCTCAAGAAGACCTAGGGCATTTGAGGAAGCCCATTGTAGGAATATATACAAGCCAAGTTCTATAATGAAAAATTCCCACTAGTATGAAAAAGACAACTTATGAGACTCACTATATGAAAAACATGGTGCTACTTTGAAGCACAATATATGAGACTCACTATATAAAGAACAAGGTGCTACTTCGAAGCACAAGTGTGGAAAAAAGAGATAGTAACATTGCCCTTTTTATTTTTTTATTTTTTTTCTTTTTTTGGGGGGCCTTTCTTTTTTTGTTTTTGGCCTTTCTTATTTTTTTCTTTTTTTTCTTTGGGCAATGCTCTAATAATGATGATCATCATACTTTCATTGATTACAACATATGAATTACAACTCGAAACTAGAACAAGATATGACTCTAAATGAATGCCTCCGGCAGTGTACCGGGATGGTGCAATGAATTAAGAGTGACATATATGAAAATTAATGCATGGTGGCTTTGCCACAAATACGATGTCAACTACATGATCATGCAATGGCAATATGACAAAAGTAAAGTATGTCATGATGATGAACGGAACGGTGGAAAGTTGCATGGCAATATATCTCGGAATGGCTATGGAAATGCCATAATAGGTAGGTATGGTGGCTGTTTTGAGGAAGATATAAGTAGGTTTATGTGTGATAGAGCATATCGTATCACGGGGTTTGGATGCACCGGCGAAGTTTGCACCAACTCTCAAGGTGAGAAAAGGCAATGCACGGTACCGAAGAGGCTAGCAATGGCGGAAAGGTAAAAGTGCGTATAATCCATGGACTCAACATTAGTCAAAAGAACTCATATACTTATTGCAAAAATTTAGAAGTCATCAAAAATCAAGCACTACGCGCATGCTCCTAGGGGGATAGATTGGTAGGAAAAGACCATCTCTCGTCCCCGACCGCCACTCATAAGGATGCACAAGCTAGGTACACTTCATGTTTCAAATTTGTTACACAACTTTAACCATACGTGCATGCTACGGGACTTGCTAACTTCAACACAAGCATTCTTTAAACTCATAATCACCCAACTAGCATGACTTTAATATCACTACCTCCATATCTCAAAACAATTATCAAGTATCAAATTGATCATAGCATCCAATTCACTTCCTATGATAATTTTTATTATAACCAACTTGGATGCCTACCATTCTAGGACCAATTTTATAACCATAGCAAATACCATGTTGTTCTAAAAGACTCTCAAAATAATATAAGTGAAGCATGAGAGACTAGCAATTTCTACAAAAATAAGCCACCGTCGTGCTCTAAAAAATATATGTGAAGCACTAGAGCAAAAACTATCAAGCTCAAAAGATAGAGTATTCTAGCAAATTCTAATCAAGTAGGCTTCTCCAAAAAGGTGTGTACAGCAACGATGATTGTGGTAAACTAAAAATCAAACACTAATATAATACACGACGCTCCAAGCAAAACACATATCATGTGGCGAATAAAAATATAGCTCCAAGTAAAGTTACCAATGAACAAAGAAGAAAGAGTGGATGCCTTCTCGGGGCATCCCCAAGCTTAGGCTTTTGGATATCCTTGAATATCTTGGGGTGCCATGGGCATCCCAAAGCTTAGGCTCTTGCCACTCCTTATTCCATAGTCCATAAAAGCTTTACCCAAAACTTGAAACCTTCACAAAACTCAACAGGAAATCTTATAAGCTCCGTTAGTGAAAGAAAACAAAACCAACACATAAGGTACTGTAATGAACTCATTATTTATTTATTTTGGTGTTAAACCTACTGTAATCCAACCTCTCTATGGTTTATAAACTATTTTACTAGCCATAGATGCATCGAAATAAGCAAACAACACATGAAAAACAGAATCTGTCAATAACAGAACAGTCTTTAGCAATCTGTAACTAACGCAAACTTATGGAACTTTAAAAATCTTACCAAAATAGGAAGTCCTGAACAATTTGTTTATTGATCAGAATCAAAAAGAATCAATGCAAAATCACGTTTCTGTGATTTAACAAAACTAAATTTGTGCATGCAAAGTTTCTGTTTTTCAGCAGAATCAAATCAACTATCATCATAGGTTATCCTATAGGTTCTACTTGGCACAAACACTAATTAAAAGATAAACACACATCTAAACAGAAGGTAGATGCAATATTTATTACTAAACAGGAACAAAAACAAAAAACACAAATAAAATTGGGTTGCCTCCCAACTAGCGCTATCGTTTAACGCCCCTAGCTAGGCATAAAAGCGAAGATAGATCTAACGAGTGCCATCTTTGGCACTAAATTCATAAGTAGCCCGCATGATAGATTCATAAGTTAATTTGACTTTCTTTTTTGGAAAGTGCTCCATGCCTTTCTTTAATGGAAATTGGAATCTAATATTCCCTTCCTTCATATCAATAATCGCATCAATCATTCTAAGGAAAGGTCTACCAAGAATAATAGGGCAAGAAAGATTGCAATATATATCAAGAACGATAAAATCTACGGGCACAAAATTTCTATTTGCAACAATGAGAACATCATTGATTCTTCCCATTGGCTTTTTAATGGTGGAATCCGCAAGGTGCAAATTTAAAGAGCAATCATCAAGATCATGGAAACCTAGAATATCACATAAAGTTTTCGGAATCGTGGAAACACTAGCACCCAAATCACACAAAGCAAAACATTCATGATCTTTAATTCTAATCTTTATTGTAGGTTCCCACTCGTCATTAAGCTTTCTAGGTATAGAAACTTCCAAATTAAGTTTTTCATCATAAGATTGCATCAAGGCATCAACGATATGTTTGGAAAAAGCTTTATTTTGACTATAAGCATGAGGAGAATTAACAATGGATTGCAACAAGGAAATACAACCTTCTAAAGAACAATTATCATAATCAAATTCCTTGAAATCCGAGATAGTGGGTTCAATACTACACTTTTACCAAATTTAGCATCAAGATCTAAAAACTCCGAATTCTTGGGAGGCCTTCTAGGTAAAGTTGACTCATCATCAGTCCCATAATTATCAAGATTCATATTGCAAAACAGAGATCTAATAGGAGATGCATCAATAACTTTAAGATCTTCATCATTATTTTCATGGGAACTAGAAGAACACGCCTTTACAAAGCGATCTTTCTTAGCACGCAATCTAGCGGTTCTTTCCTTGCACTCATCAATGGAAATTCTCATGGATTTGAGAGACTCATTGATATCATGCTTAGGAGGGTAAGATCTAAGTTTAAGAGAATCAACATCACGCGAAAGTCTATCAACGTTCCTAGCCAAATCATCAACTTTGAGCAATTTTTCTTCAAGCAAAGCATTAAAATTCTTTTGAGAGATCATAAATTCTTTCACACTATTCTCAAAATCAGAGGGCATCTTATTAAAATTACCATAAGAATTATTGTAGGAATTTCCATAATTATTAGAGGAATTACTAGGGAACGGTCTAGCATTAAAGTTTCCTCTATAAGCATTGTTTCCAAAACTATCCCTACCAACAAAATTCGCATCCATAGATTGATTATTATTCTCAATCAAAGTAGACAAAGGCATATCATTGGGATCAAGAGGAGTATTTTTAGTAGCAAACAATTTCATAAGTTCATCCATCTTTCCACTCAAAACATTGATTTCTTCTATAGCATGCACTTTTTTACTAGAAGACCTTTCGGTGTGACATTGAGAATAATTAGCCAAAATATTATCAAGAAGTTTTGTAGCATCTCCTAATGTGATTTCCATAAACGTGCCTTCCGCGGCCGAATCTAAGAGATTTCTAGAAGCAAAGTTCAAACCGGCATAAAAAATTTGTATGATCATCCATAAATTCAAACCATGAGTAGGGCAATTGTGAATCATCAATTTCATTCTTTCCCAAGATTGGGCAACATGCTCATGATCAAGTTGTTTAAAATTCATAATATCGTTCCTAAGAGTGATAATCTTAGCGGGAGGAAAATACTTAGAGATAAAAGCATCTTTGCACTTGTTCCAAGAATCAATACTATTTTTAGGCAAAGACGAAAACCAAACTTTAGCACGATCTCTAAGTGAAAATGGAAATAACTTCAATTTAATAATATTGTTATCCGTATCTTTCTTCTTTTGCATATCACACAAATCAACAAAGTTGTTTAGATGAGTAGAGGCATCTTCACTAGGAAGGCCGGCGTATTGATCTTTCATAACAAGATTCAGCAAAGCAGTATTGATTTCACAAGACTCAACATCATTAAGAGGAGTAATCGGAGTACTAAGGAAATCATTATTATTGGTATTCGAGAAATCACACAATTTGGTATTATCTTGCGCCATGGCAACAAGTAATCCAACACACAAGCAAATAGAAAAAGGCAAGCAAAAAAGAGCGGAGGAGATTGGGAAAGAGAGGGTGAATAAAACGGCAAGGGTGAAGTGGGGGAGAGGAAAACGAGAGGCAAATGAAAAATAATGTAAATGCGAGGGAGATGAGTTTGTGATGGGTACTTGGTATGTCTTGACTTGAGTGAAGACCTCCCCGGCAACGGCGCTAGAAATCCTTCTTGCTACATCTTGAGCTTGCGTTGTTTTCCTTGAAGAGGAAAGGGTGATGCAGCAATAGTAGCATAAGTATTTCCCTCAGTTTTTGAGAACCAAGGTATCAATCTAGTAGGAGGCTCCTCAAAAGTCCCACGCACCTACACAAACAAACAAAGAACTCGCAACCAACGCAATAAAGGGGTTGTCAATCCCTTCATGCCCACTTGCGAAAGTGAGATCTGATAGAGATAGTATGATAAGATAAATATATTTTTGGTATTTTATAATATAGATGCAAAAAGTAAAGATGAAAATAAAAGTAGATTGGAAGCAAATATGATAAGAGATAGACACAGGGGCCATAGGTTTCACTAGTGGCTTCTCTCAAAATAGCATAAGTATTATGGTGGGTGCACAAGTTACTGTCGAGCAAAATATAGAAAAGTGAATAATTATGAGACTATCTAGGCATGATCATGTGTATAGGCATCACGTCCGCAACAAGTAGACCGACTCCTGCCTGCATCTACTACTATTACTCCACACATCGACCGACTCCTGCCTGCATCTAGAGTATTAAGTTCACAAAGAACAGAGTAACGCATTAAGCAAGATGACATGATGTAGAGGGATAAACTCATGCAATATGATATAAACCCCATCTTTTTATCCTCGATGGCAACAATACAATACGTGCCTTGCAACCCTTTCTGTCACTGGGTAAGGACACCGCAAGATTGAACCCAAAGCTAAGCACTTCTCCCATGGCAAGAAAGATCAATCTAGTAGGTCAAACCAAACTGATAATTCGAAGAGACTTGCAAAGATAACTCATTCATACATAAAAGAATTCAGAGGAGATTCAAATATTTCTCATAGATAAACTTGATCATAAACCCACAATTCATCAGATCTCAACAAACACACCGCAAAAAGAGTTTACATTGAATAGATCTCCACAAGAGACGGGGAGAACATTGTATTGAGATCCAAAAAGAGAGAAGAAGCCATCTAGCTAATAACTATGGACCCATAGGTCTGTGGTAAACTACTCACAACTCATCGGAGGGGCTATGGTGTTGATGTAGAAGCCCTCCGTGGGCGATTCCCCCTCCAGCCGAGCGCCGACAAAGGCTCCAAGATGGGATCTCGCGGATACAAACGGTTACGGCGGTGGAAATTGTGTTTTGTTGGCTCCCTGGATGTTTTTTGGGTACGTAGCCTTATATAGGAGGAAGAAGTACGTCGGTGGCCGCCCGAGGGGCCCACGAGACAGGGGGCGCACCCTATAGGGGGGGCGCCCTACCCTCTCATGGCCGCCTCGGCTGCTTCTTGAATTGCACTCCAAGTCCTCTGGATCATGTTCGTTCCAAAAATCACGCTCCCGAAGGTTTCATTCCGTTTGGACTCCGTTTGATATTCCTTTTCTTCGAAATACTGAAATAGGCAAAAAAACAGCAATACGGGCTGGGCCTCCAGTTAGTAGGTTAGTCCCAAAAATGATATAAATGTGTAAAATAAAGCCCATAAACATCCAAAAGGGGTAATATAATAGCATGGAACAATCAAAAATTATAGATGCATTGGAGACTTATCAGGGCTCATCATGGCTTCCTCATAGTTCGTAGGTTCATCATGGTCTAGTAACATGACTTACAGAACAGGATTACCGTACCACTCTGGTGCGGACTGTACTTTGGAAGACCTACGAGGTTCTGTAGTAACTTAATCTGAAGTTTCATGTTCATCATCATTAGCTTCCTCACTAATTGGTGTAGGAATCACTCGAACTGATTTTTGTGATGAATTACTTTCTAATTCGGGAGAAGGTACAATTACCTTATCAAGTTCTACTTTCCTCCCACTCACTTCTTTCGAGAGAAACTCCTTCTCTAGAAAGGATCCATCTTAGCTACGAATAACTTGCCTTTAGATCTGTGATAGAAGGTGTACCCAACAGTTTCCTTTGGGTATTCTATGAAGACGCACTTCTCTGATTTGGGTTCAAGCTTATCAGGTTGAAACTTCTTTACATAAGCATCGCAGCCCCAAACTTTAAGAAATGACAACTTTGGTTTCTTGCTAAACCACAGTTCATAAGGCGTCGTCTCAACGGATTTTGATGGTGCCCTATTTAAAGTGAATGCAGCTGTCTCTAATGCATAACCCCAAAACGATAGTGGTAAATCGGTAAGATACATCATAGATTGCACCATATCCAATAAAGTGCGGTTACGATGTTCGGACACACCATTACGCTGTGGTGTTCCATGTGGCGTGAGCTGTGAAACTATTCCACATTGTTTTTAAATGAAGGCCAAACTCGTAACTCAAATATTCTCCTCCACGATCAGATCGTAGAAACTTTATTTTCTTGTTATGATGATTCTCCACTTCACTTTGAAATTCTTTGAACTTTTCAAATGTTTCAGACTTATATTTCATTAAGTAGATATACCCATATCTGCTCAAATCATCTGTGAAGGTAAGAAAATAACGATACCCGCCGCGAGCATCAACACTCATCGAACCGCATACATCTGTATGTATTATTTCCAATAAGTTATTAGCTCGTTCCATTGTTCCGGAGAACGGAGTTTTAGTCATCTTGCCCATAAGGCACGATTCGCAAGCATCAAGTGATTCCAAAAGTCCATCTTTATGGAGTTTATTCATGCGCTTTACACCGATATGACCCAAATGGCAGTGCCAGAAATATGTTGCACTGTCATTTTTAACTTTGCATCTTTTGGCATCAATATTATGAATATGTGTATCACCATGATCAAGATTAAACAAACCATCAACATTGGTTGTATGACCATATCAGGTTTTATTCATGTAAACAGAATAACAATTTATTCTCTGTCTTAGATGAATAATCGTATCGCAATAAACATGATCTAATCATATTTATGCTCAATGCAAACACCAAATAACATTTATTTAGGTTCAACACTAATCTCGAAAATATAGGGAGTGTGCGATGATGATCATATCAATCTTGGAACCACTTCCAACACACATCATCACTTCACCCTCAACTAGTCTCTGTTTATTCTGTAACTCCTGTTTGGAGTTGCTAATCTTAGCAACCGAACAAGTATAAAATACCCAGGGGTTACTATAAACACTATTAAGGTACACATCAATAACCTATATATCAAATATACCCTTGTTCACTTTGTCATCCTTCTTATCTACCAAAAATTCAGGGCATTTCCACTTCCAGTGACCATTTCCTTTGCAGTAGAAGCACTCAGTTTTAGGCTTTGGTCCAGCTTTGCGCTTCTTCGCGGGAGTGACAACTTGCTTGCCATTCTACTTGAAGTTCCCTTTCTTTCCCATTGCCCTTTTCTTGAAACTAGTGGTCTTGTCAATCATCAACACTTGATGCTCTTTCTTGATTTCTACCTTCGTTGATTTCTGCATCACGAAGAGCTCGGGAATCATTTTCGTCATCCCTTGCATACTATAGTTCATCACAAAGTTCCAGTAACTTGGTGATGGTGACTAGAGAACTCTATCAGTCACTATCTTATCTGGAAGATTAACTCCCACTTGATTCAAGCGATTGTAGTACCCAGACAATCTGAGCACATGCTCACTAGTTGAGCAATTCTCCTCCATCTTTTAGCTATAGAACTTGTTGGAGACTTCATATCTCTCAGCTCGGGTATTTGCTTGAAATATTAACTTCAACTCCTGGAACATCTCATATGGTCCATGACGTTCAAAACGTCTTTGAAGTCCCGATTCTAAGTCGTTAAGCATGGTGCACTAAACTATCAAGTAGTCATCATATTGAGCTAGTCAAGCGTTCATAACGTCTGCATCTGCTCCTGCAATAGGTTTGTCACCTAGCGGTGCATCAAGGACATAATTCTTCTGTGCAGCAATGAGGATAAACCTCAGATCATGGACCCAGTCCGCATCATTGCTACTATCATCTTTCAACTTAGTTTTCTCTAGGAACACATATAAAACATAGGGAAGCAACAACGCGAGCTATTGATCTACAACATAATTTGCAAAATACTATCAGGACTAAGTTCATGATAAATTAAAGTTCAATTAATCACATTACTTAAGAACTCCCACTTAGATAGACATCCCTCTAATCATCTAAGTGATCACGTGATCCAAATCAACTAAACCATGTCCGATCATCACGTGAGATTGAGTAGTTTTCAATGGTGAACATCACTATGTTGATCATATCTACTATATGATTCAAGCTCGACCTTTCGGTCTCCAGTGTTTCGAGGCCATTTCTGCATATGCTAGGCTCGTCAAGTTTAACCCGAGTATTCTGCGTGTGTAAAACTGGCTTGCACCCGTTGTAGATGAACGTAGAGCTTATCACACCCGATCATCACGTGGTGTCTCGGCACGACGAACTTTGGCAACGGTGCATACTCAAGGAGAACACTTTTACCTTGAAATTTAGTGAGAGATCATCTTATAATGCTACTGTCAATCAAAGCAAAATAAGATGCATAAAGGATAAACATCACATGCAATCAATATAAGTGATATGATATGGCCATCATCATCTTGTGCTTGTGATCTCCATCTCCGAAGCACCGTCATGATCACCATCGTCACCGGCGCGACACCTTGATCTCCATCGTAGCATCATTGTCGTCTCACCAAATATTGCTTCTACGACTATCGCTACCGCTTAGTGATAAAGTAAAGCAATTACAGGGCGATTGCATTGCATACAATAAAGCGACAACCATATGGCTCATGTCAGTTGCCGATAACTCTGTTACACAACAAGATCATCTCATACAATAAAATATAGCATCATGTCTTGACCATATCACATCACAACATGCCCTGCAAAAACAAGTTAGACATCCTCTACTTTGTTGTTGCAAGTTTTACGTGGCTGTTACGGGCTGAGCAAGAACCGTTCTTACCTACGCATCAAAACCACAACGGTGGTTTGTCAAGTTAGTGTTGTTTTAACCTTCTCAAGGACTGGGCGTAGCCACACTCGGTTCAACTAAAGTTGGATAAACTGACACCCGCCAGCCACCTGTGTGCAAAGCACGTCGGTAGAACCAGTATCGCGTAAGCGTACGCGTAATGTCGGTCCGGGCCGCTTCATCCAACAATACCGTTGAACCAAAGTATGATATGCTGGTAAGCAGTATGACTTGTATCGCCCACAACTCAATTGCGGTCTACTCGTGCATATAACATCTACACATAAAACTAGGCTCGGATGCCACTGTTGGGGAACGTAGTAATTTCAAAAACAATCCTACGCACACGCAAGATCATGGTGATGCATAGCAATGAGAGGGGAGAGTGTGTCCACGTACCCTCGTAGACCGAAAGCGGAAGCATTAGCACAACGCGGTTGATGTAGTAGTACGTCTTCACGATCCGACCGATCCAAGTACCGAACGTACGGCACCTCCAAGTTCAGCACACGTTCAGCTTGACATCCCACGAACTCCAATCTAGCAGAGCTTTGCGGGAGAGTTCCATCAGCACGACGGCGTGATGACGGTGTTGATGATGCTAGCGATGCAGGGATTCGCCTAAGCACTGCTACGATATTACCGAGGTGGAATATGATGGAGGGGGCATCGCACACGGCTGGGAGAGATCAACAGATCAACTTGTGTGTCTAGAGGTGCCCCCTGCCCCATATATAAAGGAGCAAGGGGGAGGCCGGCCGGCCCTGTAGGGCGCACCAGGAGCAGGAGTCCTCCTCCTAGTGGGAGTAGGACTCCCCTTTTCCTAGTCCCGCTAGGAGGGGAAAGGAAGGAGAGGGGGAGGAGAAGGAAAGAGGGGGCACAACCCCTCCCCTAGTCCAATTCGGACTAGGCCCATGGGGGGCGCGCGGCCAGCCCTCGTGGCTTCTCCTCTTTTTTCCCTAAAGCCCACTAAGGCCCATATGTACTCCTGTATTCCCGTAACTCCATCGGTACTCCGAAAAATACCCGAATCATTCGGAACCTTTTCGATGTCCGAATATAGTCATCCAATATATCGATCTTTATGTCTCAACCATTTCGAGACTCCTCGTCATGTCCCCGATCTCATCCGGGACTCCGAACTACCTTCGGTACATCAAAACACATAACTCATAATATAAATCGTCACCGAACTTTAAGCGTGCGGACCCTACGGGTTCGAGAACTATGTAGACATGATCGAGACACATCTTCGGTCAATAACCAATAGCGGAACCTAGATGCTCATATTGGCTCCTACATATTCTACGAAGATCTTTATCGGTCAAACCGCATAACAACATACGTTGTTCCCTTTGTCATCGGTATGTTACTTGCCCGAGATTTGATCGTCGGTATCTCAATACCTAGTTCAATCTCGTTACCGGCAAATCTCTTTACTCGTCCCGTAATGCATCATCCCGCAACTAACTCATTAGTCATAATGCTTGCAAGGCTTATAGTGATGTGCATTACCGAGAGGGCCCAGAGATACCTCTCCGACAATCGGAGTGATAAATCCTAATCTCGAAATATGCCAACTCAACAAGTACGTTCGGAGACACCTGTAGAGCACCTTTATAATCACCCAATTACGTTGTGACGTTTGGTAGCACACAAAGTGTCCCTCCGGTAAGCGGGAGTTACATAATCTCATAGTCATAGGAACATGTATAAGTCATGAAGAAAGCAATAGCAACATACTAAATGATCAAGTGCTAAGCTAACGGAATGGGTCAAGTCAATCACATTATTCTCCTAATGATGTGATCCCGTTAATCAAATGACAACTCATGTCTATGGTTAGGAAACTTAACCATCTTTGATTAACGAGCTAGTCAAGTAGAGGCATACTAGTGACACTATCTATGTCTATGTATTCACACATGTATTATGTTTCCGGTTAATACAATTCTAGCATGAATAATAAACATTTATCACGAAATAAGGAAATAAATAATAGCTTTATTATTGCATCTAGGGCATATTTCCTTCATTATGAAATCTGGTAAATGGATGTCAAAATTGTATTCCTTAAATGGATATATCTAAGGAGAGTGGTATATGATGCAACAAGAAGGTTTTGTCAATCCTAAAGGTGCTAACAAAGTGTGCAAGCTCCAGTGATCCATCTGTGGACTGGTGCAAGCATCTCGGAGTTGGAATATACGCTTTGATAATGTGATCAAAGCATATGGTTTTATACAGACTTTTGGAGAAGCCTGTATTTACAAGAAAGTGAGTGGGAGCACTACAGCCTTTCTGATAAGTATATGTGAATGGCATATTGTTGATCGGAAATGATGTAGAATTTTTTGGAAAGCATAAAGGAGAGTTTCAAAGGGAGATTTTCAAAGAAAGACCTCGGTGAAGCTGCTTACATATTGGGCATCAAGATCTATAGAGATAGATCAAGACGCTTGATAAGATTTTTCAATGAGTGCATACCTTGACAAGTTTTTGAAAGAGTTCAAAATGGAGCATCAGTCAAAGAAGGAGTTCTTCTCTGTATTACAAGGTGTAAAGTTGAGTAAGACTCAAAGCCCGACCACGCCAGGAGATAGAAAGAGAATGAAAGTCATTCCCTATGCCTCAGTCATCGGTTCTATAAAGTATGCTATGCTGTGTACCAGACCTATTGTGTACCTTATCATGAGTTTGGCAAGGGGGTACGATAGTGATCCAGGAGTGAATCACTAGACAGCGGTCAAAGTTATCCTTAGTTACCTAAGAGGACTAAGGAAATATTTCTCGGTTATGGAAGTGATAAAGAGTTTGTCGTAAAGAGTTACCTCGATGCAAAACTTTACACCGATCCAGATGACTCTGAGTCTCAATCTGGATACATAGTGAAAGTGAGAGCAATTAGCTAGAGTAGCTCCATGCAAAGCGTTGTAGACATAGAATATTTGCAAAATACATACGGCTCTGAATGTGACAGACCCGTTGACTAAACTTCTCTCACAAGCAAAACATGATCACACCTTAGTACTCTTTCGGTGTTAATCACATAGCAATGTGAACTAGATTATTGACTCTAGTAAACCCTTTGGGTGTTGGTCACATGGCGATATGAACTATGGGTGTTAATCACATACAGATGTGATCTATTTGTGTTAAATCACATGGTGATGTGAACTAGATTATTGACTCCAGTGCAAGTGGGAGACTGAAGAAAATATGCCCTAGAGGCAATAATAAAGTTGTTATTTATATTTCCTTATATCATGATAAATGTTTATTATTCATGCTAGAATTGTATTAACCGGAAACTTAGTACATGTGTGAATACATAGACAAAACAAAGTGTCCCTAGTATGCCTCTACTTGACTAGCTCGTTAATCAAAGATGGTTATGTTTCCTGACCATAGACATGTGTTGTCATTTGATGAACGGGATCACATCATTAGAGAATGATGTGATGGACAAGACCCATCCATTGTCTTAGCATAATGATCGTTAAGTTTTATTGCCATTGCTTTCTTCATGACTTATACATGTTCCTCTGACTATGAGATTATGCAACTCCTGAATACCGTAGGAACACCTTGTGTGTTATCAAACGTCACAACGTAACTGGGTGATTATAAAGATGCTCTGCAGGTGTCTCCGAAGGTGTTTGTTAGGTTGTAATAGATCGAGATTAGGATTTGTCACTCTGTGTATTGGAGAGGTATCTCTGGGCCCTCTCGGTAATGCTCATCACTATAAGCCTTGCAAGCAATGTGACTAATGAGTTAGTTGCGGGATGAAGCATTATGGAACGAGTAAAGAGACTTTCCAGTAACGATATTGAACTAGGTATGAAGATACCGACAATCGAATCTCGGGCAAGTAACATACCAATGGCAAAGGGAACAACGTCTGTTGTTGTGTGGTTTGACCGATAAAGATCTTCGTAGAATATGTAGGAGCCAATATGAGCATCCAGGTTCCGCTATTGGTTATTGACGAGAGATGTGTCTCGATCATGTCTACATAGTTCTCGAACCCATAGGGTCTACACACTTAACGTTCAATGACGATTTGTATTATGAGTTATGTGTTTTGGTGACCGAAGTTTGTTCGGAGTCCCGGATGAGATCACGGACATGACGAGGAGTCTCGAAATGGTTGAGGGGTAAAGATTGATATATTGGAAGGTGGTATTCGACTATTCGTACACCGGAAGGGTTCCGGAGTGTATAGGGTACAAACCGGAGTACCGGAGGGGTTACCGAAACCTCCCGGTGGAAGATATGGGCCATATTGGCCATAGGAGGTAGGATAATCAGCCCACAAGGGGCTGGTGCGCCTCCCACAAGGTAGGAGGCCGAATTGGACTAGGGAAGGGGGCGCCACCCCCCTTTCCTTCTCCTTTCCCTATCCCTTCCCCTTTTCCCCCTTCGGTTGAAGGAAAAAATAGGGGGAGCCGAATCCTACTAGGAGTGGAGTCCTAGTAGGACTCCTCCCCCCATGGTGCGCCCCTTGGTGGTCGGCCTCCTCCTCCCATCTTTATATACGGGGGTAGGAGGCACCCAAAGACAACAACATTGTCTTAGCCGTGTGCGGTGCCCCCCTCCACCGTTTACTCCTCCGGTAGTATCATCGTAGTGCTTAGGCGAAGCCCTGTGCATATCACATCATCAACACCGTCATCACGCCGTCGTGCTGACGAAACTCTCACCCGGCCCTCTGTTGGATCAAGAGTTCGAGGGACGTCATCGAGCTGAACGTGTGCTGAACTCGGAGGTGTCTTATGTTCGGTGTTAGATCGGTTGGATCGTGAAGACGTTCGATTACATCAACCGCGTTAACATAACTCTTCCACTTTCGGTCTACGAGGGTACGTGGACACACTCTCCCCCTCTCATTGTTATGCATCTCCTAGATAGATTTTGCGTGATCGTAGGAAAATTTCGAAATTGCATGCTACGTTCCCCAACACTCTCCCCATCGTTGTTATGCATCTCCTAGATAGATCTTGCGTGAGCGTACGAAATTTTTTGAAATTGCATGCTACGTTTCCAAACAGTGGCATCCGAGCCAGGTCTATGCGTAGATGATATGCACGAGTAGAACACAAAGACTTGTGGGCGATGATCGTCATACTGCTTACCACCAATGTCTTATTTTGATTCGGCGCTATTGTTGGATGAAGCGGCCCGGACCAACCTGACATGACCACGTTCATGAGACCGGTTCTACTGACGGACATGCTACTAGTTTTGCGTAAAGGTGGTTGGCGGGTGTCTATTTCTCCTACTTTAGTTTAATCAAATTTGATTGCGGCCAGTCCTTGAAGAAGGTTAAAACAGCAAACTTGACGAAACACCATTGTGGTTTGATGCGTAGATAAGAACGGTTCTTGTTAGAAGCCCGTAGCAGCCACGTAAAACTTGCAATAACAAAGTAGAGGGCGTTTAACTTGTTTTTGCAGGGCATGTTGTGGCGTGATATGGTTAAGACATGATGTGATATACGTTATTGTATGAGATGATCATGTTTTGTAAAAGTTACTAGCAACCAGCAGGAGCCTTATGGTTGTCTCTTTATTGTATGAAATGCAAACACCATGTAATTGCTTTACTTTATCATTGTGCGTTAGCGATAGTTGTAGAAGAAATAGTTGGCAAGACGACCATGACGCTACGATGGAGATCATGGTGTCGAGCCGGTGACGATGGAGATCATGACGATGCTTTGGAGATTGAGATCAAAAGCACAAGATGATGATTGCCATATCATGTCACATATTTTGATTGCATGTGATGTTTATCTTTTATGCATCTTATTTTGTTTAGTACGATGGTAGCATTATAATTATGATCCCTTAATTAAACTTCAAGGTATAAGTGTTCTCCCTGAGTATGCACCATTGCTACAGTTCTTCGTTTCGAGGCACCACGTGATGATCGGGTGCGATAGACTCTACGTTCACATACAATGGGTGCAAGACAGTTTTGCACATGCGTAATACTCGGGTTAAAGTTGACGAGCCTGGCATGTACAGACATGGCCTCGGAACACTGGAGACCGAAAGGTCGAACGTGAATCATATGGTAGAAATGATCAACATAGAGATGTTCACCATTGATGACTACTCCATCTCACGTGATGATCGGACATGGTTCAGTTGATTTGGATCACATATCATTTAGATGACTTGAGGGATGTCTATCTCAGTGGGAGTTCTTAAGTAATTTAATTAATTGAACATAATTTATCATGAACTTAGTCCTGATATTATTTGCATATCTATGTTGTAGATCAATAGCTCGCGATATAGCTCCTATATATTTTTTATACGTTTCTAGAGAAAACTAAGTTGAAAGATGATAGTAGCAATGATGCGGACTGGGTCCGTGATCTGAGGATTATCCTCATTGCTAGACAGAAGAATTATGCCCTTGATGCACTGCTAGGTGACAGACCTATTGCAGGAGCAGATGCAGATGTTATGAATATTTGGCAAACTCGATATGATGACTACTTAATAGTTTAGTGCGCCATGCTTTACGGCTTAGAACCGGGACTTCAAAAACGTTTTGAACGCCATAGAGCATATGAGATGTTCCAAGAGCTAAAATTGGTATTTCAGACTCATACCCGTGTCGGGAGGTATGAGACCTCTGACAAGTACTTTGCCTACAAGATGGAGGAGAATAGCTCAGCCATTAAGTATGTGCTCAGAATGTCTGGGTACTGCAATCGCTTGAATCAAGTGGGAGTTAATCTTCCAGATAAGATAGTGACTGACAGAGTTCTCTAGTCACTATCACCAAGCTACTAGAACTTCATGATGAACTATAATATGCAAGGGATAACGAAAGTGATTCCCGAGCTCTTCGCGATTCTGAAATAGGCGAAGGTAGAAATCAAAAAAGAGCATCAAGTGTTGATGGTTAACAAGACCACTAGTTTCAAGAAAAAGGGCAAGGGATAGAAAGGGGACTTCAAAAGAATGGCAAGCAAGTTGCCACTCCCGGGAAGAAGCCCAAAGCTGGACCAAAGCCTGAAACTGAGTGCTTCTACTGCAAAGGAATTAGTCACTGGAAGCGGAACTGCCCCAAATACTGGGCGGATAAGAAGAATGGCAAAATGAACAAGGTACATTTGATATACATGTTATTGATGTGTACTTTACTAGTGTTCATAGTAGCCCCTGGGTATTTGATGCTGGTTTAGTTGCTAAGATTAGTAACTCGAAACAGGAGTTGCAAAATGAACAGAGACTAGTTAATGGCGAGGTGACGATGGGTGTTGAAAGTGTTTCCAAGGTTGATAAGATCACCATCGCACACTCCATCTACCTACGGGATTAGTGTTGGACCTAAATAAATGTTATTTGGTGTTTGCGTTGAGCATGAATATGATTGGATCATGTTTATTGCGATACAGTTATTCATTTAAGTCAGAGAATAATTATTGTTCTGTTTATATGAATAAAACCTTCTATGGCCATACACCCAATGTAAATAGTTTACTGAATCTCGATCATAGTGATACACATATTCATAATATTGATGCCAATAGATGCAAAGTTGATAATGATAATGCAACATATTTGTGGCACTGCCGTTTAGGTCATATTGGTGTAAAGCGCATGAAGAAACTCCATGCAGATGGACTTTTAAAATCACTTGATTATGAATCATTTGATACTTGCGTCCATGCCTCATGGGCAAGATGAATAAAACTCCGTTCTCCGGAACAATGGAGCGAGCCAATGACTTATTGGAAATAATACATACCGATGTATGCGGTCCGATGAGTGTTGAGGCATGCAAGGGTATCGTTATTTTCTGACCTTCGCAAATGATTTAAGTAGATATGGATATATTTACTTAATGAAACACAAGTTTGAAACATTTAAAAACTTCAAAGAATTTCATAGTGCAGTAGAGAATCATCGTAACAATAAAATAAAGTTTCTATGATCTGATTGCGGAGGCGAATATTTGAGTTACGAGTTTGGCCTTCATTTAAAACAATGTGGAATAGTTTTACAACTCACGCCACCTGGAACACCACAGCGTAATGGTGTGTCCGAACGTCGTAACCGTACTTTATTAGATATGGTGCGATCTATGATGTCTCTTACTGATTTATCACTATCATTTTGGGGTTAAGCATTAGAGGCAGCTGCATTCACGTTAAATATGGCACCGACTAAATCCGCTAAGACGACACCGTATGAACTATGGTTTGGCAAGAAACCTAAGCTGTCGTTTCTTAAAGTTTGGGGTTGCGACACTTATGTCAAAAGGCTTTTAACCTGATAAGCTCGAACCCAAATCGGAGAAGTGCGTCTTCATAGGATACCCTAAGGAAACAATTGGGTACACCTTCTACCACAGATCCGAAGCCAAGATCTTTGTTGCCAAGAATGAAACCTTTCTAGAAAAGGAGTTTCTCTCGAAAGAAGTGAGGGGGAGGAAACTAGAACTTGATGAGGTAATTGTACCTTCTCTCGGATTGGAAAGTAGCTCATCAGAGAAATCCGTTCTTGTGATGCCTACACCAACTAGAGAGGAAGCTAATGATGATTATCATGAAACTTCAGATCAAGTTACTACAGGACCTCGTAGGTCGAACAGAGCATGTTTCGCACTAGAGTGGTACGGTAACCCTGTTCTGGAAGTCATGTTACTGGACCATGACGAACCTACAAACTATGAAGAAGCGATGATGAAGTCCAGATTCCGATAAATGGCTTGAGGCCATGAAATCTAAGATACGATCCATGTATGAGAAACTTTGATGGACTTGCACGACGATCGGCGAGCCATAGAGAACAAATGAATCTTCAAAAAGAAGACTGACGCTGATGGTAATGTTACTGTCTACAAAACTCGACTTGTCGCAAAAGGTTTTCGACAAATTCAAGAAGTTGACTACCCACATTTTATGATTATGAAATCTGGCAAATGAACGTCAAAACTGCATTGCTTAATGGATTTCTTAAAGAAGAATTGTATATGATGCAACCAGAAGGTTTCGTCGATCCTAAAGGTGCCAACAAAGTGTGCAAGCTCCAACGATCCAACTATGGTCTAGTGCAAGCATCTCAGAGTTGAAATATACGTTTTGATGAGGTGATCAAAGCAATGGTTTTATACAAACTTATGGTGAAGCCTGTATTTACAAAAAAGTGAGTGAGAGCTCTGTAGCATTTCTAATATTATATATGGATGACATATTGTTGATCGAAAATGATATAAAATTTCTGGATAGCATAAAAGGATAGTTGAATAAGAATTTTTCAATAAAAGTCCTTGGTGAAGCTGCTCATATATCGAGCATCAAGATCTATAGAGATAAATTAAGACGGACTTCACAAAGCACATAACTTGATAAAGTTTTAAAGAAGTTTAAAATGAATCAGTCAAAGAAAGGGTTCTTGCCTGTGTTACAAGGTGTGAAGTTAAATAAGACTCAAAACCCGACGAAGATAGAATATAAAGAGAGAATGAAAGTCATTCCCTATGCCTCAGTCATAGGTTCTATACAGCATGTCATTGTGTACCAGACCTGTTGTTGTGTGCCTTGCCATGAGTTTGGCAAGGAAGTACAATAGCTTGGGAGGGGACAAGGGGGTTTTAGTCACATTACCTAAGGGCCTGTCAAGTTAAACATCAGCTCGGGAGCTCATCTGCAGCGTTCTTCCAACAAGCAAACTTGTGTATTGCAGATGCACTCCTTAGCGAGCTAAACACGAAAACAGACAAGCCATTCCAGTTCAACGGTGTCATGCATCAATTATAAGGTGGTGCGGTATCAAGTTCAACACCTCATTTTCCCGAGGATCTGAACTGAGCTCTAACAAGACGGTGCATACGAAAATCAGTAATATTGCTTTAATTACCAGCTCGGTTTACAGTAACTATATAAAGGAACTCACTGGAAAGATGGGACACGAGGTGATGTCAATTCAGAGGGAAGCCTTTCAACGGAAGTAGACAGATACGAGTGGGATGTCAACGTCATTGTCATCGTCATCCTCACAGGCTACCACAACATCCAGATGGCGCCGATACGATGGCACCTCCATCTTGGCCACCTCCCTAGCAACGTCGACCACCTTCCTGTCCAACCGCTCCTTGTGCCTGGGGAACATGGAGTTGTACAGCAGCGACGTGCCGCACGATATGCTGTATGCGTTCAACCCCTTCTCCTTGAGCCATTCCAGGAGCTCCTGTAACGTGATGTTGCCTGTTACGGTCCACCGGTCCCAGACCGTCCACGACAAGTCCTTGTGCTTGATGGTCTTGGGTGGGACCGGCTCGGCAATGGAGAAGAGGGGGATTGCCAGGTTTGCAAACGTGTTGCGGTAGTCTTCAACCTTGTGCCCGCCGGCAAGGACTTTGTAAAGCTCTAGACAGACGAGGCCAGTGGCCATTGCGGTTGCTGTGGCAATGGCAGGGATAATCCTGCCGGCTATGAATTTAGCCTTCAGTTTGTCCACTTCAGGAATGCTGTAATTCCTCGCCCTCATGTTTGCAAAACCAGCTATCACGTCCATATGGAAATTGGTGTCATCATCCTGCACATACAGAAAAGCATATCAGTAATTCTCAAACTTGTATGCAAAATTGCAAATCTGGAGTACATTTGTGTTCATTCTAGAGGGTAGATATTTAGCATAAGTTCCATCGTATACAAGTGCAGGCAAACACTACTTCCGACAAAGAATTAGAGATGAATAACACTGACCTTCTCAAACTGTATTGGGTTCATGTGGAACCCCGGTGGCAGTGTTTTGGAGATTTGTTCTAGCTTCGTGATAAGCTCCTCAATGACACCAGCATCATCAACAGATGCAGACGATATACTAGTTGCCTTCTCATCTGTAACTATCTTAACCCCCTGTTTTGGTTGGAATTCAGGAACAATCACCTTGTCAACAGCTTCAGCAGCCACTTTGTTTGGAGTTTTGGCCCAGTCAGGTATGGGTATTCCAAATGTCTCTGCCCTTAGTATCGAAGCAGCTAAAATAAAGTTAAGCTGACTTGGATCTGTCGACGAGAATTCAAGAGGTCGTGGAAACCGCTTTGGTGCAGACCAGAATGGAGCACCAGAGCTAGTCATCGAGTCTTCTGGGAAAGTATACGTCAGCTGCTTCACACGGTTGGAGAAATAATCCTCAAACCTAAGTTACACCATCAATAAAAAACAGTGTAGTGAGTAACATGAAATCTATGAAGAATAGTCAAAAGCAAATATTTTTGTCTGCAATAGTTTTGTACAGTTCAACCATATTAAAACAAAGCAGGTATACAAAGAGTATGGATAAACAGGGTTAAAACTTACTTAAGACGGGCCCAGGTAATACAATCTTGGAATGTCTCACACTTGTCTCCATGAAGGCATTCAATAACACGTTCAAGCTGATCCCTAGCTTGTGCATCACCAGCAGTTCGTGCTGCAGCTACATATGCACTAGGATTTGACAGGAAACCATTTACTTCAGTGGGAGTCTTCTCAAGTAAACCCTCAAATTCAGACCTAGCCCAGGTCAGGCAGTGATCAATATTATGAGGAAATGAATGTACAGTACACATAGGTGCCTGCTTTTCAGGTGGATCTCTAGACGCCCCATAGTTCTCTGTCAAGTGAGGTATGACCATTTGTGTATTGCATTTAGCACCAAGAGTTCCAGATTCTAGAAGTGGCTTCTGGAAATATACACATCGGGAGTCTATGTACATTCTTGCAGTCACATTGTCAAGGGCATTGACAACAGCATCAAGGTTTTCCCAAAAGGCATCATTAAAGACATTTTCGGTCTCAGGGCTTGCCCTGTTCTGAAGGGCCTCGACATGAAGCTTAGGGTTAATCGCCATGGCAGCCGTAGCAGCAACAGTCGACTTGGGCTGCCCAATGTTCCAGTCACGGAAAAGGAACTGGCGACTGAGATTGCTCTTTTCAATAACATCATCATCTGTCACAGTCAGCTTTCCATTCTGGCTGCAAGAAATGCCCATCAGTGCCAGGTTCTTCAGAAATTCACACCCGAGCGCCCCAGAGCCGACCATAAAGATTTTTGCCTGCTCCAGTTTGTTTTGAAGCTTAGATCCAAACACACTGATCTGTGCATCATATCTTGAGTTCTCTGGCTTCAAATCACCAGGCTCCAAAGGCTCAACAGGGAGAGACTCGACAGAATCGAAATAGAAGAACTGTGAAATCAAGACAACTAACATTACATATCTCTTAAACAAATTGGAAGATATATTTATTGAATAAAAGAGACGGCAGATTCTAACCTGATAAAGCGGATGAAATTTCCCCGAGCATGCTTTCACAACCTCCTGACCTACAATACCACCAAACATTGCAGCCATAGGATTCAGAACAGCCCTGGAACCACTTGCGAAATGTCGTAGGAGCTTTTTGTCAATTTCTTCGAGTTTCCCATCACCCAGAGTTTCATTAATGCTAATAGCTAAATCTACCAGCCTTTGCACGTCATCAGTAGAACCAGCGACAGGGAATCGTCTCAATTCATTCCTGAACTTATCCAAAGCTTGGAAAGCCAAATGCAAGAGAGGGGGGCGGTCAAACTTAGAGAAATCACTCATAAGAAATTCTCCTGGTTCTTTCATGGCCTCTTTCAAGGGTTTAAATTTAAGAACCTTTGGTGGCTTGACCTGTGTGACAATCCCACCTCTGACATATGTGCCAAATGAGGAAGTGTCTTCTTCCAGAAAGAAAGAGTAAGGCCTGGCGTTCTTAACCTTTCTTGGTTTTCCATCATTCAGCTCAGTCATTCCATGAACTTCAGAGAATACAACTAAGTCACCATCCTGGAACTCCAGTCGCTCATCATCGACACAGGAGACTAGCGCTGGGTTGTCATTACTGATCGATGCCACAATTCCTGTATGTGGTTCCTCTCCATCGACATCCAAAACAGTAAACTCAGGGCCAAAATCACAAAAGACACTGCCAAAAAGACCACGGACTTCAGACTTAATGAAAGCAATGGGTGGCTGATGGTTGTGGCAGTAATCATCAAACTCAACTGCCTTTTCCAAGGTGATATCAGTGAAGACTACAGCCTGTAAGGTCATAAGGAAATGATTATTCTGAGAAGAAATAAAAAATAGAATTGTAATAAACAAGAATACCTAATTTGTACTCCCTCCGTCCCAAAATTCTTGTCTTAGATTTGTCTAGATACGGATGTACCTAATACTAAAACGTGACTTGATACATCCGTATTTAGACAAATCTAAGACAAGAATTTTGGGACGGAGGGAGTATAATACTCCTCAAAAGCTAAAACCATGTAAACTGGTATGCAAAGCAAAAACCACACCATCAAAAGCAAGAAAATGGGAACAAAACTCATTGCAGGCCATGCTAGCATCGAGTATATGTCCACAAATTCAAAGCAAACAGATAACATGTCTACAGAAATGCCAAAAAAAATATAGTTGTGTACTTGTTCATATTTTTGGGGGGTTTTCTCTTTGCTTTTTGGTCTTCATATTTTTCTGTTGGGTTCCATATCTAGCTAGACTAACCCAACTTGCCTGGGACAAAAGGCTGCTGTTGTTTACATTTCTGCTGGGGTTCCATATGCTGCTGCTGCTGCTGCTGCTCGTCTTCTCACCAGTTTGCGCGGTTTTGATGGATATATGGCTGTGGTGAAGATATTACTAAGAAAAGTTGATTACATTTCTATGTCACATGCAACATTGTATAGGTTGTAATCATGGTGGGTTTCAGGACAAGGGCATACAGCCTTGGCTGTCTGGGTTGCTATCGCCGAAAATGCAGCTAGGGCAGCACCTTAGGGTTGGAGTCTGATCTCCCTTTTGATATGTGGACTGCATTATAACAGTAGTATCTCTTTTTATGGAGGTCGTATAGGTTAGGAAAAGGTTGAACAAAGTCATGTGGATAAGGCAAGAGACTAACCAACAAGGAAACAGATCAAATCTAATCAAAAGAATCTGGAGACATAACAGTATAACAAAGCTGCCTAGGAGCCTAATCCACCTGCCCTAGTGGCGCCTTGAAACAACACACATAGTGAGGCTCTACATGGAATTATACGATACACATTGGCAAATACAAAACACAGACGAAGCGTGCCATTTCAGACCAAAACCACACAACTAAAGTCACAAGGAAGAAGACACAGAAACCCAAGGGTATATGAATGTGAATTACTTTTAAGCTATTCCAAGTTCCAACTCACATGGACACTGTTGTTACAACTCACATGGACGATAAGTACATGCAGAATACCAACATAAACCTAAATGGAAAGCGCACAGGAGTAGGAAAAAACAGCAAGGAGATCACACATCAATTTTCTGCTCACATACCTGGAACTTTGAAAGGTGTTCCTTGGTCAAATCACCAGTTAGAGTGGAGATGATAACAGCATTGTTAAGATCTTGTAGCTTCAGAACACAAGCTTGAGCACGGTTTTGCCCAACATCCTTCTCTGAGAGGAAAAAGTTGCTGGACAAGTCCCATAGCTCCACATTACCATCATCATGCAAAGTTACAGACTTGACACCCGCAAGCACAAGGTTCTTTGCTGCAATACATGGATATTATAAGTAAATTATTTGTAAGACAAACAATTTTAACATCTAATGACTTAGATACCAGAAAGCCAATTCAAATTTCAGAACGAGAATTTAAACAGTACTCGCCACTGCATGCATCATATCTTCTGGTGAAACGAGACAAAAAAATCTGCTAATGGTTTGCAGACAATACAGAAACACAGCGAGACAAAAAAATCTGTTGATGATTTGCAGACAATCATAAGACAGAATAAGATGAGCACGTCTAGGATTAGGAGTGTTCTAGGACTCAAATAATAAAATCAGTCCCTCCAGATGAGGCATGTCACTTAGTTTGATTGGTCAAACTACAAACGCAACCAGTAGAGGCAGAGCTGACATAAGATGGCTGTACAAGACATCCTGGCGCGTCCACATATCAGCTCACAATAGCAACCGAGGAGCGAGGATTAACACTATTAGTACTCTACTTAAAAACATAAAAAAAAATATCCAATCGAGATAGAAGTGACAACTCATAGTGCTGCCCACGGTATAAGTTGAGAATTGAAATTATGGAAAGAAATTAAAGAAGGGGGGACTGAGCAGTTGTTACCGATTTCGGCGCCGAGGCCCTGGAGTCCGGAGACGAGGACGTTGGAGGCGAAGAGGCGCTTCATGGTCTCGCGGCCGTATACGGCGAGCTGGCGGCTGTGGAGGTCCTCGTCGATCTCCGTGGGCCTGGCCATGGCGTCGTCGGCGGCAGCAGGGCGGGTTTTCTTCTGCAAGTTCTCGACCTCGCTGGCGACGATCTCCCGCTTCCGAGGAAGCATATAGTGCGCGACGCCGCCGATGAGCCCGGCCGCCGCCGCGAAAAGCAGGCAGTAGTAGTAGGCGGCCGGCGGGAGCTGCCGCGACAGATCCAGCGTGCGAGGAGGGGCCTGCAACTGACCGCGGGCGGCTCGTCGTGAGGCGGGGAGAGCGAGGGGGAGGAGGATCGGGGAGAGGGGGGATTGGGCGGAAGCACGGAGCTCACCTAGGATTCGTGGAGTGCGAGGAGAGCCTCTAGGGTTATACGAGGAAGATGAGAGAATTAGGAGGTCGACTCAACTATACAAACGTTGGCGATGTTCGCCTATCTGCTAATTTTTTTAAATAATACATTTTTTTATTAATTTGCACAAATATTACGCGTAAAAAAATATTTTCAAAAATAATACACCGTCGGCCCACAGCAGGCCGACTGGTCCTAGTCGGCCCACAGCAGGCCGACTGGGTTCTTATCTGCTTGCTGCAGGCCGATTTAGGGATGGCACCCACCGGGTTTGGGTACGGGTGGAGTTACCCCATACCCTTACCCATCCTGTTTAAACTTACCCATCACCCATACCCGTACCCGTCAACGGGTATAATTTTTTCCCATACCCATCACCCGACAGGGTTATTGGGTATCCACGGACAAAAATACCCATATATATTTTTCTGACCAAAACATGCATATGTACAACTGTTCTTAAATTGGCCTGAATCTTACTGTATTTTGCTGATTATAAATAGTCTGAAACAAGTTAGAATGTCTCTGCAATTTTTTACCCCTGGGAGGGTTGATGCTTACAAAATGAACTTGCACAAAAACAGAGACGCTCAGCTACCACCTCACATAAATAGATCTAAAATCTTTTGCCCCTGTCGATTCTGTCTCTGCTATTACAATGCTCAAAAATCACACAATGAGTGATGTAGTAGTGCATAATTTGCTACGCTGATCTCATCTCAGTAACGAATACATTTTTTCTCTTATATAAAAAGAATCATTTTCAACATGGCAGCTATATACATCGATCATGTGTAGGCAGAAAATCAATACTTATTAATTTATATATGCACAAAAAAATCATATCGCCACATCATCGATATTCAAAAAATAATTACAAGATCAATGCTCATATTCATAAAATCATACACAAAATTGAAACTCACCAAGCCAAAATGGCATTGATCTAGCAGTAGATGGTCGACTAAGCGGGCTAGGGCGAGACGGCCGGGTTGACGTGTTGCGACGGTGCCGCGCCTTGGACACCGAGGCAGGAGGTAGAGGTCCTTTGCGTTGGCTAGGGGCTTGGCCCTTTCCTAGCGGACGGAGACGGATGGCACCATCCAACGACGAGGTTAGGCTTGAGATCCGGGTAGCCGTGCCATGCCCATGCTCCTGGTCATGGCGATCGCCGCCGTCTGACTCAGTCCTCGTGAGCGTGAGCTACATCTCCTTCTCCCGGTTGCCATCCTCGCGGCAGCTATGGTCCTCATGCCAAAGTTCCATGGAGTTCGAACGGCTGAAGCGGCGACTACTAGCGATGCCCGAGAAGGCCAGGAGACAAGATGAGATGAGGTCACGAGGAGATAAGGAGGATATCAATTTCCGTCTCTCTAAATATGGGACGTGATCATCGTATTCATTATTCACCTAAGCCTAATCACGTTAATTACACAGATTCCTTCTGTCGTTCCATAATGTACGTGCGTACGTGGGTTAAGTGTATCTCGTGGATTACATAGACTGATTTTGTGGGATAGATAAATAAATAGTGAAGGCCCACTTAACAGATTTTACATGGGTATATGGGTACATGGGTATGGGTTATCGTATACCATACCCGTACCCACTCTACCCGATGGGTTTAATATTTTTCTACTTATATACCAATGGATATTTTTTTATCCCATACCCTTACCCTAATAGAGTTTTTACCCACCGGGTATGCGGGTAATGGGTACCCATTACCATCCCTAGGCCGATTAGGCTGTCGGACACCAGATCAAGTCCAGTCGGCCAACTGCCGGCCGATAAGGTCATTGGCCAGCTGTGGGCCGACAGGAACTAATTGGCTAGCTGTGGGCCGACAGGAACTAATTGGCCTGCTGTGGGCCGACTGGTGCATGCATACCACATTACTTTTTTTGCCCCGTACGATTATTTCTTTCAAAACTATGACATATTTTCCCGCCAGCTCGTTCCCGCCATCCGTTTCTCATCCACCCGTTTCCCGCCATATGTTCCCGCCAACTCTTTCCCGTCACTCATTTCCTGCCATATGTTCCGGCCAACTCTTTCTCGCCACTCGTTTCCCGCCAACTGTTGTCGTTCTTTCCCGTCATTTTCTCCTCTCTACCTATAAAACCCCCTTCAGACGGAGGTGGATAAGCATTCCAGTGTAGTTTAGTTGAGATGTCACATTATCCTTTCGATCGTAGTTTTCACCCTGGGATGAGGAGGACTCTTCTGAGCCTAGCTACCGATTTCAGGATGGACAATAGGGTAGTTCCATGGGACGAACTCACCGGTAGTGACACCATAATGAATGAGTTGGCTCACCAATTATGTAGGTCTGGGTGGCCTGAAAGGACCTATGAGGAGGTACGTAAAGAACTTCTTAGGTTGCATGAAAGGTGGAAGAAGGTAGTAGTGCCGAAGAGTGAAACTTTCAGAAGGATTGCAACAAATAATCCATGTTTATGGACTGAGGAGAGCGAGGACGAAGATGATATCTTCATGCCGCCGCTTCCAGGTTCTGCATACTCGAAGGGCAAGGTTTCTGCATCGTTGAAGGGCAAGAGTTCTTCATCGTCGAAGGGCAAGAGTTCTACATCGATCGAGGATGATGATGATGACTTCATGTAATTTTTATGCTGTATTTTGTGAGTTCAGTCGTACGTACCATTTAATTTAGATGTAGTTCTATCTAGTTGTTTGTAATGTCTTGTTGTATGAGCATTATGTTCTATCAAAATATGATCTTGTAGTTTGGATAACATAGTATTAAAATAGAGTAGGCATATGTCTCACACATAAGTACATAGTCATTTGTCTCATACATAGAATAGACATAAGTCTCACACACAAATAGATGGTAATGTCTCTACTGATAGATGGAAGCGTCAGTGACGACGTCTGGCCTGGCGGGGAGGCAGATCTGGAAGCAGCGACCATCCCCACCTGTCGGGTGCCCTAATGTGACGAGGAGGAATCTCAGACTCTTCCTGGTCATGCTGTATATCCTGTGTGGGGCCTGGTGGAGGAGTCGAAAATATGTTCATCCACTGGGTGTGCTGCGACATCTGAGCCTGTATGTTCTCCTCGGCATGTTGATCACTCCCCCACGTATCATGTGATGCCGACATAGACGCCTGATATCCGTAGGCTCCTGCGCGATGGAACGTTTCATCATGAAGAATGAGGTCGCGTCAATTAATATAGAAAACAATAAATATGAAGACACATACCTGCTGGCTGTGACGGCTGCTCTGGCTCAAACACGAAGCTGAACGAGGGACCGTGTTGTTGTGGCTGTGGAGAAAACATGAAGCTCGATGAGGGACCGTGCTGCTGTGGCTGTGGAGCAAACACGAAGCTCGACGTGGGACCATACTGTTGTGGTTGCTGCCACATTGAACTGCCAGATTGGTCAGGACGGGGTGGCCTGGTTGATGTCGGTGCTAGACGTGCACGTGGTTGATGTCGGTGCGTGGAGTGACGCGGCTGCTGCTGCTGATGATGAACAATGTCGGTTCTCCGGGTGCACGTGATAGCCTCGTACATAGTCCGTATCTTGTTCTGAATTCATTCCAAGAAGGGTTGTAGCACTTGACGGTGCTGAAGGAGAGGTCCAGATGACAGTGATCGTCCAAAGGTGGTCACGTCGTTGTAGAGGTCGTGTGTCAAGGTAGCCTGCAAATTTCCATGACAATTAATAATGTCTGTCTCTTGCATGTCAAAGTATATGACAACATTACTTAAAGAAAATATATCTTACCGCGTACTGCTTAGAGCCCGAAGTGTCATAGCTCGGGTACATATCCCACGGAGTAGGATCCGGTATCTCCTCTGGGTGGGAGTGCTCAACGAAGCATAACCGTGTTCCGGTCATGTAGCGCCGCAAATAGAGATTGAATTCATTGAGATCAAAATTGTGATTCTCGTGCCATAGATGCGTGTTTGTTGTCTCCCATTCTATAACATATGGCTCTAGTCTAACTAGCCAGTCAGCAGTTGTCCTGGTCATGCCCTTCCTTGTCGTCCTAAAATTGTGGTGTGTGTTCAACAATTACCTAAAGCTTCGAATGGAGTACTATGAAAGATAATGCAACATTGAAAAACTTGTTAATACCTGTGGATGTGTGCTGGCAGCGGGTTCTCTATAGGGGGAGGCAGCTCCAACTGCAGAAGACCAAATTGCCTCATAACCCTCTGTTGTGCCATCTCCTCGACGAAGACATCGAAGATGATTTTTGATTTTGTCATCCAGTAATCTCGGTCCCTTGTGCATAGCACAGACATACCACCAGGGTATCTCGCTTGTATGGCTGCTTCCGTGTAGGGCTGCCAGATGACCCCGGTGTACGAATCAAACTGCTCGTTCAATGTTGTGTATGCCTTCCTGGTCTGATTACTAGCAAAGCGTCTCTGCAGAAAACAAAAATTAGTAGCTGCTAGCATCGAACTATCTCTTGTGCAGAAAAAAGTTGCATTAAACTATAACACAGTGCATACCTCGCGACGTGTCCAACACAGACCGAAAGTAGGCATGTCGATGCCGTCAACATCAAACATGGCGTCTATAGGCTCACGAACACGGACATCTGGTCGCCCTATAGAGAACCTCTCCCACGGCCACAGCTGTAGGAATAGAGGGCATCTAAGAAGGGCTGGCTTTGTCGATGTAAGCTGGCAACCGTTGCACATACCTTGGTATGTAGCCGCTAAGACCGCCGAACCCCAACTCCTCTGTCTGATCTGATCCGCCGTCTGAGCGCTCGCTATCTCGAGTGCCATAGGGATGTAGTGCGCGCTAATAGTGGTGACATGGTTCTCCGTGAACATCACCTTGCCAAATAGCCACATTAAGTAGGCCTCGAGGCTCCGAGTGATCTGTTCCGCATTCAACGGCGCCTGGAAGTTCTTGATCTGCATTAAGTAAAGTGAAAGTTTTAGTAAGCCGCAATTATTTTCTGTAAAACCGTATGAACGATAACTTGAAGATAAGAGGTAGGGGAAATTACCCGGAAATTGAGAAACCACTCATACTTAGGTCCGTGATGCTCCCATACCGGATCCGGAGCATCCGGAAAAACACCATGAAAATGTTGTGTAAGAGCTTGCTCCCAACCAGCCGGTGCATCCAACGGTCCTATGGCATGACCTGCCAACGGTAGTCCGAGCAAAAGTGACACATCCTCTAGAGTAGGATCCATCTCTCCCCATCGGAAGTGAAACGTGTGGGTCTCTGGCCTCCAACGGTCCACTAAGCAGCTCAGCAAGGACCCGTCGATGGCGAGACATTTCTCACCCGGGATAGACTCAACCAGACGCGCGAAACGTAAAAGACCGGCCCATTTCAACCTTCATCAGAGAACATTTCGGACAGTGTCTCCCATTAATATGCATGTAGGTGTGCAAATTAATAAAGCACGTACCGCTGAAGCCATCTTGGGTGTATCATCCAGTTTTCCTTAGGAGTGCGAGTAACCAGAGGCTCAAGCTTGTGCTCATACCATATCGCAGCACGATGACCCCTATCAATGTCCCCATTCAGCAACCACAGTCCCGACATTCCTGCACATAAAAAATTCAAAACATAGTGCCACACTTAATAAAAAATTCAGAACATAGTGCCACACTTAATAAAAATTCAGAACATAGTGCCACACTTAATACAAATTCAGAATATAGTGCCACACTTAATACAAATTCAGAACATAGTTCCACACCACACTTAATACAAATTCAGAACATACTACTGCTAGCTTAGTTTCTTCCTCTCACCCTTACTCCTCTACTGCCTCTACCTCCTCTTCTTCCCCGGTTGCCTCGTCCACGACCAGTGATGAAAGTGGGACAATTAGTGTCCCTATGGCCAAATTCATTGCATAGAATGCATTGCCTAGTCGGACCCCCTGCTTCAGATTCGTCCATATCATTTCGGATGCGCTGACACTGCCGGTCTGCCTCTACTTGTACGCATATGCTCTGGGTTTGGAATGTAACGCCTTTTGGCGGGGTTGACGCTATTGAAATTACCCATTGATCAAAAACCCATCAGCTCACCTATCCAGGTATTGAGAACAGACCCTTTCAGAAAAAATGGAGACACAAACGATATTGCGTCCATTCGAAGCTGCCCGCAAGCAGCAAGTACATGTGAGCAAGGTAGGTGAAGCAATTTGGGTTTGTTGCATGTGCACTCACACGTTGGCCAGGCTTCATTGCTAATTTTCACCTCATGCGTCCTCAACTCATTTGCACATCCGAATTTGTTGTTGGCTAAGCGGACCTCAAACCTTCTTTCTTGATTACCGATGGCGACTACAGTGTGTGACCTAGCTTTTTGCATCTTGTTGTCCATATACTTTGTGACTCTTTCACAGTACAGTGTATTTGGATTGTTGAAGATATGTTGCTCTGCTTTTTGACGTCTATCTCTGAAATACTTGACGGTGCCATAGAAAATACCCTCAACAATGGTTGTAAGTGGCAATGCCCGGTTTCCTCTTAGGACAAAGTTGTATGTTTCCGCGAGGTTCGTTGTCATGACACCGTACCTTGCTCCATGTGTGTCATGTAGCAAAGACCACCTCTCCAGAGGCTCATGCTCTATCCACTGCTCGAAGGTTTTAATCGACCTCCCGAGCCTTCTCCTAGTACCAGGTGGATCAAAGCCTGGCAGGTCACATAGCCCAACAGGCTCCTCCTCCACGGCCGTTGTTCATGTTGCCAACTGTGCAGCTACTGCTTCAACATGTGCCCTCACCGCTACATCTCTTGCAGCTTTCCTGTCCCTCACGTGTCTCTGCGTGCACACATTAAGTCTGTTGCGTATCAAATTGTACTTCCATAACTGATTCTGCTTGCAGAGTTTTTTGAACAGATTCATCAGGTTCTTATTTCTAAACTGCGAGAAGAAATTAGCCCCCAGATGGCGCATGCACCAACGGCTCTGCAAGTCCTGCCATGGAACTTGTTCCTTAGGGCCTGGGTTTGTCAGTGTCCTTATCGCACTGAGTATACCTGCATGCCTGTCATGAAGGATGCACACATTGGGCTTCTCCTTCACAACTGATATTTTCAACTGCCTGAAGAACCATGTCCAACTTTCAATGTTCTCACTCTCCACAAAAGCAAATGCGAGTGGGACAACTTGATTTTGGTCGTCTTGACCTATGGCTGTCAGGATCTGGCCCTTGTACTTGCCTGTGAGAAAAGTACCGTCAACACATATCACCGGTCGGCAATGCCTGAAAACTTCGATGCATACACCAAAAGAGAAGAAGAGACGATGCAACACCCTCACAGTTGGGAACTCTGGCATGAACATGTCTTGGATATCGATATAGGTGTCTGGATTCCGCTGCTGCAGGGTGTGGAGGAGCTGGACAGCAGAGTCATATACATCAAAATAAGAACCAAATCTCCTCTCAAGCGCCGCATGCTTAGCCCTCCAAGCCTTGCCATAAGAAATTCTATACTTGAACCCGGCGAAGACTTTTGTCTGGACTGCCTTCACTTCCATAGCTTTGCCCTGCACTATCTCATCGTAAAACAACCGAGCGATAAGCGTGAATGAAAGGTTGGCATGATCTTGAGGGATGCAGGGAATAAGACAAGTGTGATTAACCAAGTCACTTATCACCCAACTTGTGTCATACTTAGGGAGAAAGCCGTGCACCCTGGCGGGATAATCTGCGTTCTTGCATACCATTGTCAGGAATTTCTTACTGGACACCTGAGCTGTGAAAACCCTTTGCGTGGACATTGCCCAATTAATTATTGCATCCTTCAGGGCTTGCTTGGTCGGATACATAGCACCCGTTGCAATATTGTTCTGGTGATATTGCCAGGATGAATCATGTCCATCATTCACGGTCATTGCAGATGAGAAGTCATGATTCCACGATGCAGGATTTGGGACCTCCTCTGCATTTTCTTCTTCATCTGACTCGTCAGAATCATCGGCATGACCCCTTTCAACATCGATGTCTTCTTCTTCCATCTGGTCCTGCATGTGCCCATCTACCTCGTCAGCATCCACCTCGCCATTGTAATCACCATTGGCATTTCCTCCTTCTACCTGACTGCTTTGTCCTTGTTCGTAACCATAAGCATTTCCTCCTTCTACCTGACCGCTCTGTCCTTGTTCGTAACCATCATCTCCAGCATTTGACATAGATAACTGCCTCCCTACACTGCTATGACCAGGATTGTAGCCACCCTCGCCTTCATGTGCAGTGACCTTCTTCACGACGGGAAGCACTAAAGCAATAGGATTGCATCCCCTTCGTTCACAACCTTGTAACCACCGCACCCAATCGGAGTCTTGCTCTATTGGCCTCAAATAAAAGTAAATTATTGTACTTGACCGTGTCCATAATGCATGAACACCGATGGTGTGTGTTTCAGTATCAAGACCTAAACTTGTCGCAATCCATTCTTTCAATTGGCTGACTGACCATGTTTGAGGTGCGCTCATTGGCACCTCTATGTGAGTAAATTCACTCAGATCTGCTCCCATCTCAGTTGTTTGGACAGTACCAGGACCGTAGTAAAATCTGAACTTCACTACATCAGACATCTCGGCTCACCTACTTTTTTTCAACAACGAAATACAATTCACTAACAAATATTAGACATGTTTATATATATATATATATATATATATATATATATATATATATTACAGAATATTTATGGAGCAACTAATACAATTCACACACCTACAAATATATTACGGATTTTACCGGAGCTACTCCAAATATTGACACTCATAAATACGGATTTTACCGGAGCTACTCCAAATACTGACACTCCTAAATACTTCACATCCACATATAATACGGAATATCACCGGAGCAACTACACATTTTTACACAAATAATTAGTTGACATCTAAATATATTTACATATACTACGGGGCAAATAACAATAATCGCACACCTAATTTATTTCACATCGAAACATATTAACAAATACTACCGGAGCACCTACAAAAAATAAAATGTTTGCTGAAATATACCCTTGAAGCGTGCGAACGAAGAACGACGAACGGCGGCCAACAAACTGCCAGTGCTCCGCCTCCAACGACAAACGACGAACGACGAGCTTCACCTCCACCACACTGCCCCAACTTCACCACCACCACCTCCACCAAAATGCTCACCACAACCACCACCAGCTACCCCATCAGTAGATCGACACCTCTTTTGGCTACCCTAACTAAGTTGAATCCATTCACGGTGCCAAAACCGCAAAAAACTGGCTCATTTAGGTGTAGAAATTGGTGCCATTTTTTTACAGAGAGAGGAGAAAGTAAGAAAGAAGAAGAACAGAAGAAGAGCAGCAGCTTGGGCGTGGAGCAGGGAGGATAAGGCCGCAGGGAGCTGGGCCAGCGCGCGCGAGGTGGGGCCGCACCCTGTCGGCCAGCAGCAGGCCGATCGGCCCGCGACAGGCTGTCAGGGGCGCGCCCGCGCCGATAGCTCCCTCTCTCCCCCTCGCGACGTGGCCAGCCCAATCCGAGGCCGACACGTGCCACATGGGCCAACTGTCGGCCTGCTAGTGGCCGACTGCACCCACTCGGCTCGCTGCGGGCTGACTAGAGCCAGTCGGCCAGCTGCGGGCCAACGGTGTATTATTTTTGAAAAATAATTTTTCAGCATAATATTTGTGCAAATTAATAAAAAAAATGTATTATTTTAAAAAAAATTAGCTGCCTATCTGGGGGTGTGGCTTGACAAGTGGGGCACGGGGCTTGTGGGCCCGCTTGGCAGTGGAACTGGAAGTGTACGTGTGCTGCACTGTTGCTTTCCTTTTAGGCGGAGGGAGAATCTGGTTCTTCCTCTTTTTCATTTTACAAACTTCATCTTTCGAGCAACTCCAATAGGCCGACCCAAACGGACGGCAAATTTGTCCGTCTTTTGTTTGTTTGGGTGGGCCGCCCGCCCGATGTCCGCCCTGTTTTAGTTTTGGGTTGGCCACGCTATTTAAACAAATAGCTCATTTTTGCATTGTTTTACACACAACTTTTGCATTAAAACATATAGTCAAATAACATAGTTTCAACCAAATAAAATAGCATAGTTTTACAAGCCAAATAAAAGTAAAAATGTCTCACATAGTTTTGCAATCCGAATAAAGAAGATACGTCTATTGTTTGCCAACATGAGCCCACATATGCTCAACCAAATCATTTTGCAGTTACACGTGAGTTTCCCAATCATGCATGTCATGATGAAATTGGGTGAAATGTTCAAACGCTATCGCTCCTCCATGCCCAGGCACAACATTCTCACCTTGAAACTGAAATCATTGATCGTACAGACATTCTGGATGCTCGTCTTCTACGATCATATTGTGCATGATCACACAAGCAGTCATCACCTCCCACAGTTTCTGTGTGCTCCAGGTATTAGCAGGATACCTAAGGATGCCCCATCGAGATTGCAAAACACCAAAGGCACGCTCGACGTCCTTCCTAGCACTCTCTTGCTCTTGGACAAATCTTTTTCTCTTCTCTCCGGCAGGGTTGGGGATTGTCTTCACAATAGTGGTCCACTGAGGATAGATACCGTCACCTAGGTAGTATCCTTTGTCGTAGTTGTGGCCATTGATAGTAAAGTTCACCGGTGGGTTGCCCTTGCCAAGCAAAAGGGCAGTTCTTCCACTCCCAGTGCATGCAGTCTATGCTGCCAAGCATCCCTGAGAAGCCCCTGCCGGCATTCATCGCCAACAAACGGGTTGTATCTTCAGGAGTCGGCTTTCTCAATTACTCAGGGCCAAACACAGCAATAATAGCCTTGCAGAACTTATACAGGGACTCTAGGCATGTAGACTCACTCATACGGACGTACTCGTCAATGAGATCACCAGGCACTCCGTATGCAAACATTCGGATGGCGGCAGTGCATTTCTGATAAGAGGAGAAACCAATCTTTCCAACGGCATCCTCTTTGCACACGAAATAGTCATCGTAGCCGACCACCCCCTCTCTAATACGGTTGAAAATATGCCTACTCATACGGAAACGGTGTTGGGAAACGTAGCATGCAATTTCAAAAAAATTCCTATGATCACGCAAGATCTATCTAGGAGATGCATAGCGACAAGAGGGGGAGAGTGTGTCCACGTACCCTCGTAGACTGAAAGCGGAAGTGTTAGTTAACGCGGTTGATGTAGTCGAACGTCTTCACGATCCAACCGATCCAAGTACCGAATGTACGACACCTCCGTGTTCAGCACACGTTCAGCTCGATGACGTCCCTTGAACTCTTGATCCAGTAGAGGGTCGAGGGAGAGTTCCGTCGGCATGACGGCGTGGTGACGGTGTTGATGATGTGATCCTCGCAGAGCTTTGCCTAAGCACTACGGCGTTATGACCGAAGGCGTAAACTATGAAGGGGGCACCACACACGGCAAAGAGAACAATTGATGTGCTTTGGGGTGCCCCCTTGCCCCGTATATAAAGGAGGAGGGAAGGAGGCGGCCAGCCTAGGGGTGCGCCAAGTGTGGGGAGTCCTACTAGGACTCCCTAGTCCTAGTAGGATTCGCCTTTCCTTTCCGGAGAGGGGAGAAGGGGAAAGAGGTGGAGGAGAAGAAGGAAAGGGGGGCCGCGCCCCCCACCCCTAGTCCAATTCGGTTTGGGCTTGGGGGGCGCGCGCCTCCACCTGGCCGCTGCCTCCTCTCTTCCACTAAGGCCCATGAAGGCCCATTAGTCCCCCGGGGGGTTCCGATAACCTCCCGGTACTCTGGAAAATGTCTGAACCTTTCTGAAACCATTCTGGTGTCCAAGCATAACTTTCCAATCACTACTAGGAAAAAGGCTACTAGCAGCGCGGGTAAAATAGCTACTAGTAGCGCGGGTACCCGCGCTACTTGTATCGCGCTACAGCTAAAAGTTAGTAGTAGCATGGGTCGAACCCACGCTACTACTAACTTTGTTAGTAGTAGCGAGGGTTCGACCCGCGCTACTGCTATTATGGACCCGCGCTGCTACTGATGACATAGTAGTAGCGTGTTTGTACTGCCAACGCTACTAGTATCCTAAATACTAGTAGCGTGCCATTTTATCCCCACGCTACTACTACCTTATTGGGAATTAAAAAAATAAAATCAACCAAATTCATTCTAGCACACAGTTTCTGTATCTTCTTCAGTTCCTCATTGTAGCAGCAACTCATGTATAATTCCATTCTATCACACAGTTACATAAGCAACTACGTTCCTCATTGTAGCAGCAACTCATGTATAATTCCATTCTATCGCACAGTTACATAAGCAACTACCTACATAAGTTGTTATGGCTCGATCCGAAAATTGGGCCACTTGTCAATGTGCGACGCCTGCCCCGCCTGAACTCGCGGCCTGCAGCTGCGATGGAACACACTGGATAGCCTCAAAGAGCCACACCTGACTGACGGTAGCCGCCGCCTTGAGTCGTGAGGCAGTCACGTCCCTCGCCCTGGCCCTCAGCTCCAACTGGACCGGTCGATGTCATCCTCGTGCCTCGCCACTAGCCAACGGAGGAAGCCATCATACACGTGCCCCGCTCCCGGCACTTTGAAACCCGAGCATCATTAAGATTCATATTCAGAATTGGCCACATATCGAATCAAGTAGATCTGAATGTTGGTCATCTCTCCGGCTCGGGGTGTCTGGTCGACTACTTACTGCTACCTCTTGAGCACTTCGTTGGATTTCCCCGAAGAGGAGAGGATGATTGCAGCAAAGTAGCGTAAGTATTTCCCTCAGTTTTTGAGAACCAAGGTATCAATCCAGTAGGAGACCACGCACAAGTCCCTCGTACCTACACAAAACGATAGCAACTCGCAACCAACGCTTAGGGGTTGTCAATCCCTTCACGGTCACTTACGAGAGTGAGATCTGATAGAGATAATATTTTTGGTATTTTTGATAGATAGATGCAAAGTAAAAAGTAAAAGGCAAAGTAAAAACAAAGCAAGTAAATAAAGTGATAGAAATTGATATGATGAGAATAGACCCGGGGGCCATAGGTTTCACTAGTGGCTTCTCTCAAGAGCATAGATATTCTACGGTGGGTGAACAAATTACTATTGAGCAATTGACAGAATTGAGCATAGTTATGAGTATATCTAGGCAATGATCATGTATATAGGCATCACGTCGAAAACAAGTAGATCGAAACGATTCTGCATCTACTACTATTACTCCACTCATCAACCGCTATCCAGCATGCATCTAGAGTATTAAGTTAAAAACAGAGTAACGCCTTAAGCAAGATGACATGATGTAGAGGGATAAATTCATGCAATATGATAAAAAACCCATCTTGTTATCCTCGATGGCAACAATACAATGCGTGCCCTTCAACTCCTTCTGTCACTGAGTAAGGACACCGCAAGCTTGAACCCAAAGCTAAGCACTTCTCCCATTGCAAGAACTACCAATCTAGTTGGCCAAACCAAAAAGGATAATTCAAAGAGAATTGCAAAGATAACTCAATCATACATAAAAGAATTCAGAGAAGAATCAAATATTTTCCATAGATAATACTGGATCATAAACCCACAATTCATCGGTCTCAACAAACACACCGCAAAAAGAAGATTACATCGAATAAATCTCCACGAGAGAGGGGGAGAACATTGTATTGAGATCCAAAAAGAGAGAAGAAGCCATCTAGCTACTAGCTACGGACCCGAAGGTCTGAAGTAAACTACTCACACTTCATCGGAGGGGCTATGGTGTTGATGTAGAAGCCCTCCGTGGTGGATGCCCCCTCCGGCGGAGCTCCGGAACAGGCCCCAAGATGGGATCTCGTGGATACAGAAGGTTGCGGCGGTGGAATTAGGTTTTTGGCTCCTGTTCTGATCGTTCAAGGATACGTAGGTATATATAGGAGGAAGGAGTACATCGGTGGAGCGTCGAGGGGCCCACGAGGTAGGGGGCGCGCCCAAGGGGGCGCGCCCTCCTCCCTCGTGACTGCCTCTGGCACTTCTTGGAGTAGGGTCCAAGTCTCCTAGATCACGTTCGGTTGGAAAATCACGATCCCGAAGGTTTCATTCCGTTTGGACTCCGTTTGCTATTCTGTTTCTTCCAAATACTGAAAAAGGCAAAAAACAGCAATTCTAGGCTGGGCCTCCGGTTAATAGGTTAGTCCCAAAACTAATATAAAAGTGGAAAATAAAGCCCAATATAGTCCAAACCAGTAGATAAAGTAGCATGGAGCAATCAAAAATTATAGATACGTTGGAGACGTATCACGCATCCCCAAGCTTAATTCCTGCTCGTCCTCGAGTAGGTAAATGATAAAAATGATTTTTTGATGCGGAGTGATACTTTGGCATAATTTCAATGTAAATCTTCTTAATTGTGATATGAATATTCAGATCCGAAAGATTCAAGGCAAAAGTTCATATTGACACAAAAATAATAATACTTCAAGAATACTAATCGAAGCAATCATGTCTTCTCAAAATAACATGGCAAAAGAAAGTTCATCCCTACAAAATCATATAGTTAGGCTATGCTTCATTTTCGTCACACAAAGATGTTCCCAACTTCTATACCCCCGATGACAAGCCAAGCAATTGTTTCATACTTAAATAATCTCAAACTTTTTCAACCTTCACGCAATACATGAGCATGAGCCATGGATATAGCACTATGGGTGGAATAGAATATGATGATGGGGATTGTGTGGAGAAGACAAAAAAGGAGAAAGTCTCACGTTGACGAGGCTAATCAACGGGCTATGGAGATGCCCATCAATTGATGTCAACATGAGGAGTAGGGATTGCCATGCAACGGATGCACTAGAGCTATGAATGCTCAACAAAAGAAAACTAGTGGGTGTGCATCCACCTCGCTTGCTCATGAAGACCTAGGGCATTTGAGGAAGCCCATCGTAGGAATATACAAGCCAAGTTCTATAATGAAAAATTCCCACTAGTATGAAAAGGACAACTTTATGAGACTCACTACATGAGGAACAAGGTGCTACTTTGAAGCACAATATAAGAGACTCACTATATGAAGAACAAGGTGCTACTTTGAAGCACAAGTGTGGAAAAAGATATAGTAGCATTGCCCTTTATATATATATATATATTTGGGCCTTTCTTTTTTTCTTTTGGCCTTTTTTTTATTTGGGTAATGCTCTAATAATGATGATCATCACACTTCTATTGATTACAACATAAAAGACCACAACTCGAAACTTAGAACAAGATATGACTCCATATGAATGCCTCTGGCGGTGTACCGGGATGGTGCAATGAATCAAGAGTGACATGTATGGAAAATAATGCATGGTGGCTTTGCCACAAATACGATGTCAACTACATGATCATGCAATGGCAATATGACAAAAGTAATGTATGTCATGATGATGGTGGTGGAAGTTGCATGGCAATATATCTCGGAATGGCTATGGAAATGCCATGATAGGTAGGTATGGTGGCTGTTTTGAGGAAGATATAAGGGGGTTTATGTGTGATAGAGTGTATCGTATCACGGGGTTTGGATGCACCGGTGAAGTTTGCACCAACTCTCAAGGTGAGAAAGGGCAATGCACGGTACCGAAGAGGCTAGCAAAGGCGGAAAGGTGAGAGTGTGTATAATCCATGGACTCAACATTAGTCAAAAGAACTCATATACTTATTGCAAAAATTTAGAAGTCATCAAAAATCAAGTACTACGCGCATGATCCTAGGGGGATAGATTGGTAGGAAAAGACCATCGCTCGTCCCCGACCGCCACTCATAAGGATGCACAAGCCAGGTACACTTCATGTTTCAAATTTGTTACACAACTTTAACCATACGTGCATGCTATGAGACTTGCAAACTTCAACACAAGTATTTCTCAAATTCATAATCACCCAACTAGCACGACTTTGATATTATCAACTCCATATCTCAAAACAATTATGAAGTATCAAACTTATCTTAGTATTCAACGCACTCAAAAGAAAGTTCCACATATCTTGAACACCAAGTATATTAACATTAAGCAAATTACCATGCTATTAACGACTCTCAAAATAATCTAAGTGAAGCATGAGAGATCAATAGTTTCTTTAAAACAAATCCACCACCATGCTCTAAAAGATCTAAGTGAAGCACTAGAGCAAAAATTATCACGCTCAAAAGATATAAGTGAAGCGCTATGAGCAAAACTATCAAGCTCAAAAGATATAAGTGAAGCACATAGAGTATTCTAACAAATTCCAATTCATGTATGGCTCTCTCAAAAGGTGTGTACATCAAGGATGATTGTGGTAGACTAACAAGCAAAGACGCAAATAATACAAGACGCTCCAAGCAAAACACATATCATGTGGTGAATAAAAATATAGCTCCAAGTAAATTACCGATGGAAGTGGACGAAAAGAGGGGATGCCCAAGCTTTGAATTTTTGGTGTCCTTGGATTATCTTGGGGGTTCCATGGGCACCCCCAAGCTTAGGCTCTTGTCACTCCTTGTTCCATAATCCATCAAAAGAATTCACCCAAAACTTGAAAACTTCACAACACAAAACTCAACAGAAATCTCGTGAGCTCCGTTAGAGAAAAAAAAAGACTACTTCAAGGTACTGTAATGAACTCATTCTTTATTTATATTGGTGTTAAACCTACTGTATTCCAACTTCTTTATGGTTTATAAACTATTTTACTAGCCATAGATTCATCAAAATAAGCAAACAACACACGAAAAACAGAATCTGTCAAAAACAGAACAGTCTCTAACAATCTGTAACTAACGCATACTTCTGGAACTCTAAAAATTCTAACAAAATAGGAAGTCCTGGACAATTTGTTTATTGAACAGCAGCAAAAATAATCAACGCAAAAGCATGTTCCTGTGATTTAATTAAATTATATTCGTGCGCACAAAGTTTCTGTTTTTCAGCAGAATCAAATCAACTATTATCGTAGGTTATCCTATAGGTTCTACTTGGCACAAACACTAATTAAAACATAAAACCACATCCAAACATAAGGTGTCTGGATTATTTATTCCTAAACAGAAGCAAAAACAAAAAACACAAAATAAAATTGGGTTGCCTCCCAACAAGCGCTATCGTTTAACGCCCCTAGCTAGGCATAAAAGCAAGGATAGATCTAGGTATTGCCATCTTTGGTAGGCAATCCATAAGTGGCTCTCATGATAGATTCATATGGTAATTTTATTTTCTTTCTAGGGAAGTGTTCCATACCCTTTTTTAAGGGAAATTGGAATCTGATATTCCCTTCCTTCATATCAATAATTGCACCAATCGTTCTAAGGAAAGGTCTACCAAGAATAATAGGACATGAAGGATTGCAATCTATATCAAGAACGATAAAATCTATGGGAACATAATTCCTATTTGCAAGAATAAGAACATCATTAATTCTTCCCATAGGTTCTTTAATAGTGGAATCCGCAAGATGCAAGTTTAGAGAGCAATCATCAAAATCACAGAAATCTAGCAAATCACATAAAGTTTTGGGAATAGTAGAGACACTAGCACCCAAATCACATAAAGCATGAAACTCAAAATCTTTAATTTTAATTTTAATAGTAGGTTCCCACTCATCATAGAGTTTTCTAGGGATAGAAACTTTCAACTCAAGTTTTTCTTCATAAGATTGCATCAAAGCATCAACAATGTGTTCGGTAAAGGCCTTATTTTGACTATAAGTATGAGGAGAATCTAGCACGGATTGCAACAAGGAAATACAACCAATCAAAGAGCAATTTTCATAATTAAATTCCTTGAGATCCAAAATAGTGGGTTTAGCAACATCTAAGTTTTTATTTATTTCAATCCCACTTTCATCAATTTCATCATCAAGATCTAGAAACTCCGAATTCTTAGAACGCCTTCTAAGTAAAGGAAGATCATATTCAGATTCATCAAGATTCATATTGCAAAACAAAGATTTAATGGGGGACACATCAATAACTTTTAGATCTTCATCTTGATTTTCATAGGAATTGGAAGAACATGCTTTAATAAAGGCATCTTTGGAAGCACGCATCCTAGCGGTTCTTTCCTTGCACTCATGAATGGAAATTCTCATGGCTTTGAGAGACTCATTGATATCATGCTTAGGAGGAATAGATCTAAGCTTTAAAGAATCAATTTCAAGAGAAATTCTATCAACGTTCCTAGCCAAATCATCAACTTTAAGCAATTTCTCTTCAAGCAAAGCATTAAAATTCTTTTGTATATTCATAAACTCTTTAACACTACTCTCAAATTCAGAGGGCATCTTATTAAAATTTCCATAAGAGTTGTTGTAGGAATTTCCATAATTATTAGAAGGATTACTAGGATAAGGCCTAGGATTAAAATTCCCTCTATAAGCGTTGTTTCCAAAACTATTCCTACCAACAAAATTCACATCCATAGATTCATTATTATTCTCAAGCAAAGTAGACAAAGGCATATCATTGGGATCAAGAGGAGTATTTTTAGGAGCAAACATCTTCATAAGTTCATCCATCTTTTCACTCAAAACATTAATTTCTTCTATAGCATGCACTTTTTTACTAGAAGATCTTTCGGTGTGCCATTGAGAATAATTAGCCATAATATTATCAAGAAATTTGTTAGCATCCCCTAATGTAATTTCCATAAACGTGCCTCCCACGGCCGAATCTAAAAGATTTCTAGAAGCAAAATTCAATCCGGCATAAAAATTTTGTATGATCATCCATAAATTCAAACCATGAGTAGGGCAATTGTGAAGCATTAATTTCATTCGTTCCCAAGATTGGGCAACATGCTCATGATCAAGTTGTTTAAAATTCATGATATCGTTCCTAAGAGTGATAATCTTAGCGGGAGGAAAATACTTAGACATAAAAGCATCTTTGCACTTGTTCCAAGAATTAATACTATTTTTAGGCAAAGACGAAAACCAAACTTTAGCACGATCTCTAAGTGAAAATGGAAATAACTTCAATTTGACAATGTTGTTATCCGTATCTTTCTTCTTTTGCATATCACACAAATCAACAAAATTATTTAGATGAGTAGCGGCATCTTCACTAGGAAGGCCGGCGAATTGATCTTTCATAACAAGATTCAGCAAAGCGGTATTGATTTCACAAGACTCATCATTATTAAGAGGAGCAATCGGAGTACTAAGAAAATCATTATTATTGGTATTCGAGAAATCACACAACTTGGTATTATCTTGTGCCATGGCAACACGTAATCCAACACACAAGCAAACAGAAAGGCAACGAGAAAAAGGCAAACGGGAAATAGAGGAGGAGATTGGGAAAGAGAGGGCGAATAAAACGGCAAGGGTGAAGTGGGGGAGAGGAAAACGAGAGGCAAATGTCAAATAATGTAATGTGAGAGATAGGGATTGCGATGGGTACTTGGTATGGTTGACTTGCTTGCGTGAGCCTCCCCGACAACGGCGCCAGAAATTCTTCTCACTACCTCTTGAGCACTGCATTGGATTTCCTCGAAGAGGAGAGGATGATGCAAAAAAGTAGCGTAAGTATTTCCCTCAGTTTTTGAGAACCAAGGTATCAATCCAGTAGGAGACCATGCACAAGTCCCTCGTACCTACACAAAACGATAGCAACTCGCAACCAACGCTTAGGGGTTATCAATCCCTTCACGGTCACTTACGAGAGTGAGATCTGATAGAGATAATATTTTTGGTATTTTTGATAGATAGATGCAAAGCAAAAAGTAAAAGGCAAAGTAAAAACAAAGCAAGTAAATAAAGTGATAGAGATTGATATGATGAGAATAGACCCGGGGGCCATAGGTTTCACTAGTGGCTTCTCTCAAGAGCATAGATATTCTACGGTGGGTGAACAAATTACTGTTGAGCAATTGACAGAATTGAGCATAGTTATGAGTATATCTAGGCAATGATCATGTATATAGGCATCACGTCGAAAACAAGTAGATCGAAACGATTCTGCATCTACTACTATTACTCCACTCATCGACCGCTATCCAGCATGCATCTAGAGTATTAAGTTAAAAACAGAGTAACGCCTTAAGCAAGATGACATGATGTAGAGGGATAAATTCATGCAATGTGATAAAAACCCCATCTTGTTATCCTCAATGGCAACAATACAATACGTGCCTTGCAACTCCTTCTGTAACTGAGTAAGGACACCGCAAGATTGAACCCAAAGCTAAGCACTTCTCCCATTGCAGGAACTACCAATCTAGTTGGCCAAACCAAAAAGGATAATTTGAAGAGACTTGCAAAGATAACTCAATCATACATAAAAGAATTCAGAGAAGAATCAAATATTTTCCATAGATAATACTGGATCATAAACCCACAATTCATCGGTCTCAACAAACACACCGCAAAAAGAAGATTACATCGAATAGATCTCCAGGAGAGAGGGGGAGAACATTGTATTTAGATCCAAAAAGAGAGAAGAAGCCATCTAGCTACTAGCTATGGACCCGAAGGTCTGAAGTAAACTACTCACACTTCATCAGAGGGGCTATGGTGTTGATGTAGAAGCCCTCCGTGGTAGATGCCCCCTCCGGCGGAGCTCCGGAACAGGCCCCAAGATGGGATCTCATGGATACAGAAGGTTGCAGCGGTGGAATTAGGTTTTTGGCTCCTGTTCTGATCGTTCGGGGATACGTAGGTATATATAGGAGGAAGGAGTACGTCGGTGGAGCGTCGAGGGACCCAGGAGGTAGGGGGCGCGCCCAGGGGGGCGCGCCCTCCACCCTCGTGACCGCCTCTGGCACTGCTTGTAGTAGGGTCCAAGTCTCCTGGATCATGTTTGGTTGGAAAATCACGATCCCGAAGGTTTCATTCTGTTTGGACTCCGTTTGATATTCTGTTTCTTTAAAATACTGAAAAAGGCAAAAAACAACAATTCTGGGTTGGGCCTCCGGTTAATAGGTTAGTTCAAAAATAATATAAAAGTGGAAAATAAAGCCCAATATAGTCCAAACCAGTAGATAAAGTAGCATGGAGCAATCAAAAATTATAGATACGTTGGAGACGTATCACTTACCCGTGTGCTGGGGTGACAGAGGTAGAGAACAAGCAGCAGCTTCGCTTCTCTGTACATCGGCAGCCACGACACCGTCCAGTCCACGAACCTCTCGACCGTCATCGTCGCCACCATAACCCTGCAACATTACAAGAAAAAGGTTCAGAAACTTCAGATTCTTCAGAAGAATGGCACAAAAAACAATGTGGTACATATAGATGCCAATGTGCAACATTTTTTTCCAGATATTCTTATTTAAGCCATAATGCACAATTGAAGTTGTAAGCTATTTCCTAGTAGTGAAAAGTGCAGAGAATAGTTATATAAGAACACATATAGATTTGACAAGTGCATAGAAAAACATAAAGCCCAAAAGAAACACAGAATCAGGCAAATCATGCAACCACATAATCAGGTTAACTTCTATTTATTCATAAATCAAATGACATCAAAATCAACATATTGGCATTGGTCCTCGACACAATGGGTGCGAAAGAGGCTGACTGAGATCATAAAAAAAGTAAGAAGGACCAAGACACTCATATTTGAGTCCAGACATATACAAGGACATATCATAAGGCACATACAAAGTAGCAATGAATAGATAAGACATGTTGGATCAATTTTCCTCAATTAAATATAGTAATTGTTATGGAAGCAGTCATAGTGTACATTGTACACTAAAGCAATCGTTTCTTTCAGCTTGAAACAGACACACCAAAAAAGGAAGGAGGAAGTATCAAGCACACATTTACCTTGTCAAAAAATCAGATACTCGGCATGGAAACGAGTGCAAGCAATCTGAACAATTTCCTTATCAATGCCAAGTTCCTGCCCACCAAACTGATTGCATGGGAAAGCAAAGATCTCAAAACCTGTAGTACCATAAAATTGTTAGCATAACATATCATAACTCAAAAGCAAAAGTACTAATCATATGCAGATAGATCATACCCTGGTCCTTGTACTTCTCGTAAGTTCCATGTAACAAAATGTCCATCCTTTCAGTACTTGACTTACATCTCTCGACATGTGCAAAATTAGATGAAATTGGAACACTAATTAATGTCATGAAACTTATATGCACAACAATTCTGGTTGTCCAACTTGCCGACGACCCGGATGACTGTCCGGACGGATCTGTCCGTGCCCTGCATGTGGACGACCTGGAGCTCCTCGAGGTCGGAGAAGTCACTACTAGGAAAAACATAGGCAAATCAATCTCGGTGGAACAACATAAGATTGCATTAAGATTTCAGGATTAAATATAGGCATATCTCCTAGTTTAAAACAAAGACACTCAACAGAAAAGTGCATAAAAGATTCCAAAATAACTCAACAAGGTGCTTCAGCTAGTTCATCTACTAAATTTACATAAACTGAATCTTACTAGCTCAATCAGAATACTATGGTTTCTACAAAACTATACTTTTGAGCACTGTGAGGTGTTTGCCTAAACCAACAACAGTAGTTTCATAAATCTGCCCGTGTTGGAGCATGTGCATATATGTAGGATGTATTTTTATTTTGAACTAAAAGAATGGTTGCTGGTGGTATTTTGGTGGAGCTGGTCGTGTAGAAGTCCTTTTATGTTGTTACTTAGATTTGATTGAGCAAATGTAGGCAATAACTGTAGCACTCATTTTCTCATACAATCATTCAAAATTCAGAAGTAGAAATAAAAGCTTATGCAGTTCAAAGTAGAACACTTTGCCCTCCACGGCCTCCTCGAGCTGGAAGCGCAGCACAGAGACGTAGCTCTCGGTCTGGTCTACCACCGCGAAGTGGCGGCTCCAGCGGGTCCAGTCCCAGGTCGACGGGAACGCTGACACCACCGACGCCGATGCCACGGGGGACGAGGCGGTGCAGCGAAAGTGATGGAGGAGGAGTTGGGGCCGCGGCGGGAGGGCACGTGCGCGGCGACGGGCAGCGGCGCGGCCGCCGGCGTGGCGCACGCAGCGGGGGATGGAGGCGGAGGGGATCTAGATTGGCTGTTGGATTTTTTTAGTCAAACGTGGGTTAGGTGGTGTGGGACGATCGCGGGTGGGAGTGTATTCTGCGGGGGTGGGTGGTGTGGGAGACTAGTTGTAGCATGGGTGTCTGACCAGCGCTATGGCTATCCATGTAGTAGTAGCGTAGGTTTTACAACCCGCGCTACTACTACAGTCTGTGCGCGGGGCACAATTGAAGATATTTACTAGTAGCGTGTTTTTCTTTGTCACGCGCTACCAGTAATATTTATTAGTAGTGTGGGTCAATACAATACGGTACTAGTAAATAACAGTAGCGCTTAATTTTGGGCCGCGCTGCTGGTAAGATTCTGTGTATAAGGTTTTCCCTAGTAGTAAATATATCAATCTTTACCTCTCGACCATTTCGAGACTCCTTGTCATGTCCGTGATCTCATCTGAGACTCCGAACAAACTTTGATCATCAAAAACACATCTTATATCTTATATTTACTAATTGGAGGCACCATAAAAGCCTTCTCATTAATCCACATCTTCAAAATTAATTTCACTGTTGGATTAAATAATTAATGCTAGAGATAAAAAGAAAACTTAGGTAACACAAACGGTCAAAAAAGGCTCCTGACCGTTCAACGTTGGTTAAGCAAAGAAAAGGATATGCACGTTGGTAAGGGAAGATGAAAAAAATATAAAGTCATCAATGGGCGCCTTAGCATGTGTCTACACGCTAAAATTAAGGAGTCGATGTATGGTACGATTTGTCATTCGGCAAAAAAAGAGAGAGAAGAAGAAGACACGCTACAAGTCATACACGATTTAAGTCCAACCTGATTTAAGTCCATCTACCCTACAAGTGGTACAACATACGTGATTTTAGTCCATCTACGCCACAAGTCATACAACATATTATGTGATTTAATTCCAACGTGATAAGTTCTTTTAATAAAAAATTCAACGTGATAGACCAAACAGGACTACTCATGCAATGTGTAAAGAGAAATGTGTCCATGCATAAACACATGTGTACAAAAAAAATACAAGGGCCCATGAAAAAAAATAAGGGTTACATATGCGGCCATTTTTTAACACAAATCGAAGTCGCTTATATACATGAGCCCATATTCACCACTACGAATGCACGTACGCACACCCTACCCCCTATGAGCACCTCCAAAAGACCGAGTCAGCATATTATGTGAAGATTGGTAAGTCGTCAAAGAAGCCTTCGTTGTTCACGGGAACGTCTCCTTCCACTGAACACAAACCGCCAGAAGGCCTGGAATAAATCCAGAAAAATACGAGCATCAATGTCAAGTCTTGGACTTGAACTCTGAGGGCGTCCTTCTGTAATGGGAAACATGATTAATTCACCAACCAGATATTGCATGGTTGGGATATTTTATGTGCATGTAGAAACCAAGAATAGACACATAGAAAGTGGTAGAGGTTTGATAGTATAAGAGAGCACTACAATTTTTTAAGGAATTTAATTTGTACATTCAGATTCTGAAGAAGATTCTTTCAATCTTATCAGTTTTCATGCCCAGTCATGATGGATGATGCCGCAAAGGAGGTGCGTCGATGGTTCACCGATGGGGAGCAACTCAAACTCTACCGGTTCCATTCCTCAATCCAGTTTGCCGAGCGATCCAGTGGCCATAGTGTCAGTGTGCAACACTGGCATGAGTTATTATAATAACCTACATAACAATATTCATATTATTGGATGCACACAATCTAATCAGAAAATAGTACACATGCATGTGTTATAATAATAATCTACATAAACATATTCATATATTGTTCAATGTTTTGAATTTTAATATATTAAATATTAAATTTGCTAGCCCGTGCAGGTGCACGGGTTTACGACTAGTAACTCATAATATAAATCGTCATCGAACGTTAAGCATGCGGACCTTACGGGTTCGAGAACTATGTAGACATGATCGAGACACATCTCCGATCAATAACCAATAGCGGAACCTGGATGCTCATATTGGCTCCTACGTATTCTACGAAGATCTTTATTGGTCAAACCGCACAACAACATACATTGTTCCCTTTGTCATCGGTATGTTACTTGCCCGAGATTCAATCGTCGGTATTTTCATATCTAGTTCAATCTCGTTACCGGCAAGTCTCTTTACTCGTTTTGTAATGCTTCATCCCGCAACTAGCTCATTAGTCACATTGCCTGCAAGGCTTATAGTGATGAGCATTACCGAGAGGGCCCAGAGATACCTCTCCGATACACGGAGTGACAAATCCCAATCTCGAGTTATGCCAATCCAACAAACACCTTGGGAGACACCAGTAGAGCATCTTTATAATCACCCAGTTACGTTTTGACGTTTGATAGCACACAAGGTGTTCCTCTGGTATTCGGGAGTTGCATAATCTCATAGTTAGAGGAACATGTATAAGTCATGAAGAAAGCAATAGCAATAAAACTTAACGATCATAATGCTAAGCTAACGGATGGGTCTTGTCCATCACATCATTCTCTAATGATGTGATCCTGTTCATCAAATGACAACACATGTCTATGGTCAGGAAACATAACCATCTTTGGTTAACGAGCTAGTCAAGTAGAGGCATACTATGGACACTATGTTTTGTCTATGTATTGACACATGTACTAAGTTTCCAGTTAATACAATTCTAGCATGAATAATAAACATTTATAATGATATAAGGAAATATAAATAACAACTTTATTATTGCCTCTAGGGCGTATTTCCTTCAGTCTCCCACTTGCACTAGAGTCAATAATCTAGATTACATAGTAATGATTCTAACACCCATGGAGTCTTGGTGTTGATCATGTTTTGCTCGTGGAAGAGGCTTAGTCAACGGGTCTACAACATTCAGATCCGTATGTATCTTGCAAATATCTATGTCTCCCTCCTTGACTTGACCGCGTATGGAATTGAAGCGTCTCTTGATGTGTTTGGTTCTCTTATGAAATATGGATTCCTTTGCCAAGGCAATTGCTCCAGTATTGTAACAAAAGATTTTCATTGGACCGGATGCACTAGGTATTACACCTAGATCGGATATGAACTCCTTCATCCAGACTCCTTCATTTGCTGCTTCCCAAGCAGCTATGTACTCCGCTTCACACATAGATCTCGCCATGACACTCTACTTTGAACTGCACCAACTGACAGCTCCACCATTCAATATAAATACGTATCCGGTTTGCGACTTAGAGTCATCCGGATCAGTGTCAAAACTTGCATCGATGTAACCATTTACGACAAGCTCTTTGTCACCTCCATAAACAAGAAACATATCCTTAGTCCTTTTCAGGTATTTCAGGATGTTCTTGACCGCTGTCCGATGATCCACTCCTGGATTTAGGGCTGGAATTCGAGTCGAGTCGGGCCAGCTCGGCTCGACTCGCTAGAGCTTGTTTCGTTAACGAGCTAGCTCGACTCGACTCGTTACTATAACGAGCTCAAACCCAAGATTGGCTCGGATCGTATAACTCGCGAGCTGGCTCATTTAGCTTGTTAAGCTCGTTTAAGATATAAACATAAAGCCCTCAAATATGATAAAAATGATTATGTATATATTAAACATATATATCACTAAAGAATTGTAATTTTCTTGTAACGCGTGAGTCTCCTACGCCTTCAACTGCTCGGCCTTGGGTTGTGCGCCTGGGATGTAGGATGTTTAGTGGCTGATCTTTCTTTGTATTGGGAGTGGTTGATCTATTGTATCGAGCCTACCGAGTTACACGAGTACTCGTGAGATTGGCTCGTTTAACTTGGTCTATAAACGATCTTAAATTAAAGCTTGGCTCGACTCGTTATTCTTCGAGTTCGAGTCGATTCAAGCTGAGTCATGAGCTACTTGTTTAGCTCGCGAGCTTCAAGCTTTTTTTCTAGCCCTACCTGGATTACTTTGGTACCTCCCTGCTAAACTTATAGAAAGGCACGCATCAGGTCTGGTACACAGCATTGCATACATGATAGAACCTATGGCTGAAGCATAGGGAATGACTTTTATTTTCTCTCTATCTTCTGAAGTGGTCAGGCATTGAGTCTGACTCAACTTCACACCTTGTAACACAGGCAAGAACCCTTTCTTTGACTGATCCATTTTGAACTTCTTCAAAAATTTATCAAGGTATGTGCTTTGTGAAAGTCCAATTACGCGTCTTGATCTATCTCTATAGATCTTGATGCCCAATATATAAGCAGTTTCACCGAGGTCTTTCATTGAAAAATTCTTATTCAAGTATCCTTTTATGCTATCCAAAAAATTTGTATTATTTCCAATCAACAATATGTCATCCACATATAATATTAGAAATGCTACAGAGCTCACACTCACTTTCTTGTACATACAGGCTTCTCCAAAAGTGTGCATAAAACCATATGCTTTGATCACATTATCAAAGAGTATATTCCAACTCCAAGAGGCTTGCACCAGTCCATAAATGGATCGCTGGAGCTTGCACACTTTGTTAGGACCTTTTGGATCGACAAAACCTTCTGGTTGCATCATATACAACTCTTCTTTAAGAAATCCATTAAGGAATGCAATTTTGACATCCATTTGCCAAATTTCATAATCATAAAATGTGGCAATTTCTAACATGATTCGGACAGACTTAAGCATCGCAAGGAGTGAGAAGGTCTCATCATAGTCAACTCCTTGAACTTGTCGAAAACCTTTCGCAACAAGTCGAGCTTTATGGATAGTAACATTACCGTCAGCGCCAGTCTTCTTATTGAAGATCCATTTATTTTCTATGGCTTGCCGATCATTGGGCAAGTCCACCAAAGTCCACACTTTGTTCTCATACATGGATCCCATCTTAGATTTCATGGCCTCAATCCATTTTGCGGAATCTGGGCTCATCATTGCTTCCTCATAGTTCGTAGGTTCATCATGGTCTAGTAACATAACTTCCAGAATAGGATTACTGTACCACTCTGGTGCGGACCGTACTCTGGTTGACCTATGAGGTTCGGTAGTAACTTGATCTGAAGTTTCATGATCATCATCATTAGCTTCCTCACTAATTGGTGAAGGAATCACTCGAACTGATTTATGTGATGAACTACTTTCCAATTCGGGAGAAGGTACAATTACCTCATCAAGTTCTACTTTCCTCCCACTCACTTCTTTCGAGAGAAACTCCTTCTCTAGAAAGGATCCATTCTTAGCAACGAATATCTTGCCTTCAGATCTGTGATAGAAGGTGTGCCCAATAGTTTCCTTTGGGTATCCTATGAAGATGCATTTCTCCCATTTGGGTTCGAGCTTATCAGGTTGAAGCTTTTTCACATAAGCATCATAGCCCCAAACTTTAAGAAATGACAGCTTGGGTTTCTTGCCAAACAACAGTTCATACGGAAGATTTTGATGGTGCCCTATTTAACATGAATGCAATCGTCTCTAAAGCATAACCCCAAAACAATGTCGGTAAATCAGTAAGAGACATCATAGATTGCACCATATATATCCAATAAAGTACGGTTATGACGTTCAGACACACCATTACGCTGTCGTGTTCCAGGTGGCATGAGTTGCGAAACTATTCCACATTGTTTCAAATGAAGACCAAACTCGTAGCTCAAATATTCGCCTCCATGATCAGGTCATAGAAACTTTATTTTCTTGTTACGATGATTTTCCACTTCACTCTGAAATTCTTTGAACTTTTCAAATGTTTCAGACTTATGTTTCATTAAGTAGATATGCCCATATCTGCTCAAATCATTTGTGAAGGTCAGAAAATAACGATACTCACCACGAACCTCAACACTCATCCGACCACATACATCTGTATGTATTATTTCCAATAAGTCAGTGGCTTGCTCCATTGTTCCTGAGAACAGAGTCTTAGTCATCTTGCCCATGAGGCATGGTTCGCAAGCACCAAGTGATTCATAATCACGTGATTCCAAAAGCCCATTAGCATGGAGTTTCTTCATGCGCTTTACACCAATATGACCTAAACGGTAGTGCCACGAATATGTTGCACTATCATTATCAACTTTGCATCTTTTGGCTTCAATATTATGACATGTGTATCAACACGATCGAGATTCAACAAAAATAGACCACTCAACAAGGGTGCATGACCATAAAAGATATTACTCATATAAATAGAACAACCATTATTCTCTGATTTAAATGAATAACCATCTCGCATCAAACAAGATCCAGATATAATGTTGATGCTCAATGCTGGCACCAAATAACAATTATTCAGGTCTAAAACTAATCCCGAAGGTAGATGTAGAGGTAGCGTGCCGACAGCGATTACATCGACCTTGGAACCATTTCCGACGCGCATCATCACCTCATCCTTAGCCAATCTTCGTTTAATCCGTAGCCCCTGTTTCTAGTTGCAAATATGAGCAATAGAACCAGTATCAAATACCCAGGCGCTACTACGAGCATTAGTAAGGTACACATCAATAACATGTATATCAAATATTCCTTTCACTTTGCCATCCTTCTTATCCGCCAAATACTTGGGGCAGTTCCGCTTCCAGTGACCAGTCCCTTTGCAGTAGAAGCACTCAGTTTCAGGCTTAGGTCCAGACTTGGGCTTCTTCCCGGGATTAGCAACTTGCTTGCTATTCTTCTTGAAGTTCCCCTTCTTCCCTTTGCCCTTTTTCTTGAAACTAGTGGTCTTGTTAACCATCAACACTTGATGCTCCTTCTTGATTTCTACCTTCGCAGCCTTTAGCATTGCGAAGAGCTCGGGAATAGTCTTTTCCATCCCTTGCATATTATAGTTCATCATGAAGCCTTTATAGCTTGGTGGCAGTGATTGAAGAACTCTATCAATGACACTATCATTAGGAAGATTAACTCCTAACTGAGTCAAGTGGTTATGGTACCCAGACATTCTGAGTATGTGTTCACTGACAAAACTATTCTCCTCCATCTTGCAGCTATAGAACTTGATGGAGACTTCATATCTCTCAACTCGAGCATTTTCTTGAAATATTAACTTGAACTCTTGGAACATCTCATATGCTCCATGACGTTCAAAACGTCTTTGAAGTACCGATTCTAAGCCGTAAAGCATGGCACACTGAACTATCGAGTAGTCATCAGATCGAGTCTGCCAGACGTTCATAACATCAGCATCTGCTCCTGCAGTAGGCCTTGCATGTAGCGGTGCTTCCAGGATGCAATTCTTCTGTGCGGCAATGAGGATAATCCTCACGTTACGGACCCAGTCCGTGTAATTGCTACCATCATCTTTCAACTTAGCTTTCTCTAGGAACGCATTAAAATTCAAGGGAATGGTAGCACGGGTCATTGATCTACAACAACATAGATATGCAAAAAAACTATCAGGACTAAGTTCATGATAAATTATTGTTCAATTAATCATATTACTAAAGAACTCCCACTTAGATAGACATCCCTCTAGTCATCTAAATGATCACGTGATCCATATCAACTAAATCATGTCCGATCGTCACGTGAGATGGAGTAGTTTTCAATGGTGAACATCTCTATGTTGATCATATCTACTATATGATTCACGTTTGACCTTTCGGTCTCAGTGTTCCGAGGCCATATCTGCATATGCTAGGCTCGTCAAGTTTAACCCGAGTATTCTGCACGTGCAAAAACTAGCTTGCACCCGTTGTATGTGAACGTAGAGCTTATCACACCCGATCATCACATGGTGTCTCGGCACGACGAACTGTAGCAACGGTGCTACTCAGGGAGAACACTTATACCTTGAAATTTGGTGAGGGATCATCTTATAATGCTACCTCCGTACTAAGCAAAATAAGATGCATAAAAGATAAACATCACATGCAATCAAAATATGTGACATGATATGGTCATCATCATCTTGTGCCTTTGATCTCCATCTCCAAAGCACCATCATGATCTCCATCGTCATCGTCATGACACCTTGATCTCCATCGTAGCATCATTGTCGTCTCGCCAACTATTGCTACTATGACTATCGCTACCGCTTAGTGATAAAGTAAAGCAATTACATGGCGATCGCATTTCATACAATAAAGCGACAACCATATGGCTCCTGCCATTTGCCGATAACTCTTTTACAAACCATGATCATCTCATATAACAATTTATATCACATCATGTCTTGACCATATCATATCACAACAAGCCCTGCAAAAACAAGTTAGACATCCTCTACTTTGTTGTTGCAAGTTTTACGTGGCTGCTATGGGCTTCTAGCAAGAACTATTCTTACCTACGCATCAAGACCACAACGGTTTTTCGTCAAGTGTGCTATTTTAACCTTCAACAAGAACCAGCCATAGTCAAACTCGATTCAACTAAAGTTGGAGAAATAGACACCCGCCAGCCACCTGTGTGCAAAGCACATTGGTAGAACCAGTCTCATGAATGCCGTCATGTAATGTCGGTCCGGGCCGCTTCATCCAACAATACCGCCAAATCAAAGTAAGACGTTGGTGGTAAGCAGTATGACTATTATCGCCCACAACTCTTTGTGTTCTACTCATGCATATCATCTACGCATAGACCTGGCTCGGATGCCACTGTTGGGAAATGTAGCATGCAATTTCAAAAAAAAAATCCTACGATTACGCAAGATCTATCTAGGAGATGCATAGCAACGAGAGGGGGAGAGTGTGTCCACGTACCCTCGTAGACCGAAAGCGGAAGCGTTAGTTAACGCGGTTGATGTAGTCCAACATCTTCACGATCCAACTGATCCAAGTATTGAATGTACGACACCTCCGTGTTCAGCACACCTTTAGCTCGATGATGTCCCTCGAACTCTTGATCCAGTAGACGGTCGAGAGAGAGTTTCGTCAGCACGACGGCATGGTGACGGTGTTGATGATGTGATCCGTGCAGAGCTTCGCCTAAGCACTCCGATGCTATGATCGGAGGAGTAAACTGTGGAGGGGGGCATCGCACACGGCAACGAGAATAATTGATGTGCTTTGGGGTGCCCCCTTGCCCCTGAATATAAAGGAGGAGGGGAGGAGGCGGTCGGCCTAGGGGCGTGCCAAGTGTGGGGAGTCCTACTAGGACTCCCTAATCCTAGTAGGGTTCCCCTTTCCTTTTCGAAGAGGGGAGAAGGGGAAAGAGGTGGAGGAGAAGGAGGAAAGCGGGGCCGCGCCCCCCACCCTTAGTCCAATTTGGTTTGGGCTTGGGGGGGGGGGCACCTCCACCTGTCCGCCGCCTCCTCTCTTCCGCTAAGGCCCATGAAAGCCCATTAGTCCCCCGAGGGGTTCCGGTAACCTCCCGATACTCCAGAAAATGTTCGAACCTTTCCGAAACTATTCTGGTGTCCAAGCATAACCCTCCAATATATCAATCTTTACCTCTCAACCATTTCAAGACTCCTGGTCATGTTGATCTCATCCAGGACTCCGAACAAACTTCGGTCATCAAAAACACATAACTCATAATACAAATCATCATCAAATGTTAACCGTGCGGACCCTACGGGGTTGAGAACTATGTAGACATGATCGAGACATATCTCTGATCAATAACCAATAGCGGAACCTGGATGCTCATATTGGCTCCTACATATTCTACGAAGATCTTTATCGGTCGAACCGCACAACAACATACATTGTTCCCTTTGTCATCGGTATGTTACTTTCCCGAGATTCAATCGTCGATATCTTCATACCTAGTTCAATGTCATTACCGGCAAGTCTCTTTACTTGTTCTGTAATGCTTCATCCCGTAACTAACTCATTATTCACATTGCTTGCAAGGCTTATAGTGATGAGCATTACCTAGAGGGCCCAGAGATACCTCTCCGATACACGGAGTGACAAATCCTAATCTCGATCTATGCCAACCCAACAAACACCTTCAGAGACACCTGTAGAGCATCTTTATAATCACCCAGTTACGTTGTGACATTTGATAGCACACAAGGTGTTCCTCCGGTATTCGGGAGTTGCATAATCTCATAGTCAGAGGAACATGTATAAGTCATGAAGAAAGCAATAGCAATAAAACTTAACGATCATAATGCTAAGCTAACGGATGGGTCTTGTGCATCACATCATTCTCTAATGATGTGATCCCGTTCATCAAATGACAAGACATGTCTATGGTCAGGAAACATAACCATCTTTGATTAATGAGCTAGTCAAGTCGAGGCATACTAGGGACACTATGTTTTGTCTATGTATTCACACATGTACTAAGTTTCCGGTTAATACAATTCTAGCATGAATAATAAACATTTATCATAATATAAGGAAATATAGATAACAACTTTATTATTGCCTCTAGGGCATATTTCCTTCAAGCAGCAACGGAATTTCTGATGTTTGAACAACGAATTTTTTGCATCAAAGTTGTCCTTCCAAAGAAGGAGATGCCCGCTCTCTCGGTTGCAATTCAACGCCGAAAGTTGGCCCGGAATGGAGCCACAGAACAACGGTCGCTGGCTATTGAGGTGGTGATGGACCAACACGACAGCTAATATCTCCTCCTCGTCATTGGACGATGAATCGTCAGAGTCGCAAAGGGAATTGTGAAAAATGAACTCGTTGGCGGAGTCCATTTTGTACCTTGGCATACTGTCAAATAGCTTGTGGGCATCGACGAAGAAGACGGCCAGCGAAGGGACTCACGGTGCGCACGGACTAGCTAGCTGCCCTGCCGGTGTCCAATGAGCGTGCCTGTGAGGATCTGGCCGGGGCGGCGAGGCGGCTTCTTGGCCGCAGTCGCGGATGTGTCGGGGGGGAGCATGGGTGGGAAGCTGTCGGTTCCCCGGCGGCAAGACGATGGTGGCAGGCGACATGGGCACTGGCGGCGTTGCTGAGCGGATGTTGCGGTGCCGGCAGCTGGCAGGGTCACTGGAAAAAATGGGTGGCGGTGTCGCCGACGAAGGAGGCGGGTGAGGGTTTGTTATTGGATGGGGAGAGGCCAATGTGCCACTGACTAGCGGGCCCGGGGGAGGAGAAGGCGAGCGCGCGCGCGTCCGTCTTGTGTCCACGCCGATGCAAATCAGGCTAAAAAATGGGTCGGGAATGGGTCACCCGCGGAAGAAAAGCGGACGCGCGTCCGTTTGTGTCGGCGCGTTGTGCCGACTTTTGTGTCCGCGCCGACCCAAACGGACGCCAGTGGACGAAATGGTCGCCCCGTTGTAGTTGCTCTTATTCACTATAAAGAATTGTTGCATCCTTTACAAGTATGGATACCATCGCATTCGATGTTGAATTCATCCAAACGAAAGGAGGAGAAAATTTAGCTATCCTAAATAACTAGTTCATGAGCTACATTGTTATTTTCTCTATTACAACAATCATATATCACATGATTAAACGCTGGGCACATGAAATAACAGTCATCAAAGATTGCGGGAGCTACCGAGGATGGATTGCCCTATCTCAAGGCTGCACCAACTTTCATGTCATCTGAATTGATCTCAACCTTGCTACAAACCATAGTCCGTGCAAGATCTATACTGAATCTCAGAGCCAAGGCCTCTTCTGTGAAGAGTCATAACAAATCACAACTTTTTCATTTGTTGTGTGTTGGGGATATTTCCCAGCACTATAACCCAGCATGGAAGAAATGACCCAGCCCAGAGCGCGCTGATAACCCACAAGTATAGGGGATCGCAATAGTTTTCGAGGGTATGGTATTCAACCCAAATTTATAGATTCGACACAAGGGGAGCCAAAGAATATTTGCAAGTATTAGCAGCTGAGTTGTCAATTCAACCACACTTGGAGATTAATTATCTATAGAAAAGTTATTAGTAGCAAAGTAGTATGATAGTTTTGATAGTAGTAGCAACAGGAATAGTAACAGTAACAGTGATAGCAATAATTTTGTAACAAGTGCAATAGTGACAACAACAGTAGTAACTTAGCATAAACAATATAAGAGAAATTCGTAGGCATTGGATCGGTGAATTCATTGTATGATATTCATCATATAATAGTCATAACCTAGGGCAATACGTCACTAGCTCCAGTTCATAAATATAATGTAGGCATGTATTCTGTAAATTGTCATACGTGCTTATGGAAAGAACTTGCGTGACATCTTTTGTCCTACCCTCCCATGGCAGCGGGGTCCAATTGGAAACTAAGGGATATTAAGGCCTCCTTTTAATAGAGAACCAAAACAAAGCATTAACACATAGTGAATACACAAACTCCTCAAACTACGGTCATCACCGGAAAGTATCCTGACCTCTATCTCTCTGGGGTTTACGGATCATAACACATAGTAGGTGACTATAACTTGCAAGATCGGATCTAGAACATAGATATATGGTGATAACACAAACGGTTCAGATCTGAAATCATGGCACCCGGGCCCAAAGTGACAAGCATTAAGCATGGCAAAGTCATAGCAACATCAATCTCAGAACATAATGGATACTAGGGATCAAGCCCCAATTCCCCACCGACTAGCGAGCCTACGAAGGAATTACTCACTCCCAGTGGGGAGCATCATGGAATTAGCGATGGAGAAGGGTTGGTGATGACGAAGATAGAAGACCCCCCTCTCCAGAACCCCAAACGGACTCCAGATCTGGCCTCCCGATGAAGAACAGGAGGTGGCCGCGACTCCGTCTCGTGAAATGCAATAATTCTTCCTCCCTGAGTTTTTTCTCTGAATATGTGATTTTATAGTATCAGAGCTGGAGTCTTCAGGGCCACCAGGTGGGGACAACCCACCTGGGCATGCCTAAGGGGGGGCGCGCCCTGGTGGGTTGTGCCCACCCAGGTGTCCCCTCCGGTGGTTCTTGGCTCCAAAAATTATATTTTATTATATAAAAATTCCTCGCAAAGTTTCATTCCAATCCAAGAACTTTTATTTCTGCACAAAAACAACACCATGGTAGTTCTGCCTAAAACATCGTCAATCCGGGTTAGTTTCATTCAAATCATGCAAATTAGAGTTCAAAACAAGAGGAAAAAGCGTTAGGAAAAGTAGATACGACAGAGACGTATCAACTCCCCCAAGCTTAAACCTTGGCTTGTCCTCAAGCAATTCAGTTGATAAAATGAAAGTGGAAAATAAAAACTTTTACGAACTCTTTTGCTCTTGTTTACATAAATAAGCTTAAGTAGCACCTAGGTTTTCAGCAATGATTATGACTAACCATGTCGACAATAACTCTTAAAAATTATATTAACTCATATCAATGGCATAATCAACTAGGAAGCAATAATAAGATATCTCAAATGACAACACTTTGTCAAAACAACCATCATATAATATTACAATAGTGGTATCTTGCTAGCCCTTTTTGAGACCGCAAAACATAAATGCAGAGCACCTCCGAAGTTCAAGCAACGACTAAACATTGTAATTCATGGTAGAAAAGATCCAATCATGATGCACCCAACATTAGCTACACACAATGCATGAGGATGACACTAGTGCTCTCAGGTTCTGGCGCTTATTCGAGAAGGTGATGACACAACATAAAATTAAATAGATAGTCCCTTTGTAGAGGGAAGCAATGATTTGCAGAGGTGCCAGAGCTCAAGTTTTAAAATAGAGGTAAATGAAATTTTAGGAAATGCACCCTTCTTGTTTACTTTGCGACCATTAGTTATCGGTATCTTCCATGCTAAACACATAGTGGCGGTTCCCAAGCGATAAAAGTAAAGGTTTACTCCCCTCCACCAACAATCACACTCCACGGCTGACCCGAAACAATGGGTACCGTCCATACCAACAACAGTCCTAGGGGAGTTTTGTTTAATTATTTGCAATTCGAATTCGGGACTGGGAATCCCTATTACTGCCCCTCTCGTGCAAGGATGAGTGAATCAACACTCGTCATGAGAATAACCCGCTTAGCATGGAAGATACTTGCTACCTCCTGTCACTCTATGAACAATCTAGGCGCACAAAAAGGATATTTATTAGAAGTTTTTAGAGGTGGCACATGCAAATTTACTTAGGACGGCAGGGTAATAGCGCATATAGGTAGGTATGGTGGACTCATCTGGAATAACTTGGGTTTCAGGATTTTGATGCACAAGCAGTATTCCCGCTTAGGACAAACGAAGGCTAGCAAATAGGTTGAGAAGCGGCCAGCTAGAGAGCGAAAACGGTCATGAACATGCATTATGTGTAAGTAACATTGGATAGTAGCATGAGTAGGATACGAACACCATGAACATAAATATCATAGAGGCTACGTTGGTTTTGATTCAACTATATGCATGAATATGCACCAAGTCAAGCCACTCATACATTCAGAGGAGGATAACATATCATCATACTACATCACACACATTAACTTGATGTTGACATCCAAGATAAATCATTATCCACTCCTAGCTACTTAAGCATGGCATGAGAAACTATAATGTCTAAGGGTCATTGCAAACATGTTTAATCATAATAGGCTGAATCATGGATACTAGGTTAAACATATTTACAAAAACAGAACAAGTTGAGTTCATACTCATTTCTCTCTGCCACGGCTAGTTCATCAAATATCGTCATTATTGCCTTTCACTTGCATGACCGAATGATATGAAAATGATAATAGTGCAAGAGTGATGTGAACTAAGCTGGAATCTGCAAACACTTTATTCTAGAGGAGAAGACAAAGCAATTTGAGATCTTTGTTAGATCAACAATAATGCATATGAGAGCCACTCAACATTTTCATCATGGTCTTCTCCTCGGTATGACTCAGTAAAAACGGAAAAAGAAATTCAGAGAAACACACTGAAATATTTTTGGAGTTTTTAGTTTTTTTAGAAGAAAACAAACTAAGGGAAGGAGAAAAACAAAAATGAGAAAAACTATTTACATGGGAAAGCTCCCAACAAGTAAAAGAAGAACAAGGAAATCATTTTGGGTTTTCTTTTAATACTACAACTAACTAAACTAGAAAGAAAAACTGAAAAGAAGCAAGAGATATTTTTGGATTTTCTCGAAGTTTTTCAAACACACAAGAAGAAAGCAAAAAAATAAATCTAACATGGATAATACAATGAAAAAGTATGGACACCAACAACTGGAATGAAATGTGTAAACATGAACGTAATGTCGGTGGGAATACGTACTCCCTCAAGCTTAGGCTTTTGGCCTAACTTGGTAATCACCATTCGTAGCCTGCGTAGTGGTCAGAATGATAGCTCACAGATGCTCTAGGTGCAACCGCCTCAGCCTGTCGAGCAGCCACAACCTCCGCATTATGCGCTCGGGCCTCACTCTCAAGAACATAATATATTCCCTTGCTGTGAACATCAAAGAGAGCAGGTGCAGACAAAAAGGTGTCCACAACGGACCTTTTTATTAAATAACAGGTTAAATTATAATTATGGGTTTCACCAGAAGGAACCCATGGCGTTTCCTGGCATCAAAGTCTAAATATTGTGTGGGTAAGATAGGGTCATAAGGCCAAGGTGAAACACCCAGCTCCCTCGCTAAATGTGTGGCATAAATCCCACCATAAAAAATAACCACTACCAGCGTTGTGTTGCAACCTGCGTGCAACAATCGCTCCAAGGTTATAACTTTTGTCACCGGTGAGAGCGGTGTGTTTGAGGCTCAAGTCAGAATCACAAAGTGTACTACAATCTTATTTGTCTATGATGCATTTTCCATTAAATAGCGTGAAGTATTGAATTGAGGGAAAATGAATGCTCTTTATTCTACCTTGCGCCACTCTTCTAGTCTCACCATAGCAAAGGCTAGTCAAGAATATCTCAAACTCCGACCTTGGTGGTTCATCCAATGAACCCCAAAATGGAATTTTGAAGTGATTAGAAAATGTCTCTAGAGGTATAGTAAATGAATTTTCATATAGTTTAAATGATACTCTGGACTCACGAGGATGGAATTTAAATTCTTTGGTAAATGATTTAGTGAGGCTGAGGTGTTGGTTGCACTTATCTTTGATGTAGGGACCGAGCTCGGCATTTGTGAATATATTGATCAAATTCTTCCTTAATACCGGCTGTGACCATGAAATCATTGCACAGCCATAAATATGATTTGGTGGTGGAGTCCCGCATAGAATTTGCACTTGGTTCCACATAAGGTCGACGAACGGAGCTGCTACTAGAAGATGCCTCTGAGGACCTCCGCCTCGAAGAACTCCTTCCAAAGAGGTTCATCATATTTGCGTACAATTTTCTGGAAAAAAATTGGGTCACAATTTTTGTTAACAAAACTTCACAAGATTGATAGTAACTACTCATAGGGATGCATAGAGGCCATATGAAGCATTCAAACTACTTAGAAATCTAAGAATTCAACATGCAAGCTCATCTACATCAGCACCAAGAGTAATTAATTATTCAAAATATAAAATGCTAAAGCAAAAACTAATTGGACCAGTGGAGGAGTCACATACCAAGTAGCAATCCCCCAAAACAGTTTCAGTAACAGAGCTTCGAGCAAAGAGATCAAAATCTGCGGGTTTGAGAGCAAGAACACGAGAGAGAGAGAGAGAGAGAGAGAGAGAGAGAGAGAGAGAGAGAGAGAGAGAGAGAGAGAGAGAGAGAGAGAGCAATGGTGATTTTTTTTTGGAGGTGGGTGGTGACATGGGCTAAAGAGATAAGTGAGGGTGCCCACGTGGGGACCACAATCCACAAGGGCGCGCCTGGGGTTGCTGGCGTGCCCAGGTGGGTTGTGCCCACTTGGAGCACCCCCCTCTGATGTTATTTGCATTAAAATTCTTAAATATTCAGAAAAAATCATATTAAATTTTCAAGGTATTCCGAGAACTTTTATTTTTGGGACATTTTTTATTGCATGGGAAATTCAGAAAATAGACAAAACATGGATTTTATTTTATTTAACTAAGAAAAAGAGAAAACAAAAGGTAAGGACAGAAGGTACTGCTCACTAAATTCATCAACTTCATACCTCTCAAAAATGATTCATTAATAAGGTTGATCAAGTCTTATTAATAACCACTTTCGATTAGCATGAAACCGAAGAACTTTCGTAAAACACTAAGTTACCTCAACGGGGATATGAATGTCCCCAACAATAAGTATTTCATATTTCTTCTTGGCAGTAGGTGAAGATAGATGAAAACTTCCAATAGTGAGTGTCAGAGATTTTTCAATAACATTAATACCATTCACTTGGAATTGTTTCTTCGGAAAGTGCATCGTATGCTCATTGCCATTGATGTGAAAAGTGACCTTGCTTTTATTGCAACCAATAACATCCCATGTAGTATTCAAGAAGGGTCTACCAAGGATAATCGACATGTTGTCGTCCTCGGGCATCTCGAGTATAACAAAGTCAGTCAAGATAGTAACATTTTCAACAACAACGGGAACATCCTCACAGATACCGATAGGTATGGCAGTTGATTTGTGAGCCATTTGCAAAGATATTTTGGTAGGTGTGAGTTTATTCAAATCAAGTCTTTTATATAAAGAGAAAGGCATAACACTAACACTAGCTCCTAAATCACATAAAGCAGCTTCCACATAGTTTCTTTTGATGGAGCAAGGTATAGTTGGTATTCCCCGATCTCCAAGTTTTTAGGTACTCCATCCTTAAAAGAATAATTATCAAGCATGGTGGAGATTTTAGCTTCCGGTATTTTTCTCTTATTGGTGATGATGTCTTTCATGTATTTTGCATAAGGATGCATTTTCAAGATATCAGTCAAGCAGGTACGCAAAAAGATTGGCCTAAGCATTTCAGCAAAGCGTTCAAATTCTTCATCATCCTTCTTCTTGGTTGATTTAGGTGGAAAGGGCATAGGTTTTTGAACCCATGGTTCTCTTTCCTTACCATGTTTTTTAGCAACGAAGTCCCTTTTATCATATCTTTTATTCTTGGGTTGTGGTCTATCAAGGTCAAAAGCTGGTTCTATTTCAACATCATTATCTGGTTCTTTATTATTTGTTTGAGTGTCTTCATGAACCTCATCATTATCTTTTTCATCATCAGAAGGTGAGTGTTCATTACCAGATTGAGTTTCAACATCAGAGATAGAGACTTCATTATCATTATCATGAGGTTTTTCTACTTCAGGTTCACTAGAGGCATGCAAAGTCCTATCACTTTTCTTCTTCTTTTTCTTTTTAGAAGGACTAGGTGCATCAGTGTTAACTCTTTGAGAGACTTGTCCAATTCTTTTAGGGTGCCCCCAGGATAAAGTGGTTCCTGAGTCATTCTACCTCCTCTAGTCATTACTCTAACAGCATGATCATTGATATTATTGTTCATTTCATAGAGCAATTCTCTTTGAGATTTAGCAACTTGTTCTAACTGAGTTTGAACCATAGAGGCATGTTTCCCTACACCTCTAACATCATTTGAGATTCTAAATAACAAGTCACTTAAACGAGCAATCATATGAGAGTTGTATTTCAATTGTTTCATAACATTTGCAATGAAGTGATCTTTTTTTTCTAGTGTAGTTATCAAACTCATAAAGACATTGACTAGGATGCTTATTATAAGGGATATCACCTTCATCAAACTTCAATAAATAATTTACCTCTACCACCTTGGGTGGTGTTGGTGTTTCAAGCCCATGTATTTCTTCAATAGGAGGTAAATTTTTGACATCCTCAGCTTTAATACCTTTTCCTTCATAGATTTCTTTGCCTTTTGCATATCTGGACTGAGATATAAGATACCCCTCTTCTTTGGAGTGGGTTTAGGTGGTGGTTCAGGAAGAGTCCAATAATCATAATTTTTCAATATGTTATTCAATAATTCCTCAACTTGTCCAATAGTTCATTCCCTGAAAAAACTACCAGTACAACTATCTAGGAAGTCCCTAGAAGCATCGGTTAGTCCATTATAGAAGATATCAAGTATTTCATTTTTATTAAGAGGATGATCAGGCAAAGCATTAAGCAATTGGAGAAGCCTCCCCCAAGCTTGTGGGAGACTCTCTTCTTCAATTTGCACAAAGTCAAATATTTCCTGTAAGACAGTTTGTTTCTTATGAGCAGGAAAATATTTTTTAGAAAAGTAATAAATCATATCATGGGGACTACACACACAACCAGGAGCAGTAGTATCGTACCAAGTCTAAGCATCACCCTTTAATGAGAATGGAAATAGTTTGAGAATATAATAATAGCGAATCTTCTCATCATGAGCAAATAGGGTGGCTATATCATTCAACTTGGTAAGATGTGCCACAACAGTTTCAACTTCATAACATGGAAAGGATCAGATTCAACCACAGTAACTAACTCTTGGTCGACAGAGAATTCATAATCCTTATCATCAACAAAGATAGGAGAAGTAGCAAACTGGGGGTCACATTTCATTTTAGCATTCAAAGATTTCTCTTCCAATTTGCATTATAATTTCTTAAGATCATCTCTATCATTGCAAGCATAAAAAACTCTAGTTGTATCCTCATCCATAACATAACCTTCAGGTACTTTAGGCAATTCATATCTAGGAGAGCTAGGTCTAATAGGTGTTTCAAGATTTTCGGTTTCAACAATTTCATCAGTTTCAGTAATTTCATTCTCTCTAACTCTAGCAATTTGTTCATCAAGAAAATCACCTAGTGGCACATTATCATCAAGCAAAGTGCTAGCATCATCACGAGTAGCATTCATAGAGGTAGCATCATCAATAACTTGCGACATATCATGATTAATATCATATGGTGGTGTTGCAAGTCTACTCATAACAGAAGGTGAATCAAGTGCAGAGCCAGATGGCAGTTCCTTACCTACCCTCGTCTTAGAGGAAAAAAAATCTTAGTCTTGATATCCTTCAGATTCTTCATAGTGATAATTTGATAACAATCCCAAGTGACTCAACAAATATAGCTATGCTCCCCAGCAACGACGCGAGAAAAAGGTCTTGATAACCCACAAGTATAGGGGATCGCAACATTTTTCGAGGGTAGAGTATTCAACCCAAATTTATAGATTCGACACAAGGGGAGCCAAAGAATATTTGCAAGTATTAGCAGTTGAGTTGTCAATTCAACCACACCTGGAGATTAATTATCTGCAGCAAAGTGATTAGTAGCAAAGTAGTATGATAGTTTTGATAGTAGTAGCAACAACAACAATAACGGTAATAGTGAAAGCAATAATTTTGTAGCAAGTGCAATAGTGACAGTAGCAGTAGTAACTTAGCAGAAACAATATAAGAGAAATTCGTAGGCATTTGATCGATGAATTCGTTGGATGATATTCATCATATAACAGCCATAACTTAGGGTGATACGGCAATAGCTCTAGTTCCTAAACATAATGTAGGCATGTATTCCCTAAATTGTCATACGTGCTTATCGAAAGAACTTGCATCACAGCTTTTGTCCTACCCTCCCGTGGTAGCGGGGTCCAATTGGAAACTAAGGGGTATTAAGGTCTCCTTTTAATAGAGAACCAGAATAAAGCATTAACACATAGTGAATACATGAACTCGTCAAACTACGGTCATCACCAGAAAGTATCCCGACTGCTGTCACTCCTGGGTTTACGGATCATAACACATAGTAGGTGACTATAACTTGCAAGATCGGATCTAGAACATAGATATAATGGTGATAACATAAATGGTTCAGATATGAAATCATGGCACCTGGGCCCAAAGTGACAAGCATTAAGCATGGCAAAGTCATAGCAACATCAATATCAGAACATAATGGATACTAGGGATCAAGCCCTAACAAAACTAACTCGATTACATGATGAATCTAATCCAACTCCTCACCGACCAGTGAGCCTACGAAGGAATTACTCACTCCTGGTGGGGAGCATCATGGAATTAGCGATGGAGAAAGGTTGGTAATGACAAAGATCGAAGACCCCCCTCCCCGGAGCCCCAAACCCAGATCTGGCCTCCCAATGAAGAACATGAGGTGGCCGCGGCTCCGTCTCGTGAAACGCGATAATTCTTCCTCCCTGTTTTTTCTCCGAATACGTGATTTTATAGTACCAGGTTTGGGGTCTGCGGGGCCACCAGGTGGGGACAACCCACCTGGGCACGCCGAGGGGTCGCGTGCCTTGGTGGGTTGGGCCCACCCAGGTGCTCCCCTCCGGTGGTTCTTGGCTCCAGAAATTATCTTTTATTATATAAAAATTTCTCGCAAAGTTTCGTTCTAGTCCGAGAACTTTTATTTCTGCACAAAAACAACACCATGGTAGTTCTGCTGAAAACAGCGTCGGTCCGGGTAGTTTCATTCAAATCATGCAAATTAGAGTTCAAAACAAGAGGAAAAAGCGTTAGGAAAAGTAGATGCGATGGAGACGTATCACGCGCCGGCTCGTGGGCCACTTCTACCTAGCGGATCAACGCACATGGCGGATGCCCGGAGGACTAGGTCCTAACTTGGTGGAGGCTGGCTTGGCGGAGGTGCCTCATGGGCTGGCTCAATGAAGGCCCATGTATGAATATTCTCCTTTCTTGGAAAGTAAGACAAGTAGAAGAGCGAGTATGACACGGGTTGTATTATGACCCGGAGACTATTGTAATCCTAGGGACTCGACCTATTATATAATGGGGAACCCCTAGGACGAAAAGACTTAAGTTACAATCAATCGAGAGCTAGGTTAGCGATTCCGCATCCTTGTAACCGAGATTTCCAGCAATATCAATCAAGCAGGAAGAAGGTCTTTACCTCCACCATGAGGGGCCGAACCTGGGTAAACTTGTGTCCTTCATTCCTGATCAACCCCTCTCAAGTGACCACCTAGTTGTGATGGCCTCCTGATACGTCTCCATCGTATCTACTTTTCCAAACTCTTTTAACCTTGTTTGGACTCTAATTTGCATATTTTGAATGGAACTAACCCGGACTGACATTGTTTTCAGCAGAATTGCCTTGGTATTATTTTTGTGCAGAAATAAAAGTTCTCGAATTGACCTAAAAATTTATGGAGAATATTTTTGGAATTAATAAAAAATACCGGCGAAAGAATCAACCAGAGGGGGTCCACCCATTGGCCACAAGCCTGGGGGGCACCCCCTGGGGCACGCCTAGGTGGCTTGTGGGCCCCTAGACCTCCTCCGGGCCTAATTCCAACGCTATATATATATTCACATCCATGGAGAAAAAAAATCATGGAGAAGAGTTCATCGCGTTTCATGATATGAAGTCGCCGCCACCTCCTGTTCTTCCTCGGGAGGGCAGATCTAGAGTCTATTTTGGGCTCCGGAGGGTGGAAATCGAAGCCATCATCATCATCATCAACAACCATCCTCCATCACAAATTTCATGATGCTCAACGCCAGGAGTGAGTAATTCCATCATAGGCTTGCTGGACGGTGATGGTTTGGATGAGATTTATCATGTAATCGAGTTAGTTTTGTTAGGGTTTGATCTCTAGTATCCACTATGTTCTAAGATTGATGTTGCTATGACTTTGCTATGCTTAATGCTTGTCTCTAGGGCCCGAGTGCCATGATTTCATATCTGAACCTATTATGTTTTCATGAATATATGTGAGTTCTTGATCCTATCTTGCAAGTTGTAGACACCTATTACGAGTTATGATCCGCATACCCCAAGGTGATAATAATTGGGATTATTTCCGGTGATTGCCATAGTTTGAGGAGTTCATGTATTCACTAAGTGTTAATGATTTGTTCCGGTTCTCTATTAAAAGGAGGCTTTAATATCCCTTAGTTTCCATTAGGACCCCGCTACCATGGGAGGGTAGGACAAAAGATGTCATGCAAGTTCTTTTCCATAAGCACGTATGACTATGTACGGAATACATGCCTACATTATATTGATGAATTGGAGCTAGTTCTGTGTCACCCTAGGTTATAACTGTTGCATGATGAATGCCACCCGACATAATTATCCATCACTGCTCCATTGCCTACGATCTTTTCACATATTGATATTTGTTAAGTTACTTTGTTGTTGCCACTATTACAATTACTACAAAACTGCTACTGTTACTTTTGCCACTGTTACCGCCACTTCCATATTACTTTGCTACTAAACATTTTGCTGCAAATATTAAGTCTTTTAGGTGTGGTTGAATTGACAACTTAGCTGCTAATACTTGAGAATATTCTTTGGCTCCCCTTGTGTCAAATCAATAAATTTGGTTTGAATACTCTACCCTAAAAAACTATTGTGGTCCCATATACTTGTGGGTTATCACCTCCAGACTTTGTCCTTTCACGAGGACATGTGTCATGACAAAGCCACAACATTGCGGTTATGAACTCCCCAGTTATGGTCTCGAATGATATCCCCCTTCCCTTCGAGCAAATGACGATCAAATCCAGCATCGACATTTAACTTCAAGTAGACAGACTATAGTTTTATCCATGCAGAGGACTGAGGTTTAGCCTTTTGCCTGCAAGCAATGATAAAAGTTCGCCGAAAGACCATGCACCGCAAGGCTAATTTGTAATAAACTTTGGATCTCTTCTCCGTGATAAAATTTTATGTGATCAAACCATAGATATCGCGTTGTAGTAGCCACCAATTCTCTCAATTTTGTCATACCTAGGATTTGAACTTCATTGTCCGCCAATCGCAACAAATGCTCTAGTATGGCTTCTCCATCTAAGTCAATTGAACATGCTCTTTTGATAACATCATACAAAACCTAGTTGCCTTCAAACTTTCATCGACCATGGACATTCGACGAGGAAATGTCTAATATTGTATGAACCAAGATTACAACCAGTTCGCTTTATCCTTCATGTGTTACCTGCCGAAATAGCTTGACAAGGTATAATACTGTGTAATTTATAACCCACAAGTATAGGGGATCGCAACAGTTTTCGAGGGTAGAGTATTCAACCCAAATTTATTGATTCGACACAAGGGGAGCCAAAGAATATTCTCAAGTATTAGCAGTTGAGTTGTCAATTCAACCACACCTGGATAACTTAGTATATGCAGCAAAGTATTTAGTAGCAAAATAGTATGGAAGTAACAGTGACAGTGGCAAAAGTAACGGTAGCAGTTTTGTAACATTTGTAACAGTAGCAACGGTAAAGTAAATAAGCAAAGCACAATATGTGAAAAGCTCATAGGCATTGGATCAGTGATGGATAATTATGTCGGATGCGATTCCTCATGTAATAGTTATAACATAGGGTGACACAGAACTAGCTCCAGTTCATCAATGTAATGTAGGCATGTATTCCGAATATAGTCATACGTGCTTACGGAAAAGAACTTGCATGACATCTTTTGTCCTACCTTCCCGTGGCAGCGAGGTCCTAATGGAAACTAAGGGATATTAAGGCCTCCTTTTAATAGAGTACCGGACCAAAGCATTAACACATAGTGAATACATGAACTCCTCAAACTACAATCATCACCGAGAAGTATCCCGATTATTGTCACTTCGGGGTTGTCGGATCATAACACATAATAGGTGACTATAGACTTGCAAGATAGGATCAAGAACTCACATATATTCATGAAAACATAATAGGTTCAGATCTGAAATCATGGCACTCGGGCCCTAGTGACAAGCATTAAGCATAGCAAAGTCATAGCAACATCAATCTCAGAACATAATGGATACTAGGGATCAAACCCTAACAAAACTAACTTGATTACATGGTAAATCTCATCCAACCCATCACCGTCCAGCAAGCCTACGATGGAATTACTCACGCACGGCGGTGAGCATCATGAAATTGGTGATGGAGGATGGTTGATGACGACAACGGCGACAAATCCCCCTCTCCGAAGCCCCGAACAGACTCCAGATCAGCCCTCCCGAGAGAGATTAGGGCTTGGTGGTGGCTCCATATCGTAAAGCGCGATGGAACTTTTTCTCTGATTTTTTTCTCCATGAAAGCAAATATATGGAGTTGAGGTCGGTGGACGTCCAGGGGGCCCACGAGGCAGGGGGCGCGCCCAGGGGGAGGGGGCGCGCCCCCCACCATCGTGGACAGGGTGTGGGCCCCCTGATGTTATTTCTTTCGCCAGTATTTTTATTATTAATTCTGAGAAGTTGCTCCGTGGATTTTCAGGTCATTTCGAGAACTTTTATTTCTGCACAAAAATAACACCATGGCAGTTCTGTTGAAAACAACATCAGTCCAGGTTAGTTCCATTCAAATCATGCAAGTTAGAATCCAAAACAAGGGCAAAAGTGTTTGGAAACATAGATACGACGGAGACATATCAACTCCCCCAAGCTTAAACCTTTGCTTGTCCTCAAGCAATTTAGTTGACAAACTGAAAGTGATAAAGAAAAACTTTTACAAACTCTATTTGCTCTTGTTGTTGTAAATATGTAAAGCCAACATTCAAGTTTTCAGCAAAGATTATGAACTAACCATATTCACAATAACACTTAGGTCTCATGTTTAGTCATATCAATGGCATAATCAACTAGCGAGCAATAATAATAAAACTCGGATGACAACACTTTCTCAAAACAATCATAATATGATATAACAAAATGTTATCTCGCTATCCCTTTCTGAGACCGCAAAACATAAAGCAGAGCACCTTCAAAGATCAACGACTGACTAAACATTGTAATTCATGGTAAAAGAGATCCACTCAAGTCATACCCAATATAAACTAATAGTAATGCATGCAAATGACAGCGGTGCTCTCCAGCGGGTGATTTTTAAATAAGAGGGTGATGACTCGACATAAAAGTAAATAGATAGGCCCTTCGCAGAGGGAAGCAGGGATTTGTAGAGGTGCCAGAGCTCGATTTTGAAATAGAGATGAATAACATTTTGAGCGGTATAGTTTCACTGTCAATGCAACAACTATGAGATCTTGATATCTTCCATGCTACACACATTATAGGTGGTTCCCAAACAGAATGGTAAAGTTTATACTCCCCCACCACCAACAAGCATCAATCCATGGCTTGCCCGAAACAACGGGTGCCTCCAACTAGCAACAATCCTGGGGGAGTTTTGTTTAATTATTTTGATTTGATTTGATCTTTTGATCATGGGACTGGGCATCCCGGTTACCAGCCATTTTCTCGTGAATGAGGAGCGGAGTCCGCTCCCCTTGAGAATAACCCACCTAGCATGGAAGATACAGACAACCCTAGTTGATACATAAGCTGCTTGAGCATACAAACCAGAATTAATTTACTTGGAACGACAGGTAGATACCACATATAGGAAGGTATGGTGGACTCATATGGAATAACTTTGGGGTTTATGGAGTTTGGATGCACAAGCAGTATTCCCGCTTAGTACAGGTGAAGGCTAGCAAAAGACTGGGAAGCGACCAACTGAGAGAGCGAGAACAGTCATGAACATGCATTAAAATTAATCAACACTGAGTGCAAGCATGAGTAGGATATAATCCACCATGAACATATATATCGTGAAGGCTATGTTGATTTTGTTTCAACTACATGCGTGAACATGTGCCAAGTCAAGTCACTCGAATCATTCAAAGGAGGATACCACCCTATCACACCACACCACAACCATTTTAATAGCATGTTGGCACGCAAGGTAAACCATTATAAACTCATAGCTAATTAAGCATGACATAAGCAACTATAATCTCTAACTGTCATTGCAAACATGTTTATTCATAATAGGCTAAATCAGGAACGATGAACTAATCATATTTACAAAAACAAGAGAGGCCGAGTTCATACCATCTTCTCTCATCTCAATCAGTCCATCATATATCATCATTATTGCCGTTCACTTGCACGACTGAACGATGTGTATAATAATAATAGTGCACGTGCATTGGACTAAGATGGAATCTGCAAGCATTCAATTCAAGGGAGAAGACAAGGTAATACGGGCTCTTGGTTAAATCAACAATCGTGCATATTGGAGCCACTAAGCATTTTCATTATGGTCTTCTCCTCTCGACCCCCAAAGGAAAGAAAAGAAATAAAACTATTTACACGGGAAAGCTCCCAACAAGCAAAAGAAGAATGAGAAATCTTTTTGGGTTTTCTTTTAGTTATTACTACTACAAGCATGGAAAGTAAACTAACTAATTTTTTTGGTTTTTCTTAAGGTTTATCGAACACACAAGAAGAAAGCTAGAAAAAGAAATTAAACTAGCATGGATAGTACAATGAAAAAGTATGAGCACCGACAACTAGAATGAGTGTGTGAACATAAATGTAATGTCGATGAGAAATACATACTCCCCCAAGCTTAGGCTTTTGGCCTAAGTTGGTCTATGGCCACGGGTAGCCTGACTGATATCCGAAGTTGTAACTGGGGTCGTACTGAGATGCAGCAGCCATTGCGTCCTGGGCTGCGGCATGGCAGCGAGCTGCCTCTGTCCTCCTCTCGTACTCGGTTGCCTCCTCCCTGGTTACAACATATCTTCCTTTTGCCTAATAATCAAAAAGGGTAGGAGTAGGGAGAGTAATATGGACAGTGCAACGTCTGTCAAAGATTAGTCGATAGTGGAGGAATTGTTCATTCCTCTCAAGAAAATGATGACTAACCATGGCATTATAATCTAAATAAGCGGGAGGCAACTCCCTATCATCTTCATGTGGAGGTATACCAAGATAATTAGCCACACGGGTCGCATAAATCCCTCCAAACAAATCTCCAACTAAACCATTATTATGCAACCTACGTGCGACAATTGCTCCCAAGTTGTATTGTTTGTCACCTAATACAACACTCTTGAGAACACAAAGATCAGGAACACACATGTGACATGCTTCATCCTTACCGTTAATGCATCTACCAATGAAAAGAGCAAAATAATGTATAGCAGGAAAATGAATGCTCCCTATGGTAGCTTATATGTCTAGATTCTCCCATAGTGATACTAGCAAGGAAGTCTTTATATTCAGATTTACGGGGTTCATTAACATTGCCCCACCGCGGGAGTTTGCAAGCAGTAGTGAAATCTTCTAAGTCCATGGTATATGATTTATCATAAATATCAAACAGGACAGTTGGAGAATTACGCGAAGATGTAAATTTAAACCTTCTCACGAATGAATCAGTCAAGTAGTAGTACTGAGGACACTTATCTTGCATGAAGTCCTCAAGATCGGCATTACGCACATATGCATCAAATTCACCTTTGATGCCTGCATTAACCATAAACTCTTCTGACGGCCATTCTCAAGGCCGTACGTCAGCTTCCCTTGGTGGTTCATCATCTTGCTCACGCATTGCAAGCCTGGGTCCTTTCTTCCTTGAAGAACCACCTTGGTACATTTTCCTAGACATATTTCTTCCTTTGAAAAATTTCTGAATTTTTTAGTAACTCAAAATAAAAGTGAATTGAACTCAACAAAACTGATAGCAACTACTCCCACAAGTGCCTAGAGCCTATATCATGCATTAGAATTACTTGGGACCTCATAAATTTGACATGCAAACTCAAGAACAGGGTCACCTAGGCAGCAAAAATTTGCAATGAATAAAGCAGTAGAACAAAAACTAATTGGGCCATTGGAGGAGTCACATACCAAGGAACAATCTTCCAAAGCAGTTTGTGAATGGGGCTTTGAGCAAGGAGATCGAAAATAACAGCACAATGAGCTAGAACTCGTGCTTGAGCTGGAAGGTGATTTTTTTGGGAGGAAGAAGAAGTGTGTGGGTGAAGGAATAAGTGGAGGGGGGCCACCATGGGCCCATGAGGTAGGGGGGTGCACCCTGTAGGGGTGGGTGCACCCTGGACCCTCGTGGCCAGGTGCCAGCTCCCCCTGCTGTGTTCTCAGTGCCAGATATTCTCAAATATTCCAGAAAAAATCATACTAAATTTGCAGGGCATTTAGAGAACTTTTATTTTCGGGGTATTTTTTATTGCATGGATATTTCAAAAAAAAAACAGACAATACTATTTTTACTTTATTTAATCTAAATAATAGAAAGTAAAAGGAGGGTACACAAGGTTGTGCCTTCTAATTTCATCCATCTCATGCTCATCAAAAGGAATCCACTAATAAGGTTGATCAAGTCTTGTTAACAAACTCATTCCGAATAACATGGAACCGGAGAAATTTCGAATAACACTAGGTTACCTCAACGGGGATATGAACATCCCCAATAATAAGAATATCATATTTCTTCTTGACAGTAGGAAGAGGAAATTCAAAACCTCCAATAATGATAGTTGGACTTTTTCCAATAGAATGGATGCTATGAACTTGAGATTGTTTCCTCGGAAAGTTTACCGTATGCTCATTACCATTAACATGAAAAGTGACATTGCCTTTGTTGCAATCAATAACAACCCCTCAGTATTCAAAAAGGGTCTACCAAGGATAATCGACATACTATCGTCCTCGGGAATATCAAGAATAACAAAGTCCGTTAAGATAGTAACGTTTGCAACCACAACAGGCACATCCTCACAAATGCCGACAGGTATAGCAGTTGATTTATCAGCCATTTGTAAAGATATTTCAGTAGGTGTCAACTTATTCAATTCAAGTCTACGATATAAAGAGAGAGGCATAACACTAGCACTGGCTCCAAGATCACATAAAGCAGTTTTAACATAGTTTCTTTTAATGGAGCATGGTATAGTTGGTACTCCTAGATCTCCAAGTTTCTTTGGTATTCCACCCTTAAAAGTGTAATTAGCAAGCATGGTGAAAATTTCAGCTTCCAGTATCTTTCTTTTATTTGTAATGATATCCTTCATGTATTTAGCATAAGGATTCACTTTAAGCATATCAGTTAAGCGCATACGTAAGAAGATAGGTCTAATCATTTCAGCAAAGCGCTCAAAATCCTCATCATCCTTTTTCTTGGATGGCTTAGGAGGAAAATGCATGGGTTTCTGAACCCATGGTTCTCTTTCTTTACCGTGCTTCCTAGCAACAAAGTCTCTCTTATCATAACATTGATTCTTTGATTGTGGGTTATCAAGATCAACAGCAGGTTCAATCTCTACATCATTATTATTGCTCGGTTGAGCATCAACATGAACATTACCATTAACATTATCACTAGGTTCATGTTCATCTCCAGATTGTGTTTCAGCATCAGAGATAGAAATATCATTGGGATTCTCAGGTGTGTCTACAACAGGTTCACTAGAAGCATGCAAAGTCCTATCATTTTTCTTTTTCTTCTTTTTAGAAGGACTAGGTGCATCTAAATTATTTCTCTGAGAATCTTGCTCAATTCTCTTAGGGTGGCCTTCAGGATACAAAGGTTCCCGAGTCATTTTACCAGGTCTAGTAGCCACTCTAACAGCAAAATCATATTTATTATTTAATTCATCGAGCAAATAACTTTGAGCTTTAAGTACTTGTTCTGCTTGAGTGGTAACCATAGAAGCATATTTACTAATGAGTCTAAGTTCACCTTTAACTCTAGCCATATAATCACTCAAGCGTCCAATCATGTAAGCATTACTCTTTAATTCTCTACCAACATAAGCATTGAAGTTTTCTTGCTTAGCCATAAAGTCATCAAATTCATCCAAACATTGGCTAGGAAACTTAGTAGACGGGATTTCAACTTTATCATATCTATGAAGAGAGTTTACCTTTACTACCTATGTCGGGTTATCAAGACCATGTATTTCTTCAACATGAGGTAAATTCTTAACATCTTCAGCTTTATTAATACCTTTTTCTTTTATAGATTTCTTTGCCTCTTGCATATCTTCAGGACTGAGAAATAGAACACCTCTCTTCTTTGGAGTTGGTTTAGGAGTTGGCTCAGGAGTTGGCTCAATTGGCTGAGGAATTGGCTCAGGAAGAGTCCAATTATTTTCATTAGTCAACATATTATTCAATAGCAATTCAGCCAGATCGACTGTTCTTTCCCTAAAGACACAACCAGCACAACTATCCAAGTGGTCCTTGGAAGCATCGGTTAGTCCATTATAAAAGATATCAAGTATTTCATTTTTCTTAAGAGGATGATCAGGCAAAGCATTAAGTAACCGGAGAAGCCTCCGCCAAGCTTGTGGGAGACTCTCTTCTTCAATTTGCACAAAATTATATATTTCCCTCAAGGCAGCTCGTTTCTTATGAGCAGGGAAATATTTACCAGAGAAGTAATAAATCATATCCTGGGGACTACACACACAACCAGGATCAAGAGAATTAAACCATGTTTTAGCATCACCCTTTAATGAGAATGGAAATATCTTAAGGATATAATAGTAGCGAGATTTCTCATCATTAGTGAACAGGGTGGCTATTTCGTTCAATTTAGTAAGATGTGCCACAACAGTTTCAGATTCATAGCCATAAAAAGGATCAGATTCAACCAAAGTAATTATCTCAGGATCGACAGAGAATTCATAATCCTTATCAGTAACAAAGATAGGTGAAGTAGCAAAAGCGGGGTCATATTTCATTCTAGCATTTAGAGATTTCTGTTTAAGTCTAACTAATAACTTCTTAAGATCAGATCTATCGTTGCAAGCAAGAATATCTCTAGTAGTTTCCTCATCCATAACATAACCCTCAAGAACAACAGGCAACTCATACTTAGGGGGAGAACCTTCATCATCACTATCATCAAGAATTTCATCTTCAAGAATTTCATTCTCTCTAACCCTAACAAGTTGTTCATCAAGAAATTCACCTAATGGCACAGTAGTATCAAGCACGGAAGTAGTTTCATCATAAGTATCATGCATAGCATAAGTGGCATCATCAATAACATGCGACATATTAGAATTCATAGCAGGAGCAGGTTTAGGTGTCGCAAGCTTACTCATAACAGAAGGAGAATCTAGTGCAGAGCTAGATGGCAGCTCCTTACCTCCCCTCATAGTTGAGGGATAAATCCTAGTTCTTTCGTCCTTCAAGTTCTTCATAGTGATCAGCAGATATAAATCCCAAGTGACTCAAAGAATAGAGCTATGCTCCCACGCAACAGCGCCAGAAAATAGTCTTGATAACCCACAAGTATAGGGGATCGCAACAGTTTTCGAGGGTAGAGTATTCAACCCAAATTTATTGATTCGACACAAGGGGAGCCAAAGAACATTCTCAAGTATTAGCAGTTGAGTTGTTAATTCAACCACACCTGGATAACTTAGTATCTGCAGCAAAGTATTTAGTAGCAAAATAGTATGGAAGTAACGGTGACAGTGGCAAAAGTAACGGTAGCAGTTTTGTAATAATAGCAACGGTAAAGTAAATAAGCAAAGCACAATATGTGAAAAGCTCGTAGGCATTGGATCAGTGATGGATAATTATGTCGGATGCGATTCCTCATGTAATAGTTATAACATAGGGTGACACAGAACTAGCTCCAGTTCATCAATGTAATGTAGCCATGTATTCCGAATATAGTCATACGTGCTTATGGAAAAGAACTTGCATGACATCTTTTGTCCTACCCTCCTGTGGCAGCGGAGTCCTAATGGAAACGAAGGGATATTAAGGCCTCCTTTTAATAGAGTACCAGACCAAAGCATTAACACATAGTGAATACATGAACTCCTCAAACTACGGTCATCACCGAGAAGTATCCCGATTATTGTCACTTCGGGGTTGTCGGATCATAACACACAATAGGTGACTATAGACTTGCAAAATAGGATCAAGAACTCACATATATTCATGAAAACATAATAGGTTCAGATCTGAAATTATGGCACTCGGGCCCTAGTGACAAGCATTAAGCATAGCAAAGTCATAGCAACATCAATCTCAGAACATAGTGGATACTAGGGATCAAACCCTAACAAAACTAACTTCATTACATGGTAAATCTCATCCAACCCATCACCGTCCAGCAAGCCTACGATGGAATTACTCACGCACGGCGGTGAGTGCTACATCTTGAGCTTGCGTTGGTTTTCCTCGAAGAGGAGAGGGTGATGCAGCAAAGTGTAGCGTAAGTATTTCCCTCAGTTTTGAGAACCAAGGTATCAATCCAGTAGGAGGCTCCTCAAAAGTCCCACGCACCTACACAAACAAACTGAGAACTCGCAACCAACACAATAAAGGGGTTGTCAATCCCTTCACGGCCACTTGCGAAAGTGAGATCTAATAAAGATAGTATGATAAGATAAATATATTTTTGGTATTTTATAATATAGATGCAAAAAGTAAAGATGCAAATAAAAGTAGATTGAAAGCAAATATGATAAGAGATAGACCCGGGGGCCATAGGTTTCACTAGAGGCTTCTCTCAAGATAGCATAAGTATTACGGTGGGTGAACAAATTACTGTCGAGCAATTGATAGAAAAGCGCATAGTTATGAGATTATCTAGGCATGATCATGTATATATGCATCACGTCCATAACAAGTAGACCGACTCCTGCGTGCATCTACTACTATTACTCCACACATTGACCGACTCCTGTCTGCATCTAGAGTATTATGTTCATAAGAACAGAGCAACGCATTAAGCAAGATGACATGATGTAGAGGGATAAACACATGCAATATGATATAAACCCCATCTTGTTATCCTCGACGGCAACAATACAATACGTGCCTTGCAACCCTTTCTTGTCACTGGGTAAGGACACCGCAAGATTGAACCCAAAGCTAAGCACTTCTCCCATGGCAAGAAAAACCAATCTAGTAGGCCAAACCAAACTGATAATTCAAAGAGACTTGCAAAGATAACTCAATCATACATAAAAGAATTCAAAGAAGATTCAAATATTATTCATAGATAAACTTGATCATAAACCCACAATTCATCGGATCTCGACAAACACACCGCAAAAAGAGTTTACATCAAATAGATCTCCACAAGAGAGGGGGAGAACATTGTATTGAGATCCAAAAAGAGAGAAGAAGCCATCTAGCTAATAACTATGGACCCGTAGGTCTGTGGTAAACTACTGACAACTCATTGGAGGGGCAAGGATGTTGATGTAGAGGCCCTCCATGGTCGATTCCCCCTCCGGCAGAGTGCCGGTGAAGGCTCCAAGATGGTATCTCGCGGATACAGAAGGTTACGACGGTGGAAATTGTGTTTCGTGGTGCCCCCGCAGAGTGCCAGTAAAACAGCTTGGGTTTGTAAACCTTTGAAGAGCCCTGCCATAACCACAGATCCTTACAAGTATCATCTCTTCTGTGGGAGACTAACATATCTCTTATTAAGTTTAACTCATCAAAAGCTTGAGCAGACAAAGGGAGGTGGAAGTGTTGGTACAAGTCCAGGGAATTGAAGATATCCTTAACTGAAATCCATGGATCCTTGGCAAAAGAGAATAATCTTGGAAATCTAGACTGCAAGCTAGAAACTTCATTGCCAAGTTTCCAATTGTCAGACCAGAAAAGAGCAGTGTCTCCAGCATTGACTTGCACCCAGGAGCAGTCCCTAAAATTCTACAAGACCTTGCAAATATCCTTCCACCAAAAGGAGCCACAAGAGGCTGTTCCCTGGGGCATTCCATCATAATAATATGAATCCCAAATTAAGGACACCCAAGTAAGGTCTTTCCTGTTAAGGAAATTACTAGCATGTTTGAGAAGCAATGCCACATTTTGAACACCCAGGTTCAAGATACCAAGACCACCCTTGTTTTTTGGTCTACAAATCAGATCCCAAGTAGCAAGAGATGGTGCAGGCTCATCTCTATTTTTTCTCCACAGACATTGTCTTTGAATTCTTTCCAGCTCCTTGAGGATACCAGCAGTAACAGCCAGGCTACCCATAAAAAAATTGGCATGGAAGGCAAAGCAGAGTTCAAGAACTGCAGCCTCTCTCCTTGATTAAGGAAGGAGGAGCTGGCAGTAATTCTCCTCTCCATACAATCCACAAGAGGCATGAAGTCCACCATCTTAGGTCTTGTAGTACCCACAGGCAAGCCAAGATATGTAAAAGGCATCTTTCCAATTTGGCATCCAAAAGTAGTAGCAAGATTTGTCATGACTGCATTTTCAACATTTATAGGAATGCTGAAAGATTTATGGTAGTTGACATCAAGACCTGTGGACTGAGAGAACACCAACAGCATATCCTTCAGGGCAAGAAGCTGCTTCCTGTCAGCAGGTAGGATGATCAGAGTATCGGCAGCATATTGTATGACAGGGTAGTCTTGATCATGGCAGGGAATAGGTAGCTTTAGGATACCCTTGCTGAACATATCATTAATCACTATTTGCAGTAGATCAACAGCTATCACAAAGAGCAGAGGAGAAACATGGTCCCCCTGCCTTACTCCTTTTTTGCAAATGAATTTCCTCCCAGGGACACCATTAAGAAGGACAGAAGAAGTACCAGTGGCAAGCAGCTGCTTCATCCATAGGATCCACTTCTCATTAAAACCTTTGTGCCTGAGAATTTGGAAGATAGCTTCATGCTCAATAGAATCAAAGGCCTTCTCAAAGTCCAGTTTAAGAATCACAATTGGTCTCTTTGACTGATGGCACTGATGCAGATATTCAAATGTCCAATCAATACAGTCCTGGATTGTTCCGCTCTTAATGAAACCATACTGATTCTTATGGATGCATTTCATGATCAGCTTCTGAAACCTACTGGTAGTCATTTTAGAAAGGAATTTCAGTCCCATGCTGGTGAGTGAAATAGGCCTATAGTCTCCCACTTCCTCAGGTGAAAGTTTCTTGGGTACCAGAGTAATGAAAGAACTATTAATGTTCTCCAGGACTGCAGTCCCCTCATAAAAAGCATGAGCTAGATCATAGAAATCATTTGAGATTATGTGCGAGCACCTCTTGAAGAACAGACCATTAAAGCCATCAGGTCCAGGTGCTTTATCCACAGGCATATGCTTGACCACATCATCCATTTCCTCCTTCTCAAAAGGTTTAGTAAGCATATCCAGGCCATCCACTGGAGTGATTAGAGATGATAAATCAAAACCCATTACAATCCCTCTAGAAGTGCCCATTCTGTTCTTGAAGGAGCTCCAAATAATTCCAGCCATTTGAGCATGATCAGAGACCACAGAGCCATCAGGTAATTTAAGGCTAGCAATTGAATTTCTCCTGTGCCTCTCACTGGCCATTGCATGAAAATTTTTGGTGTTCTCACCCCCAACCTTAATATACCTGATAGTGCATCTCTTTTTCCAATACAGGCACTACAAGTGCAGAAGCTTTTCCAAGTGAACCTTCACGATTTTTCTGAAATTGAATTCTTGCCTAAACAGGGGACTCCATTCCTCCAACTCATCTAGAAGGAAGACAACATGATTACACTTGCTAATCAGCAATTTCAACTTAGAAACATTCATTTGCCATCTCTTAAGGCACATCCTTAGATGCTTAAACTTGTTTGCAATCGTAGCAGTGATGTGAACTTTCCTAGATGGAACTAGCCAAGAGGATTCAACACAATCCATAAAGCCCTCCAGTTCCATCCAATAGTTTTCAAACCTAAATAGGTTTGACTTTGGTATGGTAGTCTTGATTGAGACTAAGCATGGGATATGGTCAGAGGCAGTCCTGGCCAAGGGCATAACCTCAGTCATTGGATAGTCAGTAATCCAATCTACTGAGGTGAAGAACCAATCTAAATGCTCCAGAAGAGGGATGTCCTGCATATTGGACCAAGTGTAGGATCTACCTTTAATTGGTAATTCAGGAAATCCCAAGTGTCCAATAACCTCATTGAAGATGAACATGTCATTTATGTCTCCACCAGGCAAGTTTCTACTATCCACTGACCTAAGGAAATTAAAGTCACCTAGCAACAACCGGTGCTCATCAATGGGTATACAGAGGTTATATAACCAATTTATAAAGTTATCCCTGGCTTCACCCTGACAAGGGCCATATACAACAACCAAGGCCCAACTTTCATTGTTTTGCCTGGAGGTAAACTGAATTACAACAGAAACTGTTGGACTTCAACTAGAGTTCCAATAAAAACAGAGGAATTCCAAACCACAAGGATACCACCAGAAGCCCATGGAAGGGGAGCAAGCAAAAGAGTCAAATCTCTTAGGGCAGAAACTCTTGATTGATCTGGAGTCAAAGGATGAACATTTAGTTTGTTGCAAACAGGCTATAGAGCATTGACTTTCCTCAATTTTCTATCTGACAGCTCTCTGCCTAGAATCAGAGTTTAGACCTCTAACATTCCAGCACAACACATTCCAATTTCTACATAAGTTACTCATTAAAGCACAAACTGAGAAGCATAAACCATATGACACACAATGTCACATGTCCAAAATAGCAGAACAAAGTCTGACCCACCACACAGATATAGAAAAGTTCATGACATAACTGACAGACAGAAAACATAAAAGAAGCAAGCTTAAGGGCCTGCCACACCCAGTAGATCAGGAGCACACTAAACATCAGGGATGACTGAGGCAGAAACAAGTGGGTCCACCATAAGTGCATCCACAGAGATGAGAGTGGCATCAATTTCCAACTCTCGTCCAATTTCCTGAAGCCGCGCAATAGGTGTCGCCGGTGGGATTCTTCAGAAGCCGGTTCTTCAGTCTCCTGGGCCGTGAAAGGCTTCGCTATGGGCTTCTTCCTCTTGGGCTGAATAGCAAGCTCATGGAAAACGGGCTTGAAACCATCCCGCTGGACTGAACTCCTCGTGCAACGCCTGACAGAAGTATCAACAATTGGAGTTGGTGCCAAAGGTTGCCGTGGCCTTCTTGCTTTCACCACAGCCACAGGAGGTATCGCCTGAATAGGAGCAGGATCAACAAAAAGAGCTCTAGCAACTGGCCTGGCCACTTCCTGGTCCTTCCAAGTGAGACGCGGCAGGTTCAAATCAAAAAATGCAAAGTCCCAGCTTCTCTTTGACAGTACAACAGGCGACAGAGGCTGCATTGAAACGGGCTTGGGGACAGAGAAAACCACAGGAGCTTGGAGGAGACTTTCAAAAGATCTTCTCCAAAGCATGTTAGGAGGTAGAGGAGGCCCACAAGGCACTGCAGGAAGAACAACTTCCTCTCTGATCACAGGAGGCTGGTAGACCACAATGGCCCATTGATCAGGAGCATTCTCCTCATTAATTGGAGGAGGAACAGGGGCTTCAGGTAGATCATCATCCAACATAATAACAGCAGCAGGTGGTTCCTGGGCATCAGCAACAGAACTTGGCTGTGCAGACAAATCCACCACCATGGATTCCTGGTCCTGCACAAGATCAGGGGCTACATTGTCATTCCAATTTCCCCAATTGTCATCAGCCATCTCATTGACCATAGGTTCAGGTGGAGGAAGGGGCACTGCGTTCCATCCCAAAGCAGGAAAAGCAGGTAAATTGAAAGGAGGCATCTCAGGGAATGGAATACCAGGCACTGGGTGCAGATTGCCATTGATGGGCATCCAATCCTCATCTTGGGGCATCTGCTCAGCAAAGTTTGCACCCAAGATGTACAGGGGTGCAGTCCAAGAAACTCTTGCACCTCCATAGGTTGCAAAATCCATGGACAGCACATCACGTGGCACAAGAATGTCTTCGAGGAAAGAGGCGAACACCAGAGACCTCACCAAGTAAGGATCCTCGCTAACCCAATGGTGGAATTTGCCGAAAGTGTTCACAGCAGCTCGGATACACTCTGTATTGCGAAGATCCAAGGGAATGCCAAGAAACATGAGGAGGCCCTGACGGAAACCCTGGACACTGCGGAAGGACTCACCCTCATCGTGCTTCATGAAACGCACAAAGCGTTCATTATCCAGAGGTTGTGGCGGGAGCTGCAACAGATGGAAACAAACAGTAGCGTCGCGAAGCTCAAAAAGTCCCATAGAGCGAATCCAAGGCTGAGCCGATCTGACTAGAACTCCATGCGCTTGCAACCACTGAACTACAGCCTCTCTAGCAGCGCCAATCTCATCTGGCTGGGGGATAGACATTACCTGAGCAAGCATAAACTCCTCATGGCGACGCACAATTGGGGTATGCGGCGTGACGAAAGTTCTTGGAAGTCGATCTTCTCCACCATCGACGATATGGTGGCCAGCGGGGACGTACAACAGAGGATCCAGATGAAAGTTCGCCATCGGAGCCGAAGGCTCAGCCTCCAACGACGGTGAGTGCAATGGCGGAGGAGGGGTTTCACGCGGTGAGGCTGATGGAGTCTTGGGGCCGGGGCTAATGGAACTGGACAAGGGAGTTAATGCGGAAGTGGAAGAGAGGTCCAAGTTTGGTAAAAGTGTTGTCAGAGAGATATTCCCGTAGCGCGTCTCGGAAGCAGTAGCGTTAGTGGATTTGGGTTGCCAGACAAGCCCCAAAACCTGTGCAAATTTGTTGCAATCCTTCCTGACGTGACCCGTCCGGAGGCAAGAGATGCACCACAACTTGGACGTGCATGCAGCCGCAAAGTGCCCCTTCCTCAAACACTTTTGACATGTGAGAACCTCATCAACCATATTTGAAATTAAATCCTCAAAATCATCCCTGGCTTGCTGAGAAGAAGGAATATCCATATGATCCGCTGAAGAAGCCGGGCCAGCCCGGTCAGACCCAACAGAGAGCAGCCCAGGGCCCTTGGCACGTGCAGAATTTGAACCTGCAATATTTGGCACGTCCACATTCAAAGACCCGAATTCCCGCCCGAGATAGGCGGCGAGCGATCAGCTAATGACAGGAGATCCTGAACCGTACCAAACGAGATAGAAGGCCTCGCCGACGTCCACCAGAGGTTCACCGGCGGCGCGGGATGGATGACAACTCTCTCATGTGGAGGAATAGAATATCCTGCATCTTCAGTAGTCCGAATGCAATTTTCTGTAGCTGGATAACGATAACCTCGACAAGCATTATAATTTTGAAAGACCGCAAAAGATAATTTCTTGCCAACAGAGCTTGAAGATTTGAACTAAGATTTTGATGGTCTAGAATGCATGGCCAGAACCCCAAGAGCTGCACGCCGCTTAGAAGTACTAACGAGGATCCACTCGGCATCACATTCCAATTTCCAAATCTTAAACTCACGACTCCAATTCGGGCCACCGTTACTCCAAAGATGAAAGTAACATTTGAAATGATCATAAGAAAAAGATCTAAGACTAATAATGATCATGGCGACAACCTTGCAAGATACCTGAAAGCCAAATACCTTATCCTTGATCAAGAAAACCATGAGATCAATGCCCGAGCCGCCAATTGCTGCCTCAAGAGCCGCTGCCACAGAATCTTCATTCAAACAAAAAGAATGACGTCCAAAAGAGACCATCATGGTGAAGATCTCCGAGTTGACCATGGGATGCACCAAAAAGCCCATAGATTGAAAAACCTTCTCAGCAAAAATCAAACCCTTGGAGAAATACAAGCCAAGGGTGGAACCATCATTAGAACCCATGAAAGATGGGTAGGAACATGTAGATCTCAAGACGCCGGAGAGATCTATCGGAGAGAAACTAAAATTTGGTGGCTAGGGGCGGAGATCGCCGGAGGTGGTGGAGATTGCCGGGGTGGGGGTGGGAGAGGGATCCATGCCCCCGGATGTTTTCGGGGTACATAGGTATATATAGGAGGAAGAAGTACGTCGGTGGCCGCCCGAGGGGCCCACGAGATAGGGGGGCGTGCTCTACAGGGGGGCGCGTCCCCCTATCTCGTGGGGCCCTCGGAAGCTTCTTGACTTGCACTCCAAGCTCTCCGGATCACATTTGTTCCAAAAATCACGTTCTCGAAGGTTTCATTCCGTTTGGACTCCGTTTGATATTCCTTTTCTTCGAAATACTGAAATAGGCAAAAAAAAAACAGCAATATGGGCTGGGCCTCCAGTTAGTAGGTTAGTCCCAAAAATGATATAAATGTGTAAAATAAAGCCCATAAACATCCAAAAGGGGTAATATAATAGCATGGAACAATAAAAAATTATAGATACGTTGGAGACGTATCAAGCATCCCCAAGCTTAATTCCTGCTCATCCTCGAGTAGGTAAATGATAAAAAGAAATTTTTGATGTGGAATGCTACCTAGCATAATTCTCAATGTAATTTTCTTTATTGTGGCATGAATGTTCAGATCCAAATGATTCAAAATAAAAGCTTATAAAACATAAAAATAATAATGCTTGAAAGCATACTAACAAATAATCATGTCCTATCAAAATAACATAGTCAAAGAAAGCTTATCCCTACAAAATCATATAGTTAGGCCATGCTTCATTTTTATTACACAAAATACTCCCATCATGCACAACCCTGATGACGAGCCGAGCAATAGTTTCATACTTTTTAACGCGCTTCAGATTTTTCAACTCTTATGCAATACATGAGCGTAAGCCATGGACATAACACTATGGTGGTATATGGTGGTGGTTGTGAGGACAAAAAGAGGGAGAAGATAATCTCACACCAACTAGGCATACTAACGGGCTATATAGAGATGCCCATTAATAGATATCAATGTGAGTGAGTAGGGATTGCCATGCAACGGATGCACTAGAGCTATAAATATATGAAAGCTCAACGAAAGAAACTAGGTGGGTGTGCATCCAACTTGCTTGCTCACGAAGACCTAGGGCATTTTGAGGAAGCCCATCATTGGAATATACAAGCCAAGTTCTATAATGAAAAATTCCCACTTAGTATATGAAAGTGACAACATAGGAGACTCTCTATCATGAAGATCATGGTGCTACTTTGAAGCACAAGTGTGGAAAAAGAGATAGTAGCATTGTCCCTTCTCTCATTTTATCTCATTTTATCTTTTTTATTTCTTTTTATTTTTTTCTTTTTTTCTTTGGCCTTTTTTTTGGCCTTTCTATTTTTTTATTTTTCTCAATTTTTTTCTTTTTGTAAAGTCCGAAGTCTCATCCCGACTTGTGGGGGAATCATAGCCTTCATCATCCTCTCCTCACTAGGACAATGCTCTAATAATGAAGATCATCACACTTTTATGGATTTACAACTCAAGAATTACAACTCAAAGCTAGAACAAGATATGACTCTATATGAATGCCTCCGGCGGTGTACCGGGATATGCAATGAATCAAGAGCGACATGTATGAAAATTATGAAAGTGGCCTTGCCACAAATACGATGTCAACTACATGATCATGCAAAGAGCAATATGACAATGATGGAACGTGTCATAGTAAACGGAACGGTGGAAAGTTGCATGGCAATATATCTCGGAATGGCTATGGAAATGCCATAATAGGTAGGTATGGTGGCTGTTTTGAGGAAGGTAAATAAAGGGTTTATGATACTGACGAAAGGTGCGCGGTAATAATAAAGGCTAGCAAAGTAAAAAGGATGAGTGTGCATATATCCATGGGCTCACATTAGTCAAAAAGAACTCATATACTTATTGCAGAAGTCTACTTAGCCCTCGAAGAAAAGTACTACTACGCATGCCCCAAGAGGGATAGATTGGTAGGAAAAGACCATCGCTCGTCCCCGACTGCCACTCATAAGGAAGACAATCAAAAGAGCACCTCATGCAACAAATTTGTCACACAACTTTTACCATACATGCATGCTACGGGATTTGCCAACTTCAACAAAAGTATTTCTCAATTTCATAATTACCCACTAGCATGACCCTAACATTACTACCTTTATATCTCAAAACAATTATCAACCATCAAATTGATCATAGCATCCAATTCTTTTTCTATGATAGTTTTTATTATACACAACTTGGATGCTCATCATTCTAGGACCAACTTTGTGACCATAGCAAATACCATGCTATTCTAAAAGAGTCTCAAAAAGATATAAGTGAGGCATGAGAGACTAGAAATTTCTTCAAAATTAAGACACCACTGTGCTCTAAAAGATATAAGTGAAGCACTAGAGCAAAAACTATCAAGCTCAAAAGATATAAGTGAAGCACATAGAGTATTATAGCAAATTCTAATCAAATAGGCTTCTCCCAAAAGCTGTGTACAGCAAGGATGATTGTGTTAATCCAAAAAGCAAAGACTAATATAATACACAACGCTCCAAGCAAAACACATATCACGTAGCGAATAAAAATATAGCTCCAAGTAAAGTTACCAATGAACGAAGACGAAAGAGGGGATGCCTTCCCGGGGCATCCCCAAGCTTAGGCTTTTGGCTATTCTTGAATATCTTGGGGTGCCTTGGGCATCCCCAAGCTTAGTCTCTTTCCACTCTTTATTCCATAGTCCGTAAAAGCTTTACCCAAAACTTGAAAACTTCACAACACAAAACTCAACAGGAAATCTTATAAGCTCCGTTAGTGAAAGAAAACAAAACCACCACATAAGGTACTGTAATTAACTCATTCTTTATTTAATTTGGTGTTAAACCTACTGTATTACAACTTCCTTATGGTTCATAAACTAATTTACTAGCCATAGATGCATTGAAATAAGCAAACAACACACGAAAAACAGAATCTGTCAAAAACAGAACAGTCTGTAGTAATCTGTAACTAACGCAAACTTCTGGAACTCTAAAAATCCTACGAAAATAGGAAGTCCTGGAAAATTTGCTTATTGAACAGCAGAAAAAAGAATCAATGCAAAAGCACGTTCCTGTGATTTAAAAAAATTATATTGGTGCGTGCAAAGTTTCTATTTTTCAGCAGAATCAAATCAACTATCATCGTAGGTTATCCTATAGGTTCTACGTGGCACAAACACTAATTAAAAGATAAAAACACATCTAAACAGAAGATAGATGCAAGATTTATTACTAAACAGGAGCAAAAACAAAAAACACAAAGAAAATTGGGTTGCCTCCCAACTAGCGCTATCGTTTAACGCCCCTAGCTAGGCATAAAAACAAAGATAGATCTAACGAGTGCAATCTTTGGCACTAAATTCATAAGTAGCACGCATGATAGATTCATAAGGTAATTTGACTTTATTTCTTGGAAAGTGCTCCATGCCTTTCTTTAAGGGAAATTGGGATCTAATATTCCCTTCCTTCATATCAATAATCGCACCAATCGTTCTAAGGAAAGGTCTACCAAGAATAATAGGGCAAGAAAGATTGCAATCTATATCAAGAACGATAAAATCTATGGGCACAAAATTTCTATTTGCAACAATAAGAACATCATTGATCCTTCCCATAGGCTTTTTAATGGTGGAATCTGTAAGGTGCAATTTTAAAGAGCAATCATCATGATCATGGAAACCTAGAATGTCACATAAAGTTTTCGGAATCGTGGAAACACTAGCACCCAAATCACACAAAGCAAAACACTCACAATCTTTAATTCTAATCTTTATAGTAGGTTCCCACTCATCATTAAGTTTTCTAGGTATAGAAACTTCCAGATTAAGTTTTTCATCATAAGATTGCATCAAGGCATCAACAATATGTTTGGTAAAAGCTTTGTTTTGACTATAAGCATGAGGAGAATTAACAACAGATTGCAACAAGGAAATACAACCTTTTAAAGAGCAATTATCATAATCAAATTCCTTGAAATCCGAGATAGAAGGTTCAATATTATTGGAAGTTGACGATTCTCCAATCTCACTTTTACCAAATTTAGCATCAAGATCTAAAGACTCCGAATTTTTGGGACGCCTTCTAGGCAAAGTTGATTCATCATCAGTCCCATAATCATCAAAATTCATATTGCAAAACATATATCTGATTGGAGACGCATCAATAACTTTAAGATCCTCATCATTATTTTCATGGAAACTAGAAGAACACGCTTTTATAAAGCTTTCTTTTTTAGCACGCAATCTAGCGGTTCTTTCCTTACACTCGTCAATGGAAATTCTCATTACCTTGAGAGACTCATTGATATCATGCTTAGGAGGAGAAGATCTCATTTTAAGAGAATCAACATCAAGCGAAAGTCTATCAACGTTCCTAGCCAAATCATCAACTTTGAGCAATTTTTCTTCAAGCAAAGCATTAAAATTCTTTTGAGAAAGCATAAATTCTTTCACACTATTCTCAAAATCAGAGGGCATCTTATTAAAATTACCATAAGAATTATTGTAGGAATTTCCATAATTATTAGAGGAATTACTAGGGAACGGTCTAGCATTAAAATTTCCTCTATAAGCATTGTTTCCAAAACTATTCCTACCAACAAAATTCACATCCATAGATTCATTATTATTCTCAATCAAGGAAGACAAAGGCATATCATTGGGATCAAGAGGAGTATTTTTAGTAGCAAACATCTTCATAAGTTCATGCATCATTCCACTCAAAACATTGATTTCTTCTATAGCATGCACTTTTTTTACTAGAAGATCTTTCGGTGTGCCATTGAGAATAATTATCCATAATATTATCAAGCAATTTTGTAGCATCTCCTAACGTAATTTCCATAAACGTGCCTCCCGCGGCCGAATCTAAGAGATTTCTAGAAGCAAAGTTCAAACCGGCATAAAATTTTTGTATGATCGTCCATAAATTCAAACAATGAGTAGGGCAATTGTGAAGCATCAATTTCATTCTTTCCCAAGATTGGGCAACATGCTCATGATCAAGTTGTTTAAAATTCATAATATCGTTCCTAAGAGTGATGATCTTAGCGGGAGGGAAATACTTAGAGATAAAAGCATCTTTGCACTTGTCCAAGAATCAATGCTATTTTTAGGCAAAGACGAAAACCAAACTTTAGCACGATCTCTAAGTGAAAACGGAAATAAGTTCAATTTGGCAATATTGTTATCCATATCTTTCTTCTTTTGCATATCACACAAATCAACAAAATTGTTTAGATGAGTAGCGGCATCTTCACTAGGAAGGCCGGCGAATTGATCTTTCATAAAAAGATTCAGCAAAGCGGTATTGATTTCACAAGACTCAACATAATTAAGAGGAGCAATCGGAGTACTAAGGAAATCATTATTTTATTGGTATTCAAGAAATCACACAACTTGGTATTATCTTGTGCCATGGCAACAAGTAATCCAACACACAAGCAAACAGAAAAAGGCAAGCAAAAAGAGAGGAGGAGATTGGGAAAGAGAGGGCGAATAAAACGACAAGGGTGAAGTGGGGGAGAGGAAAACGAGAGGCATATGGCAAATAATGTAAATGCGAGGGAGATGGGTTTGTGATGGGTACTTGGTATGTCTTGACTTGAGCGAACACCTCCCCGGCAACGGCGCCAGAAATCCTTCTTGCTACGTCTTGAGCTTGCGTTGGTTTTCCTCGAAGAGGAGAGGGTGATGCAACAAAGTGTAGCGTAAATATTTCCCTCAGTTTTGAGAACCAAGGTATCAATCCAGTAGGAGGTTCCTCAAAAGTCCCACGCACCTACACAAACAAACTGAGAACTCACAACAAACGCAACAAAGGGGTTGTCAATCCCTTCACGGCCACTTGCAAAAGTGAGATCTAATAAAGATAGTATGATAAGATAAATATATTTTTGGTATTTTATAATATAGATGCAAAAAGTAAAGATGCAACTAAAAGTAGATTGAAAGCAAATATGATAAGAGATAGACCCGGGGGCCATAGGTTTCACTAGAGGTTTCTCTCAAGATAGCATAAGTATTACGGTGGGTGAACAAATTACTGTCGAGCAATTGATAGAAAAGCGCATAGTTATGAGATTATCTAGGCATGATCATGTATATAGGCATCACGTCCATAACAAGTAGACCGACTCCTGCCTGCATCTACTACTATTACTCCACACATCGACCGACTCCTGTCTGCATCTAGAGTATTAAGTTCATAAGAACAGAGCAACGCATTAAGCAAGATGACATGATGTAGAGGGATAAACACATGCAATATGATATAAACCCCATCTTGTTATCCTCGATGGCAACAATACAATACGTGCCTTGCAACCCTTTCTTGTCACTGGGTAAGGACACCGCAAGATTGAACCCAAAGCTAAGCACTTCTCCCATGGCAAGAAAAACCAATCTAGTAGGACAAACCAAACTGATAATTCGAAGAGACTTGCAAAGATAACTCAATCATACATAAAAGAATTCAGAGAAGATTCAAATATTATTCATAGATAAACTTGATCATAAACCCACAATTCACCGGATCTCGACAAACACACCGCAAAAAGAGTTTACATCAAATAGATCTCCACAAGAGAGGGGGAGAACATTGTATTGAGATCCAAAAAGAGAGAAGAAGCCATCTAGCTAATAACTATGGACCCGTAGGTTTGTGGTAAACTACTCAGAACTCATCGGAGGGGCAAGGATGTTGATGTAGAGGCCCTCTATGGTCGATTCCCCCTTCGGCAGAGTGCCAACGAAGGCTCCAAGATGGGATCTCACGGATATAGAAGGTTACAGTGGTGGAAATTGTGTTTCGTGGTGCCCCTGGATGTTCTCGGGGTACATAGGTATATATAGGAGGAAGAAGTACGTCGGTGGCCGCCCGAGGGGCCCACGAGATAGGGGGCGCGCCCTATAGGGGGAGGGCGCGGCCCCCTATCTCATGGGGCCCTCGGAAGCTTCTTGACTTGCACTCCAAGCTCTCCGGATCACGTTCATTCCAAAAATCACGTTCCCGAAGGTTTCATTCCGTTTGGACTCCTTTTGATATTCCTTTTGTTTGAAATACTGAAATAGGCAAAAAAATAGCAATATGGGCTGGGCCTCCGGTTAGTAGGTTAGTCCCAAAAATGATATAAATGTGTAAAATAAAGCCCATAAACATCCAAAAGGGGTAATATAATAGCATGGAACAATCAAAAATTATAGATACGTTGGAGACGTATCAGTGAGCGTCATGAAATTGGTGATGGAGGATGGTTGATGATGACGACGGCGACGAATCCCCCTCTCCGGAGCCCCGAACGGACTCCAGATCAGCCCTTCCGAGAGAGATTAGGGCTTGGCGGCGGCTCCGTATCATAAAACGCGATGAAACTTTTTCTCTGATTTTTTTCTCCACAAAAGAAAATATATGGAGTTGGAGTTGAGGTCGGTGGACGTCCAGGGGGCGCACGAGGCTGCGGGCGCGCCCCCTACCCTCGTGGACAGGGTGTGGGCCCCTTGACGCTATTTCTTTCGCTAGTACTTTTTATTAATTCTGAAAAGTTGCTCCGTGGATTTTCAGGTCATTCCGAGAACTTTTATTTCTGCACAAAAATAACACCATGGCAGTTTTGCTGAAAACAACGTCAGTCTGGGTTTGTTCCATTCAAATCATGCAAGTTATAGTCCAAAACAAGGGGAAAAGTGTTTGGAAAAGTAGATACGACGGAGACGTACCAGTAATGCCCTTCAAATAAATATTCTAATTTTTCCAGGCACCGTAAATCCCAAAGCGAAATACACGTTTCATTAGGACCTAGTGATTCTGTTGGGGCTTGAATCTTATGTCCAAATTGGCCCTCCCATTCCAAATACCAGGCTGAGCGAACCGAGAAAAATACCGATCTTTTCAGGACTCCAAGCAATAAAATCCCTCATTTCATGTAAAGGGAGAGGATGGTTAGTATCCTTTGAGCATTAATACGTCTCCAACGTATCTATAATTTTTGATTGTTCCATGCTATTATATTATCTTTTTTGGATGTTTTATATGCATTAATATGGTATTTTATATTATTTTTGGGACTAATCTATTAACCTAGAGCCCAGTGCTAGTTCATGTTTTCCCCTTGTTTTAGAGTTTCACAGAAAAGGAATACCAAATGGAGCCCAACGGAACAAAACTTTTGCGATGATTTTTCTTGGACCAGAAGACATCTAGAGGGCTTGGAGTGCACGTCAAGAAAGCCACGAGGCGGCCACAAGGTCGGGAGGCGCGCCCCCCACCCTTGTGGACCCCTCGTGACTCCACCGACCTATTTCTTCCGCCTATATATTCTCAAATATCCCAAAAACCTTCCAGGAGAGCCACGAAACCAGTTTTCCAGCGCTGCAACCTTCTGTACCCGTGAGATCCCATCTAGGGGCCTTTTTCGGCGTCCTGCCGGAGTGGGATTCGATCACGGAGGGCTTCTACATCAACACCATTGCCTCTCCGATGAAGCGTGAGTAGTTTATCACAGACCTACGGGTCCATAGCTAGTAGCTAGATGGCTTCTTCTCTCTCTCTCTTTGATTCTCAATGCCAAGTTATCCTCGATGTTCTTGGAGATCTATTCGATGTAATACTCTTTTGCGGTGTGTTTGCCGAGATCCGATGAATTGTGGATTTATGATCAGCTTATCTATGAATATTATTTGAATCTCCTCTAAATTCTTATATGCATGATTTGATATCTTTGCAAGTCTCTTCGAACTATCGATTTGGTTTGGCCAAGTAGATTGGTTGGGAAGTGCTTAGCTTTGGGTTCAATCTTGCGGTGCTCGATCCTAGTGACAGAAGGGGAACCGACACATATTGTATTCTTGCCATCGAGGATAACAAGATGGGGTTTCATCATATTGCTTGAGTTATCCCGCTACATCATGTCATCTTACTTGATGAGTTACTCTGTTCTATGAACTTAATACCCTAGATGCAAGCAGGAGTCGGTCGATGTGTGGAGTAATAGTAGTAGATGCAGGCACGAGTCAATCTACTTGATACGGACGTGATGCCTATATTCATGATCATTGCCTTAGATATCATCATAATTATGCGCTTTTCTATCAATTGCTCAATAGTAATTCGTTCACCCACCGTAATATTTTATATCTTAAGAGAAGCCTCTAGTGAAACCTATGGCCCCCGGGTCTACTTTCCATCATATAAGTTTCCGATCTACAATTTTAGTTTCCTATTTAATTTCTTTGCAATCTTTTACTTTCCATTCCATAAACCAAAAATACCAAAAATATTATTTTACCGTTGATCCATCTATATCAGATCTCACTTTGCAAATAACCATGAAGGGATTGACAACCCTTTTATCGCATTGGGTGCAAGTTGGTGTTTGTTTGTGCAGGTATTCGGTGGCTTGTGCGTTGTCTCCTACTGGATTGATACCCTAGTTCTCAAAACTGAGGGAAATACTTACTCTACTTTGCTGCATCACCCTTTCCTCTTCAAGGGAAAAACCAACGCAAGATCAAGAGGTAGCAGGAAGAATTTCTGGCGCCGTTGACGGGGAAATCTACGCCAAGCCGAGACATACCAAGTATCCATCATAGACCCTCATCCCTCGCATTACATTATTTGCCATTCGCCTCTCGTTTTCCTCTCCCCCACTTCTAAAATGATTTTCAAAAAGATTTGCTTTTTCTTCGCCCCTCTTCCGTTCGTCTTCTTCGCTTGCTCGTTTGCCCATTTTCCAGTTGCCACCATGTCTGAAACTGGGGAGGTTATCGCCGAAAAAGGTAGTAGTAACGATGAGGGAAACTTTGATGCTTTTACTAATCCTCATGAAGAATCTACTATTCTACACACATAAAAACTTCTCATGGGTAGCGGCAATATTATTGGAAAAGGGGTTATTCAAGATTTCTTTACTTGTGCCGGTGCACTTGCCACTATGGGTGGGTCTATTCTCCATAAAGAAGCTAGCGAAGTTTTTGCGCATTACAAAGTAGATGGTGGTCATCCTCCCATAGAAGGAATTCTTTTTAATCAAGAGGACATAATGCGTTTGCGCTCTTTAGATCATGTTGCTTATAATGAAAATTTGAAAGAAGGTCCCTACCCATGTTTAGTTAATACAATTTCCAAGCTTAATGATAATTTTGATATCCAAAATAACGGATTGGGTTTTTCTCTTGGTCACAAGCTCATGACTTTTTGTCAAAAGAATGCTCATAATGATGAGTTGATCATACAATATGAAGGGCCAAAGGAGGAACAAATTCCTTCCGAAATCGATCTTGGGGATTCTTAACCTACTAAATTTAGCCCTTTTGATTACTTTTGCTTGCCTCAAACAAAAATTGCCGCTGAACAGAGAGAATATGAGATGAGTTTTCGAGATTTGCCTTATCATTATTACAATATTACTTAGATCTATTGGTGCTTTATGCCTAGCCAAGGGCGTTAAACAATAGCGCTTGTTGGGAGGCAACGCAATTTTATTTTTGTTTTTGCTTTTTAGGTTCTGTTTTAAAATAAATATTTCATCTAGCCTCTGGTTAGATGTGGTTTTATGTTTAATTAGTGTTTGTGCCAAGTAAGACCTTTGGGATAGCTTACGGTGATAGTTGATTTGATCTTGCTGAAAAACAGAAACTTTTGCGCTTAGGAAAACAATTCTAATTTTTAACAGGAGCGTGATAAAATATCTATTCTTATTGAAGAAGATTAGTAAACAAATTTCTTAGGTCTTCCTAATTTTTCAGGAGTTTTTCAGTTACATAAGTATTTGAAATATCCAGATTGCTACAGACTGTTCTGTTTTTGACAGATTCTGTTTTTCGCGTGTTATTTGCTTATTTTGATGCATCTATGGCTAATATCGGGCGGTATGAATCATGTAAAAGTTGGAATACAGTAGATATTACACCAATATAAATAAAGAATGAGTTCACAACAGTAACAGAAGTGGTGATTTATTTTCTTATACTAACGGAGCTTGCGAGATTTTCTGTTGAGTTTTGTGTTGTGAAGTTTTCAAGTTTTGGGTAAGGATTTGATGGACTATGGAATAAAGAGTGCAAGAGCCTAAGCTCGAGGATGCCCAAGGCACCCCAAGGTAATAATAAAGGACAACCAAGAGCCTAAGCTTGGGGATGCCCCGGAAGGCATCCCCTCTTTCGTCTTCGTCTATCGATAACTTTACTTGAGGCTATATTTTTATTCACCACATGATATGTGTTTTGCTTGGAGCGTCTTGTATGATTTGAGTCTTTGATTTTTAGTTTGCCACAATTATCCTTGCGGTACATACCTTTTGAGAGACACACGCATGAATCGTGATTTATTAGAATACTCTATGCGCTTCACTTATATCTTTTGAGCTAGGCAATTTTGCTCTAGTGCTTCACTTATATCTTTTTAGAGCACGTCGGTGGTTTTATTTTATAGAAATTGTTGAACTCTCGTCCTTCACTTATATTATTTTGAGAGTCTTTAGAAACAACATGGTAATTTGCTTTGGTTATAAAACTAGTCCAAATATGATAGGCATCCAAGAGGGATATAATAAAAACTTTCATATAAAATGCATTGAATACTATGAGAAGTTTGATTCCTTATGATTGTTTTGAGATATGAAGATGGTGATATTAGAGTCATGCTAGTAAGTAGTTGTGAATTTGAGAAATACTTGTGTTAAGGTTTGTGATTCCCATAGCATGCACGTATGGTGAACCGTTATGTAACAAAGTTGGAGCATGAGATATTTTTTTGGTTGTCTTCCTTATGAGTGGCAGCCGGGGACGAGCGATGGTATTTTCCTACCAATCTATTCCCCTAGGAGCATGCACGTAGTACTTTGTTTTGATGACTAATATATTTTTGCAATAAGTATGTGAGTTCTTTATGAGTAATGTTGAGTCCATGGATTATATGCACTCTCACCCTTTCACCATTGCTAGCCTCTCTTGTGTCGCAACTTTCGCTGGTGCCATAAACCCACCATATACCTTCCTCAAAACTGCCACCATACCTACCTATTGTGGCATTTTCATAGCCATTCCGATATATATATATATATATATATATATTGCCATGCAACTTTCCATTGTTCCATTTATTATGACACGCTCCATCATTGTCATATTGCTATGCATGATCATGTAGTTGACATTGTATTTGTGGCAAAGCCACCGTTCATCATTTTTTATGCATGTCACTCTTGATTCATTTCACATCCCGGTATACCGCCGGAGGCATTCACATAGAGTCATATTTTGTTCTAGTATCGAGTTGTAATTTTTGAGTTGTAAGTAAATAAAAGTGCGATTATCTTCATTATTAGAGCATTGTCCCATGTGAGGAAATAAAATAAATTAAAAAAAGGAGAGAAAAGGCCAAATAAAAAAAGAGAAGGCTCAAAAAAAGAGAGAAAAAGAGAAAAGGGACAATGTTACTATCCTTTTGCCACACTTGTGCTTCAAAGTAGCACCATGATCTTCATGATAGAGAGTCTCCTATATTTCAACTGTCATATACTAGTGGGGATTTTTCATTATAGAACTTGGATTGTATATTCCAACGATGGGCTTCCTCAAAATGCTCTAGGTCCTCGTGAGCAAGCAAGTTGGGTGCACACCCACTTAGTTTTCTTTTTGAGTTTTCATAAACTTATAGCTCTAGTGCACCTGTTTCATGGCAATCCCTACTCACTCACATTGATATCTATTGATGGGCATCTCCATAGCCCGTTGATACGCCTAGTTGATGTGAGACTATGTCCTTCTTTTTGTCCTCTCCACAACCACCTTCTATTCCACCTATAGTGCTATGTCCATGGCTCACGCTCATGTATTGCATGAGAGTTGAAAAGGTTTGAAAACATCAAAAGTATGAAACAATTGCTTGGCTTGTCATCAGGGTTGTGCATGATTTGAATATTTTGTGTGATGAAGATGGAGCATAGCCAGACTATATGATTTTGTAGGGATAAGCTTTCTTTGGCCATGTTATTTTGAGAAAACATAATTATCTTGTTAGTATGCTTGAAGTATTACTGTTTTTGTTGGAAATATGCCCTAGAGGCAATAATAAAATGGTTATTATTATATTTCCATATTCATGCCAATTGTCTGTTGTTCATACTATAATTGTATTAACCGGAAACCGTAATACATGTGTGAATACATAGACCACAACATGTCCCTAGTGAGCCTCTAGATGACTAGCTCATTGATCAATGGATGGTTATGGTTTCCTGACCATGGACATTGGATATCATTGATAATGGGACCACATCATTAGGAGAATGATGTGATGGACAAGACCCAATCCTAAGCATAGCACAAGATCGTGTAGTTTGTTTGCTAAGAGATTTTCTAATGTCAAGTATAATTTCCTTAGACCATGATATTGTGCAACTCTCAGATACCGTAGGAATGCTTTGGGTCTACCAAACGTCAAAATGTAACTGGGTGGCTATAAAGCTGCACTGCAGGTATCTCCAAAAGTGTCTATTGGGTTGGCATGAATCGAGACTGGGATTTGTCACTCCGTATGATGGAGAGGTATCTCTGGGCCCACTCAATAATGCATGATCGTAATGAGCTCAATGTGACTAAGGAGTTAGTCATGGGATGATGCGTTACGGAACGAGTAAAGAGACTTGCCGGTAACGAGATTAAACGAGGTATTGGGATACCGATGATCGAATCTCAGGCAAGTAACATACCGGTGGACAGACGGAATTGTATACGGGATTGATTGAATCCCCGACATCGTCTTTCATCCGATGAGATCATCGTGGAACATGTGGGAGCCAACATGGGTATCCAGATCCTGCTGTTGGTTATTGGTCAGAAAACGTCTCGGTCATGTCTGCATGGTTCCCGAACCCGTAGGGTCTACACACTTAAGGTTCGGTGACGCTAGAGTTGTTATGGGAAATTGTATGTGGTTACCGAAGGTTGTTCGGAGTCCCGGATGAGATCCCGGACGTCACGAGGAGTTCCGGAATGGTCCGGAGGTGAAGATTTATATATGGGAAGTCCAGTTTCAGTCGCTGGAATGGTTTCGGGGGTTATCGGTATTGTACCGGGACAACCGAAAGGTGTCTTGAGGTCCACCGGGTGGGGCCACCTGCCCCGGGGGACTTAATGGGCTGATTATGGGAGGGAACCAACCCCTAGTGGGCTGGTTCGCTCCCCCAAGGGCCCAAGGCGCCTAGGGTTGGAAACCCTAGGGGAGGGGGCGCCTCCACCTTGCTTGGGGGGCAAGTTCCCCCCTCCTGGCCGCCGCCCCCCTCTAGATGGGATCTAGAGGGGCCGGGCCCCTCTCCCCTTCACCCTATAAATAGAAGGAGGGTGGGAGGGCTGCAACACCCCTTCTCTAGCGCAGCCCCTCCCTCCTCCAACTCTTCCTCCTCCTCCGTAGTGCTTGGCGAAGCCCTGCAGGAGAACCACAAGCTCCACCACCACGTCGTCGTGCTGCCAGAGCTCTCCCTCAACTTATCCTCTCCCCTTGCTAGATCAAGAAGGAGGAGACGTCCTCAGGCTGTACGTGTGTTGAACGCGGAGGTGCCGTTCATTCGGCGCTTGATCGGATCTTCCGTGATTTGAATCGCCGCGAGTACGACTCCATCAACCGTGTTCTTGTAATGCTTTTGTTTAGCGATCTTCAAGGGTATGAAGATGCAGTCCATCTCTCTCTCATTGCTAGCATCTCCTAGATTGATCTTGGTGACACATAAGAAAATTTTGAATTATTGCTATGTTCCCCAACAGTGGAATCGTGAGCTAGGTCTATGCGTAGATTCTATGCACGAGTAGAACACAAGTAGTTGTGGGCGATAGTTTGTTCAATTTTCTTACCGTTACTAGTCTTATCTTGGTTTGGCGGCATCGTGGGATGAAGTGGCCCGGACTGACCTTACACGTACGCTTACGTGAGACAGGTTCCACCGACTGACATGCACTTGTTGCATAAGGTGGCTAGCGGGTGTCTATCTCTCCCACTTTAGTCGGATCGGATTCGATGAAAAGGGTCCTTATGAAGGGTAAATAGCAATTGGCATATCACCATTGTGGCTTTTGCGTAGGTAAGAAACGTTCTTGCTAGAAACCCATAGCAGCCACGTAAAACATGCAACAACAATTAGAGGACGTCTAACTTGTTTTTGCAGGGTATGCTATGTGATGTGATATGTCCAAAAGGATGTGATGTATGAGATTGATCATGTTCTTGTAATAGGAATCACGACTTGCATGTCGATGAGTATGACAACCGGCAGGAGCCATAGGAGTTGTCTTAATTTATTCTATCACCTACGTGTCAATGAGAACGCCATGTAATTACTTTACTTTATTGCTAACCATTAGCCATAGTAGTAGAAGTAATAGTTGGCGAGACAACTTCATGAAGACACGATGATGGAGATCATGGTGTCATGCCGGTGACGAAGGTGATCATGTTGTGCCTCAAAGATGGAGATCAAAGGCGCAATGATATTGGCCATATCATGTCACTTTATGATTTGCATGTGATGTTTGTCATGTTTACATCTTATTTGCTTAGAACAACGGTAGCATAAATAAGATGATCCCTTACTAAAATTTCAAGAAAGTGTCCCCCCTAACTGTGCACCGTGCGAAAGTTCGTTGTTTCGAAGCACCACGTGATGATCGGGTGTGATAGATTCTAATGTTCGCATACAACGGGTGTAAGCCAGATTTACATATGAAAAACACTTAGGTTTACTTGACGAGCCTAGCATGTACAACCATGGCCTCGGAAGACAAGATACCGAAAGGTTGAACATGAGTCGTACAGTAGATACGATCAACACGGAGATGTTCACCGATGATGACTAGTCCGTCTCACGTGATGATCGGACACGACCTAGTTGACTCGGATCATGTATCACTTAGATGACTAGAGGGATGTCTATCTAAGTGGGAGTTCATTAAATAATTTTATTAGATGAACTTAATTATCATGAACATAGTCAAAAGGTATTTGCAAATTATGTCATAGCTTACGCTTTAGTTTTACTGTTTAGATATGTTCCTAGAGAAAATTTAGTTGAAAGTTGACAGTAGCAATTATGCGGATTGGGTCTGTAATCCGAGGATTGTCCTCATTGTTGCGCAGAAGGATTATGTCCTTAATGCACCGCTCGGTGTGCTAAACCTCGAGCGTCGTCTATGGATGTTGCGAACATCTGACATACACGTTTTGATGACTACGTGATAGTTCAGTGCGTGATGTTAAACGGTTTAGAATTGAGGCACCGAAGACATTTTTTGAAACGTCACAGAACATATGAGATGTTCCCAGAGCTGAAATTGGGATTTCAGGCTCGTGCCCACATCAAGAGGTATGAGACCTCCGACAAGTTTCTTAGCCTGCAAACTAAGGGAGAAAAGCTCAATTGTTGAGCATGTGCTCAGATTGTCTGAGTACTACAAATCGCTTGAATCGAGTGGAAGTTAATCTTCCAGATGAGATAGCGATGGTTCTCCAAAGTCATTGCCACCAAGCTACTAGAGCTTCATGATGAACTATAAAATATCAGGGATAGATATGATGATCCTTGAGCTGTTCGCGTGTTTGACACCGCGAAAGTAGAAATCAAGTAGGAGCATCAATTTTTGATGGTTAGTAAAACCACTAGTTTCAAGAAGGGCAAGGGCAAGAAGGGATACTTCATGAAACGGCAAATCAGTTGCTGCTCTAGTGAAGAAACCCAAGGTTGAACCCAAACCCGAGACTAAGTGCTTCTGTAATGAGGGGAACAGTCACTGAAGCAGATCTACCCTAGATACTTGGTAGATGAAAAGGTTGGCAAGGTCGACAGAAGTATATTGGATATACATTATATTAATGTGTACTTTACTAGTACTCCTAGTAGCACCAGGGTATTAGATACCGGCTCGGTTGCTAAGTGTTAGTAACTCGAAATATCAAGCTACAGAATAAACGGAGACTAGCTAAAGGTGAGATGACGATATGTGTTGGAAGTGTTTCCAAGGTTGATGAGATCAAACATCGCACACTCCCTCTACCATCGGGATTGGTGTTAAACCTAAATAATTGTTATTTGGTGTTTGCATTGAGCATAGACATGATTGGATTATGTTTATCGCAATACAGTTATCCATTTAAGGAGAATAATGGTTACTCTATTTATTTGAATAATACCTTCAATGGTCTTGCACCTAAAATGAATGGTTTATTGAATCTCAATCGTAGTGATACACATGTTCATGCCAAAAGATATAAGATGGTAATGATAGTACCACATACTTGTGGCACTGCCATTTGAGTCATATTGGTATAAAACACATGAAGAAGCTCCATGTTGATGGATCTTTGGACTCACCCATTTTTGAAAAGTTTGAGACATGCAAACCATGTCTATTGGTTTATACGCATGAAGAAACTCCATGCAGATGGATCGTATGGACTCACTTGATTTTGAATCACTTGAGACATGCAAATCATACCACATGGGCAAGATGACTGAAAGTCCTCATTTTCAGTGAGATGGAACAAGAAAGCAACTTGTTGGAAGTAATACATTTTGATGTGTGCAGTCCAATGAGTGCTGAGGCACACAGTGAATATCGTTATGTTCTTACTTCACAGATGATTTGAGTAGATGCTAATTATATTTACTTGATGAAACACAAGTCTGAATTATTGAAAGGTTCAAGTAATTTTAGAGTGAAGTTGAAGATCGTCGTGACAAGAGGATAAAATGTCTATGATATGATCATATAGATGAATATCTGAGTTACGAGTTCGGTACACAATTAAGACATTGTGGAAATTGTTTCACAACTAATACCACCTGGAACACCACAGTGTGATGGTGTGTCCGAAAATAATAAATGCACCCTATTGGATATGGTGCATACCATGATGTCTGTTATCGAATTACCACTATCATTTATGGGTTAGGCATTAGAGACAACCGCACTCACTTTAAATAGGGTACCACCTAATTCCGTTGAGATGACACCGTATGAACTATGGTTTAGAGAAACCTAAGCTGTGGTTTCTTAAAGTCTGGGGTTGCGACGTTTATGTGGAAAAGTTTTAGCCTGATAAGATCGAACCCAAAGTGGATAAATGCATCTTCATAGGACATCCAAAACAGTTGGATATACCTCCTAATTCAGATCCAGAAACGGGTCCTTTCTCGAGGAAAAGTTTCTCTCGAAAGAATTGAGTGGGAGGATGGTGGAGACTTGATGAGGTTATTGAACCGTCACTTCAACTAGTGTGTAGCAGGGCATAGGAAGTTGTTCATGTGGCACCTACACCAATTGAAGTGGAAGCTGATGATATTGATCATGAAACTTCGGATCAAGTCACTACCAAACCTCGTGGGTCGACAAGGATGCGTACTACTTCAGAGTGGTACATAATCCTGTCTTGGAGGTCAGTTTGCTAGACAATGATGAACTACGAGCTATGGAGAAGCGACGGTGGGCCTGGATTCCGACAAATGGCTCGAGGCCATAAAAAAATCCGAGAGAGGATCCATGTCTAAAAACCAAGGTGTAGACTTCGGAAGAACTACTTAATGGTCGTAAGGCTATTGGGTACAAATGGATTTTAAAAGGAAGACAGAAAATGATGGTAAGTGTCACCATTAAGAAAGCTCGACTTGTCACTAAGATGTTTTCTGACAAGTTCAAGGAGTTGACTACGATGAGATTTTCTCACTCGTAGCGATGCTAAGAGTCTGTTGGAATTATATTAGCAGTTACTGCATTATTTATGAAATCTTGTAGATAGGATGTCAAAACATTGTTTCCTCGACGATTTTCTTGAGGAAATGTTGTATGTGATACAACCAGAAGGTTTTGTCAATCCTAAAAGATGCTAATAAGTATGCAAAGCTCCAGCAATCCTTCTAGGGACTGGAGTAAGCATCTCGGAGTTGGAATATACGCTTTGATGAGATGATCAAAGATTTTGGGTTTATACAAAGTTTATGAGAAACTTGTATTTCCAAAGAAGTGAGTGGGAGCACTATAGAATTTCTGATGAGTATATGTTGTTGACATATTGTTGATCGGAAATGATGTAGAATTTCTGGAAAGCATATAGGGTTATTTGGAAAGTGGTTTTCAATGGAAAACCTGGATTAAGCTACTTGAACATTAAGCATCAAGATCTATAAGGATAGATCGAAATCGCTTGATAGTACTTTCAAATGAATACAAACCATGACAAGATTTTGAAGGAGTTCAAAATAGATCGGCAAAGAAGGAGTTCTTGGCTGTGTTATAAGGTTTGAGTATTGAGTAAGACTCAAGACCTGACCACGGCAGAAGAGAGAGAAAGGACGAAGGTCGTCCCCTATGCTTTAGACGTAGGCTCTACAGTATGCTATGCTGTGTACTGCACCTGAAGTGTGCCTTGCCTTGAGTCATTCAAGGGGTACTAGAGTGATCCAGGAATGGATCACAGGACAGTGGTAAAAGTCATCCTTAGTGTACTAAGGAATTTTTCTCGATTATGGAGGTGGTAAAAGAGTTCATCGTAAAGGGTTACGTCAGTGCAAACTTTGACACTAATCTAGATGACTCTGAGTAGTAAACCAGATTCATATAGTAGAACAGTTATTTGGAATAGTTCAAAATAGCGCGTGGTAGCTGCATCTACGAGTTGACGTAGAGATTTGTAAAGCACACACGGATCTGAAAGGTTCAGACCTGTTGACTAATAACCTCTCTCACAAGCGAGATATGATCAAACCCCATGGGTGTTGGATTCATTACAATCACATAGTGATGTGAACTAGATTATTGACTCTAGTGCAAGTGGGAGACTGTTGGAAATATGCCCTAGAGGCAATAATAAAATGGTTATTATTATATTTCCCTATTCATGATAATTGTCTATTGTTCATGCTATAATTGTATTAACCGGAATCCGTAATACATGTGTGAATACATAGACCATAACATGTCCCTAGTGAGCCTCTAGTTGACTAGCTCGTTGATCAATAGATGTTTATGGTTTCCTGACCATGGACATTGGATGTCGTTGATAACAGGATCACATCATTAGGAGAATGATGTGATGGACAAGACCCAATCCTAAGCATAGCACAAGATCGTGTAGTTTGTTTGCTAAGAGCTTTTCTAATGTCAAGTATCATTTCCTTAGACCATGAGATTGTGCAACTCCCGGATACCATAGGAATGCTTTGGGTCTACCAAACGTCACAACGTAACTGGGTGGCTATAAAGGTGCACTACATGTATCTTCGAAAGTGTCTGTTGGGTTGGCACGAATCGAGACTGGGACATCGTGGTTCATCTGATGAGATCATCGTGGAACATGTGGGATCCAACATGGGTATTCAGATCCCGCTGTTGGTTATTGGTCAGAGAACGTCTCAGTCATGTCTGCATGGTTCCCGTACCTGTAGGTCTACACACTTAAGGTTCGGTGACGCTAGAGTTGTTATGGGAAATTTTATGTGGTTACCGAAGGTTGTTCGGAGTCCCGGATGAGATCCCAGATGTCACGAGGAGTTCCATAATGGTCCGGAGGTGAAGATTGTATATGGGAAGTCCAGTTTCAGTCACGGGAATGGTTTCGGGGGTTATCAGTATTGTACCGGGACCACCGAAAGGTGTCCGGAGGTCCACCGGGTGGGGCCACCTGCCCCGGGGGATTTATGGGATGTATATGGGAGGGAACCAGCCCCTAGTGGGTGGGTGCGCCCCCCCAAGGGCCCAAGGCGCCTAGGGTTGGACACCCTAGGGGAGGGGGGTGCCTCCACCTTGCTTGGGGGGCAAGTTCCCCCCTCCTGGCCGCCCCCCTCTAGATGGGATCTAGAGGGGCCGGGCCCCTCTCCCCTTCACCTTATAAATAGAGGGAGGGTGGGAGGGATGCATCACCCCTTCCCTGGCACTGCCTCTCCCTCCTCCAACTCTTCCTCCTCCCCCGTAGTGCTTGGCGAAGCCCTGCAGGAGAACCACAAGCTCCACCACCACGCCGTCGTGCTGCCGGAGCTCTCCCTCAACTTCTCCTCTCCCCTTGCTGGATCAAGAAGGAGGAGATGTCCCCGGGCTGTACGTGTGCTGAACACGGAGATGCCATCCGTTCAGAGCTTGATCGGATCTTCCGCGATTTGAATCGCCGCGAGTATGACTCCATCAACCTTGTTCTTGTAACGCTTCCGTTTAGCGATCTTCAAGGGTATGAAGATGCACTCCCTCTCTCTCTCGTTGCTAGCATCTCCCAGACTGATCTTGGTCACACGTAGGAAAATTTGGAATTATTGCTATGTTCCCCAGCAGTTTTTATGCCAATATTAAACTGTTGTTTTCAAACATACGGGTCTGAACATTCGTGCCACACTAAAGAGAATTACATGGATAAATATATTAGGTAGCATTCCACATCAAAAATTCTATTTTTATCATTTACCTACTCGAGGACGAGCAGGAATTAAGCTTGGGGATGCTTGATATGTCTCCAGCGTAACTATAATTTTTGATTGTTCCATGTTATTATATTATCTGTTTTGGATGTTTTATATGCATTAATATGCTATTTTATATTATTTTTGGGACTAATATATTAACCTAGAGCCTAGTGCCAATTCCTGTTTTTTGCCCTTGTTTTAGGGTTTCATAGAAAAGGAATACCAACTTTCGCGATGATTTTTCTTTGACCAGAAGACATCCAGAGGGCTTGGAGTGCATGTCAGGAAAGCCATGAGGCAGCCATAAGGTCAGGAGGCGCGCCCAGGGTGGTAGGGCACGCCCCACCCTTGTATGCCCCTCATGACTCCACCGACCTATTTCTTCTGCCTATATATTCTCAAATATCCCAAAACCTTCTAGGAGAGCCACTAAACCACTTTTCTACTACCACAACCTTCTGTACACATGAGATCCCATCTAGGGGCCTTTTACGGCGTCCTGCCGGAGGGGGATTCGATCACGGAGGGCTTATACATCAACACCATTGCCTCTCCGATGAAGCGTGAGTAGTTTACCACAAACCTAGGGGTCCATACTAGTAGCTAGATGGCTTCTTCTCTCTCTTTGATTCTAATCTATTCAATGTAATACTCTTTTGCAGTATGTTTGCCGAGATGAATTGTGGATTTATGATCAGCTCATCTATGAATATTATTTGAATCTCCTCTGAATTCTTATATGCATGATTTGATATCTCTCCAAGTCTCTTCGAACTATCGATTTGGTTTGGCCAACTAGATTGGTTTTTCTTACAATGGGAGAAGTGCTTACCTTTGGGTTCAATCTTGCGGTGCTCGATCCTAGTGACAGAAGGGGAACCGACACATATTGTATTGTTGCCATCGAGGATGACAGGATGGGGTTTTCATCATATTGCTTGAGTTTATCCCGCTACATCATGTCATCTTACTTAATGCATTACTCTGTTCTATGAACTTAATACTCTAGATGCAGGCAGAGTCGGTCAATGTGTGGAGTAATAGTAGTAGATGCAGGCACGAGTCGGTCTACTTGATACAAACATGATGCCTATATTCATGATCATTGCCTTAGATATCGTCATAATTATGCGCTTTTCTATCAATTGCTCGGCAGCAATTTGTTCACCCACCGTAATATTTTCTATCTTGAGAGAAGCCTCTAGTGAAACCTATGGCCCCTGGGTCTACTTTCCATCATATAAGTTTCCGATCTACAATTTTAGTTTCCTATTTACTTTCTTTGCAATCTTTTACTTTCCGTTCCATAAACCAAAAATACGAAAAATATTATTTTACCGTTTATCCATCTATATCAAATCTCACTTTGCAAATAACCGTGAAGGGATTGACAACCCCTTTATCGCGTTGGGTGCAAGTTGGTGTTTTTTTGTTCAGGTATTCGGTGGCTTGTGCGTTGTCTCCTACTGGATTGATACCTTGATTCTCAAAACTGAGGGAAATACTTACTCTACTTTGCTGCATCACCCTTTCCTCTTCAAGGGAAAAACCAACGCAAGATCAAGAGGTATAAAGCATTAACTTGCCAAAACGTTCGATTCACCAATTGTGTGTCCCAATCTCCTATCGAGGGATTAATAAGATCACATACACGAGAGAGAAGATTATTCCCTCTAGTTGTTAATGCTTTTTTCGAACGTGATTGGGGAATCCATGAGTCCTACCAAATTTTAACCTTCTCACCATCGTTGATCCTCCATATATGACCATGCCTCATCGTGTCCACCCTTGCCACAATGATCTGCGAGGTGTCTGATGCTTTCTTATTTAATGTAGCACTCATAAGGGGGAGCAACAATTTGCTGCACGGGCTCGGATGAGCCCGGGTATGAACAACAAAATCATTTAAATACTAGAAAAATTCAAAAAAATTCTGATATTTTTGTGGTGAAAGATAATTGAATTTGTGATGTTCGTGGCAAATTTGAAAACATTTGGATATATAAGAAGTTCTCAGCAAAAAAGACAAAATTGGGGTGTGTGAAAAGTTTTACTGTTTTGTACTGTTTAGACCTGATTTTTTTGCTAAGAGCTGCTCAAATGCCCAATTGCTCTAAAATTTGGCACGGACATCACAACTCATGCATCTTTCATCACAAAAAAATAGATTTTTTTAAAAACAAATCTATTTTTTTATTTTACTGTCCGCTGATACGTCTCCAACGTATCTATAATTTATGAAGTATATCATTTTTTGGGACTAACCAATTGACCCAGTGCCCACTGCCAATTGTTGTTTTTTGCTTGTTTTTTACATCGCAGGAAATCAATATCAAACGGAGTCCAAACACCACAAAACTTTTTGTGGATTTTTATGGACCAGAAGACATCCAAAGGGACAGAGTAGCACCTGGGGTGCCACGAGGGGGGCACAATCCACCAGGGCGCGCCCAGGTTGGTGGGTTGTGCCCATCTCGGTGGCCTCCGGCACCCCTTCTCCGCCCTATAAATTCCTATATCTTCCAAAAACCCTCGGGGTAACCCTAGATCAGAAGTTCCGCTGCCGCAAGACTCTGTAGCCACGAGAAACCAATCTAGACCTCATTCTGGCACTCTGCCAGAGGGAATATCATCACTGGTGGCCATCTTCATCATCCTGGCGGCCACCACGATGAGGAGGGAGTAGTCCACCCTCGGGGCTGAGGGTTTGTACCAGTAGCTATGTGTTTAATCTCTCTCTCTCTCGTGTTCTTGAGATGTCACAATCTTGATGTATCGTGGGCTTTGTTAATATATTCGGATCATATGGTGTTTTCCCATCTCTATCTTGTTGCGATGAATTGAGTTTTCCCTTTGAGATTTCATTTTATCAGATTGAGTACTTTTATGGATTTGAGAGCACTTGATATATGTCTTGCATATGAATATTCATGGTGACAATGGGGTATCATATTGATTCACTTGATATGTGTTTTGGCACTCAACTTGCGGATTCCCGAGGTGACATTGGGGTAATCTATGCATAGGGGTTGATGCACATTCTCATCTTTGTTTCTCTGGTAGAAGTCTTGGGGCACTCTTTGAAGTCTTTGTGTTGGATTGAGTATTATGAATCTGAAATTATTTGGTATTATTTTAGTACGAACTCTTGGATAGATCGATCGGAAAGAATAGCTTCGAGGTGGTTTCGTACCCTACAAACGATTTCTTCTTATGTTCTCCGCTAGATAGGAACTTTGGAGTGATTCTTCATTGCATGTTGAGGGATGGTTATATGATCCAATTATATTAGTATTGTTGAGAGATTGCACTAACGAAAGTACGGATCCTGGGCCTCATTTTCAATCATTGCAATACCGTTTGTGCTCTGTTTTATCACTTGCTACCTTGCTACTTTTATTTATTCAGATTATGAAAATATATTTCTACCATCCATATTACAATTTTATCACCATCTCTTCGCCGAACTAGTGCACCTATACAATTTGCCATTGTATTGGGTGTGTTAGGACACAAGAGATTTCTTGTATTTGGTTGAAGGGTTGTTTGAGAGAGACCATCTTCATCCTACACCTCCCACGGATTGATAAACCTTAGGTCATCCACTTGAGGGAAAATTGCAACTGTCCTACAAAACTCTACACTTGGAGGCCCAACAAGAGTCTACAAGAATAAAGTTGCACAGTAGACATCAAGCTCTTTTCTGGCGCCGTTGCCGGGGAGGTGAGTGTATGAAGGTGTATCTATAGATCTTGCAATCGAATCTTTTAGTTTCTTGTTTTATTACTAGTTTGGTTTTATAATAGAAAACTACAAAAAATGGAGATTGGGTTACCTCAGGTTGTTGTTTATCTTTATAATGTCTATCTTGAGAACAAGGATTCCGATAATTGTGTTCAATTGCTAGAAAAAGAATTTAACAAAATTTATGGCATAAAAACATTGGATGATGGGCATGATTTTAATATTGTTAGTATGAATTCTTTGAATATCCAAAATGCTAATGACTATCGCACTAGTCATGAGAAAAATGTTTCTTATAAGCATGTCAATTTTCGTGGAGTGGAAAGACTTTGTAAAGATGTGCCTTATAGGGAAGATAGATTTTGTAAGAAGCATAAGCATGATAGAACCAATTGTTTGCTCAGAGTGATAGATGAATTTGCTACAAAATTATGCTCTCTTTGTCCTATTACTTGTGATGTTTTCAATAAAGTTTGTCACCTTAATTTCCTATGCATGCTTTTTCATGATCGAACCATGTCCAAATATTGCAATAAATTGATCACCCTTGAACTTTATAATGAGCTTTATCTATTTTTGGGGAGTGAAGAATTGACACATAAAAATAGTTGGTTTGAAGTATTCAATCTCACGGGCGACACTGAAACTAATCTAAAGAATATCTATATGTTTTGCATGGTAAATTGCAATGAGAATGCTTATATTGCCAACTATAGAAAGATGGGAAAACAAATAGAATATTAAAGGAATACTAGTGAAAGGGTAAAGATTTCCACTTTCCATCCTATTGTCTCTCATGATGAAATAGGTGACGAGGAGGAGCTCCCTATTCAACCAATCTCATCAATAAGAAGCTTGACAAAATTAATTAAACCCACACATGATGTGATGAAGAAGAAGAAAAGAAGAAATAATAGAGGTAAGAAGGTATATCTCCCAAATAATGTTGCTCCTATTATTGTTGTGCCTCATGAAAATGAATCAAAAATAATTGTGGAAGATGATGCACTTGATGATGATATTGCTTCGTTGTCTTATGGCACACTGTCCGAGAGCACTATTGATGATGATTTTGTTATGCCTATTACTTGTTATGATGATTATGATTGGGAAGATAATGATACTTCTTATAATCTTGGAAATCTTTGAGGCACCAACTTGGGAAATTATGATGATAGCAATTGTTATACCGTTGGTGCTATTCATACTATTAATGATGAGAGAGATTATGCTTATGATATGCCAAGACACAAGCTTGGGGATGCTATGTATGATGAGAATGACATGTATGAGAATTTATTTGATGCAATTAATGTCTGTCCCAAGCTTGGGAATGCTATGCTTAATGAAGATGATCTTTATAGTCCCCCTACTTCGAATGATCAAATTTGCTATGATGATTGCATGCCTCCTATCTATGATGAGAACAAAGTTCGTACTTATGATGATTATTGTGATGATACTTATGTTATAAAAAGTAGTGATAATTATTGTCATATTTTTGAATATTCTTTTACTGAACATCACTCTTTTAATGTGGAAACAATTTTTAGTATTCGAGTTTCATATGATACTCCCACTATTGTGAATGAGAATAAAATTGCTTATATGGGGAATACTAAATTTTCTATGATTTTGGATCATTAAAAGGATGCTTTATGTGATGGTTATATTGATGAATCTATTCATGATGCTACTGAAAATTATTATGAGAGAGGAACTTATGATTCATGATGCTCTTGTTATGTTTCAATCCTTATCTTTTATGCGATCATCATTGAACTCATCATGCCTAGCTAAAAGACATTAAAGAAAAGCGCTTGTTGGGAGATAACCCAACGATTTTACCTATTGTTTTTGTGTGTTCACATGATTAAGCTACTGTAGTAATCATGTTTTATTGCTTTTGTTTCAATAAAGTGCCAAGTAAAGCCTTTGGGATTGCGTGGATGATATTTGACTTGATTCTGTCCAAAACTAGAACCTTTTGTGCTTAGTCCAGGAATTTTGAAAATTCACTGGAATGTGATTTTGATCTGAATTTTTTACAGGTGATAGATATACAAATTCCCTACGTTTTCATAATTTTTAGAATTTTTGGAGTAGCATAGGTATGGTTGGTGTACAGATTACTACAGACTGTTCTATTTTGGCAGATTCTGTTTTCAATGCATAGTTTGCTTGTTTTCTAGTTTCTATGGCTTATATTGCTCAATATCAATTGTGGAAATGATATGCTACAATGGGCATTGTGTGGAAACAATTATGAATCTTTCCTTTGATAGTACCAAAGTGAAATGGTTTGCTCTTTATCATACTAACCTATCTCACGAAGTTCCGTTAAGTTTTGTGTGATTGAAGTTTTCAAGTTTTGGGTGAGATGTCGATATGAGGAGAATAAGGAGTGATAAGGCCCTAAGCTTGGGGATTATCAAGACACCCCAAGGTAAAATTAAAGGAAGATCCAAGCAACTAAGCTTGGGGATGCCCCGGAAGGCATCCCCTCTTTCGTCTCCAACAATATCGGTAACCTTACTTGAGGCTATTTTTATTGGTCACATGATATGAGTTTTGCTTGGAGTGTCATTTCATTTCGTTAGGATTTGCTTGTTGTTATTTATAATAATGTTTTGCATATTTTATTTCAATAAAAATTTCAAGTATGCCATGCTTATTTTGCAAGTCTACATGTTGCTGTTTCAAAACAGAAAGTTTATCGCTGTTGCAGAAATTACCAAGAAAAGTCAGAATGTGATAAAATGTTGAAACTTTCTGCAAAATAAGCTATGATAAATTTTCTATGGTGTGGTAATTTTTCATAATTTTTTGAGTGAAAGAAGTATTGATACTCTTGCATTGTCTACAGACTGTACTGATTTGGAAGATTGTTGTTATGTTTGCATTGTTTGCATATGTTTGCTTGTTTAATGATTCTATTTGAGGATAGGAGTATTAAATATGCAGAGGCATTTAGTATGCAATGTTGAATAATAGTTTTGGTGATTTGCTACAGTAGAGAATGATAAGGTTTTGTATTGATTTATACTAACTTATCTCACGAGTTCTTGTTGAGTTTTGCGTGGATGAAGTTTTTGAGATTTAGGAAAACCGTGATATGAGAGGAATTAAGGAGACACAAAAGCTCAAGCTTGGGGATGCCCAAGGCACCCCAAGATAATATTTCAAGAAGTCTCAAGCATCTAAGCTTGGGGATGTCCCGGTAGGCATCCCACCTTTCTTCTTCAACAATTATCGGTTAGTATCGATTGAGCCTAAGTTTTTGCTTCTTCACATGATGTGTGCTATTCTTGGAATGTCATTTTGTTTTGTTTTGCTTGCTGTTTTAATAAAATACTTAGATATGAAAGTTTTAAATAAGAGAGAGTCCTCAAATAGCTACCCATTTACATAACTACTCGCTTGATCTTCATTTATATCTTTTTGGAGTAGCTTATCATTTACTCTTGTGCTTCACTTATATCCTATGAGTAAATTTTTGAATGAATTGAATATCATGAAGTTGAAATTATATCATGCCTAGTGGTAGCTTCACATTGGGTTTAGAAAGTGAAACCTTTTGAAGCTTGACAATCACAATATTGGTCATACAAGAAATTCATGAATGATTAGTAGAAGGAAGAGAACTTTCACATCCAAATACACTATCTTGGAAATCATTTGTGATTGTGAGCTCCCATCAAAATATTATATGCCAAAATTGTTGATGTTGGACAAGGAAGACAACGTAATGGTTTATGTTTGTTCATATTGACATAGAAGTTATATTGTCATAGATCTTTCAACATGTGGTGCTTGCCCCCCATCTTTGCTAGCCAAAAATTCCACACCAAGTAGAGATACTACTTGTGCATCCAAAAATGCTTAAACCCAAATCTTATTTTCAAGAGTCTGCCATACCTACCTAAGGATTGAGCAAGATCCTTCAAGTAAGTTGTCATCAGTGTAATAAGGCAATAAAAATTGCTTCTAAAAGTGTTATATCATTTAGTGTAAGAGAAAAATTGAGCGTTGTATGAACTTGCGATGGCAAAGAATAAAAGCGATAGACTGCATAATAAAGGTTGCTATCACAAGAGGCAATATAATGTGACGTTCTTTTGCACTAAGGGATTGAGCATACAAACAAAAAAGTGCATGGCAACCTCTGCTTCCCTCTGCGAAGGGCCTACCTTTTACTTTTATGTATTTACTTTCATGCAAGAGTCTAAGTTTTTCTCTCTATTCCTTTTTATTTTTCTCTTTTGGCAAGCATCATGTGGTGAGGAAAGATCCAGATATGGGTAGCATGAGTTATTATTATTGACATCACCCTTGAGGTGAATACGTTCGGAGGCGAAATTATAAGCCCTATCTTTCTATGTGTCCGGTTGAAACGTTTTGCACATGTGTATGCGGTGAGTGTTAGCAATCATAGAAGACTATATGATGGTTGAGTATGTGGAGCTGTTACTTAAACTCTGTTGAATAAGTTGAATTACAATTGCTTGGTGACTGAGAACATAGGTTGTTGAGTTTCAAGAGAATTCATTGTTTGAACCTTAACATGTGAATTGGTCGCTACTTTAACATGAGAAGTCTTATAGGAAAGAATTGTTGTTATGATGCTAGGAAAAGTGATTGAAATTATCATTGATCAAACTTGCGCACTTTGATAGCATTCACACTTCATAAATTATTTCTTTTATCATTTACCTACTCGAGGACGAGTAGGAATTAAGCTTGGGATGCTGATATGTCTCCAACGTATCTATAATTTATAAAGTATTCATGTTGTTATATTATCATTCTTGGATGTTTTACAATCATTTTACAGAAACTTCATATCATTTTTTGGGACTGACCTTGTCGGATTTGGGGTTCCACAAACCCTTTAGAGGTTCGAACTCTAGGGGTGCATGCAAAGATCTCAACCTCCCCAGTCTACCTGCTCGCAAATCTCATAGCCTAGCGCGACGAACTCGAAGGAAAGGGGACACAACAGTTTACCCAGTTTCAGGCCACCTTGTGGTGTTAAACCCTATTCCTGCTTTGTGGTGGATTTGCCTCGTGGGACTGAGGATGAACTAGTACAATGGTGAACAACCTCAGGAGGTGTGTTCTTGAGCTCAAGTGAGCTGGTGAGGGTGGAATGGATTCGTTCGACTTGATCCGTCGTCCATGGTGGTGGCTAGATCCTATTTATAGTGGCCTTGGTCCTCTTCCCAAATGAAGGTGGGAAGGGATCCCACAACGGCCAAATTTGAAGGGAGACAACTAGTACATCTTATCCTGACGAAAGTGGTCTTTGCCTGCAAAAGCCTCTGGTCGTGCCATGGTGGACTCGGTGATGACCTCCGTCCTATCGTCCTGGCGGTCTTGGTCTTGTTGCACGGGAATGGAAACCTTTAGCTGCTTCCTCGGGACTCCGCGCCTGCTGCTTGCCTCCTTTGCACCAAAGAGGAAACTGATACACTGCACCCGCTGGTGCCCGCCTGGCCTTGGTCATCATGCCTCACGTCACCCGAACCTCTTGAGGTGAGCCTTGCATAGAAATCTCCGCTCTTCGGGAGCCGACTTGAGGAGGCTGCTCCCTTTGGAGGTCTTGGTGTCGTCCGCCACATGAGGATTGGCCCCTCGCGAGGGTCTTGAATTGTCGATGTCGAAGTTGGGCCGTGCCAAAACGTTGATGGAGCCATGCTGTGGGCCCCAGGAAGGCAAGTCTGGGTACCCCCGTTCCTTGAACGCCGACAGTAGCCCCCGAGCCCAAAGCGCACTCGGACTTAGCTTTCAAGCGAAGCCAAAGGGCAAGTGCAGAGCGCCGCGAGCCCTAATTGCCTATGGCCTTGGGTGACGCGTGGCGATTGATGGGACATGGGCATCTCCACCACCCGATGTTGCCTCGGCAACCGTTCGACTTGACGAGTCGCTGCTGCATGCAGGGAAAAACCATCATTGCGTGGGGTCGTGGAGGCCGGCGGCTGGCCTCCCTCTGGCTATAAATGAGGGGAGGGGCGGCGCCCCCCTCGCTCATCTCCATCTTCATCTTCTTGCTGCCCGTTCCTTCTTCCTCTCCGCCTTGCTGCACCGTCCATGGCGCCGATCAGAAGATTCTCCGTGGCGAAAAAGGAAAAAGCTCCTCGGGAGGAGCCCGAACTGCTTCTGCCGAAGAAGAGATTCAGCCGCCCTCGCGACACTGGCGTTGGGCAGGGAGTGACTCGGCCTTGTAATGAGCGGCCCCCGCCTGGCTTCCTGCTTCCCCTATATGCTTGCGTGCAGAGAGATAGTGCCCACTGTCGCATGGTTGGGAGTAGCGGGGAACAAGCTGAGGTCGCGCGACCAGCTGGCCTGCGAACTCATGCTTGGGGCAACTCACGCGAGTTCTTGGTGTGGGCGGCGATGCTACCCCGCTTGTGGATCTGGTTCCCAAGGTTCTTCGCTGAGGAGATGCCGCTAAGGGGGCCACTTGAGCTGTGGTTGCAACACACCGGGTGCTGCAGCCTGGCCACTGGAGCAGAGGTCAAGGTCGTCCCCCCAGGCGACATCTTCATGACTCGTGGGTGAGGTCGCCCACGCCTGCCGCGCAGAAGGGGCCCTCGCGATCCACTTTGAGTACAATGGCACTTCCATGTTGTTCTTCAAGGTCTTCGACGGGGAGGGTCGGCGGCTGGAGTGCTGCCCCGGGGGAAGCAGCCTGCGGGGTGTGGTTGTGAGCGTAGAGCCCGCCTCTGACTTCGCCGGCACCTCCTCCAGCAATAGTGATGACTCCTGGGAATCTAGTAACTCTCCTGAGCCCAACATTCTCCGGAATCCAGCGATGATAGCTACATGCCGCCAAACTCCCGCCATGCCCGGAGTGCGGCAGCAGCGTCTGCTCGGCGTTGCCGGTGACGCCCACCAGCCCGGTCCTTCGGGGTTTTTCTTCTTTTGTTTCCCTGCGTGGAATTGTGACAAGCCCCGTGGGGGTATGTAAAAAACTGTAATGCTTTTTCTTCAATGTTATCCTTCCTAGTACGGCGTTGAAATTGTGCGTCCCATTCCGGCACGGTTCCCCCTTTCCGTTCTCGAGGTAGCTTAGTGCTCTACGCCGACAAGATCCAGTCCCTAGGCAAGCTTCAGCCGTGGCTGGTATGCCAGGTCACGATGCCGTGATCAAGGCCAGGAGGTGAGCATCCCAAGGTCCGGTGAGAGCTCATGAGGCGCGATGCTCAAGAGGTCCCCTTTTGCATGCAAGCAACTCCCTGAAGGCCGGAAAGGGAAGCGACATTGCCCGAGCAAGGCTGCGAGGGTCGTGGGTTTGAGATAGGAGGTTCATGCTGATATGCTTGGGTGACTTATCTTAGAGAGCATGCGGCGATTCGCTTGTGTGGTGCCCAATCGTGCCTCAATGGTGACGCCTCTAGGTAGGGCTCACGCCAGCCATCCCCTTTTTCCTGCTCGTCTAGGTTCTACGTCCTCGGGTCCCGTCCCTCGAGCGAAGCTCAGCCGCTGCTGGTATGCAAGGTTGTGATGTCATGGTCAAGGCCAGGGGGTGAGGGCTGGAGAGCCAGCAGGAGCTCCTGAGGCGCGATGCTCAGGAGCCCCCTGAGGAAGTCCTGGATTACGGGGTATCCAGATAGCCGGACTATATACTTTGGCTGGACTATTGGAGCGTGAAGATACAAGACTCAAGACTTCATCCCGTGTCCGCATGGGACTCTCCTTTGCGTGGAAGACAAGCTTGGCGATCCAGATATTATATTTTCTTCTTTGTAACCGACTCCATGTAAACCCTAGCCCTCTCTGGTGTCTATATAAACCGGAGAGTTAGTTCCTTAGAAGGATGATCACAATCATAATCATCATAGGCTAGCTTCTAGGGTTTAGCCTCTACGATCTCGTGGTAGATCAACTCTTGGAATACCAATATCATCAATGTCAATCAAGCAGGAAGTAGGGTTTTACCTCCATCGAGAGGGCCCGAACCTGGGTAAACATTGTGTCCCCTGCCTCCTGTTACCATCGGCCTTAGACGCACAGATCGGGACCCCCTACCCGAGATCCACCGATTTTGACACCGACATTGGTGCTTTCATTGAGAGTTCCTCTGTGTCATCGCTGCAAGGCTTGATGGCTCCTTCAATCATCAAAAACAACGCGGTCCAGGGTGAGACTTTTCTCCTCGGACAGATCTTCGTGTTCGGCGGCTTCGCACTGCGGGCCAATTCACTTGGCCATCTGGAGCAGATCGACAGCTACGCCCCCGGCCATCAGGTCAGGTTCGGAAACCTGAACTACACGGCCGATATCCGCCGAGATTTGATCTTCAATGGATTCGGGCCTGCGCTAGGAGCACCGGACAGTCACGATAAGCACGACTTAGACCTGCTGTCGGACAATGCTTGGGATATCGCACCTGCGGCAGCCTCAGACCTAAATCTGGAGCAGATTGTGTCGCCAAGGGCGGGTGGATGGACCCCGCCCCGGAGGCCGCACACTCATTGGCGATGGAGCCGAACACATGCCTCGCCCCCAACGAAGCCTGTGACACCGGACCCCTGGACTCGTAGCCGGCTATAGGTTCCAATCCGCGCACTCCCGAGCCCGCCAAATCTGGTTGGGCTCCGGTAATGGAGTTCACCGCTGCGGATATCTTCCAGCACTCGCCCTTTGGCGACATGCTGAACTCGTTAAGGTCTCTCTCCTTGTCAGGAGACTCTTGGCCGAACTATGGCTGACTCGAGTTGGAAGCAGGCAACGAAGGAATTTGTTGCCCACCCACCACCCACTTCATTGCCACGATCGATGATTTAACCGACGTGCTTGACTTCGACTCCGAAGACATCGACGGTGTGGACGATGATGCAGGAGAGGAACAGGAACCACCGCCCTCGGGGCGGTGGACAGCCACCTCCTCATATGATATATATATATATATATATATATATATATATATGGTGGTCACTCCAAAAGAAACCAATGGCGATGATGGAATGGAAGATAACCCCTCAAGGAAGAAAACAAAGCATGGGTGTCGCCGACGCCGCTCCAAGCCCCGCCACATCAATACCGACACTGGTGTCGAAAATAGTCCGGATGGTGCCGAATATGAATAGAACCCCGGTCAGCTCACCTTCGAGCAGGATGAACAGGAAGATGGGCAGGACAGCCCAGATGAGCAGGCGACGGATGGATATCCGGAGGAGGACAACTATATGCCCCCCTCCGAGGATGAGATTAGCCTCGGCGACGACGAGTTCGGCATACCTAAGGACCCCGTGGAGCAAGAGTGCTTCAAGCGCCGGCTTATGGCCACTGGGAGAAGCCTAAAAAAGAAGCAGCAACAACTCCAAGCTGATCAAGACCTGCTCACAGACAGATGGACTGAAGTCCTGGCAGCTGAGGAATACTGACTCGAGCGCCAGACGGCTGACCGGCCACCTCGTGGCCGGGATAAAATGACATATCAGTCCGAATACCAGCCTGCACCCCCACGCCAATACACTATAGCCCGGGGAAACAGGCAAGACCTGCAAGATATACTGGAAAACAAGGCAGGACAGCCAAGATCGATCTACGGGTCGCGAGGGCGCGCCCCAACACGTGACGATGATTGTCACGCCGGATAAACTATGAACAAGTCCGTCCGGGCCGAACATAGCCACCCGGACTCATTCGAACTGCGTAGCCACATAGCCCGGCATAGAGGCGCAGCACACCCCCTCTTCTTCACTGACGAAGTGATGGATCATGAATTTTCAAAAGGGTTTAAACCCGTAAACATCGAATCATACGATGGCACAACAGACCCCGCAGTATGGATCGAAGATTTCCTTCTCCACATTCACATGGCCCGCGGAGACGATCTACATGCCATCAAGTATCTCCCCCTCAAACTCAAAGGACCAGCCCAGCATTGGCTAAACAGCCTACCAGCAAATTCCATTGGCAGTTGGGAAAACCTGGAGGACGCGTTCCTCGACAACTTCCAGGGCACATATGTGCGACCACCGGATGCTGATGACCTGAGCCACATTACCCAACAGCCCGGAGAGTCAGCCAGGAAATTCTGGACTCGGTTCCTAACCAAAAAGAACCAAATAGTCGACTATCCGGACGCTGAAGCCCTGGCGGCCTTTAAGCATAATATCCGTGATGAGTGGCTCGCCCGACACCTCGGCCAGGAACAACCAAAGTCCATGGCGGCCCTCACGACACTGATGACCCGCTTTTGCGCGGGCGAGGACAGCTGGTTGGCTCGCAGTAGCACCACGCCACATTCCGGCACGTTGGATGTCTGCAACAATAACGGCAAGCCACGGTGCAACAGACATAAGCGACAGAACAACGGCGACAATACTGAAGATACGACAGTCGAGGCCGGATTCAGCGGATCCAAATCCGGTCAGCGGAAAAAGCCGTTCAAAAGAAACAATCAGGGACCATCCATTCTGGACCGCATACTTGAACACTCGTGCCAAATTCACGGCACCACGGATAAGCCAGCCAACCACACTAACAGAGACTGCTGGGTGTTCAAACAGGCCGGTAAAATAAACGCCGAAAACAAGGACAAGGGGCTGCACAGCGACGATGATGAAGAGCCCCGGAGTCCGAACATAGGAGGATAGAAGAAATTTCCTCCCCAGGTGTAAACGGTCAACATGATCTATGCCACCCATATTCCCAAACGGGAACGGAAGAGAGCACTACGGGACGTTGATGCAATGGAGCCAGTCGCCCCAAAATTCAACCCATGGTCAGCCTGTCCGATCACCTTCGATCATAGGGATCACCCTACCAGCATCCGTCACGGCGGTTTAGCCGCATTGGTCCTAGACCCAATCATCAACGGACTCCACCTCACGCGAGTCCTTATGGATGGCGGCAGCAGCCTGAACCTGCTTTATCAGGACAAAGTGCGCAAAATGGGCATCGACCCTTCAAGGATCAAGCCCACCAAAATCATAACACAAGGCTCGTTGCACGGGCTCCATAACACTGGAAGTGGTCTTCGGATCTCCGGATAACTTCCGAAGCGAGGAGTTAATCTTCGATATCGTCCCTTTCTGCAGTGGCTATCACGCACTGCTTGGACGAACCGCATTTGCTTGATTCAATGCAGTACCACACTATGCATACCTCAAGCTCAAGATGCTAGGACCATGTGGGGTCATAACAGTTAACGGAAACATGGACCGCTCTCTGCATACAGAAGAGCACACTGAAGCCCTCGCAGCAGAAGTACAATGCAGCCTTCTCCGGCAAACCACCATTCCGGTGACAACAACCCCGAACACCATCAAGCGAGTCCAGAGTACCCCGCAACAGGATCGCCAGGCACGCCAAGAGCACGACTAGCAGTCCGGCCTCCGCTCAAGCCCCATCAAAGCAGCATTCCTACCACGCGTACAAAATTACGCACTTAAAATACCATGGGCATAGGCGAAGGCGCAATAGTGACTTAGTCAACAGTGCGGCCAAACCACAACATACTTTAATAACCCCCCTTTACCTTTCAGGACACTGCTTTCGGGCAGCCTCTTCAGAAGAGCCGGATTGACGGACTAACACAAGAGAGAAAACCAAGGAGGCAACAGGCTTTGCAGAGAAAGGGAATACCCAGGTGGAATCTATTCACAATTGTTATACCTATTTTATATATACCTACATGCAGCCCGCCCTTGGATAGGACATGTTAAATAGTCCTATTTACTTCTGCTTAAACGCATTCATTGTAAACACACGCTTAAACGTATTTTTCATCAATGGGAGATAATATGTAGCGTTAGCTTATTATTCCTATTCGCACATTTTTCCTATAAATGTTTATTTAATATTGCATCCGTACACCTTGGTATGTTCAGTTTGCCAGGGGCTTCTTATGGCGCCCCATAATACGGCAAGACAAGTCCGAACACTTTCAACAGTGCGGCACCCTGAACTTATAGCATTATATGCATCAGCTCCGAATCATGTCTTGGGTTAATAGTTGGGTTTGCCCAGCTCCCTTGTTTTGGTACCTTATGTTCCGTTATATCGGCTAAGGTAGCGCATGGAGAACTACTGCGATTGTGTCCTGGTTCTTCCGGACGAGCACCTTAGTAGAGAAATCTGAAAATAGACCGGAATGATATGGCGTGAGCTGGTCGCTGTTCGAGAGGTCTTAAAATCCTTAAAGATTTTTTCCGCTTTATGCGAGGAATCGGCCTCGTCCGATTTAGGCGTACATAGAGCCCCAATTCGACTTTCCGAATTCTAGGGGCTTCGCCGAAATTTAAAATTGTAGACTTCTATGGCTAAGTGAAGGTTATAAAGCCGCATAGTCTGATTGCCTTGTTCGTTGTGCCAAACACCTCCTTCATGGACCAAAAATTTGGATAAAAGAGTGTTTTGGGTTTTCCACGAACACCCCAGTACTGGTTACGTGGGGGCGGAAGCCGACGACTGGCCTACTTTCAGAATTTTATAAACAGCCGCACAGAAGGTAATATTTTAAATCAAATCAAAGCGCTACATAGCACAAATAACTTCGTCTTTATATTACAAAAATGACAGAAGTACATTCACTCAAGGATCGTGTTCTTGGTACATTCTTCGGCCACGAGACGAGCGCCCTTCATAATGCCATCATAATATTTTTCGGGACAGCACTGCGCCTTGCCCTCCGGCGGCCCGTCCTTCACCAGCTTCTCCGCATCCAGCTTGCCCCAATGCACCTTCGCACGGGCAAAAGCCCGGCGGGCACCCTCAATGCAAACGGATCGCTTGATCACTTCTAGCCGCGGACAGGCATTTACCATCCGCTTGATCAGGCCGAAGTAGGTAGTGGGTAGGGGCTCACCAGGCCACATCCGGACTATGAAATCTTTCATAGCCACTTCGGCCGCCCTGTGGAGTTCAACCAACTGCTTCAGTTGGTCACTTAGAGGCATTGGATGTTCGGCTCCAGTATACTGGGACCAGAACAGCTTCTCTGTTGAGCTCCCCTCCTCGGCACGGTAGAACTCTGCGGCATCTGATACGCCACGTGGCAGATCTGCGAATGCCCCTGGAGAGCTCCGAATTCAGGTAAGTAAAAGAAACGCCTCCTCCACATGCTTGATTTGCATAAAGAATATCTTACCCGCCACTATTTTCTTAGCCGCCTGGATTTCCTGCTGGGCCTTTTCGGCTTCGACCTTGGCGTCTTTCATACTCGCAAGGGCCTTCGCAAGCTCAGACTCCTTCGTCTTGAGGTCACGCTCCAAGGACACGAACTTCTTGCCGAGATCCTGGAGCTCTTGCTGTACCTCGCCCACCCTAGCATTCTGCTTTTCGCGCTTAATGTGCTCTAGGGCTGCCTTGTCTTCGGCCTCAGATAGCGCCTTCTTCAAGGATGCCACTTCAGTTGTGGCCCCTATTTCAAAGTCACGACGCTTTGCCGTTAGAATCACCAATTTTGCCTATTTTTTATGATATAAGAACGGGGTACCACAAACCTTTGTTCTCTTCGAGCTGCCTCTTCGTGAGGCCGAGCTCTCCCTGTGCCTGCTCCAGGTCCCGTTTAAGTCCGGCGACGTCGGCCGTGCGAGCAGCAGCGGCAAGCAGCACCGCCTGCTTAGTCACACGCAAAATTACTATTTGACTCCTGCGGATTTAATTTGACCCTTCGTTTGGCTTTTCTTTCCGAACACCAAACAGAGTATCAGGGGCTACTACCTATCGGGTGGTAATTTCACACATTCTTGATTACTTACCTCAAAGCCTGTTAGGAGGCTGGTGCAGGCTTCGGTTAGTCCGCTTTTGGCGGACAAAACCTTCTAAATCACCGCACTCATAAGAGTACGATGCTCTTCATCCATGGAAGTGTCGCGAAGCGCCTCCAGTAGACTATCTGACGCCTCAAGCGTAATGGAAGTCCTCGGCACGGACGACTCGCCCTCCCTAGCGAGGGGCTGCCTGCCCGAATCCGGAACCATTGGAGGTTCCGGCACAGTATCCGGCTGAGAGCCCGTCTTGCTGCGGCTCTCGTCGGCACAATCCGCGGGGATCTTATACCCCGTGTGCTTGACGTCTGGAGTTCCGCCTTGGGGAGTCTCCAGAGTCACCTCCCCCTGCTCTGGGAGGCTTTGGGACAACACCTCCGTGTCATCGCAGGCCGAGGAGTAGTGCCGTTGAGAGTGAGTTCATCGTTGAATCACTCAAGGACCCATCCGAAGATGATACCTCGGGATGGATCCTTGCCGGACTGCATATATGTTCGGTGTTATAACAAGACTATGAAGCGAAGTCGCACTAAAGTACAATAGAGTGCGGATGCTTACGATCATACTAGGGGCTTCCCCCTGGGCCACCTCTCCTCCTCGCTATAGGCAGCAGTGGTGGAGTAATCCGGAAGGGACGCCTTTCCCTTCTTGGGCGTCCTAGCCTCCCCCTCCGGGGCGGCTTTCCTCTTCTTCTCCTCCCTGGTGCGGGGAGGCAGAGTTTCCTCGTGTTTCCCCCTCCTCCATGGGAGGAATCTGCCTCGTCGTCTTCGGACGACGAGGGTATGATGGCCTTGCGCCAGGTACCCTTCTCGCCCCCCTGGCCAGCCTTCTTAGGCCCCCATCCTCTCTGGATGGGGTGGCCCCTTCGTCTTCTTCCTCCCCTTCAGGGGAGGAGTGTGCCTCGTCGTCTTCGGACGAGGCGTCCGGTACAACCTTACGTCGGAGACCCTTCCTAGTCCCCGGGCCCTTCTTTTCGGCCTTCTTCTCCGGTGCCTTGTAGGGCGCCAGAACTAGCATCTCCGTCAGGAGAGCATCTGCTGGACCTTCTGGCAGTGGAGCCGGACAGTCAATCCGCTCCGCCGTCTCCACATACTCCTTATCAAATACACACACAATGACTTAAGATTCCCCCATGAATATATTGGGAAAAACTAAATCCGGTGGTAGTTAGAAAACTCACCAGACGGGGGAGCCGCGTGGCATGAAGTCCACGGTCCTCGGATGTGGGAGGAGGTGCTTCGGAGGCCTTGAACAACACCTTCCATGTGTCTTTGTGCGTCATGCCGTAGAGCTTTTGAAGCGTCTGGTGTTCGGCCGGGACAAACTCCCACAGATTGAATACCCGTCTTTGGCACGGAAGAATCCGACGGACAAGCATGACCCGAACCACGTTGACAAGCTTGATTTTCTTGTCCTTCATGTTCTTGATGCAGTTCTGAAGTCCGGTCAGCTCCGCAGGCTCACCCCAGGCCAGGCCCTTCTTTTCCTAGGAGGTGAGCCGCATGGGGATTCCGGGTCGGAATTCGGGGGCCGCCACCCAGTTGGCGTCGCGCGGCTTGGTGATGTAGAACCACCCCGATTGCCACCCTTTCACGGTCTCCGCGAAGGAGCCATCAAGCCAGGTGACGTTAGGCATCTTTCCCACCATGGCCCCTCCACACTCCGCTTGCTGGCCGCTCACGATCTTCGGCTTCACGCAGAAGATTTGTGGCCACAAGCCAAAGTGAGGCTTGATGCGGAGGAAGGCCTCGCACACGACGATAAACGCCGAGATGTTGAGGACGAAATTTGGGGCTAGATCATGGAAATCTAGCCCGTAGTAGAACATAAGCCCGCGGACGATGGGATGAAGTGGAAATCCCAGTCCACGGACGAAGTGGGCGAGAAACACGACCCTCTCGTGGGGTTCCGGAGTTAGAATGATCTTCCCGTCGTCCGGTAGCCGGTGCGTGATGTCTACGGCCAAGTATCTGGATGCCCAAAGATTCACAATATGCTTCTCCTTCACGGTGGAGGCCACCCACTTGCCTCCTGCTCCGGACATGTTTAGCTATGCGGAGAAGGCTTGGGCTAGGGCACTGGAGCTCGAGGAGGCAAGGATGAGCAAAGAAGGAAGAAGGCATGGGTAAAAATGGGGAACCCTTATCCCTTTATAAAGGCGACGAAAGCGGTGCGCCTCCCCACTTGCCCGCTGAGAATCGCTTATTTCCCAAGCGCCACGATTGATGGTGCGATTGGGTTACCCATACCCGTATTGATGGGAATCCCGTGATAAGGGGACATGATCTCTGCTTTGACAAGACGTGCCGAGGAAACCGCCTCACAATATGCGCTGTGGCTAGTTGTGAGAAGACGGTTCGAATAATGACCCGACCGTAGTGTCATGTCACGTTGTCTAAAGCTGTCAGCAGATTACATTTGTGAAATATCATTCTCTCTACGGTGGTATGTGAAGATCATCTTGCAGATCCGGACACGATCTAAGTGTTTGATAATTACTATGGAGTATTCGAAGATGGAACCCGCCTTGCAATGCCGAAGACGAACTGCGCCCCGGACTCATCGTCATTGAAGCCTGGTTCAGGGGCTACTGAGGGAGTCCTAAATTAGGGGGTATCCGGACAGCCGGACTATATACTTTGGCCGGACTATTGGAGCGTGAAGATACAAGACCCAAGACTTCGTCCCGTGTCCGGATGGGACTCTCCTTTGCGTGGATGATAAGCTTGGCGATCCGGATATTATATTTCCTTCTTTGTAACTGACTCCATGTAAACCCTAGCCCTCTCCGGTGTCTATATAAACCGGAGAGTTTAGTCCTTAGAAGGACGATCACAATCATAATCATCATAGGCTAGCTTCTAGGGTTTAGCCTCTACTATCTCGTGGTAGATCAACTCTTGTAATACCCATATCATCAATATCATTCAAGCAGGAAGTAGGGTTTTACCTCCATCAAGAGGGCCCGAACCTGGGTAAACATTGTGTCCCCTGCCTCCTGTTACCATCGGCCTTAGATGCACAGATCAGGACCCCCTACCCGAGATCCGACGGTTTTGACACCGACACCCCCCTTTAACGTGCAAGCGACTTGCATGAGAAGGGGGCGACCGTCGGGCCTGCCCGTGGTTAAGCTTCATAGGTCCCTACGAGTTAGCTTGTGGAGGAGAATATGATCCCGAACCGCTCTTGCTGCCTGTCCATTGATCTTTCCACAAGAAGATGAAGGCACTAAGAACCTGGTGAAGGGACGTGCGTGGGGCAGGCCGCGAGCCAAAGCTCGATCTCTTAGATTTGTTAGTGTTGCAGGGACGGACCCGAGCACAAGCGTCGTGCAGGCATGTGTAGCCCCGGTTGAGGGATGAGAAAAAGGCAGGTCAACAATGCGGAGAGGCCACGAGAAGTAATAGACCTCCAAGCATGCGGATGCTAACCATAAAGCAACTCATGGAAGAAGGTAAGCCAGTTCTTATGGATGCAAGAAGGATACACGCTGCAGGTACGGACCCACGTGGCTTTGGGATAGTGCAACCCGAGGGGCGCCCCCAACTAAACGAACTAAAAGGTGTTGCCTGGTATCGTTGGTAAAGAGACGTGGGAGTAGTAGAAGACGTGTGCTACAGAAGCCGCTCCTCATGAGACGACGCCCTGGCCCTGATCCTCGGGAGGCTCTGGAGGTCCAGGGGGGCTTGTGAGGATCCATCACCATCTCCGAACCGCTCGGCGCCTGGCCTCCTGAGCTGTAAGGACGCCCCGCATGTGGTGCTGGGATGCGGCAGCCGCGTCTAGCAGATAGAAGGGCATGAAAACGTAGCTATGAGAGGGACCCTCACATCGACCAACATGGGACGGCCAGAAGAGCTCCTGAGACGCTGCCGTGTTGAGACCAGGGATGTCAACGCATACGTGTAGCTCCTCATCCTCGCCTGTGCAGGGAGCCACGTCGGGTGGTGGGCGGCGACCGCCCCGCATAGATCTTGCCTCCTGGATCTCCTTGACTGCCTTGGTGATGAACTCCTGAGCGCCTGATGCCTCGCGCCTTGGGCTTTCTTCATGGAGGCGCGCGCTGAAGCACGCCTCCGCATGGTACCCGAGCGCCTCCCTCGTGACGTTGGCCAGGTCATAGGCCCTCTAGAGGAGAGCCCCTGAGCCCAACCTGAGAGGGGCGTCGGGCATGCCTTCCTATGCGAGAGGGGAAGGCGCCCCATCCGCGGACGCACGGCTTGAGGCGGCATCACTGGACGCCCCTCCCTCCTTAGATCCTTGGTGGAGCAGCTACTTCTTCTTCTTGGGAGCAGCCTCTGGAGGGTAGGGAGCGCCCTCATCGTCTGGGTTCTCCACCGATGTAGCCTGGTAGGCGTGCTCGAGAGAGCACATCACGTCCTTCTCTTCGCAGGTGACCGTGATGATGCCGCAGTTTCCTGGCATCTTGGGGATGTTGTAGCCATGGTGGTTGACTGCCATGAACTTGGCCAGGGCCGGGTACCCGAGGATGGCATTGTATGGGAGACGGATGTCGGCGTCGTCGAAGTCGATGAGCTCGGTGCGGTAGTTGTCGTGCTTGCCGAAGGTGACAAGGAGGTGGACCTGCCATAACAGGGTGGTGGAGCCATTGCTAATTCCTGAGAAAGGCTTGGTAGGCTGAAGCTGGTGGTATGGCACTTGGAGCCTGTTGAACGTCTGGACAGAGAGAACATTGAACCCTGCGCCGCCATCGATGAGTGTCTTGGTGACGAGTACGTTGTTGATGATGGGCGAGCAAAGCATTGGGAGCGCGCCGGCTATGGTCGTGCACTTGAGCTGGTCGGAGGAGTCGAAGGTGATGGCGTACTTGGACCACCTGAGCGGGCGCATTGCCTCGAGCTTGGGTAGGGCGGCGTTCACCTCATGCACAAACTGCTTGAAGATGTAATGGGAGGCTCGGGCCTGGGAGCCGCCCAAGATGTAGGCGATGGCACGAGGCTCCTGGAAGCCCCCAGACCCCTCGTCCTGGTGGTGGTCCTCGTTCCTTCTTGGTGGCGGCGGCAGGGGAGGAAGACCAGCGTTGCTCTAAGGACGGTCCTGGCGAGGCTGATCCCTCCAAGCACCCTCACGAGGTTGGCCCTGCCAGTGGTCCTTCTGAGGCTGGTCGCGCCACTCCTGACGATGGTCATGTCCGTCCCAGCGTCCTCCACCTTGTCCTCCTCCACGACCACAGCCTCGATCATTGCGCTCACGGCGACGACCGAGGTGCCTGTCACGGATGGCCCTGAGCTCCTGGCAGTCATTGGTGTTGTGGCTGTGCACATTGTGGAAGACACAGCATGGGCGGCTGCCCTTGGATGACTCTGGGCGATCGCAGCCGTGCTTCATCTCTGGTTCATCCGCGAGTACGGCCGGCCCCTTGTACTTCACGTCCTTGGCCTTGGACTTCTTGTCTTCTGGGTCTGCGCCTGGGAGCTCGAGGAGGGAGAGGCGTCCCTCCTCAGCTCTCACACACTTTGTTGCCATGTTGAACATCTCCAGGGCCGTGCATAGGTCTTCGTGTATGGCGAGCTCCTCCTTCATCTTGACGTTGCGGACACCATCAGTGAGCGCCGAGATGATGGCTTCGTCCGACACCTTGGGGATCTTGAGGCGAACGTTGTTGAATCGCTGGATGTACTTCTGCAGGGTTTCCCCTGGCTGCTGCTTGATGCGTCGCAGGTCGCCCGTGGCCGGAAGGCGGTCACGAGTGCCCTGGAAGTTGGCGATGAAGCGCTCCCGCATTTCGTCCCAGGAGGAGATTGATCCCGTGGGGAGGTTCAGGAGCCACGAGCGTGCGCCGTCCTTGAGGGCCATGGGGAACCAGTTCGCCATTACCTTCTCGTCGCTGCTGGCCACCTTGATGCTCATCTCTTAGAGCTGCAGGAACTCTGCAGGGTCGGGGGTGCCTTCGTAGCGTGGAGGCAGGTCGGGCTTGAACTTCCCTGGCCAGACGAAGCTACGTAGATCCAGGGTGAATGCACGGCACCCTGCTATCGTCACGGGAGCCTGCCGTGGAGGTGGAGCTTGGTCTTGGCGTTCGCGCACCGCCACCATAAGAAGTATGCATTACTGACGTGGCGGTGCTGGGAGCGCACGGGCATCTTCTTGTGGCCACTGGACCACCTGGCAGCTTGCCTCATCGCGTGCGGGTGCCCGATGTTGTGGATCACGTCGGGGGGCCTCCCGCCTTGGCTCGATGATGGCATCCTGCCTGGGAGGTGGAGGAGGCACCCTGTGAGCTACGTCTCCTACAGCAGGAGGTGGTTGAGGCAGCGAGCGAGACAACGCAACAGAATCTCTAGCAGTGCTGACGAGCTCGGTGATGCGGTCGAGCGAGTCCTCGTAGAGGTTGTCGACCGGGCGGTAGCGCAGGAGCTCGCGTGCCATGAGCAGCGCAGCCTACACATTCGTCAGGCCACGACGAGCATGGGAGGACGAAGCAGCTGGAGTCAGCGACGGAGTAGCGGTGTGCCTGTTGCGGTGCACGGAAGGGTGCAGCGAAGAGACCTATTGCTCGTGGCCCGTAGGTCCCGTGGTGGCATTTGCCACCGGTGACGGGGGTCGGCAAGGGCATCCGTCGCCCGCCAGTGCTGTCTGAGCAACGCGGGCAGCAAGGGTGGCCCGACGCTCAGCATAAGCTCGACGCGTGTTAGTTATGGAAGTGGTGGAGCAGCAGTGAATCGACCAAAGAAAGAGAGGCTCTGATGCACCCCTACCTAGCGCGCCAAATGTGGGATTTTGGGTTCTACAAACCCGTGAGAGGTTCGAACTATGGGGTGCATGCGGAGATCTCAACCCCTCCAGTCTGCCTACTTGCAAATCTGATAGCCTAGCGCGACGAACTCGAAGGAAAGGGGACACATCAATTTACCTAGGTTCGGGCCACCTTGCAGTGTAAAACGCTACTCCTGCGTTGTGGTGGATTTGCCTTGTGGGGCTGAGGATGAACTATTACAGTGATGAACAACCTCAGGAGGTGTGTTCTTGAGCTCAGGTGAGCTGGTGAGGGTGGAATGGATTTGGTCGACTTGATCTATCGTCCATGGTGGTGGCTAGGTCCTATTTATAGTGGCCTTGGTCCTCTTCCCAAATGAAGGCGGGAAGGGATCCCACAATAGCCAAATTTGAAGGGAGACAACTAGTACATCTTATCCTGATGAAAGTGGTCTTCGCCTGCAAAAGCCTCTGGTCGTGACACCATGGTGGGCTCGGTGATGACCTCCATCCTGCCGTCGTGGACGTCTTGGTCTTGTTGCACGGGAATGGAATCCTTTGGCTGCTTCCTCGGGACTCCATGCCTGCTGCTTGCCTCCTTTGCACCAAAGAGGAAACTGGTACACTGCGCCCGCTGGCGCCCATCTAGCCTTGGTCGTCATGGCTCACATCACCCGAACCTCTTGAGGTGAGCCTTCCATGGAAATCTCCGCTCCTCGGGAGCCGGCCTGAGGAGGCTGCTCCCTTTGGAGGTCTTGGTGTCGTCCGCCTCACGAGGCATGGCCCCTCGCGAGGGTCTTGAGTTGTCGATGTCCAAGTTGGGCCGTGCCAGGCCATCAATGGAGCCACACCGCAGTTCACAGGCAGGCAAGTCTGGGTACCCCCGTTCCCAGAACGCCGACAAACCTATTGACCCAGTGCCCAGTGCCACTTGCTATTTTTTGCTTGTTTTTTACATCACAGGATATCAATATCAAACGGAGTCCAAACACCATGAAACTTTTTGTAGATTTTTTATGGACTGGAAGACATCCAAAGGGCTAGAGCAGCACCTGGGTGGTGCCCCGAGGAGGGCACAACCCACCAGGGCGCGCACATGTGGGTTGTGCCCACCTCAGTGGCCTTCCGCACCCCTTCTTCGCCCTATAAATTCCCAAAATATTCCAAAAACCCTCGGGGTAACCCTAGATCGGAAGTTCTGCCGTCGCAAGGCTCTGTAGCCACGAGAAACCAATCTAGACCTTGTTCCGGCACTCTGTCGGAGGGGGAGATCATCACCGGTGGCCATCTTCATCATCCCGGCGGCCACCAAGATGAGGAGGGAGTAGTCCACCCTCAGGGCTGAGGGTTTGTACCAGTAGCTATGTGTTTAATCTTTCTCTCTCTCTCTCTCTCTCTTGTTCTTGAGATGTCAGGATCTTGATGTATCATGGGCTTTGTTAATATAGTCGGATCATATGGTGTTTTCCCTTCTCTATCTTGTTGTGATGAATTGACTTTTCCCTTTGAGATTTTGTTTTATCAGATTGAATAATTTTATGGATTTGAGAGCACTTGATATATGTCTTGCGTATGAATACTCGTGGTGACAATGGGGTATCATATTGATTCACTTGATATGTGTTGACACTCAACTTCTGGATTCCCGAGGTAACATTGGGGTAATCTATGCATAGGGGTTGATGCACGTTCTCATCTTTGTTTCTCCGGTAGAAATCTTGGGGAACTCTTTGAGGTTCTTTGTGTTGGATTAAGTATTATGACTCTGAAATTACTTGGTGTTATTTTAGTACGAACTCTTGGATAGATCAATCAGAAATAATAGCTTCGAGGTGGTTTCGTACCCTACAAACGATTTCTTCTTATGTTCTCTGCTAGATAGGAACTTTGGAGTGATTCTTCATCGCACGTTGAGGGATGGTTATATGATCCAATTATATTAGCATTGTTGAGAGATTGCACTAGCGAAAGCACGGACCCTAGGCCTTATTTTCAAGCATTGCAATACCGTTTGTGCTCTGTTTTATCACTTGCTACCTTGCTACTTTTATTTATTCAGACTATAAAAATATATTTCTACCGTCCATATTACACTTGTATCACCATCTCTCCGTCGAACTAGTGCACCTATACAATTTGCCATTGTATTGGGTGTGTTGGGGACACAAGAGATTTATTGTATTTGGTTGCAAGGTTGTTTGAGAGAGACCATCTTCATCCTACACCTCCCACGGATTGATAAACCCTAGGTCATCCACTTGAGGGAAAATTGCTACTATCCTACAAAACTCTGCGCTTGGAGGCCCAACACGAGTCTACAATAATAAAGTTGTGTAGTAGACATCATTCACCGGGTGCATCTAAGCTCTGGTTCATAATTGAATTGTCACTCATAAGGCCCCTTTCCGGGAAATATTTAGCCTTTAGAATAGTTTCACAAAGTGAGTCTAGATTGTCAATGAGGCGCCAAACTTATTTCGCAAAAGTGTCATATTAAAGCAATGAATATCCCTAAACCCCACACCATCTTTGTTCTTTGGTATGCACATCTTCCATCAGGCAAACCAATGCATATTTCTTTGAGTTGCGTCATCACCCACCAAAAATGAGACATCGCATATGTGATTCCTTTGCAACAAAAAACCCAGGAGTTTTAAAGACATACATCGCATAAGTTGACAGTTTTATAACTATATTTTTAGGAATCTGGTTCTAGCTTCCTTTCATCTTGCTCTCTAAATTGCTCTCCGGATAAAGAAAATCGAATCCAATATGTGCAAAGATAATTTTATAACTATATTTTTAGATTTGGAAGCTAAACCGATACGTTGGAATGCGAAAATAAATATGGCATACATCAGGTTATATCGGGTTGGATTAAGTCGGGCACGCCTCCTATTCTATTAACGTTCTTATGGGGGGTCGTTGCTTCTCGGTTCTAAGTTCCAACCCCTTTTGGTGTGTTGCCATTGGTCGGCTAGGAGGCCATTGGGGCGGTTGGTTCTCATCCAGTTCGAGTGATAGTCATGTGGGTTTGGTTTGTCTGGTTTACTATTACCTTGGTCATCATGCGGTCATGTGATGTTGCCTAACGAACTCCCCCGCCAAGGGATGGGTGTGGAATAACACGGAATGGACGTAATCATTCGCATCCGACAAAAGACTCTTTCAAATAGTTATCCTCACTTTTATTTGTGTTTGTTTTTTGCACCAATGGAGCAACGGGTGAGAGGTTACCTGGGCGGACTTTGAAGAAGCGAAGGAAAAGTGGGCGGAGGAGGGCTCGATGGACAGAGCCATGGAAGAGGACCTGTCGTGATCCGACTGCGATGGGATCCTAGACCCTTCTACTTGTTGTCTTGGTTGCTCGGAGCAGAGGGGTTCTCGTAGCCAGCAAGAAGTGCAAGGCATCGATCGACGAACATTGGGATGATGTTGCCATGGTTGAGAAGGAGAGCAATGCTATATAACCAACATGGGCATATGCTTTCTATGGATAAGCATGTCGGCTCAATGTTAGTTGTCTCCATGTCGCGGTGCTTTGTTATGGCGTTTACGTATGCTTTTGCTTGTGCATAATGTGATATGGAATGTCGCGCTCTGCTTTAGTCGTGGGCTACATGAGCATGTCAGACATTTGTCCTTCGTCTCCATTTCTTGCTCTAGTCGGGTAGTGTGTGATGGGAGTCGGTTGTTGTTTACTTCCATGTACAATGCTTTATAATCGGTGCATGCACCTGGCACGATCTATGCAAATGAGCGCTCAGTGTATGTCCATAGGGACCTTTTTAACGTGGTTGCTCGAATACGAAAGGTTGTGACGGAGCACCATTGCATATAAGGGTGTAGTAGGTAGTAATAGTCCTGCTTAACCTCATGGTTATCTGTCATTAGTAAATAGAAGGCAGATATAAATGCCATATATATGTCATAGTAAATACAAGGAAAATATAAATACCATACAAATATAATTGTTTGCATGCAATTCAGGAGCAACATCTTTCGAATAGCTTACGTAACTTCTCGGATGTTTTTGTTTTTTTTGCTTTCATGGATCATTCATAAAATAGGTTGGTCATAAGTTGATTACCTTCTTGGTTGCAAGCAAGACCCAAAAAGTAAGCAATGTATTAGAAAGAAGTACTTAGTGAACCATCTCAAAAGCAGGATGTTAACTCATGCAACGTAAGCACGAGCCGCCCCACCAGGGCCAGAGCACGCCAACCGTCCAGCGCTATAATGAAAATAGTCCGGGCAGGAAGAGCCCCTCTGCATCCGAGCAAGACGAATGAGTGAAACGGGTCCAATAATGTTATCCTGTGATGCATCAGGGTCCGACTCCACGGTGTGTGTCGTGGAATTGTCACGGCAGAAGTCCTAGTGTGAGGACTTAGTTGTCAGGCCATGCATCCATGTGGTAGCTTGACAGGGGTTGATCAGGATGAGAGATGCGAGGCGGATTAACACACAAGACAAGGGTTTAGACAGCTTTGGGCCCCGGGAAACATCATCGGGTAATAACCCAACATGCTATTTTTGGCTAGGTCTCGTTATTCTCATGAGGGAGTCGCCGCATAAACCAACCCTCCTAATTGTTTCTAGCCTTCAAGATTGCTCCCCCCCTTTTCGGGTGCCCTGCCCCTCCTTATATATGTTGAAGGGGCGGGTTACATGACTAGTCCTAGTAGGACTAGGACTATTCTATAACAAGCGGAATCCTAGTCTTGCCCCCTTAAGGGAAAACTCCTTATGCCTTTCCTCGTAAATTGGCCCACCATAGCATGAGCTGGCGTCTGGGCCTTGGGCCTTGTTGTCCATCTGACCCGCCTGCCAGGCCACCAGTGAGTCACAATGTTCAGGCGGGTTGCCCGTAAACCGCCAGGTCCGGGCGGGTCGCCAGTGAGTCGTCAAGCTCCAGCCGGGTCATACATCTGACGGGTTACACCGCGGGGTATATCCCCGACATTAGCCCCTAGTTTAGCTTGGATTTATCCCTGGTAAATTTATGCTGCAAAATAAACACAGGAGCAAATTTGATAGGTTGTGCTCTAGTTAGAATTTTTCCTGAGCCGGCACCTGATCATCCTTAAGTTCTTGTCATATCCTCTTGGATGCGTGTTCATATCTCATAGCAAATCTCCTTTAGCAGATGTGTTCAAACATTGCCAATGCAAAAAAATCCGGGCACTTCTTCTGAAAAATCTGGGTCAATAGCCAGCTTCATATTCAATTTGGTGACATTGGTTTCTTGTAGAGAAATATTATAAGAAATAATCCATTTGAGTCGGTTTCCAAAGCTCTGTCTTAATAAACATATTGGACTCAAGATTCATCTGGTGATCCGCCGATTTAAGGATGTAGAGGCTGGCGAGTTATAATTGCCAAAACTGCCGGTTTATAAATATTGATAGCACCGGGTCATAACTGTTGCTAACACCAAGCTTGAAATTGTACCTCCTTTATATGCATATCACCTATAGCCCTCAAGTCTTAAAAGGGAGTGTAGTAACAGCTTAAGACTTGCTTCAATATAAATGTTGCAACCTTGAAGAAATCCAGGTTGTTCATCTCAATCACTAGTCAAAATTGAATATTCCACATATGTAGCCCCCAAGTGCCGGGTTGTCATGCTTGCAGCAACCTGGGACTTGTAATTGCATTATGCTCATAAAAACTTCAACCAGTGTAGCCCCCAAGGGCCGGGTCATTATGCAATAATGAGCAGGGATTTTGTAGATATGATCATGTAGACTTGAACAACAACATGTAGCCCCCAAGGGTCGGCTCAGCAAGACAATACTGAGCTAGGACTTTATATATACTTCATTGAAAATAACATCATATGATATAGCCTCCATCTTAGGGCTTGAACCCATGTCCGCAAGGTTAAGAGCCTTGTGCTCTACCAACTTAGCAATATATCCTTCAATATAATGGATTAAGGCTTGTGTACTTTGAATATTTGACAGGAGCAATTGGTAGCCCCCAAGGGCCGGCTCATTACGGTGTGATGAGTCGGGTCTTCAACAAGGCAAGTAAAAATGACTTTGCATTAGCCCCCAAGTGCCATGGTGCATGCTTGCAGTGACATGGGACTTGCATATTTGAGTAATCTCAACTTGAATATGTAGCCCCCAAGTGCCGGGTTGTAAGCCTGCAGTGACTCGGGACTATTCCTTCCATTGGAGAATAAAGCATATCCATTGATAAAGACATAATAGCCATTGCGCTGAAGCAACTTTGAAAACCTCAATCATAATACTGGTCATTGATAACCATAATAAAAATCCAGCCATGTTGGCTATTCAAGATTTGAATAATATAACCTGGTTTGAAAACTGGTTCCCGCAATATAAACTAGTATATCCATGCATATATGATGCATGCTATGATGATGATGTATGTGTACGATAACAGAGTAAAAAGTGTCAGCTTTTGAAGCTTGAATCTTACTTTAATGAAACTAGCATGATAGCCATTGGTTTATCCTCGCTTTCTGTAAGCCGGCTCTCACATGACCCAATCGATGTTTTAACCAGGATAAGTTCAGGGTCCATATGGATTGACTTATCGAGAGTACACGATGGTTCGGAGTAGCATCTTGCAAACAGGCAGGTTTAACCAAGTTTCAATGAAGGCGTATTAATAGCTTGGGTTTATCCTCGCTATCCGTAAGTTGGTCGTCACATGACAAACCTCCGGTCTAACTTTAACAAGTTCAGGGTCTTATTTTAAAAGATTGACTTGCTAAAAACACGGCGGGTCATCCCAGGATTACCTAGGCGGAGTACCAATGACATACAGGTAGGATAACCCAGAAATTTTTGGTGAGTACACCTGGCATTCCAGGCCAATGAAGAGGGTAGTAACATTATGTTCTCATTCATGAATACACCTATGTTTGAATAGGAAGCTCCCAAATGACATATAATGAGCCTCAAGGCAGGATACCTATGTTTGAACTATGCAGTGCAACAAGTTCTCTTTGGTAATCCTTTAATTTGGGCAGGAAGCCCCCAAGTGATTTGTAATCATGGCATACAAGCCGGATCAAGAGGGTAATCATAGCTATGCTCAATGAGCAGGAAGCCCCCAAGTGACCAATGATATGATAAGCCAATAAGGCAGGATACCCATGTTTGAATCGCGCATAATGGTAGCAAGTTCTCTTTGGCAACCTTTAATTTTTCTGAGCACTTGAACTTGTGAGAAATGAATTCCCGTATGAGCTGGAATTGTTAAATCGGATATTGAGAGCTTCAAAGCTTTGCAAGACAGATTTCCATTGAGCCGGATTTTAAACCGGATATTGAGAGCTCCAAAGCTTTGTGAGAAAACAGATTTCCCTTGAGCCAGATTTTAAAGCGGATATTGAGAGCTCCAAAGCTTTGTGAGAAAACAAATTTCCCTTGAGCCGGAAATTTCTGACAGCCTTTAAATTGTCATCAATACGACAGTAGTCTCTGGGACCGGGTTATATTCCCTCCAATGACCCGGGGTTCTTGAATTCATTGAAACCACCAATTCTGCCGAGTCATGTCATTGTAACCCCCGATTCTCAAGGCGACTTGAGGAATTAGCTTGATATTCTCCATATTTGACTGTGATATAAATCAGTATGTGTCATTCAATAGCTCAGTGATATAATAGTCCCTTTTGTAATAGACAACTTGTCCTGCATTAGAGAACTTGCAAGCCAGGTTAATCGCTCTTTTAAAGAAAGCAATATGTAATATAAAAATATACTGGATGGATTTCACCTGATATGTTAGGCCAGAAATTATCCACCATGGAATTGATGATCACCATGGTGAAGCTGAAATCAATCATGGGTGAGCCGGCCGCGGCGTTGTAAGCCAGCGCGGGCGAGCGAGTCAATCGCAGGCGCGGTGAGCCGTGCAGACGGGCGAATCAATCACGTCATGTTGATGTAAATTGGGCCGTAAAAATGGCGGTTTGCACATATATTCGTCGAGCATCATGGCGCGAGATATACATCCATGACACGACCATTGCTCTTGCAGTGAACAATTATCCTGCATTAAAAAATATCATGAACCAGAGTACTTGTTCTTTGACAAAAAACAATATGTGCTAATAAAATAGACTTAGATGGATATCACCTGGTATTTTTTGTCCGATGACCATGGATAGTGGGGATCAAAACCATATCAAATCTCTGTCGTGACCCTAGCGGGTCACATCCTTGCCAAATCACCATCGCTGGTCGCAGCTTTATCTCACGGGTCAAAATCATCTCCGTTCACTGTGCCCATGAATGGTTGTTGCTTCTGTATTTGTCCTTTAATAATGTAGTCACGTGAATAGCTGATGAAAAGCATTGGTGGTCCCTTGTTTAATGGGCTCCCAGAACTAATCACGTTGGAGGTGGAGGCCTTTTGGTGGCTCACAGCGAGCCCGCGGTAGCAACTTTGGCGGGAGCAAAAGCATCTTGCTAGTGCAGACGAGGCCGCAGTAATGGCGGGTTAACAGGGCGGCACGACAGGTGGCTTCAGAGTCAGTCCAGCCCGCTCTAGGCGAAGCGGGCATCCTGGCGCGGAGGCAGTCAGCGGCGTCCAGTCAACTCAGCGTGTGGCAGCTGAGGCGGCCGCAGCAACGAAACCCGGCGGGGGCACCGCAACATGACAAAGCCAGCGGGCGGCTCGGCGTAAGAGTGATGCGAAGCCATGTTGGCTCAACAGCAGCGGTCGAGCAGGCCGCCGGCAAGACGGCTCTGCGGCAGAGGAGGTGCTCAAGGGCGTCTTTGGCGTCCGGTTGAGCGAGGTGAGTAGGGCCTGCTCGTGAGGCGTGGCGGTTCAAGGGCAGTACAAGGGAGGCTCTCCGGTGGCATGGCAAAGGCGGTTCTGCACCGCGTCTATTATTTTATTGTGTTCCAAATCCCATACAAGTATTGTACTACGGATGGAGTCCTACCGGACTACGGCATGCCAATCGTGCTAGACGTAGCATGACTACAACTCTGTTTCGTGTCCACCAAGAAAGAGAGTTGTTTGCCCCTTTATATAGTACCAGCTAGTCACAGAATAGATGAGAGAGATCTCCACCAGATTAGCACGTAGAGGGTTTGTCCTCTCGTGTAATGTAATACTCCTCCCAATTATAGTGATACGCCTTCGTGCGTCCGTGGTTTTCTCCTGCAAGGGTTTCCACGTAAAAATCCATGTCTCTCTGTCTTGTTTATTTCTCGTTATTATCTAACAAATGGTATACAGAGCCAAGTTGATCTAAATCACATACGAGATTTGAGATCACGGGATTAGGGTTCGTTGTGCGCCGCCGCACATGTCTGGCGATCCGTGGCGGATCGATTTGCCCTGCAGCCAAGACCGACAGGTATTCTGCCGCTGATCAATTTCCTATCCGAGTAGTTCATCGAGACGTACACAAGCTTCCGCCGCCAAGCCACCGTACGCCTCGTCATATCAATCCGCAAGTTGCCTCTGCTGCGTATATACGCTTGAAGCCCCGAGTACGCAGCGTTCACATCAGCTGGCCGTTCCACCGAGTTCCGCTGCTCCACGTATAGCATCGCCGAGTAGCTGCTGCTGTTTCGTTCAAGTCCCGAGGCTGCTGCTGTTACTTTGCATCACGTCAAGCATAAGTCAAATCGGTTCTAATTACTAGTACATCAACCAAAGTTGCTTTTGCTCACAAAGGTTTCTGTTGCTACTCCACGTGGGATCACCAGGCTCAAGTCTCGAGGTGCAAACCTGATTTGATCTAATCTACTACTAGTACTACTCTACGTGAGGCTAGTACTGCTAGTTTTGTTTTTCGTTCATCTACTATGTCCACTATATATCTAATACTATCGGGTGCTATTTACTCTGTTCTTTGCTCCGCAAATTAAATTCTGTCAGGAATTTTTCTTCGGCTTGTACTACTTGTGTTCATCGATTTATTACCTTTTCGCTGTTGCATCATGACATAAAGTTTACCCTATGGCAAGTCGATATGTGAGCGTTGTTGGCACAAGCGTATTATCAGGATGCATTCAGTATTTTTCTTCAAGGTGGAGTTTTGGGGATTATGGTCCGTCGGGATAATGGATGCAATATTCCTGCAGTTATTTGAAGAACATAATTCAGTTATCAAGAAAAAAAGGGCATGGAGGAGATAATTATTAAGCCTGTTGGTAGCCATCATATACTCTATTCTCTCCATAGTATTTTGCTGTTATGCATGTGAAGGTTTCGTTTGATATTCATGTTCGTGATGAGAATCAGTTGAGGTGCAAGAAGGAGATTGATTTGTTTCTGCTAGATACTCCAACATTTAGCGCTGTTAAGTTTCAAGTGTAATCCAGTTGTCTTTGCTCTTTCAAGAGGGGTCTATTGCAGAGTTGAAACTCTGTTGCATGTTAAGATGGTTCCTTCATCCGACAGTTGTTCTACAAGGATAGTTTATGACCATGTCATGGATTTTCATTAACCACTACAAGTCGGCAGTTTTTTGGGTGCACGCGATGCCATCTGTACCATATGCTCTTGCATTTGTACTATTTGCTGAGGTCTGTGCTTTCTGTTTTGAAGCATGTTCAGATTCCGTGAGATGAGTTCTTCACAATGCGATGTGCACCAAGATGTTGCACTATGAGCTATGCGCTCGTTCAGGCACCACAGGAGATATGATGACTTATGTCATTTGATGATTGAGCAGTTTTAGTTTTCGAGGTCAGTGGCACAGATCCAGACTTTTATTGGGAGACCAACTTTTGTTAGTCTGCTTTGTTGATAGTTGTGCTATTTTCTGGACGACCTACTGATTGATTTGCTCAATATGACTTCATGAGAAGTTTATTAGTCCTATGGATATTTCCAGGCACAAGGTTTGCTTGTGATGACTTTAATTGATGAGTTGATGCTATCTGAGGATGTTGTAAGGGATTTCGTCTCAAGGTGGAGTGTTATTTTATTGTGTTCCGAATCCCATACAAGTATTGTACTACGGATGGAGGCCTACCGGACTATGGCATGCCAATCATGCTAGACGTAGCATGACTACAACTCTGTTTTGTGTCCACCAAGAAAGAGAGTTGTTTGCCCCTTTATATAGTACCAACTAGTCATAGAATAGATGAGAGAGATCTCCACCAGATTAGCACGTAGAGGGTTTGTCCTCTCGTGTAATGTAATACTCCTCCCAATTATAGTGATACACCTTCGTGCGTCCGTGGTTTTCTCCCGCAAAGGTTTCCACGTAAAAATCCATGTCTCTCTATCTTGTTTATTTCTCGTTATTATCTAACAGCATCGGCAGGGACGGGCCGCAATGGTGGGCCACTGGAGGCGACACAAGGCGGGGGTCCAGCAACTCAGTGATGAGGTTCGTGTGGGTTCTCAGGCGACTCGGCCATGGCAGAGGATTGGTCGCCAACGAGCTGGCGTAGGCAGGGTGGCGCAGCAGAGGCGGCTCTATGGCGACAGCGTAGACGAGCTGCAGTAGAGGACGCGCCGGAGGATCACAGCTGCGGCGAAAGCGGCTGGTTGCCGAGGCGAGAGAAGGCAGCTCGAGGCCACAAAGGCGGGCCACTCGAGGCGACAGAGTCCCGCGACTTAGCATGGGGCGGTTCACCATGAGATGGGCAACTTGAAACCCTGGCGGAGGCAACTCGAACTCGCGGCGTCATGGCGCATCACGGCAGCTCGCAGCAGGGCTCAACAGCGGCAAGTCAATATCATTGAAGTCAGAGGCCGTTGTGAGGACAGAAGGCAGGGGCGGCTCAACGCGGTGTGTCTTCGGCAAAGCGAGGGCGGGCCGACCGAAGCAACCCTACACGACGAGCGAACGCGACGGTCAGCCCGGGGTCAACCCCAGCGGGAGTGGGCAGTGAGCCGGCAAGTGGCTGGAGGCTCCGGTTGTTGGCGTAACAAGTGGTGATCGCTGGCGGCCGGCGGCTTGCAGGCCGCGGCTGTGGAGGCAGCGCGAGGTCGATTTGACCTGGAGGCAGCGCGATGAGGCCGGCTCGGTCTCGGAACGGCAGCGGAGGCGGGCCCTTGAGGCGAGGACGCGGGCGTGGTCAATGAACGAGTCCGAGTCATGGTTGGCTCTGTTTCTGGGCCGTGGTGACTCACGTAGTAATTTTCTTCCATATTTCTTGAATCGGTCTCCTGGTAGCTTCCTTTTGTGCGTGCATCAATCGGAGCTGACCAAAGGAAAGAACTGATTTTGGCTTTAGATCACATACGAGTCGAAGATGCCCACCGTACACTCTTGAACTTGATTAGTCTTCATGTCAGGAAAGTAGCAGCAGCAATAGTTTATTCCCTTAGCACTTGAAGTCTAGGAATCACGGATGTGGAACAGTGGAAAACTTGGAACAACTACAACACTTCTCTCGTGGGATATGCTTTCTTCGCCAACTTGTGATTACCATGGCCGTATAACACATAACCCTAGAATCTGCCATACCAAAAACTTTTGTTTCAGACTCTACGGATCATCATGGTCGTACAACATGCAACCCTAAAATCTCAGTCTTAGTTTCAGTCTTGTACACGTTGTTCCAATTGCTCGTCCATGATGTAAATCCTTTTGTGCCGACTTTTCTTCATCTGGAAAATTGCGAATTTCTCGAACCCTAGGAAAGATCCCTCCAAGAACTCGACACCACCGTGCGCATGCCCCACGGCGGGCGCCAACTGTCGTGGAATTGTCACGGCAGATGTCCTAGTGTGAGGACTTAGTCGTGAGGCCACACATCTATGTGGTAGCTTGAGAGGGGTTGATCGGGATGAGAGATGCGAGGCAGAGTAACACACAAGACAAGGGTTTAGATAGCTTCGAGCCCCAGGAAACATCATCCGGTAATAACCCTACATGCTATTTGTGGCTAGGTCTCATTATGCTCATGAGGGAGTCGCCGCATAAACCTGCTCTCCTAATTGTGTCTAGCCTTCAAGATTGCTCCCCTCTTTTCGGGTGCACTGCCCCTCCTTATATATGTTTAAGGGGCGGGTTACATGACTAGTCCTAGTAGGACTAGGACTATTCTATAACAAGTGGAATCCTAGTCTTGCCCCCTTAAGGGAAAACTCCTTATGCCTTTCCTCGTAAACCGGCCCACCATAGAATGAGCTGGTCGTCTGGGCCTTGGGCCTTGTTGTCCGTCTGACCCGCTTGCCGGGCCACCAGTGAGTCACAATGTTCAGGCGAGTTACCCGTAAACCACCAGGTCCGGGCGGGTCGCCAGTGAGTCGCCAAGCTCCAGCCGGGTCATACATCCGGCGGGTTACACCGTGGGGTATATCCCCGACAGTGTGCGACTTCGCTTAGTTTCCACCTGGTTTGGTCGTGTGCAGCACAAAGAATGATGCAGTGCCTTGTGGAACCGCATTGCTCTACGTGTGCCAACGCATGCATTTGTGGTGGGGCACGCCCTGCCGAGACCCCGAACGACTATCTCACCATGTGTCCGGCTGGTGATGAACTGAGTTCGTAGACAACGTCTTAATGGGTGATTGAGGTCGGGTTGCTCCTTTTAGGACTACCCGGTTGTTTCCCTTGAGTTGGTTTGGCTCGTTGCTGCCAATATGTCTTGTGGTTAGGTGGGGATGTGGTTGTTTGGTCCTTTTCTTCACGGACCCTTTGGTTGTCATTAGCATTGTATTTTGCACATAATTTCAAAAATAGGTACTTCAATGGGTTCATCTGCCTTTTTGGTTGCATTTCTTAATGATCCCCTTTTGGGATAACTCATAGAACAAACGTTTGCTATACCTGCCGCTCATAACTTGCTTAATTTTCTGGCTGCAGTTGGTCTTGACAGATGAAAGGGGTGGTTGTATATACACCAATAGCACGCTGGATGGAAGCAATGTGAGTTTGTTCTTGTGTCTGCTTGCATTCAGATTTATATAAGGCACCCTTACATCCATTGGCGCAACTACAACCATGAAGCAGAGCAGTTGTGTGACCAGGTCTGCTCTGACCATGTCACTAACCAGACGATAGTATGCTGAACAAACATTGTACCATGTCATACAATTGAAGGGTATCCGGTTCAATACATGACTATCATTCTATGAATGAGCAACAAAGAAGGCATGCAAACCATATGAAAATAGACTCTAATGAACAATACTTAAAAGCAACATGTTTTATCCATTGCACCCTTGACATATTTTTTCGGCGGCTAAACCAACAACAAGAGTAGCCTATCGAGTGTTGATGGCATAACGTATGTTTGGCATCATCTACCATTACATTGTGAACTAACAGAGTAATGACGGCTTCATTTAGTTATCCCCTATCCATTAAGAATCCACGTGCCACATTAGTAAAACATTTAACTAATGAAGGCATGGTAGATTTAATCTCTGACTCATCAATGTTGATGACTCACAAAGTTGGTTTTGAAAGTTGAAGAAGGCATCCCAGAACACCCCATCCGGCCATACCGTAGCACTGAAAGACCGGGCTCAAAATATGTCGGGCATGCACGAGCGCACAGCTCGGCTTGCACATCGATTGCATCCAGGATGTTTCATTCATGTAGGTGGTTGTCGGGTTGTGCCATGGCTTCTTGCCATCGCGTCCCCTTGGCCTGATGCCGTGCTTTCAGATTTCTTCTTGGCATTTGGACTTTGTGGTCTACCCAGATGTTCTTGATTCACCCCGATTGTTCCGAGTAGGAGTCCCCGATTTTGATGGTTCAGGTCATGTACCGTAGAGGGGTGCGATTGGTCTTTCTATTGACCGAACTATTGGGTTGCCTTAGAGGGCCAAAAAAGGACACATGCAATGATTATTGGTGTTTGTCGTTGGTAATGATACATGCCAGTTACAAACACAATACAAACATAATCACTTGCAGTCCACTGACGATAAACATCCTTCAAACACTTCACCTAAAATTTCGATTGTATTAGTTGTTTCTCTACTTGGCTGCAATTGGTCTCTTCTAATAGTTCACTTGACCTCCAGGTTGTAGTTGGTCTCTGCCTGAAAGTGCAACTAATCACTTGGTGGTTTTGGTAATTCTTAACAACATATAGCTCATTGAACTAATGCTATTTCAAGATGATTATTTCAGAAAGTTCAATGATTGGCATGGCATGGACTAGAGATGTGGACCCCTCAAAATGCTAAGGACATATATTGGCAACAAGCTCAAGACTCTACATTTTCTGTTTAGTGATCCAAGATCACGTTGTGTCCATAGGAAAGCCAATACTATTAAAAGGGGATGAGGTGTTGCTTAATGGCTTGCTTGCTCAAAATGCTTAGTGATATGCTCCAAAACCCTCAACCACTTTCTCATTTCCACATATGTCCTAAACCTAAAAGTCAAACTCGGCCCCACCAATTTGATCTATCCGGCGCCACCAAGTTCATTTGACAAAGCCACTGCCACAAACCCTAATCAGTTCGGTTTCACCGATAGGGATCTCAGTCTCACCAAGATGGGTTTGCAAACTCTCTGTTTCCCTTCATAACATTTTGGTCTCACCAAAATGAGCGATCAGTCCCACCGAGTTCGCAATGCAAACTCCCTGTTTCCTTTTCGTAACATTTCGGTCTCACCAAAATGAGCGGATCGGTCCCACCGAGTTTGCCTGACCAACTCCCTGTGTGCCTATTACTGAAATCGGTCTCACCGAGTTCATGTGATCAGTCTCACCGAGATTAAGTTATGGCCTAACCCTAGCACATTGGTCCCACCGAGTTGATCATATCGGTCCCACCGAAAAGCCTGATATTCACATTTTGAACTGAATCGGTCTGACCGAGTTTCACCATGCGGTCTCACCGAGTTTGGGAATCTGTGTGTAACAGTTAGATTTTGTGTGGAGGCTATATATACCCCTCCACCCATTCTTCATTCGTGGAGAGAGCCATCAGAACGTGCCTACACTTCCACTACTTATTCTCTGAGAGAGAACCACCTACTCATGTGTTGATACCTAGACATTCCATTCCAACCACAAGAATCTTGATCTCTAGCCTTCCCCAAGTTGCTTTCCACTCAAATCATCTTTCCACCATAGACAAATATGTGAGAGAGAGTTGAGTGTTGGGGAGACTATCATTTGAAGCACAAGAGCAAGGAGTTCATCATCAACACACCATCTAGTACCTTCTGGAGAGTGGTGTCTCCTAGATTGGTTAGGTGTCACTTGGGAGCCTCCGTCAAGATTGTGGAGTTGAACCAAGGAGTTTGTAAGGGAAAGGAGATCGCCTACTTCGTGAAGATCTACCCAAGTGAGGCAAGTCCTTCATGGGCGATAGCCATGGTGGGATAGACAAGGTTGCTTCTTCATGGACCCTTCATGGGTGGAGCCCTCCGTGCACTCGCGCAGTCGTTACCCTTCGTGGGTTGAAGTCTCCATCAATGTGCATGTACGATAGCACCACCTATCGGAACCACGTCAAAAATCTCCATGTCAACATTGCATTTGCTCCCTCCAAACTCCTCCCCTTTACCTTCATATGCAATGATTTACATTCCGCTGCTATACTCTTTGAATTGCATGTGTAGATTGATTGCTTGACTAGTGCTAAGTTGCTAAAATCTACCAAGAATTAAAATTGGGAAAAGGCTAGGTTTTTATATGGTCAAGTAGTCTAATCACCCCCCTCTAGACATACTTTTGATCCTACAAGTGGTATCAGAGCTTTGGTCTCCATTTGCTTTGATTTACATAGTGTTGGTGATCATAGCCTTGGTTTCACAACCTAGGAGAGTATAGCGTCTAGCAAGGGAAATTACCACCGTAGAGGTCCTTACTTTGATGGTACTAATTTTTCTAGTTGGAAACATAAGATGAAAATGCATATTCTTGGACATAACCCCGCCGTTTGGGCTATTGTGTGTATTGGTTTGCAAGGTGAATTCTTCAATGGGAGAGAACCGAATCGTGAAGCAACCGCAGAAGAATTGAAGATGTTGCAATACAATGCTTGAGCTTGCGATATCCTCTTCAACGGATTGTGCCCCAAAGAATTCAACAAAATTAGTCGTCTTGAGAATGCAAAGGAAATTTGGGATACTTTGATTGATATGCACGAAGGTACCGACTCCGTCATGGAATCCAAGTTTGATGTGCTTCAAAGTCAACTTGACAAGTTCAAAATGAAGGATGGTGAAGGTGTCACTGAAATGTACTCTAGGTTTTCTCTCATCAAAAATGAGATTTCCGGCTTATGAAGTGAAGGGATGACCGACAAATTCATCATCAAGAAGATCCTCAGAGCTTTGGATGGAAAATATGATACCGTGTGCACTTTGATTCAAATGATGCCAAACTACAAAGACCTCAAGCCAACCGAAGTCATTGGAAGGATTGTTACTCATGAGATGTCACTCAAGGATAAAGAAGAGCTTCACAACAAGTCTAGTGGTGCTTACAAAGCCTCATGTTATGCTCCTACATCATCAAGTGAGAAACAAACCTTCAATGAAGAATTGAGCTTAATGGTGAAGAACTTCAACAAATTCTACAAGAGTAGAAGCAAGGAAAGGAGTTCCAAGTCAAGGTCCTACAATGACAAAAGATCTTCTAGTCGTGAGCAAAATTGTTATAATTGTGGAAGATCTGGACACTACTCCAATGAGTGTATGATATGTCTCCAATGTATCTATAATTTTTGATTGTTCCATGTTGTTATATTATCATTCTTGGATGTTCTACAATCATCTTATAGTCATTTTATATCATTTTTTGGTACTAACCTATTGACACAGTGCCTAGTGCGAGTTGCTATTTTCTGCATGTTTTTTACATCGCAGGATATCAATATCAAATGGAGTCCAAACACAACGAAACTCCTGGAGGACTTTTTTTGGGCCAGAAGAAAGCCAGTGGGCCAACGAAGCACCTGGGGGGCTCCTCGAGGGGAGCACCACCCACCAGGGCACGCTAGGAGGCCTAGGCACACCCTGGTGGGTTGTGCCCACCTTGGGTGCCCCCCGAACCGCCTCTTTGCTCTATAAATACCCAAATATTCCAAAAACCCTAGGGGAGTCGACAAAATATTGATCCAACCACCGCAGAGTCCAGAACCACCAGATCCAATCTAGACACCATCATGGAGGGGTTCACCACTTCCATTGGTGCCTCTCCTATGATGCATGAGTAGTTCTTTGTAGACCTATGGGTCCGTAGTTAGTAGCTAGATGACTTCCTCTCTCTCTCTCTTGATTATCAATACAATGGTCTCTTGGATATCCATATGATGTAAGTCTTTTGGCAGTGTGTTTGTTGGGATATGATGAACTTTGAGTTTATGATCAGATCTATGTTTTTATCCATGAAAGTTATTTGAGTCTTCTTTGATCTCTTATATGCATGATTGCTTATAGCCTCGTATTTCTTATCGGATATTTGGGTTTTGTTTGGCCAACTTGATCTATTTATCTTGCAATGGGAAGAGGTGCTTTGTAGTGGGTTCGATCTTACGATGCTTGATCCTAGTGACAGAAGGGGAACCGACACGTATGTATCGTTGCTACTAAGGATAACAAGATGAGATCTATATCTCCGCAATAGATAAACGGATCTCGTCTACATCATGTCATCGTTCTTATTGCATTACTCCATTTTCTCATGAACTTAATACACTAGATGCATGCTGGATAGCGGTCGATGTGTGGAGTAATAGTAGTAGATGTAGGCAGGAGTCGGTCTGCTAATCTTGGACGTGATGCCTATATAATGATCATTGCCTAGATATCATCATGATTATTTGAAGTTCTATCAATTGCCCAACATTAATTGTTTTCCCACCATTTGCTTTTTTTCTCGAGAGAAGCCACTAGTGAAACCTACGGCCCCCGGGTCTCTTTTTCATCATATTTGCCTTTGCGATCTATTTTCTCTTGCATTTGTTTTCGGATCTATTAAAACAAAAATAAAAAAATACCTTGCTGCAATTTATTTGTTCTGCAATCTATTTATCCTACCTATCACTTTTTACTTCACGTTTTTGCCTATCTTGAGGCGCTGTACCCGGAAGGGATTGACAACCCCTCTAACATGTCAGGTTGCGAGTATTTGTTATTTGTGTGCAGGTGATGTTTACGTGGTGTGAGGAGGTTCTCCTACTGGTTCGATAACCTTGATCTCATCACTGAGGGAAATACCTACCGTCACTATACTGCATCATCCCTTCCCCTTTGGGGAAAAACCGACGTAGTTCTAGCAGACATCAAAAGGAATTTCTGGCACCATTGCCGGGGAGGATCACCTCAAGACAGTCTCCCGTCAACGTGCCATTTCTAGCGCCGTTGCCGGGGAGGATCTTCAACATCAACCAGGTTCCTAATCACAAATCTCATCTCCTTGCAATTTACATTATTTGCCATTTGCCTCTCGTTTTCCACTCCCACACTTCACAAAAAATTGTCGTTTTATTCGCCCTCTTTTTCGTTCGCCATTTTCTCGTCAGATCTGTTTTTGAGTGCAATCTTGTTGCATAGTCGTCATGACTCAAGAGAACACCAAGTTGTGTGATTTCTCAAATACCAACAACAATGATTTTATTAGCACTCTGATTACTCCTCCCGCCACTAGTGCGGAGTCTTATGATATTAATACTGCTTTGTTGAATCTTGTCATGAAAGACCAATTTGCCGGTACTCCTAATGAGATGTCGCGTCCCATATTAACAAATTCGTGGAATTATGCGATATGCAAAAGAAAAAAGATGTGGACAATGATGTTGTGAAGTTGAAATTATTTCCATTTTCTTTGCGAGATCGCGCAAAAATTTGGTTTTCTTGTTTGCCTCGCAATAGTATCGATTCTTGGAACAAGTGTAAAGATGCTTTTATCACTAAGTATTTTCTGCCCGCAAATATTATTTCCCTTAGAACCCAAATCATGAATTTCAAGCAACTTGAACATGAGCATGTTGCATAATCTTGGGAAAGGATGAAATTGATGCTAATGAATTGCCCAACCCATGGGTTAAATCTTTGGATGATCATACAAATTTTTTATGCGGGATTGAATTTTGTTTCTCGTAATCTTTTAGATTCCGCCTCAGGGGGTACTTTTATGGAAATTACTTTAGGGGAAGCTACTAAGTTTCTAGACAATATTATGGCAAATTACTCACAATGGCATACCGAAAGAGCTCCTACTAGTAAAAAAGTCAATTCGGTAGAAGAAATAAATTCTTTGAGTGAAAAAGTTGATGCTCTTATGAAGTTGGTTGCTAACAAAAGTGCTCCCATTGATTTTAATGATGTGCCTTTATCTACTTTGATTGAGCAAAATAGTGATGCCATAGATATGAATTTTGTCTCGTGAAATAATTTCAACAACAATGATTATAGAGGTAATTTTAATCCTAGGCCTTTTCCTAGTAATTCCTCTAATAATTATGGTAATTACTATGGTAATCCCACCTACAATAATAATATAAACACCTCTGATCTTGAGAACAATATTAAAGAATTTATCAATACGCAAAAGGCTTTCAACACTTCGATAGAAGAAAAATTGAATAAGATTGATGATTTGTCTAGAAGTGTTGATAGAATTTCTCATGATGTAGAAACTCTCAAGATGAATTTTTTTTTGCCTAAAGTTGAGAATCAATTAAAGCTCTTTATGTTTCTATGGATGAAAGTAAGAAAAGAAGCTCTATGCTTAGAGCTAAAAGAGAATTTCTAGAAAAAGCATTTTCTAGTGATTACTATCATAAAAGCAATGGGGATCTTAAAGTGATTGGTGTTTCTTCTATTGATTATTTGTTTAGAAAATTTAAGATTGATGAAAAAGTGACTGGATAAGAGTCAACTTTAGTTAGAAGGCATCCCTATGATTCGGAGGGTGAAAATCTTGTTGAAAAAATTGATAATAGTGGGTTTGAAGAGGTCAAGACTTTAACTAGTGATGTGCCCACTATTTTGGATTACAAAGAATTTAATTATGATAGTTGCTCTTTGGTTGATTGTATTTCTTTGCTGCATTCCATGATAAATTCACCCCATGCTTATGAACAAAATAAAGCTTTTACTAAACATATTGTCGATGCCATGATGAATGTTTTTGTAGAAAAGTTGGAATTAGAAGTCTCAATTCCCAGAAAATTGCATGATTAATGGGAACCTACTATCAAAGTCAAGTTTAAAAATCATGAGTGTTTTGCTTTATGTGACTTGGGTGCTAGTGTTTCTACTATTCCGAAATCTTTATGTGATGTGCTTGGTCTTACCGATATTGAAGAATGCTCTTTAAATTTGCACTTAGCGGATTCTACTATTAAAAAGCCTATGGGAAGAATTAATGATGTTCTTATTCTAGCAAATAGGAATTATGTGCCCATAGATTTTATTGTTCTTGATATTGATTGCAATCTGTCTTGTCCAATTATTCTTGTGCCGTGATTGATATGAAAGAAGGCAATATTAAATTTCAATTTACACTAAGGAAGGGAATGGAACACTTCCCTAGAACAATAATTAGGCCACCTTATGAATCAATTATGAGGGCATCTTATGGATTTAGAACCAAAGATGACAAAACTTAGATCCTACGTGTTATGCCTAGCTAGGGGCGTAAAACGATAGCGCTTGTTGGGAGGAAACCCAAGGAATAAATTTTACTTTTGCTTTTTGCTTTATGTTCTTGTGTGTTAGAACAATTATGCTGTTGTTATGATTGTGTTTTTTGTGTTTTAATTAGTGTTTGTGCCAAGCAAGGCCTTTGGGAAGGCTTGGGTGAAAGTTTATTTGATCTTGCTGAAAAACAGAAACTTTTGCGCTCACGAGATTCCTTGTCATTTTTAACAGAAGAGTGATTTTAAGTTTATTCTTTTTGCAGAGGATTAATAGAAAAATTCCTCACATCCACCAATTTATTTAAATTTTTTTGGATTTACATAAGTATTCGAAATTTTCAGATTTCTACAGACTGTTCTGTTTTTGACAGATTCTGTTTTCTTTGCGTTGTGTGCTTGTTTTGATGATTCTATGGTTTTCTTTGATGAGTTTTTTCCATAGAAAAGTTGGAATACAGTATATATAATGCAAAAACAAAATAATAATAGGTTTTATACAGTACTTATAGTAGTGGTTTGGTTTCTTATACTAACGGATCTCACGAAGGTTTTGTTTGAGTTTTGTGTGATTGAAGTTTTCAAGTTTTGGGTTATCTTACGATGGACGAAGGAATAAGGATAAGCAAAAGGCTCCTGCCAAGAGAGTGACAATGTCAAGAGCCAGAGCCTCAACTCTTGAAACTTCCAAATCAACTGTTGGAGAGGCTGCTGGTGAGGGCAAGAAGAAGGAAACAAAGAGAGGGAGATGGTGCAACAAAGTAGATCCCATGGAAGAATTTGAGAAGCATTCTTCTGATAAGGAAGAAGAGGAAGAAGAGGATGCCGCACCAGCACCTAAGTCTCAAAAGCTGATGGGGGATGCCATCAAGCCCGGGGTTGCTCCTTCAAAGCCCAATACTGCCCCCAAAGCTTGAAAAAATTAATTAAACCCACACATAGTGGGCTTGATCCTCTTCCCAAAGCTGCTCCTTCAAGTGAACTGGTGAGGGTGGAATGGATTCATTCGACTTGATCTGTCGTCCACGGTGGTGGCTAGGTCCTATTAATAGTGGCCTTGGTACTCTTCCCAAATGAAGGCGGGAAGGGATCCCACAACGGCCAAATTTGAAGGGAGACAACTAGTACATCTTATCCTGATGAAAGTGGTCTTTGCCTGCAAAAGCCTCTGGTCGTGCCATGGTGGGATCGGTGATGACCTCCGTCCTGTCGTCCTGGCGGTCTTGGTCTTGTTGCACGGGAATGGAAACCTTTAGCTGCTTCCTTGGGACTCCGCACCTACTGCTTGCCTCCTTTGCACCAAAGAGGAAACTGGTACACTGCACTCGCTGGTGCCCGCCTGGCCTTGGTCATCATGGCTCACGTCACCCGAACCTCTCGAGGTGAGCCTTGCATAGAAATCTCCGCTCTTCGGGAGCCGACTTGAGGAGGCTGCTCCCTTTGGAGGTCTTGGTGTCGTCCGCCACACGAGGCTTGGCCCCTCGCGAGGGTCTTGAGTTGTCAATGTTGAAGTTGGGCCGTGCCAAGCCGTCGATGGAGCCATGCCGCGGGCCCCAGACAGGCAAGTCTGGGTACCCCCGTTCCCTGAACACCGATAGTAGCCCCCGAGCCCAAAGTGCGCTCGGACATAGCTTTTAGGCGAAGCCAAAGGGCAAGTGCGGAGCGCCATGGGACCTAACTGCCTACAGCCTTGGGCGACGCGTGGCGATTGATGGGACATGGGCGTCTCCGCCACCCCGTGCTGCCTCGGCAACCGTTTGACTTGACGAGTCACTGGTGCATGCAGGGAAAAACCATCATTGCGTGGGGTTGTGGAGGCCGGCGACTGGCCTCCCTCTGGCTATAAATGAGGGGAGGGCGGCGCCCCCCTCGCTCATCTCCATCTTCATCTTCTTGTTGCCCGTTCCTTCTTCCTCTCTGCCTTGCTGCACCGTCCATGGCGCCGATCAGAAGATTCTCCGTGGCGAAAAAGGAAAAAGCCCCTCAGGAGGAGCCTGAACTGCTTCCGCCGAAGAAGAGATTCAGCCGCCCTCGCGACACTAGTGTTGGGCAGGGAGTGACTCGGCCTTGTAATGAGTGGCCCCCGCCTGGCTTCCCGCTTCCCCTGTATGCTCACGAGCAGAGCGATAGTGCCCACTGTCGCATGGTTGGGAGTGGCGGTGAACAAGCTGAGGTCGCGCGACTAGCTGGCCCGTGAACTCATGCCGAGGGCAACTCACGCGAGTTCTTGGTGTGGGCGGTGATGCTACCTCGCTCGTGGATCTGGTTCCCAAGGTTCTTCGCTGAGGAGATGCCGCTAAGGGGGCCGCTTGAGCTGTGGCTGCAACACGCCGGGTGCTGCAGCCTGGCCAGTGGAGCGGAGGTCAAGTTCGTCCCCCCAGGCGACATCTTCATGACTCATGGGTGAGGTCGCCCGCGCCTGCTGCGCAGAAGGGGCCCTCGCCATCCACTTTGAGTACAATGGCACTTCCATGTTGTTCTTCAAGGTCTTTGACGGGGAGGGTCGGCGGCTGGAGTGCTGCCCCTGGGGAAGTAGCCTGCGGGGTGTGGTTGCGAGCGTAGAGCCCGCCTTCGACTTCACCGGCACCTCCTCCAGCAATAGTGACGACTCTTGGGAATCTAGTAACTCTCCTGATCCCAGATTCTCCGGAATCCAGCTATGATAGCTACATGCCGCCAAACTCCCGCCGTGCCCGGAGTGCGGCAGCATCATCCGCTCGGCGCTGCCGGTGACGACCACCGGCCCGGTCCTTCGGGGTTTTTCTTCTTTTGTTTCCCTGCATGGAATTGTGACAAGCCCCATGGGGGTACGTGAAAAACTGTAATGCTTTTGCTTCAACGTTATCCTTCCTAGTACTGCGTTGAAATTGTGTGTCCCATTCCGGCATGGTTCCCCCTTTCCGTTCTCGAGGTAGCTTAGCGCTCTACACCGACAAGATCCAGTCCCCAGGCAAGTTTCAGCCGTCGCTGGTATGCCAGCTCACGATGCCGTGGTCAAGGCCAGGAGGTGAGCGGCCCGAGGTCCGGTGAGAGCTCCTGAGGCGCGATGCTCAAGAGGTCCCCTTTGGCATGCAAGTAACTCCCTGAAGGCCGGAAAGGGAAGCGACATTGCCCGAGCAAGGCTGCGAGGGTCGTGGGTTTGAGCTATTAGGTTCAGCTAATATGCTTGGGTGACTTATCTTAGAGAGCATGTAGCGATTCGCTTGTGCGGTGCCCAATCGTGCCTCAATGGTGATGCCTCTAGGTAGGGCTCGTGCCGGCCATCCCCTTTTTCCTGCTCGTCTAGATTCTATGTCCTCGGGTCCCGTCCCTCGAGCGAAGCTCAGCCGCCGCTGGTATGCAGGTCGTGATGTCGTGGTCAAGGCCAGGGGGTGAGGGCTGGAGAGCTGGTAGGAGCTCCTGAGGCGCGATGCTCAGGAGCCCCCTGAAGGAGTCCTGGATTAGGGGGTATCCGGACAGCCGGACTATATACTTTGGTCGGACTATTGGAGCATGAAGATACAAGACTCAAGACTTCATCCGTGTCCGGATGGGACTCTCCTTTGCGTGGAAGACAAGCTTGGCGATCCGGATATTATATTTCCTTCTTTGTAACCGACTCCATGTAAACCCTATCCCTCTCCGGTGTCTATATAAACCGGAGAGTTTAGTCCTTAGAAGGACGATCACAATCATAATCATCATAGGCTAGCTTCTAGGGTTTATCCTCTATGATCTCGTGGTAGATCAACTCTTGTAATACCCATATCATCAATATCAAGCAAGCAGGAAGTAGGGTTTTACCTCCATCGAGAGGGCCCGAACCTGGATAAACATTGTGTCCCCTGCCTCCTGTTACCATCGGCCTTAGACGCACAGATCAGGACCCCCTACCCGAGATCCACTGATTTTGACACCGACATTGGTGCTTTAATTGAGAGTTCCTCTGTGTCATTGCTGCAAGGCTTGATTGCTCCTTCAATCATCAACAACAATGCGGTCCAGGGTGAGACTTTTCTCCCCGGACAGATCTTCGTGTTCAGCGGCTTCGCACTACGGGCCAATTCACTTGACCATCTGGAGCAGATCGACAGCTACGCCCCCGGCCATCAGGTCAGGTTTAGAAACCTGATCTACATGGCCGATATCCGTGGAGATTTGATCTTCAACAGATTCGAGCCTGCGCCAGGAGCACCGGACAGTCACGATGAGCACGGCTTAGACCTGCTGTCGGACAATGCTTGAGATATCGCCTCTGCGGGAGCCTCGGACCTAAATCTGGAGCAGATTGCGTCGCCCAAGGGCGGGTGGATGGACCCCGCCCCAGAGGCCGCACACTCATCAGCGGTGGAGCCGACTACAGGCCTCGCCCCCAATGAAGCCTGTGACACCGGACCCCCGGACTCGTATCCTACTGTAGGTTCCAATCCGCACACTCCCGAGCCCGCCGAATCTGGTTGGGCTCCGGTAATGGAGTTCACCGCTGCGGATATCTTCCAGCACTCGCCCTTTGGCGACGTGCTGAACTCATTAAGGTCTCTCTCCTTGTCAGGAGACTCTTGGCCGAACTATGTCCGGCTCGAGTGGGAAGCAGGCGATGAAGGAATTCGTTGCCCGCCCACCACCCACTTCATTGCCACGATCGACGATTTAACCGACGTGCTTGACTTTGAATCCGAAGACATCGACGATGTGGACGACGATGCAGGAGAGGAACAGGAACCACCGCCCACGGGGCGGTAGACAGCCACCTCCTCATATGATATATATATGGTGGACACTCCAAAAGAAACCAATGGCGATGAGGGAATGGAAGATAACCCCTCAAGGAAGAAAACAAAGCATGGGCGTCGCCGACGCCGCTCCAAGCCCCGCCACAACAATACCGACACTGGTGACGAAAATAGTCCGGATGGTGCCGAAGATGAATACAACCCTGATCAGCCCGCCTTCGAGCAGGCCGAACAGGAAGATGGGCAGGACAGCCCAGATGAGCAGGCGATGGATGGAGATCCGGAGGAGGACAACTATATGCCCCCCTTCGAGGATGAGATTAGCCTCGGCGACAACGAGTTCGGCGTACCTGAGGACCCCGTGGAGCAAGAGCGCTTCAAGCGCCGGCTTATGGCCACTGCAAGAAGCCTGAAATAGAAGCAGCAGGAGCTCCAAGCTGATCAAGACCTGCTCACAGACAGATGGACTGAAGTCCTGGTAGCTGAGCAATACGGAACCGAGCGCCAGACGGCTGACCGGCCACCTCATGGCCGGGATAAAATGACATATCAGCCCGATTACTAGCCCGCACCCCCACGCCAATACACTACAGCCCGGGGCAACAGGCAAGACCTGCAAGATATTCTGGAAAACAAGGCAGGACAGCCAAGATCGATCTAAGGATCGCGGGGGCGCGCCCTAATGCGTGACGATGATCGTCATGCCGGATACATTACGAACAAGTCCGTCCGGGCCGAACATAGCCACCCGGACTCATTCGAACTGCGTAGCCACATAGCCCGACATAGAGGCGCATCACACCCCCTCTGCTTCACTGACGAAGTGATGGATCATGAATTCCCAGAAGGGTTTAAACCCGTAAACATCAAATCATACGATGGCACAACAGACCCCGCAGTATGGATCAAAGATTTCCTTTTCCACATTCACATGGCCCGCGGAGACGATCTACATGCCATCAAGTATCTCCCCCTCAAACTCAAAGGACCAGCCTGACATTGGCTAAACAGCCTGCCGACAAATTCCATTGGCAGTTGGGAAAACCTGGAGGACGCGTTCCTCGACAACTTCCAGGGCACATATGTGCGACCACCGGATGCTGATGACCTGAGCCACATTACCCAACAGCCCGGAGAGTCAGGTAGGAAATTCTGTACTCGGTTCCTAACCAAAAAGAACCAAATAGTCGACTGTCCGGACGCTGAAGCCCTGGCGGCCTTTAAGCATAATATCCGTGACGAGTGGCTCGCCCGACACCTCGGCCAGGAAAAACCAAAGTCCATGGCGGCCCTCACGACACTGATGACCCGCTTTTGCGCGGGCGAGGACAGCTGGTTGGCTCGCAGTTGCACCACGCCACATTCCGGCACCTCGGATGTCCGCGACAATAACGGCAAGCCACGGCGCAACAGACATAAGCGACGGAACAACGGCGACAACACTGAAGATACGACAGTCAACGCCGGATTCAGTGGATACAAATCCGGTCAGTGGAAAAGCCATTCAAAAGAAACAATCAGGGACCGTCCAGTCTGGACCGCATACTTGAACGCTCGTGCCAAATTCACGGCACCGCGGATAAGCCAGCCAACCACACTAACAGGGACTGCTGGGTGTTCAAACAGGCCAGTAAAATAAATGCCGAAAACAAGGACAAGGGGCTGCATAGCGACGATGACGAAGAGCCCCGACGTCCGAACACAGGAGGACAGAAGAAATTTCCTCCCCAGGTGAAAACGGTCAACATGATCTATGCCACCCATATTCCCAAACGGGAACGGAAGAGAGCACTACGGGACGTCTATGTAATGGAGCCAGTCGCCCCAAAATTCAACCCATGGTCAGCCTGTCCGATCACCTTCGATCGTAGGGATCACCCTACCACCATCCGTCATGGCGGTTCAGCCGCATTGGTCCTAGACCCAATCATCGACGGATTCCACCTCACGCGAGTCCTTATGGATAGCGGCAGTAGTCTGAACCTGCTTTATCAGGACACAGTGTGCAAAATGGGCATCTACCCTTCAAGGATCAAGCCCACCAAAACCACCTTCAAAGGTGTAATTCCAAGAGTAGAGGCTTATTGCACGGGCTCCATAACACTGGAAGTGGTCTTCAGATCTCCGGATAACTTTCGAAGCAAGGAGTTAATCTTCTATATTGTCCCTTTCCGCAGTGGCTATCATGCACTGCTTGGACGAACCGCATTCGCTCGATTCAATGCGGTACCACACTATGCATACCTCAAGCTCAAGATGCCAGGACCTCGTGGGGTCATAACAGTTAACGGAAACATGGACCGCTCTCTCTGTACAGAAGAGAACACTGCAGCCCTCGCAGCAGAAGTACAATGCAGCCTTCTCCGGCAAACCACCAATCCGGTGACAACAACCCCGAACACCGTCAAGCGAGTCCGGCGTACCCCACAACAGGATCGCCAGGCACGCCAAGAGCGCGACTAGCAGTCCGGCCTCTGCTCAAGCCCCATCAAAGCAGCATTCGTGCCGCGCGTACACAATTACGCACTTACCATGGGCATAGGCGGAGGCGCAACAGTGACTCAGTTAATAGTGCGGCCAAACCGCAACATACTTTAATAACCCCCCTTTACCTTTCAAGACACTGCTTTCGGGCAACCTCTTCAGAAGAGCTGGATTGATGGACTTACACAGGAGAGAAAACCAAGGAGGCAACAGGCTTTGTGCAGAAAGGGAATACCCAGGTGGAATCTGTTCACAATCGTTATACCTGTTTTATATATACCTACATACAGCCTGCCCTTGGATAGGACATGTTAAATGGTCCTATTTACTTCTGCTTAAACGCATTCATTGTAAACATACGCTTAAATGTATTTTTCATCAATCTGAGATAATATATAGCGTCAGCTTATTAATCCTATTCGCACATTTTTCCTATAAATGTTTATTTAATATTGCATCCGTACACCTTGGTACGTTCAGTTTGCCAGGGGCTTCTTATGGCGCCCCATAATACGGCAAGACAAGTCCTAACACTTTCAAAAGTGCGGCACTCCAAACTTATAGCATTATATGCATCAGCTCCGAATCATGTCTTGGGTCAATAGTTGGGTTTGCCCGGCTCCCTTGTTTTGGTACCTTACATTCCGTTATATCGGCTAAGGTATCGTAGGGAGAACTACCGCGATTGTGTCCCGGTTCTTCCGGACGAGCACCTCAGTAGAGAAAGCCGAAAACTGACCGGCATGATACAGCATGAGCTGGTCGCTGTTCGAGAGGTCTTACAATCCTTAAAGATTTTTTTCGCTTTATGCGAGGAATCGGCCTCGTCCGATTTAGGCGTACATAGCGCCCCAATTCGGCTTTCCGAATTCTAGGGGCTTCGCCGAAATTTAAAATTGTAGACTTCTATGGCTAAGTGAAAGTTATAAAGCAGCATTGTCTGATTGCCTTGTTCGCTGTGCCAAACACCTCCTTCATGGACAAATTTTTTGGATAAAAGAGTGTTTTGGGTTTTCCACGAACACCCCAGTACTGGTTACGTGGCGGCGGAAGCCGACGACTAGCCTACTTTCGGAATTTTATAAACAGCTGCATAGAAGGTAATATTTTAAATCAAAATAAAGCGCTACATAGCACAAATAACTTCGCCTTTATATTACAAAAACCACAGAAGTACATTCACTCAAGATTGTGTTCTTGGTACATTCTTTGGCCACGAGACGAGCGCCCTTCATAACGCCATCATAATATTTTTTGGGACAATGATGCGCCTTGCCCTCCGGTGGCCCGTCCTTCACCAGCTTCTCCGCATCCAGCTTGCCCCAATGCACCTTCGCACGGGCAAAAGCCCAGCGGGCACCCTCAATGCAAACGGATCACTTGATCACGTTTAGCCGCGGACAGGCATTTACCATCTGCTTGATCAGGCTGAAGTAGCTTGTGGGCAGGGGCTCACCAGGCCAAATCCGGACTATGAAATCTTTCATAGCCACTTCGGCCGCCCCGTGGAGTTCAACCAACTGCTTTAGTTGGTCACTCAGAGGCATTGGATGTTCGGCTCCAGCATACTGGGACCAGAACAGCTTCTCCATTGAGCTCCCCTCCTCGGCACGGTAGAACTCCGCGGCATCTGATACGTTGCGTGGCAGATCTGCGAATGCCCCTGGAGAGCTCCGAATTCGGGTAAGTAAAAGAAACGCCTCCTCCACATGCTTGCTTTGCATAAAGAATGTCTTACCCGCCGCTATTTTCTTGGCCGCCTGGATTTCCTGCTGGGCCTTTTTGGCTTCGACCTTGGCGTCTTTCATACTCGCAAGGGCCTTCGCAAGCTCAGACTCCTTCGTCTTGAGGTCACGCTCCAAGGACTCGAACTTCTTACCGAGATCCTGGAGCTCTTGCTCTACCTCGCCCACCCTAGCATTCTGCTTTTCGCGCTCAATGTGCTCCAGGGCCGCCTTGTCATTGGCCTCGGACAACGCCTTCTTCAAGGACGCCACTTCAGTTGTGGCCCCTATTTCAAAGTCACGATGCTTTGCCGTTAGAATCACCAATTTTGCCTATTTTTTATGATATACGAACGGGGTACCAAAAACCTTTGTTCTCTTCGAGTTGCCTCTTCGTGAGGCCGAGCTCTCCATGTGCCTGCTCCAGGTCCCGTTTAAGTCTGGCGACCTCGGCCATGTGGGCAGTAGTGACAAGTAGCACCGCCTGCTTAGTCACATGCAAAATTACTATTTGACTCCTACGGATTTAATTTGACCCTCCATTTGGCTTTTCTTTCCAAACACCAAACAGAGTATCAGGGGCTACTACCTACCGGGTGGTAATTTCACACATTCTTGATTACTTACCTCAAAGCCTATCAGGAAGCTGGTGCAGGCTTCGGTTAGTCCGCTTTTGGCGGACAAAACCTTCTAAATCACCGCACTCATAAGAGTACGATGCTATTCATCCATGGAAGCGCCGCGAAGCCCCTCCAGCAGACTATCCGACGCCTCGAGCGTAATGGAAGTCCTCGGCACGGATGACTCGCCCTCCCTAGCGAGGGGCTGCCTGCCCGAATCCGGAACCATTGGAGGTTCCGGCATAGTATCCGGCTGAGAGCCCGGCTTGATGAGGCTCTCGTTGGCACAATCAGCGGGGATCTTATACCCCATGTGCCCGGCGTCCGGAGTTCTGCCTTGGGGCATCTCCAGAGTCACCTCCCCCTGCTCTGGGAGCCTTTGGGACCATACCTCTGTGTCATCCGCAGGCCGAGGAGTAGTGGCCGTCGGGAGTGAGTTCATCGCTGAATCACTCAAGGACCCATCCGAAGATGATACCTCGGGATGGATCCTGGCTGGACTACATATATGTTCGGCGTTATAACAAGACTATGAAGCGAAGTCGCCCTAAAGTACAATAGAGTGTGGATGCTTACGATCATACTAGGGGCTTCCCCCTGGGCAGCCATTCCTCCTCGCTATAGGCAGCAGTGGTGGAGTAATCCGGAAGGGACGCCTTTCCCTTCTTGGGCATCCTAGCCTCCCCCTCCTGGGCGGCTTTCCTCTTCTTCTCCTCCCCAGTGCGGGGAGGCAAAGTTTCCTCATGTTTCCCCCCGCCTCCGTGGGAGGAATCTGCCTCGTCGTCTTCGGACGACGAGGATATGACGGCCTTGCACACTACAAAAAAATACACTTCCGTGATGATACGTGTTTGTCACAATAGGTCGCGTTTTTTGTCATGCATGTACATCCATGACAAATTTATGACAGAATCAAGATAGTCATACTTGTGCTGTCGTAGAAGTGTTCCATGACATTACCAAAATTATCATCACAACACACTTCCATGACGATAAATCGCGCGTCATAGAAGTGCTTTCTTCAAGGGTGACGGACCCGTGGCATCCACCGTAACGGAACACCGTTAAGCTATCGGAGCTATCGGGTCGGGTTTTGGATCCGATAACCTGTTAACAGCCCCGACCAATGGGAAATTTCCACGTGTAAAATTCTTATTGGCCAGACGAAACACGTGTCAGCTCGTCAGTGGGTCAGATAGGCGTCTATGATATTTCGACACATGCCACGGCCCACCACTGGCCCATTTAGCTTACAAAGCCGGCCCATTTTACTTGGTCAAAAGTTAACGGGCTAGCCCATGAAAAGCCTGTTAACGGTCTCTTCGCAAATAGCCCATTTTACGGCCCGTTAACTCACGACCCGTTAGGCACTAAAGGAAATCGGCCCAACAACGTCATGTGGGCCGTCGAATATAACACCAGCCCATTTCACTTTCAGCCCATGTATGGCCCACGACGTCTTTTGGCCCATATGAGGGCTTCATATCATTTGGCCCTTTACTGGCCCATGGTGAATCTAGCCCATAATGAACAGTAATTTCCTTTGTACCTGTCAACGACCTGTGATTTACGTGGGCCGTTTCCAGCCCATGTTAGTTTTTGTCCTATTGACGGCCCATACGTTCTTGGGCTCCTTTTCGGCCCTCGATTACTTCCGGCCCGTTACTGGCATGTTCTCCTAATGGGCCAAATTCGGCCCATGGCAAGAGTCAGCCCGTTACTGGCATGTTCCCCAAATGGGCCAAATTCAGCCCATGCAAGAGTCGGCCCGTTACTGGCCTGTTACCCTAATGGGCCAAATTCGGCCCATGGCAAGAGTCGGCCTGTTTCTGGCCAGCCCGTCCTATATTCTGGCCCATTAACGACCCGTTATGCCTGTGATAGAATTAAGCTTTTGCAGTCCTACGGCCTGTTAACGGCCTGTTACCGTGCTGGGCCGATACCAATTACGCCCGATTACGGCCCATGTAGGCCCATTTATCCGACGGCCCGAGGCCCATCGATTACAGGCCCATTTATCGACGGCCCGAGGCCCACCGATTACAGGCCCATTTATCGACGGCCCGTAGGAGACCCATGGATCCTATGACCCATATATGGCCCATGGGTAATTGCAGCCACAAGCAAACCAGGGAAAAAGAAGACTAGGAAATAAATAAGGCCAAAACTAATGCTAGGCTATTAAGGTGATTGCACAGATTACATCCACTCGGCATCAAAGATCGCCACCAGTGCAAATATAGGGAACACCCTACACTATACAAAAATGGCTTGCTGTTTTCGTCAGCCGGTGGCTACACGTTAAGAATAAATTTTGTATCGCACCAAAACAAATTACAAGTATAGAACAAAAGGAAGGTTGGCATAAAACTTAACAGTCTAGCAGATAAATGCACCACCAGAAGTTCAGAAGCTCGGTTCATTTGACCTGACTGTTACGTTTTCATGCTGTATTGTCCAATGGAGCACCATAACCCTCACCTTCATTTCCCCTAGGCTCCTGAACAACATAGCAAATGTCTGATAGTTTGGTTTCAAAACCATGCATATCTTGACGACATTGAGCAATGTTTCTCCTCGTTTCACAAAGGGCCTCTATTAGGGAATGGACTTGTGTCTGGAGCGCAGATACAACATTGCTTTGAGCTTGCATATCTTGATCATGAGGCAGTTTGGACGATATTGCCTTAACAGCCAACCCAGTATTACGCAGGAATGTGCTTTTGGCACTGTTAGTGGACAGGTACTGACCCACTGCAGCAAGAGCTGACATTGCGGTTATAGTTGCCTCACCACCTTCAGAAGGTGGCGGTTCCACCATTTTTTCCATAGCTCGCTGAAAAGTTGAGGTTTTACATTAGTAGTACCAGAACAGAAGATATTAAGGAGGCAGCAAAACCAAACAAAATAGCTTTGGCCTATATAAAGAACTTATTCTGGTGAACCCATGTAAAATATTAGTTGTATTTTATTGCAAAGTACATAATAAAACCAGGTTCCAAACATATGACCATGTACCATCGCTAATGTATTGTCTATTTCTTCACATTGTATTGAGGGCTAAGGATAAAGAGACGAAGTTTATAATACGGTAAGCATAGTATGACATCATTCATATCACAAAACAACTGAGAATAGACAAACAGGCAATTGTAATGTTGTGTGGGCAAGTCCAGCACGGAACTAGATGATGGGTCAAGATCAAAGGAACATCAATCCTACCTTTTAAACCTTGTAAGGTGCAATGATACCCTAAGACAATTGTGTATAAAATTGAAAAGAGTAATAGACATTGGCTGCAAACCATGCAGTTCAAGGCACAAGTCAGAGTAAGTAGTAGTTAAAAGGCATGAGGATTAAGGACTTACAACAGCGGCTTTGACTGGTGTAGTCATGCCCTTCTTCATGCTGGTGTGACAGTCCTTGAAGATTTCCACAACATTTGGTTCAGGTACTTTTTGGTCCTTGAGGGCTTTCCTCTGCATTTCGAACAAGTCAATATAGATCTGATAATATGGTACAGCGAAAAGAGTGAAACATCAGCTAATTACAAGAGCCTCGCAGTGCGCAATATAGCTACGAGATCCTGTCGTCTGTTGGAATTTCACGTTCGTACGGCTGGCCTTGTTCTTTGAACAGTTCACCTACAAGAAGATAGATTTGTGTGGCACATGCATTAATAGGACTTCAACATGTGATCTGATCACATATATATAATGTACCCGATACTTCAGATCAGACCAGTGCTTAACAAGGCCCCTCCAGTCTTCATCCGATATTTTTTCCACTGGAGATGTTTGGGAAAGTTCACTTTTAGCCTTGCCTTCAAAGTGAGTTTTCCTCAAGTTATACCGATACTGTCGTAGAGCAGACTTGAAAACATGGGTGCAAGCTTGTCTGGTTGCTTCATCTTGGCTCTCCAACTTGAACCTCGTCTGTTGAAAATTATGGGAGTCTCATTATCAGCAACCTAGAAAGTATGGGACAGAGCAAGACGATATTACTAGTTTCCATACATAACCATACTTACAGATAAATGGTCGAGGAAGGTGTTGAACTGGGTTTCGTCTTTGTCATTCCTGTACTGAATCCATGTTGGGAGGATACATACATGACACCTAACGGCAACCTCTGCCTCTGATACTAACTTGGCTGACTCTGTAGCATCACGTGGCCTTTTTGAACCTGCCTCAAAACGGATCTCCATTCTTCCTCCTCTAGATTTAGTTAACATATCAAGAATTATCCCTGATGTTTGTTTCCTCTTGCGCCTAGGTGCTAGTCCAACAACGAACATAGGAAGTGTTAGTGTACATCAAACTGTGAGACTACATATAAAGAAGCATGCAACTGTAACTTGACTCCAGCAACTACCTTCTTGCTATTGAAGCTCACAAGGTTCATCTGATATTGCCAACTCATCTTGTGTCAAGAGTGCTTGGGAAGTAGTGTCAGGTGGCAAGGGAGCTTGGGAACGTGCTGCTAGCTCAGTTGACGCACGAGTATGTCGTGCAACTGGTAGTACTGTGGTAGGTGTTGCAAGAACTAGGGCTGTCTCTGCTTGTTTGGTGGCAGCTATTTGTTTCTGTTTGGCTTTTTTTGCAGCTCGTGTAGCATGGGATGCCGTGTTTGTAGAATTTTTCACTGGACTTTCACCTTCTATTGCACCATCAGTACCAGCAGAATCTGCAGGATTCATCCACTTCTCATTCCCTGCCATTCTGTGTTTCTTCCTCTTTCTCTGTGCCATGTTAAGTCAAGCCGACAAGAAAAACGAATAACAATTTAGTTCTACAGAACAAATTGATGCGTGATGCAGACGAACTGAACTTTGATGTTAGACAACCACATGATAGGAGGATGTAATATGTATGAAAAACAGGACGGAAGAGATAACCAGAACTATGATGTGTAAACTAAGAAGAAGACATTTCACCAAATTAGAAGCAATGCAATGGAAGGTAGACACCATATGGAAGATGCTACAAATATCGCTCTACCAAGTTAACAGTGTCTCAGCATAAATGGCATTTAAACAAATGTGAAGCAGTACAAGAAGTAAATCATATGCAAGATGCAAACAACATCACACTACCATGTTAGAGGTCTCTCATCATTAGTGCCATTGCATATTCACAGCATTGCATATTCACAGCTTATGATGTGTAAACTAAGGAGAAGGCATTTCAACAAATTAGAAGCAATGAAAGCTAGACACCATATGAAAGATGCAACGAATATCACTCTACCAAGTTAAAACCGTCTCTCATAAGTGCCATTTCAACAAATTAGTAGTACAAGCTAGAAAAGAATGTGAGATGTAACCTATATCACACTCCAAAGTCAAACGTGTCTTATGATAAGTGATTGTTGCAGGTTACACAACAGTAGTAATTTGATGTAAGAACATGGTGTGATCGACAGATATTGTATGTTCTAGAAACAGGAACAGGTGTCTTATTCATGTATAATGTGTAAAGTAAGCAGATGGAATTCAACAAAATTAGAAGCAATACAAGCTAGACATCACACATAACATGCAACCACATATAGCAGTGCCAAGTTAGAGGGAGCACCAGTGATGCTGCACTAGGGGAGACGTGCTCATCATAAACACAGCTTTGTTGAGTGTCTATGCATGTGTTGTCTTGGAAATCATCTTGGGGGTGTGGAGGAGTAGAAATTGTAGAGGCCCTCCATTTGTAAGGAGCACCTTTATCCGCTGCCTTGCTAACTTCCTTCCGCTTTATTGATTTTGAATCTTCAAGTAAAACCGACAAGAAAAAGCAATTAAATTCTCTCTTCAGAACTCATTCATGCATGATACTGACAATCACTACTTTGATGTAAGGCAAACACATGATACCAGGATGGAATATGTACGAAAAACAGGACGGCATGGCATGTTCACAACTATTTGTGTAAACTAAGCAGAAACCATTCCAGCAAATAAGAAGCAATGCAAGCTAGACACCACATGAAAGATGCAACCAATATGACTCTGCCAAGTTAAAAGTGTCCCATCATAAATGGAATTTCAACAAATTAGAAGCAGCGCATGCTATAAATCATATGAAAGATGCAACTAATATCGCACTGCATATACTAAAGGTATCTCGTCATATTGATTGATGCGGGATACAAAAAAAACAATAGTTTTATGCAAGGACATGCTTAATAGACAGATGTACTATGTACTAAATACAGGAAGGCATGTCACATTAACATGTATAATGTCACATTTACAGGAGTATAAGCTAAGCAGACTAGCACATGCAGTTTAACCAGATTGGAAGAATTACAATCTAGACACCATATGCAACATGCAACCACATATCACGCTGCCAAGTTAGATCAAGCACCAGCGATGCTAGTGTGGGGGAAATGCTGTAATCAACTACAGAGCTACGTTCACTATCTTCATGTAGCATTTCTGTTTCTTGAGAATCATGTCGGGAGGCTGACGCTGCATTCTTTAAATGAGGAGTAGTCCCCTTGCCTGCCTGGCTTGTCATAAGTGATTGATGAGGGATACACAAGAACATTAGTTTGATGTAAGAACATGGTTAATACACAGATGTACTAGTATGTACCAAAAATAGAAAGGCATGTCATATTCAAAGGTATAATGTGTAAGCTAAGCAGATGCAATTTAACCAAATTGGAAGCAATACAAGCTAGACATCTGGCTGGAGTGGTGAACATGATCATCTAGGACCTGAGAGCCTGGTGGGAGGCGGGCTGCTTCGCCACCATCGCGGCTTTTTAGTTGGCTTCCAGGTGATGCCTGTCTTTGTTGGGCTTGTCACTGGCTCTGCCAGTGCCCTGACTAGTTATTTGTCTTCTGGTGCTCACAGGATGGTGGTTCATGTAAAAAATATCTTTCCTTATCTTAATAAAGACCGACTTCGGCCTTTCGAATACAAGCTAGACACCATATGGAACATGCAACCACATATGACACCGTGAAGTTAAAGCAAGCACCTGGGATGGTGGTTCATTGCGAGCGAGGTCATCAACTCCAGAGCAACGTTTACCGTCTCCATCTGCTGACACTGCACCCTTTAAAGTGTTGTAACGTGCCGCGCCTAGCCGCATAGAAAGCTGGCATGACTTGTCTCTTTTCTTTTTTGCTTCGCTTTCGGCAGACTCTGAAATACGCTTGCATAAAAACACAATAGTGAGAGTATGGATGAAGTGTGTGCAGAACTAGTGCACTGTAAAAGTAGCAGATAGTAGGTGGCTGAAAAATAAATGACAGGAGACATATGATAGCTCTACAACATTGCATGGCAAACAAAATTAGATTCTACTCTGTATGATTTTGTAATATATGAGCACAGGAAATGCAGGTACTCCTCCAGCACACGACCACATGTGGTCATATCTAAGATAACAGTCGACTGAAAATAAATAGGTCAGTCGATTTTTTTAATGAACCGTCCAATCTATAAGGAACGGCCAGATGGCCTTCGTCTACCTCCCACCAGTCACTGTTGACGATCTTTCTCGAACCGCCAGCGACCACCGGCCCAGACCCGTGCCTCCGCCGCCCCGCCCTCCCATCGACCTCACACCACCGCCGTGCTTGGCAGCACCCCCAAGCCATCCCTTTAATCCTGGCTGACCTCTAGATCGGGCGCCAGTAGCTCTAGGCCACACACGCCCCTAAGATAAACACCAAGGCGCTGCTTCCCCGGTGTAATAGTCGTACTAGCGCCTCTTACGCTGGGGAATGCTTCCGTTAATTGGGAATCAACTGGCCAGAAATTGAAATTCAGGGGGGGCGAAGGACCTTAGCTAAGGTGAAATAGTATATGAGGAGAAACCTTGTGCATCGCGAGTTACTAGGAACATCTAGTATCAAGAAGAAGCGGTCAACTAGTGTCTTTTGTGGGATGAATACCGTGCAAGCAGAGACGTAAGATTTGCACGAATAAGGGAAGAGGAGTACCTTCTTCGGTTGCCAGTGTGGTCACCTCCACATGTCGCTCCGATCTTCTTCTTTTTACCGGGGAAACCGATGTTCTAGAGGGTGCAGGCTTGGACAAACCCATGGCCAAATTGTTGACTGTGTTGTCGTGGCCATATGTCGGCGGAGGGGAAGCAGATCCGAGGCAGCGAAGGACGGCGTAGCAGGAATAGCTCCGGTGCGGTGGAGGGTGGAGAAGTTGAAGCGGCAACGGTGAGGCGCAGGACGGCGTGGTTGAACTGGCTCGGGTACGGACGGCTCGGCCTCGGCTTCAACTACTAGCCGTGGAGGGCGTTGCGGTTGAGGTTGCGGTGGACGACGACGTCAGGGTATCGGCTCCGGCGTGATGGAGGAGGGCGGCGGTTGATGGGTGGGATGGGGTGGCGGACGGAGGACGCCGGGGTTTCGCGACTGGTGGAGAGGTAGTTTTGGCGCCCACAGAGTACGAATGGGGAATCGGACGGGTGGGGGGAACCATGTTTCGGTCTGGGACGCACTTGTTTTTGGCTTTTTTGAACATAAGATGGGACACGCTTGTTTGAAATTTGGGGAAAGTACAAACTTTGCCCCCCTCTTAATTTTCGGACCTACTGCAGGTCTGGGGTAGGATGGTAATCCCAGGTGTCCCAAATAGTGGGCAGGAGCGATTTCGGCCGCGCGCATGTGTGCTTAGGCAGTCATTGTGTATGAATGTTTTTCGGAGGCAGTTGCGTGGCGTCTAGATGAAGCTACAAACCTACCCCAGTTTAGACCTTTGGACATCGGGCCGGTAGGTTTCACAGGTCGGAGTTATTAGAAAAGTAATTTCCTTGTACTACCAAACATTGGTCTCACGCGGTTTCGGGCGAGTAGTGGCTCTTTTGGCGCTTTGTTCGAAATTTTGAAACACAAGCATTCACGTTTAGAGTACTCTTGAACTATGAGGATTGACCTAAATAGACAATGTTTTATTTGAGCTTGTATGTTTGAAAACCTCATTAAATTATCCGCTTCCTTTTGAAATTTTGACACTTGAAAATCCTATAACTACGATTATTTTGGAATGGAGGAGCTAACTTTGAATCTATTTTGTACACGACTACATATGCTATTATGTACAAAATCAGAGCAAAGATTGGTACCCCCATAGTTTAGGTATGGTTTACAAATGCCATGATATCAAATTCAAATAATTGAATGGACTTCATGTTGAATTTGATTTTTTTAAACCACCTTAGGTTGAATTCAAATGTATGCTAGTTCATAGGTAGCTATTTATAAATGTCCATTGTGTAACTTTCGTATGTATAATGTGCTTTACACACACAACATGAACTATGCTCACGTTTATATTCGATTGCTAAAGTGATGCATTGTCTGGAGTTCAAAATACTAACTATGTGGATCAATTATGTCGAATAATAACATATACATGCTCAAATTCGATAAAATCTAGATGTCTGATGGATCAATGACCGCTCCTTACGCGAATTGCAAATATCATGATCCCATCCTAATATTTGGATACAATTTATATCTTTAATCAATGTGTAGAGCAGTCTTTTATGTGTAGTTTCACTCTCCATCAGTGGTCTCTCACACATGCTCACACACTCTCTCCCGAGGTGTCTTTCTCGCACACATGCTCTAGATATAACCCTCCCTCCCTCTCGTAACCATTTACAACTGTTTTCACTAACCTTTATCACAAGCACTCTTCCTCTCGCAAACATACACACACACAATCCTCATCGACCCTTTCTATATACATGGACCTGCCTATGTGTCTCATGTACGCACATTATCTTTACGTCTGTCTCTCACGCATTATCTCACACCTCTCTTCCTAATCGACGAGTATGATTCTAGCAGAGCATTCTGTAGGATGCCCCTTAAAGTTAGGTTGGATGAATAGTAATATCAGAGATAAAGGGGTTACCTTAGTCTGAGAACCTAGGGTTACAAATCCTAGCCGACTTTGTCAGTGGACACAGAGTCCTTCACAATTATGCTATCTTTGTCTTGTACGACTAGTCATCCATGGGTCTTCCTAAATGTGTCATGGGCCGACCAATGTGGCGCAGGATGGAACCGAACGAAGGGCCTCACCTCGACCCACCGGACCTCACACGGTGACACACCCTCTGCCCCCACGTCTCATTATCTTCTCACACCCACACATACCAACACAAACACCACACACATAGAAAATTTCTCCTGGTGCCTCTATTCCCTCCCCCCTTGCATATACACACTCAAGGGAATGGAATCTCTTGTCGTGACGTCATATTCGTCTCTCTCTCTCTAGACCACTCTCATTTCTCGTGCTATCTCTCCCACGCCCCCCCCCGTCGGCCCCTCTATCCATGCCTCTCTCGAATACGTAATACACACACATACCTCTCTAGGCCCCGCCAAATGCATCAACTACACATTCACACATGTTACATCATGTACCCCATTGATCTAAAAAGCCCTCTCTTCACGTTTATTTTGCATACAACATTCCTTTTGAATAAAGTGTGGCCAAACAATTATTTTGGAGTTTCTACATATATACAACATTACAAAGTTATATGGAGGAGTACGAATGCTAATTTGCATTACATGGTGCCCACAATGATATTTATTCCGCACTATGAATTTGTATATTTTTATACTATATACAAAGTTAGTCATAATAAAGAGAAACGAAGAGCACCTCTCTCTCCATCGCATACCCCCCCTATACGCCCCTTTCACGTATGCACACAAAACTATCTCCAGGTCCTCTAAAAGTAAGCCCCCGGAAAATTCACGCGTGTTTCATCTTTATCTCGCGATATATGCAATGACGATCATTGTATTTGAAGCGAAAGCACGATACATACATTGGACTTCATAATCCACTCATTACGGTCACGGTTTATGTTTAGTGGTTATTATATAGTCACGGGCTCACCGTACAACTTTGTATTTGCTGATGACATGACTATTTGACCAGTTAAACGCTCATCGTGGCACCTCTAGTGTTGCATCACATTATCCCACTAACATCGTGCCCACCTGTCGACTTGTATCTACTCTACATCTGCACTATTATAAAATACATAAAATACACTCTTATAAAAAACAGAGTTGGTGATGTTGGTGTGCCTGCCATCCTGCAATAGAGGCCGTCCGATTTATATCTGCTAGATAGGAAAGAAACTATGGCAATTTTGCAAAAAGGTACCCACACACCTCTCCATATTTGCAAATAAGGCCTTCCCTCGTTCATCCTTTTCTCTCACAAGATAAACAAGTCATACAAATGCATCTTGATGTTACGTGCAACGCACGGGCATCTTGCTAGTAAGAATGAAAACAAACGACAAAAAAATATTTTGACGGTGGTTCGAAGTCATGACCGCGGGCACAGCGGACAAGGTGGCCTTGTATTGGTATGCTGAGCCGTCTGTTTTAACACACATGAGCTAGTGTGGTGATTATACACACACACACACATGCACACGAACTCCATCCACGCAACACTCACACAAACACATGCACCCACGCACACACGCAACACTCACACGTACACACGCAGCCACGCACGCACCCAACACTCACATGCACACACGCACGCATGCATGCACACACCAGTACACCACATGACCAACACACACTCTCACGCTCAAGTGCTCAACCTACATGTGCATGCGCACACATCAGGCCCTGACAGACACTTACACAACTAGGTGATTCCCGCGCACGGGTTGGAGCCTTGTCGCGCCTGTGTAAATTTGTGTTTATCTAACCTTTTCCCTATGCGAACTGACAGGTGGGACCCACAAGGAACGTGGTCAATTTAACTAGTCAACATGGCGCCACACAGACTATTTGGCTGGTCAACAGAGTGCAATCCGATGCTGAACTGTGAGCAAGTGACCGGATAATCACCGCAAAACGTATATAGTGACCGTAATTAGCTTATTCTGAAGTTCGGCGACCGTATTATGCTTTTCTCTCTGTAGGCCCTTCAAAACTACATCTCTACACGTTCTCGCATGTTACATCTAACAACTATGCAATACAACACTACTACTACACTCTAACACAATAAATCATATGTGTTTTTAGTTTTACTAGATATCATATTGTTACTTATAAGTATTCAGTTTGCATACATTAAAATTGCCTTTGAAATGTATGGCCAGTATCATCTACCGTGCAGGAAAAATTCTGCCCTCCTGTTTAATTGGGTTTGTATCGATGGATCATGCGAAACAGCAAAACTATAGTACTATACAGTACAAGTGACAGTTCACTGGGCCGTCATGTCGTCTAGTCCTCCGTCGTAAGAGTGGAGCGCTCGCTTTCATAAATCTTCTAGTCCCTTTCGCCAACATGTGGGACATCAAGCTACCGGGTCCACCTGCCATACCGGAATACAGTGCAGAGCAGCCGGGGTGAAGCACCCCAGTCATGGCGCTGGCGTAGTAATGAGCAATGAGGCATCAAATCACAAAGCTGCACCTTTCCCACAGTTAAGTTGGAGGGACGAAGTAATAATGCTAAAAAAAAGAAGTTGGAGGGATGAAGCAACCATCATTTCACTCGTTGTTGAATCCGCTTCTCCCTCATCTTCTTCAACTTAACCACTTGTTGCTTCTGTCGTTGTTCTGCCTCATGTGGGACGCGGATCAGCTTGGTAAAACACTGACACGTGGGACCGCATGTTAGCAAACCGCCAGGACAACGTCCTCCAAAAATAAGAAACCTCCCCCGCCATCCGCGCGGCAAAATCACCTCCTTTTTACTAATCTTTGATTCTATAATTTTTTAGATCAATATAATTGAGATTTGTATAGACAGCACACAGGAGCAAAACCAAGTGGTACGGTTAAGGGCATCCACAATGTGTAGCCAAATGTGAAAATAGCTTTTGGCATCGAGGGAACCATTGTGGACGGTGTTGCCAAAGCCAAAAAGATGGAACCGAAGCTCCCTGATTGATTGATTGAAGGAATAGAAAAATGCAACATTTCTCCTCTTTCTCCCATGCTTGGACGCATGTAGTACACTATAGAGCACAGAGTCTACTCCCCTGTCCCTTCTATCACAAATCACAAAGCAGTGAAGCGTCAAATCACAAAGCACGGACGAAGCAACTATCATTTCACTCTTCGCTGACTCCGCTTCTCCATCGTCTTCTTCGAGAAACCATCTCACCGCACTAGTACTCCTAGTAGTAGTACTAGTAAAGGACTTCCTGGATGCAAATAAGGCGGTTGTCTCGGCTTGCAGGCGGCACTTGCGAACGACTTATTGTGGTCTCCCTCAATGGTGTTCTCCGTCGAACGCACTTCGCCAAACCACAAAAAAAAGTCATCGATGTCACCGCAATGGGCAAGGAATTCAAATATAGTTACTACCTCCATTTTTTTGTACACAATGCCAGTATATCAAAATTACAATTTGCAAAGGGCCACTAACACTAATCGAGGCAAAATTGATGGGGTTAGCAACCAAGGACATTAATATCCCCTGCATGCATGCGGAAGTGAGAAGGTTCGTTTGCATGGCGCTGCATTAATCAAGCGATGAGGAGTGAGATGGTTAGCTCTTTGGTCTTTCGAGAAAAAAATACGCATTAATTGACACGTGAAACGAGGATTTGTATCGAAGGAAAACCCCGCCTTTCTTTTTTAACACTAGTACTCCTAGTACGTACATACTTATCATGTTTGGGTCTAGGCCTTGCATTGCCAAACTTCGCCACACATTTTTGCCAAGCTTGCCTAAAGTTTACAAAATGAGAAGGAGGTACACTTGCGCACGGCTGTCGCGGTCGCACCGCACCCTCACACGGTCGCCCCTGCACGCCGTGGTCGCACCGCACCCTCACACAGTCGCTCCTGCACGCCGCAAACCCAACCAAGGGAACACACCCTCACTGACACGTGTTGTCGCATGTGAACAAACCAAACTCATCCATCCTATCGCTGGCACATAATTTTCGTTCATAGAGTATGTTTATCCAACCGGAGTATCGGTACGGCCCGTGCGGTGGTCTGTTAGGGAAGAAGAAGACGTGAGGAAGAAGGAAAGAAGGGTTAGGAGACGTAGGATATTCATCCAACCGCCTGAAATGGTAGACTGACCCAAGTCAGGCGACTTGCATAACAAATAGTATGTTTTTACACAGCAAAAGATCCATAAAAACAACAACATAAAGAAAAACTATCACTGCTTGCGGAAAGAGACGGCCTCGTCATCTTTGGCTGCCAGCGCGAACCAGCCGTCGCTGCCGACATGTGTCTCCGCACCGTGGTTGTCCTCGGCCTCCAGCTACTCGTTCAAGCGGAGCATGCGGCCGCTCTGCATGGACAAGAGCACAGCACGGTTCAAGTCAAGGACGTCCGGTTCCGCCTACAGGAGGGCCTCGATGGCAGCGGCGCTCCGCGTCGAGTCGAGCCTCCGCCGCCCGGTTCAAGTCCAGGACTTCCGGTTCCGCCTGCAGGAGGGCGTCGATAAGAGCGGCATCCGCACGCTCTGCGTCGAGTCGAGCCTCTACCGCCCGGTTCATGTCCAGGACGTCCGGTTTCGCCTGCAGGAGGGCCTCGATGGCAGCGGCATCCGTGCGCTCCACCTCAAGTTAAGCCTCCGCTGCCCGGTTCACATCCACGACATCCGGTTCCGCCTGCAGGAGAGCCTCGATGGCAGCGGCATGCGCGCGCTCCGTGTTGAGTTGAGCCTCTGCCTCCCGGTCCTCCTTTAGTATCGCCATGTTGAACCACTGGTCCGCCTGCACCATGGGGGACTCGGACGGCGGCACGTAGTCGACGTCCATCGTCTCATACCCATCGGGGGCCTTCTGCGCCGCAACCTCCGCAGTGAAAATTGGATTGGCTTCCTCCTCCTTGTAGCTTGGCTCCAGAGAACTCGGGGATTGGCCCACCGCAAAGCGAGCTTGGGAATGGAGGTCTGTGGCGCCGACCGCCGCCATGATTTCTGCGCGGCGCTCCCGCTTCAGCATCTTGTAGTAAGTGATCTTGTGGTGCACCATGGTTTTCCGGTGAACTAGGGGACGCTTGATGCGGGCTAGGGGATCGAAAGGTGGGGGAATGGGCTGGAGATTTGGTGTGGTTTTAGGGCAGTGGCTGGCATAGGCCGAGCAGCGAAGGTTCTGGTGTGAATAGTGGTTCCGGTGATGACCGGTCAATCGGTTTTGACTGTACATCGCTCTTGTCGCGTTGGCGTTGCAGCCCGGCACGCTGGACCCTTCATGTCGCTCACCAAATGGAACGCGCTTCGTCTTGCGTTTTCGCTCGAGCAAACCGACGTCCCTCCCCCTCCCCCGCCCGCGTCATTTATTATACCACCGCTCCCTCCATTTTATGCGGAGTAAATAAAAACAGAGGGAGTATACTACGGATGAAGATCCCCTGACGTGGCCGAACCCATTGAGTAACTGGCATGCGGGATCTAGCAAGCATGGGGTCCGCTAGTAAGTGACCGAAAGGGAGGGTAAGGCAGGGATACCTACGTTAGAGGATCCACTTCCACTATACTACTTTGACCAAATGTTAGAGTAATAATATATGACATGCAACTTACACAAATGTTAGAGTAATAATATATGACATGCAACTTACACAAGGCATACAGGGTCTAATGCGTTTTTCGAGGCTAACTTTGACCAAATGTTAGACTAATAATATATGACATGCAACTTACACAAAGCATATGGTCAATTTCGTATGTGAAAGGAGTTTCCAATGATATAATTTTCACATTATACATCTCATGTACTCCCTCCGTCTAGGTGTGTAAGTCATCTTACGAAAACCAAATGATCCCAAAACACGTAGGCACGGTGCATTAACTTCTACCTTGTTTCTTGTTTCTTGACATATGAACCAATAAGAGATGAGGGTGTGCATGCTTTTAATGACATGAGACTATCAAACATGACATGCAGTGGTTAGTTCATTGCATGCAATACTATTAATTAGCAAATAAACATTAATGTCTCTCGTTTTCCCCTCCTCCTTGGTCACGGTGCACAGCCAAAGATGACTTACTCACCTATGTGAAAGGAGTACTATTAATCTTGTTAATAGTCAAATTGGAAACCATCTCGAGTACAAATCTAGGAGTACGTACAAATCTAACAATATTGATTGGGCGTTGTTGAATGTTGATACCTTTTTTATCATAGTAGAGATACTTTGACTACACATAAAACTTATATGTAAAGTAGAAAGGATAGGAGGGAGTATATTATACGTTCAAAAACGAAACGAACATTGAATACCCTTTATATACGATTTGCGGATGCTATGATCACCGGTTCAAAATTTTGAATCCGCATTAGGTATCACGTGCCCCCACTCGTTCCCTCTCGATTTCATCTCGGGGTCCGGAGATCTATTGAAAGAGGACTAGGGTGGGTACATGCGAATGATACTCGGTGGAATGTTCAAATGAGGCATGCGGGAGGATGGACTCGACTGGAGGGTGACATGATCGATGGAGAAGAGGGTTGGAGAGGAATGAGAAATAAGCAAACGCCACATGATTACACTTGAACGGTTCAAATAAACAATAAGTTGTCTCGCTTGGCCTACATAGTGAAAGGACTAATGCGCAACGTGGAGCACTGGCGCTCGAATATGGTCGAGAAAACAGGGAAACCGACATGTGGGGCACACCCGTCGGGACGATGTAGCGCAGACTAGTCCAATGGAGGAGCTGGCCCACGACCTCCTCGCCACCGACAACTGTTCATGTGGGTCGTTGGGGCCAACAACGGGGTGCAGCTCCAGCACCGCCTCTGGACACGGCGACCACGGTGAGCGACACGCTCATATCATCGATAGACACGGTCGGTTTCAGTGTGCCGAGGGTGGCGTTTGTGTTGTGGCACGACCAACGGTATGTTTGGTTTGTGCCCAAGGTTGCCCCATCAAAGCATTGGGTAGCCAAAATTTTGGTTGAGGTATTGGTTGCCCATGATTTGGCCGACATTGGCAAGAAAAATGAACTAGAGTTGGCTAGAGTTCATTGGCATGCCAAAGAAATGGCAACCATCCAAACAAAGACCAATCTTTGGGTCATGACCAAAATTTTGGTAAGGTGCACTTTGGCCACAATGCAAACACACCCCAACACCCGGCTCGTCGAGGATGCACGGGGCACCGCGACGCGTCCGCGGAGTGGTGTAGCATGGCCAACTGCATCCTCTGGACCTGAGACCATGCCAGGTCATCTTGCTTTTTCAATGACATGCGGGGATCACATTTGAGCAAAGGGCATCTCCAACGTTGCCACGACCGCAGCTGACTACCCTGGCGCACCAAAGCCCTCGTCCCTCACCCTGTCGCATGGTGCGTTCCCAGCCGGCGCCAGCTGCCCGCATTCATGTTGTCCATTCGTATGTCGTCGTTAAGAGGCTCGGTGCCCGAGGAACCAACTCCGGCGACTTAATGACGCACCCGGACGCTTGGCCTCACCGGAATGCGCTACTTAAAGCGGCAACGCCCAGCTAACCTCCACACCATAGCGCATCGTCCTCCTACCTGGCACAACATCCGCCATGACCGCAAGTGCGAACGCTCTGCGGGAGAGCTTGTCTTCGGGGATGAAGCTCGAGGCTCAAGTCGCCTCTCGCGACGCAATAGCGGCGTAGCCGGACGCGGACGCGACCGCACAAGCGGTGGCCACGCTGGCGGCCGATGACGGGAGCACCATCAGCCACGCGTCCTACTTGCCTCCGTCCAACGTCCGGCACCGCCGAGGTCGGGGACTCCTCCGAGGATGAGTAGGGCATGGTGTGCCAACTGGCCGGTCAGTATCTCGTGTTCTACTCTTCCTCGCCGGAGACCGCACCTTCACTTCACGGGTCTTGAACCCCGCCCCCGTACATAGAGATCGCAGATGGAGGACGTCGGTGGCCGCCGTAGAGTAGGTTTAGGGTTGGGTTTCTTTTATTTTTCTGTCCTATAAAGGTTCGAAATGTAATGAAAATCTGCCGTGTTTGCATTAATCTCGGCCGGTGTATATGAACTTTCACAATAATATACATATTGTAGGAGTACTAGCAAGATGCTCGTGCGTTGCACGGAAGATCAAGATCTTGTGGGAGAAAAGGATGAACCAGGGAAAGCCTTATCTGCAAATGTGGAGAGGAGTGCGGGTAAATTGTCCTAGTTTCCTTCCTATCCGTTAGATATAGATCGGACGGCCTATATTGCAGGATGACAGGCACACCATCATCACCAACTCTGCTTTTTATTGAACCGAGACAAATCTAAAAAACCCAACTAAGCCAACCTCCCAGCATATCACGCGTGAAAAGACCCGGCCACGCCGTTTTAGTCGGGATTACCGTATTACTAGTAGTAGTATCGATGGATCGCGCGAAGCAACATTTTTTTGAGGGGGTGAAGCACCTAGTTTAAAAGGAAAAAAGGTGGTACACTCACAGCACTCCTGTCGCGGTCGCATTGCACCCCACACATGTTCGGTCCTGCACACGGCTCACGCAAACGGAATGCGCTTCGGCTTGCCTCTTTACTGACACGTGGGACTGCACTTGGAGAAACCGACCATGTGCCAAACTCCCCTCGCCCACGGCGCGAAAATCCTCCCCCCCCCACAAAAAAATTCCCCCCAAATTCGATTCAACCGCCCTTCGGCCAAATATTCCCCAAAACCCCCTCCCCCCGTCCCCCCTCCACTCCATTCGCTCGGCCAAAGCCGCCCTCCCCGTCGCACCGATACGTCGGCGCCGCGGTTCGTCGAGGGGACGCACGGCGATCCTCTCGCTCCCACAGTACGCTCTCGTAGACTGCCGTCCTCTAGCCGCGCCGCCACCTCTAGCTACGCTCTTGTGGAGGCACACGGCGGTCAGCGCCGCCACCGCTGGCAACGTTCATGTGGAGACGCACGGCGGTCATCTTCTCCCATGGTACGCGCATTCTAGACTGAGGCCTCGTTCATGTTGGTGTAGCGCTGAATGTTAGCTGATAGACGCTGTTAATCTCACTATTTGCCGAAGTAGTTTACTATCAATATGCTCTGCTTAAGAAGCTTCCTTGCCCTATTCTGCACTCAATCTGCTTAGCTGAGATGGCATGCCAAGGCCAATTAGTTGCTAAAATATCCTGCCATATATTTATTGTGACATAGATTGCCATGGTCTAGTAGCCAATCTGTTAGGTGAAATAGCTCTACACCGTTTTATACTCGATCTTTGTTGCTGCGATGGCCTTCGATAGTTTGATGGCTGTGTGCTCGGCCTCATTGACTGCTGAAACAGCCCGCCATAATTTAGCACTCAAATATGTTTGCTGAATTAGCTTTACATATATTTCGTTACTTAGATCTGCTCATCCAAATATCTTGCCATAGCTTTAGACATCGACCTATGTATTTTTTTTCTGGACTTCATAAAAAAGCATATTTTTTCCTGTAATATCTAGTAGAAGAACTAATTTGTATGTCTAACAGATGGACAAGACTTGGATAACTTCTGCTCGAAGATTCTCCGCTGCATATGTCAAGGGGGTTGAAAACTTCATGAACTTTATCAGAGTTGAGTACGGTGGTCCGAAATCAGATGTGCTCTACCCGTGTAGCAGTTGTATGAATTCAGTTACAAGACCCCAATCAACTGTGCAAAATCATCTACACTTGTATGGGATGTCGGTCACATATACTAGGTGGGTTCATCATGGTGAAGCTGTGAACGTCAATGTTATTGACTACGTGGAAGCAGCAGATCACCATCTTGATCTGCCTGGTGCTCAGGTGGAAGAGGAGGAGGAGGTGGTGGTGGCGGAGCTAGTGAGTTTGACCAACATTGAAACAATGCTACAAAATGCTCGTGCATTCCGTGAACTTTCACCTACAGAAGAAAAATGGTGGGCCTGTATGTTGGAACAATGCAATGTTGCTATCACCCCAGGAAATAAGCTGTCAGTATTCTCAGCTATGGTCACCTTTCTTCAGGTGAAGACATCTGAGCGGATGACCAACAAATCATTCGATGCGATGTTGGCTGCTTTCCGCAAATCTTTCCCAGATGCATCTGAGCTGCCACACACCTATAGTAAAATGAAGAATTTCCTTCGTGTAGTTGGAATTGGAGATGATATGATCCATGTTTGTAAGAATAATTGTGTTCTGTTCCGGAAGGATTATGCCAACTTAAGTGAATGCCCAAAATGCAAATCATCAAGATGGAAAGATGGCGAAGCTGTGAAGAGGGTTCCTCATAATGTTCTGAGACATTTTCCAATTACACCAAGATTGTAGAGGTTGTTTCATGATGCTCAAATAAGAGAGGATGTACTGTGGCATTCTAGGAACCAGGAGTACAGAGATCAGAATGTAATGAGCCATCCATCTCATGGTAGTGAGTGGAAAAGCTTCAATGATAAACACAAAGAGTTTTCTGCTGGCCCGAGAAACATTAGACTTGGCTTAGCTTCAGATGGATTTGACCCATTTGGCCACCAGAGCGCCACATATAGCATGTGGCCAGTGCTTGTTATCCCTTACAACATGCCTCCAAATGTCTGCACCAAAGAATCAAACTACATGATGGCCTTGCTCATCCCAGGTCCAAAAAGTCCTGGAAAGGATTTTGATTTGTTCATGGAGCCTCTTGTGGAGGAACTTCAACAGCTATGGAAGGGTGTTCTCACTCGAGACCTATATAGCAGCCCACCAGCTGATTTCTTTCTGCGTGCTGTTGTAATTTGGTGCATCCATGATTATCCGGCTTTGGGCACTATGTCAGGGCGAACGACACATGGTTACAATGCATGTGTTCGGTGTGACAGGAATCCGCTGTCATACGCAATACTTAGCAAGATCTGTTACATTGGACACCACCGTTTCGTTGCCAAGGACAAGCCGCATCCTAGAAAATACCGAAGACATGTGTTCAATGCAAAGCATGAAAACCGTGATGCGCCAAAGAGGCTCACCGCCGATGAGTTGCAAGTGGAATTAGAGAAGGTCAGGCATATTACACCAGGAAACCATCCTGGTAATGGTAGCGGGAAAAGGAGGCGTGGCACGGTAGAAGAGAGATTATTGTTTACCCGCAGGTCCACTTTGTGGGACTTGGAGTATTGGAAAGATTTGGATCTGTGGCATAATCTTGATGTGACGCACATCGAGATAAATATATGTGACAGCATTATCGGCACACTTCTTAACATTGAAGGCAAGACGAAAGATGCCTTAAAAATCTAGGATTGATTTGACACACCTGGGTATCAGAAAGGATTTGCAGGTGCAAGATGAAGGTAAACCATGGGATATGGCACCAGCTGTGTACGTCTTGGACAAGGTAAAAAGAAAAAAATTCTGCGAGGTCCTGTCACGTGTGAGATTCCCACATGGATTTGCTTCCAACCCTGAAAGGAGAATCAGTGCAGATGGAAACAAGGTACAAGGGTTGAAAACTCATGACTGCCACGCCCTACTTCAAAGGGTTTTACCTGTTATCCTTAGAGGATTGGGCCGCCCTGACTTATACAGAGCAGTTGCAGAGTTGGGACAATTCTTCAGGGAACTCTACAGTAGAAATATCAGGATAGATGCTTTGGAGCGTCTTAGAGACAAGATACCAACTATCATACGCGACCTTGAGAAGATATATCCTCCAGCCTTCTTTGATGTGATGGTGCATTTGGCTGTTCATCTACCTGATGAGGCACTACTTAGAGGTCCAGTACAGTATGGCTGGATGTACCCTATTGAAAGGCGGCTAGGCACTTTCAAGGGCTATGTTAGGAACAGAGCTAGACCCGAGGGATCCATTGCAAAGGCCTACATTGCTACAGAAGCGTTGACATTCTGCTCAAAATACATTGAAACAGCTGATCAGCTTAGCAAAGAGGTGGGTCAAGACAATCTCGGGCTCAATGTTTTCGATTATTCTATTCGAGTTACAGGGAAGAGTCGACAACAGGACAAACCTAAAGATTTGGACAAAATGGTTTGGTATGTGTTGAATAACTGTCCTGAGATACTACCTTATATCAAGTAAGTGCAGTACTGCAGCTTATACATTGTAATCTACTAAACTTGCAGCACATTCTTATATATTTAGATGTTTGACGCGATCACTATGTTGTGCAGCATCTACAAAGAGGAGTTACTACCACAAAATCCAAGAAACATTGACAAACTGGTTATGGCAGGATTTGCGAAATGGTTCAAGAACCATGTAAGCTTTTGAAGTACACTGTCAGTTTTTTTAATATATTGAGTACATAAGATGATCAGCTTGTCTATTTTCTAACCATAGGTTAAGAAGATGCGGGAGGATGGGCAGGCAGTTGATGATGCCCTTTACTCACTAGCAATGGGTCCTGATACTCGGGTAAGACATTATGAATCTTGCGTTGTTGGAGATGTGCGCTACAACACCCTTGCACGAGATGAAGGAAGGAAGGCACAAAACAGTGCCATCATGAGCACGGATACGTATGACAAAGAGACAACAGCAATGTATGCTAACATAATAGACATTGTTCAGTTGCAGTATATCTCCAGTTTTGAGGATCATCGGTGTGTGGTTCTGTTGTGCTGTCGTTGGTATAACCTGTTTTCCAGGATCGCAAAATCCAGAGCTGATTATTATTTCAAATCCATCAATGTCAAGGCGGCGTACCAGACCAACGAGCCTTTTATTTTGGCAAATCAAGCAACATAGATATTTTTCTTGGAAGACACATTTGCACGTAGCGATGACTGGAGAGTATTGCAAAGGTTTGAGCAGAGGAATTCATTTAATGAAGTTGCACAACAAGATGATGCTTAACTGCTCCTGATGTACAAGATAACACAGATGTTCCTAATATCTTTGAGAACCATCACGTCAATGACGCCGGCAAAAAGATTGCCTGTCCTGCTGTGGACATACAAGAGTTGATCAAGAAGAAGCCAACGTTCGAGGACGTTGAGGACGAAGAAGAAGATGACACCATGGGGAATTATGATTTAGACTGATACACATGGCGAAGATGTTGACGCTGCTGCTGCGGATGGTGATTACATTGCTTTTGTCGTATTTGCCTGTCAGAAGACGTTTTTTTATCTACTATGTGAAATTGTGTTTGCTATGACAACTGAAACCTGATGAAGATGTTGTTTAGTATTTTGCTATGAGAACATCACTTGTTATGTATGCTGATTTGTGTTTGGTGATTGTATGACAACTAAAACATGATGACATTGTTGTTTAGTTGTACTCATATTTGGCTGTGAAACTTGAATTTGATGACATAGTTTGCTGTTGGACTGCAATTTGCTCGACGTCTTCGAATGAGAACAAAGCTGACTCGACAGGCCTCTGCTATTTATTTATTTATATGAGCAAAAGGGGATACCCCTTGATTTCCGTTAATAGAAATCATTAGATGTTCACAACACTACGCCCAGCCTGCTACACAGGTTTCATTCATTACTAGTTTTAGCAAAGTGCTCATGTCGTAGCCACTGAATAAATCATGAGTGCTACATACACTGCAAATAAAGAGACAATCATCCTACAGAGCACATCGATTTTGCCCATTATCTTCACAAGCTCTTTCATCTCTTCATTGCTGTCAAGGCCATTCAGCAACTGTTGCTTGGCCATGATCAGAGGAACTGCATCTTTAACCTTCTGCTATGCATCTTCCTCTTCTGCCGTTCCTTCAGTTACTTGTCCAACACCCCAACCTGCGAGTATTGGGATTCCTCAGCTAACAAAATAATCAGCATAGTTGCATTCCCCCACATCAGCAACTTCCCAGAAATACAAATCACACGAATCTTTCCTTTTCTGCACGAATCAAATTGGAAGATCATCAACCAAACTATTAAAAAATCAGCAACTGAAAGTAGCAGAACAACACTTAAACATATTATTACCCCATGATTCGGGCATTTGTAGAAGACTCGGCCAGGGTTGCGGATTGTGGTTGAGAGGCGACGGATGACTCTGTGTGATTTGCAGCAGTGGCACCACACCAAAGTCAGCGGGTTGCGATGAGCAATCAGCTGCGGTGTGCATGCCGGCAGGGGTGTGATGAGACCCACAGGCGATGGTACGGGTGGTGACTTGGCGCATATCTGGTTGTTGCCTACTGAAGAGCAGGTGGACGAGCAGCCAGCGGACATGGTTGCTGCAGCCAGAGCTTCTGATGCTAGGCAGAGTAAGTAGAGAAGAGGAGAAGCAAATGTTGGATATGCCAGTTTCATTACTTGCAGAGTAGCATAGAACCATATATAGTCATAGTCTAGGTTTGGATTCGAACCAGCTACAGGAGCACGTCTTTGTTTTTTTCTAAAACTCGGCAACGTCTCTTTACTGGTACACTAGCTTGTTCTGTACGCCTTCCCAAGTCTTTGATTTTCTTTCCCCTTTTTTGCGAGGAAGGAAGGAGGACAAAATTGAGAGTTCCTCGGACTCGAACCCAAGACCTCTCAGTTGAAAACCAAGGGTGCTAGTCACTTATGTGGCAAACATTCCCTGTGAGGAGGACGGCAGACGAACGCATTTTCCTCGCAGTTTTCTTTCTATATATAAAAAAGTATGCTACTTGGTGTCCGCTTAGTCAAAAAACGATTGTGCCAACCTTGACCGTTCGATTGACATTCAATGTCTGTCGCGTTTCTTCAGTCTCTTCTTCCTCGAGCCGCCAAAGCCAAACCAGCGCCGGCGGGACCGCCTGCTCCCGCCTCCCACGGCTGGTTGTGATCTTCCCTGGCTCCTGTTCGTTCCCGTTCGAGGCCTCACCATCGTCCTTCGCCTTGGTTCACTCGCCACGGCGCCGCCCTCCGGTGTTGTCAACATGGTCAACAACCGAGAGCAATAAGGAGATGATTGTACATGGTGAGGATGACAGTAGGGACCCAGCAGCGTGCGCAGTAATTTTGTTTTTTCGGGACGGAAAAGGGTATCAACTGGGTTGTGCGGGACCCGTGGCCCGTCTAGCCCAGGCTTTTATTTCATATGTTTAGCACATGACCGGCCCAGTTTGTTTTTTTCCTTTCTGAAAAATGGCTAGCCAGCTATTTTGTTTTCTGCAGAATAATCAACATAGGCCTACTTGCTTTTCTACGCCCTGCTGGGCTGGAAATCTTTCAAGACGAGGAGGGATGCATTTTTCCCAGAAAATGGGCTATAAGTAATAAGAAATGGGCTATAAGTAATAAGAAATGGGCTATAAGTAATAATAAATGGGTTGTAAAATGAAAAAAATACAGCAAACAGGCAATTAGTTCCCAAATACTGTTTTCTTTCGGATTTTGATATTTTAAATTTCATTGTTTTTGTGCAGGTAAAATTTCATTGAATTTAAATTAAGGTATATTTAGACTTAAAACTAATTTAAATCTGGCTAGAAATTTTGGGTTGTATGCTGTTTGGGACAGATTTGGAGGCTGACTTGTGGGTCTACTAGGTTGACGTGTACTTTAGCTTTGTCAACTTAGTCCACAAACGATTCTAGCAACAGTGACCATTGGATGTTAATCCAACGGCCGTGCTGCTTCTTCAATATCTGATCTTCTTGCTCCAGCCGCCCAAACCAGCTCCGGTGGGACTACCTGCTCCCGCCTCCCGTGGCCAGCTGTGCTGCCGCACAGGCCGCACCGCCCCACCATACTTCATTGCTGGCCAGGACATTCCTCTACTCACCCACACCTCCTGCTATTTTCCGGTGACAGCAGCCGGACCAGTAAACCCTCATACTCCCCACTACGTGGGCAACCATTGTCGAGTCTTCCCCGGCTCCATGTCGTTCCCTTCCTAGGCCTCGCCGTCGTCCACTGCCATGGTGCTCTCGGCGCGGCCTGGTCAACATGGTCAACGAACGACATCCATCGGCCGTGGACTGTACGCGCAAAATAATGATTCCTCCAGCTGACAGCTGGGACCCACCGGAAGGGCCTCTGTATTTCGCGAAAAAAACGTTCCCCCCGCTGACATGTCGGACCCACCAGCTATATCTTCGCACGCAAGGAAGTGCCTCCTTATTACGCACAAAAAAATGAATACCCACCCTGCTAGATGGGACCCATCATAGTGGGAGGATGACTTGTGGGCCAACTAAGTTGACGGGGACGGAGGGCTTTGTCAACTTAGTCAATATGAACGATTCTAGCTCCACCTGACAGCAGGGACCCACCGGACGGGCCAGCGTATTTCGCGAAAAAACATTCCCCGCGCTGTCAGCTCGGACCCACTGGAAGTGCCTCCTTATTAGGCATAAAAAATGAATACTCCCCTTGCTAGCTGGGACCCACCATGGTGGGAGGCTGACTTGTGGGCCTACTAAGTTGACTGGGATGGGGGCCTTTGTCAACTTTAGCCAATATGAACGATTCTAGCTCCAGTGACCGTACGATGTCCATCCAACGACCGTAGTGCTTCTTCAACCTCTGGTCTTCTTGCTCCAGCCGCCCAAAGCAGCGCTGGTCGTGCCGCATGCTCCTGCCTCCCGTGGCCGGCTGTGCTGCCGCGGAGGCCTCACCGCCCCCTACTATTCCCACCGCTGGCCAGGCCCTGCAGCGATGGCGGCCTCACATCACAGTCGAACCAGTGAACCCTCGTACTCCTCTCCGCGCGGGCTTCCACTGTCGCGTCTTCCCCGGCTCCCCGTCGTCCCCTTCCTAGGCCTCGCTGTCGTCCACCGCCCTGGTGCTCTCGGTGCGGCGTGGTCAACGTGGTCAAGGAACGACTTCCATCGGACGTGGACTGTACGTGGAGAGGCTGACAACTGGGTCCATGGCCGCAGCAAGGAAGTGCCTCCTTATTACGCGGAAAATAATGATTCCTCCACCTAACAGCTGGGACCCACCGGACGGGCATTGTATTTCGCGAAAAAAAACGTTTCCCCCTGACTGCTGGGACCCACCAGCTACATCTTCGCACGCAAGGAAGTGCGTCCGGGCAAAAAAACAAAACGATTCGCCCCCTGACCGCTGGGACCCAACAGCGACACCTTCGCACGCAAGGAAGTGCGTCCGGGCAAAAAAAACGATTCGCCCCCCTAACAGTCGGGACCCACCTGGTCGAAGCGTACGTAGCATTGTCATTCTGGTCGCAAACGTGTACGTACATACTGGTCGTTGCAGAGGCGCGCATGTGTCGTAGTAGAGGCGCGCACGTAGCATGTATACGTACCTACAGCAGCGAGGGTGCAAGAAAGAAAATATGGCCACATACATACATACGGGCAGGGTCTCGAACGCCTACTCGCGCATACGTACATGGCTGGGTTGGAACGGAAGAACAACGTCGTCGTCGTGTTCATGGGGAGGCAACGGAATGCGTCGTGTTCATGGGGAGGCAACGGAATGCGTCGTGTTCATGGGGAGGCAACAGAATGCATCGTGTTCATGGGGAGGCAATGGAATGCATCGTGTTCATCGGGAGGAAACGGAACGCGTGGGAGCCAACCGGCTTGGACGGAACAGGCCATGGAAACAAGGCCTGGCATACCACACAACGGAGGAAACGGACCTCCTACATTTGAAACGGGGTCCTGTTGATCGGGAGGGGTGTGGCGTACCGCAAAATGGAGGAAATGGACCTCCTACGGTCGAAATGGGGGTCCTGTTGATCGAGAGGGGTGTGGCGTACCGCAGAACGGACAAAACGGACCTCCTACAGTCGAAACAGGGGTCCTGTTGATCGGGAGGGGTGTGGCGTACCGCAAAACGGACGAAACGACCTCCTACGGTCGAAACGGGGGTCCTGTTCATCGGGAGGGGTGTGGCGTACCGCAAAACGGGACTCCACGGGATACTGTTCATCTCCACCGTCGACCTCCTCCAGCCTCCACGGGCTACCGTCGACCTCCTCCAGCCTCCACGGGCTCCTGTTCATCCAGCCTCCACCGCACGCTACTCCATCGGCTACTGTTCAACTACCCCTCCACGGACACCCCTCCACCGTCTACTGTTCATCCAGCCCTCCACACCACGGGGTCCTGTTCAACCACCCCTCCACGACCACCCCTCCACCATCTACTGTTCATCCAGCCCTCCACACCACGGGGTCCTGTTCATCCAGAGGCAACGCCACCGCTCATTGTTCATCCACCCCCCCCCCCCCCGCAATGCTCACTGTTCATCCAATCGATCGGCTTCAGTTAGCAGTAGTAGCGAAGGAATCGCTCCATCGGGTTCAGTTAACAGCCATCGATCGATCGATCAGGTTCAGTAACGCGTAGCCTGCAGTGCAATCGCTCGGGTTCAGTTAGAGCCCATCGCCTCGCTCGGGTTCAGTTAGAGCCAACGCCTCGCACATGTACGAGAGAAACGTGCATCGCTCGGCCCCCGACCTCCCACCGTAACCGGCAACTCCCCGAAATTTTCCTCCCCCTCGCTTCTACCACGGTTTGTTTCGTCATGGACGGTGATGATGTTATGTACCTAGGGTAGGGTCATGGACCTATCTAGGATACCATACCCAAGGACATCCTTAGATGAAGCTACCTTCCAGTCGACCAAGAGAGACTCCACTCGACCGGCTGGAAGACACTCGACCATGAAGACTCACTTGACCATCAGGAGTTCAGGATCTACTCTGTATCCAAACGGTCTGTAATTAAGTAGTCTTAATGGCCATGATGACACTTTATGTAGGGCGTTACCAGTAATGCCCGGCCTTAATGTACTTTAACCCTCTGCTACGTGGGTTGGCTGGGGTCCTGGCGTCCTCTATATAAGCCACCCCCCTCCACTGGTAGAAGGGTTCGCACCCCTGTAACTCATATACACATAAACCAATTGACCGCCTCCGGGCTCCGAGACGTAGGGCTTTTACTTCCTCAGAGAAGGGCCTGAACTCGTTAAACACTCGTGTGTACAACTACTCCATAGCTAGGATCTTGCCTCTCCATACCTACCCCCCATTCTACTGTCAGACATAGAACCACGACAGTTGGCGCCCATCGTGGGGCAGGTGTCTTAGCGACTTTTTGGAGAAGTTGCAATTTGTTTGATTGCCTTCATCATGGTTTCCGGCGGAGCTCTGGTCGAGGGTCGCGAGATCCGTCTCGGTGCGCTCGCTTTCATCACCGACGACTCCGCTTGGCTCCAGGAGGCACCACTCGACATCGACGCGCTCCCCGTCCGCGGGGCGACGCACTTTCGGGCGTGTGTCCGCGGTGTCTTGCTGCGGCAGCCATCGACCCCATATCGGTCGACTCCTACGCCGTCCTCCCTTCCTGTGTCCCGCCAACGCAAGCGCTCCGGTCGGTCGAGGCTCCAGCGATGGGTGAGACACGCAGTGGCTCACCAATCGGCCACCACCCAAGTCGCGGCAATTGAGCCCGACGAATCTCTCTACGGGCTGTTCGACTGGCTCCGTAGATACTGCATCCGAGTGCGATAGCAGTGATCCAGCGGCGGAGGTCCTGATGGTCAACGGGCCTCGTAGTCCTCCCGGTTTCCCCCACGACGACGGGATGGACGACGGGGGCAACCCCGCTCAGGCCCACGAAGAGTATCAGCCCGAGCCACTCACTTCTCAGCAGAAGGAAGAACTTCGCCGCCGGAACATGGATGCCCTGCATACTCCCATTGCAGGAGAAACCCCTGAGGCTCGCGCCCTGGAAGAGGCGCGTTTGGACAATTTGGTTGAACGCACTCGACTGGAGAACCTCCAGCGAGCACTCGACGAGCGTGCGCGTCAACGAGTACCCGACTCCAGCCGACGTCAGCTCTTTCCGCAACCGACTCAGGTATATCGAACCCCGATTCAGAATTTGGCAGCTGCAGCCCGTATAGCAGAGTCAATTCAGCCCTCTCAGTCGGAGGCTGGAAGAGGCTTGATGCAGATCAGAGATTTGCTCCGGGCGGCAGGAGATCAGAATTCAGTTGTGTCATAGTCACGCAACAGGATTCACAGTCGATCCGTCACTGCGAATACTGTCCAGTCGGCTCACAGTCCAAGGTCACCTCCGAGGCGCGTGGGACGTGAAGGCTGGCGGGATCACTATGATGATCGATTTGATCGTGATGACAGGCGTCGAGTGCCCACTCCTCCCCCGAGAAGTGGGTCTAACGCCCATCGGCAGCAAGATGACAAACGCCAGCTCAGTGTTGGGCGGAGAGCTCCAGTCGACCCTAGAGAGCCAGGCTTTGACACGAGATCCACCATCGTGCAAGGTTTGGTCGACCGGAACAGAGCTCATAGAGGTGGCCATGACAGAGATGTGCCCACAAGCAGCCGAGTCCACGTTTCAAGTCCAGAATGCTTTAGCTGAGCCATCAGAGCCGCAGTGATACCCCCCAACTTCAGGTTGGTGACTGGAGTGAGTAAGTTCACCGGAGATTCTAAGCCTGAAACTTGGCTTGAAGACTACCGGGTGGCTGTTCAGATTGGTGGCAGTAATGATGAGGTGGCCATGAAGCATTTGCCACTTATGCTAGAGGGTTCAGCCAGGGCGTGGTTGAATCAGTTAGCTCCTAGCAGCATTTACACTTGGGAAGATCTTTCCCGAATGTTCGTCAGGACGTTCGAGGGAACTTGCAAGCGACCGGCCGGATTGACAGAGCTGCAAGTTTGCGTACAAAAGTCGAGTGAAACACTGAGAGATTACATCCAGAGATGGATCACTTTGCATCATACTGTAGAGAATGTGTCAGACCATCAAGCGGTCTGCGCCTTCAAGGATGGTGTCAAGAACAGAGAGTTGAGCCTGAAGTTTGGTCGAACTGGAGATATGACCCTGAGTCGGATGATGGAAATAGCCACCAAGTACGCTAATGGCGAAGAAGAGGACTGACTCCGGAGTGGCAAGTACAAGCCGAGTCAGTCGGATAAAGGAAACTCCAGTCGGAAGCAAAAGCAGAAGGCCGAGCCAGCTGCTCCTGGAGAGGATCTGGCCGTGACTCGGGGCAAATTCAAAGGGAAGCCCAAAGGATCATGGAACCCCAAGAAGGTAAAAGATAAGGAAGGTAATGACATGATGGATCTACCGTGTCATATCCACACGTAGAAAGACGAAGAGGGTAACTTCATCTACCCAAAGCATACCACTCGCCAGTGCCGGCTCTTAATCCAGCAGTTTCAAGGGAAACAGCCGAAGGACAAAGAGAAGGAGTCGGACAAGGCTGAGGACAAGGAGGACAGTGATGGAGAGTACCCTCAAGTCAACTCCACTCTGATGATTTTTGCTGATGTAGAGAGCAAAAGTCGACTGAAAGTGATCAACCGTGAGGTCAATATGGTCGCCTCGACGACACCAAACTATCTGCGATGGTTGCAAACTCCCATTACTTTCGACCAGTCTGATCACCCTACTCACATTGCCACCCCTGGGAGGCAAGCGCTGGTGGTCGACCCAGTCGTCGAAGGCACTCGACTGACGAAGGTATTGATGGATGGTGTTAGTGGATTGAATATACTGTATGCAGAGACGCTCAAGGGAATGGGCACTCCGATGTCCAGGCTCAGTTCCAGCAACATGAGTTTTCACGGAGTCATCCCGGGAAAGAAGGCTGAGTCACTTGGCCAAATAGCTCTAGATGTAGTGTTCGGCGACTCGAAGCATTTCCGCAAAGAGAAGCTGACATTTGAAGTCGTGGATTTCCGAAGAGCCTACCACACTATTTTGGGAAGACTAGCCTATGCCCGCTTCATGGCTCGACCATGTTATGTGTACCTCAAATTAAAGATGCCTGGCCCCAAAGGCGTGATCACCATCACTGGCAGCCGGAAGAAGGCAGAAGAGTGTTTCCAGAAAGGCTCAAAGATTGCGGATGACCAGATAACAGTGGTAGAGCTGGAGGAATACAAGAAGAATGCAGATCCGAGTGATTTGCTGTGGGCCAAGAAGCCCGCCACAGAGTCAGCATTTCAGTCGTCTGGGGAGACAAAGCCAGTTCATATCCACCCGACTGACCCCAATGCAGCTCCGACCCATATTTCCACAACACTCGACTCTAAATAGGAAGAAGCGCTCATCCAGTTCCTCCGTGAGAACTGGGACATCTTTGCATGGAAGCCAGCTGACATGCCGGGTGTTCCCAGGGGGCTGGCTGAGCATCTCCTTAAAGTCGACTCAAAAGCGAAACCCGTTAAAGAACCTCTTCGACGGTCCTCCGTTCATAAGAAAAAAGCCATTGGCGAGGAGGTGGCTCGACTCCTTGCAGCAGAGTTCATCCGAGAGATATACCACTCCGAGTGGCTCGCCAATGTCGTCATGGTTCCCAAGAAGGACAACTCACTTCGTATGTGCATTGATTTCAAACATATCAATCGGGCCTGCCCGAAAGATCATTTTCCTCTCCCTCGCATCGACCAAATTGTCGACTCGACCGCAGGGTGCGAGAGATTGTCTTTTCTAGACGCTTATTCCGGGTATCATCAGATCCGTCTGTATGGACCTGACGAAATCAAAACAGCTTTCATCACTCCATTCAGGTGCTTCTGTTATATCACCATGCCATTTGGCCTCAAGAATGCCGGAGCCACGTTCATGAGAATGATTCAAAAGTGTTTACTCACTCAAATCACTCGGAATGTGGAAGCGTACATGGATGATATCGTGGTCAAGTCGTGAAAGGGTTCCGACCTATTGACTGGCCTAGCCGAAACATTTGCCAATCTCAGAAGGTATGATATCAAGCTCAATCCATCGAAGTGCACATTCGGAGTACCTGGCGGAAAGTTATTCGGTTTTCTCGTTTCAGAACGAGGAATCGATGCTAACCCAGAAAAAGTCGGCACCATACTCCGAATGAAACGCCCTGTGCGTGTGCATGACGTCCAGAAGCTTACTGGATGCTTGGCCGCTTTAAGTCGATTCATCTCTCGCCTCGGTGAAAAGGCATTGCCCCTTTACCGACTGATGAAGAAGGCAGACAAGTTCGAGTGGACTCCAGAAGCTGATGCAACGTTTGCCGAGTTAAAAACTCTGCTCTCCACCTAGCCGGTGCTTGCTGCTCCAATCAACAAAGAGCCTCTATTGCTTTATATTGCAGCCACAGGACAAGTCGTCAGTACAGTACTTACGGTCGAGCGGGAAGAAGAAGGGAAAGCCTTCAAAGTTCAGTGCCCAGTGTATTATCTCTCTGAAGTTTTGACCCCATCGAAGCAAAGATATCCTCATTATCAGAAGCTTGTGTATGGGATCCACATGACCATGAAGAAGGTTGCTCATTATTTCTCTGATCACGACATTACAGTCGTCGGCGACGCACCATTGTCAGAGATTCTGCATAACAGAGATGCAACTGGTCGAGTGGCTAAATGGGCGATTGAACTCCTTCCCCTTGATGTCAAATTCGAGGCAAAGAAAGCCATTAAGTCCCAGGCTATAGCAGATTTCCTTGCCGAGTGGATTGAGCAACAACAGCCGACTCAAGTTCACTCGGAGCATTAGACCATGTTCTTTGATGGATCTAAGATGTTAAATGGTTTTGGTGCTGGGGTTGTTTTGGTTTCCCCCCGAGGAGATAAACTCAGATATGTGCTCCAAATCCACTTTGATTCCTCCAACAATGAAGAAGAATATGAAGCACTCTTGTATGGGTTGCGCATGGTCATTTCACTCGGCGTCCGCCGCCTTATGGTCTATGGCGACTCAGATTTGGTGGTCAATCAGGTGATGAAGGAGTGGGACGTTAGAAGCCCAGCCATGACTGGATACTGCAATGCAGTGAGGAAGCTCGAAAAGAAGTTCGAAGGGTTAGAGCTCCACCACATACCCCGACTGAAAAATCAAGCAGCTGATGATTTGGCGAAGATAGGATCCAAGAGAGAAGCCATTCCCAGTGATGTGTTCTTGGAACATATCCACACTCCATCAGTTGTAGAAGATCCTTTTACCGACGAAGCTCCGCAACCTAAAAGTGTTACGGATCCGACTGAGGTTGAAGTTTTAGTGATCACTCCCGATTGGACAGTACCATATATCGCGTATATCTTGAGGAAAGAACTCCCGGAGGACGAAGAAGAGTCTCGATAGATCGTCCGTCGATCTAAGGCCTTTACCGTGATAAGGGGACAGTTGTACAAAGAAAGCGTGACTGGAGTTGGTCAGAAATGCATAACACCGGAGGAAGGTCGAATAATCCTTGATGAAATCCACTCGGGGACCTGTGGCCATCAGCGTCCTCTCGGACCATCGTGGCCAAAACATACCGAGCCAGATTTTATTGCCCAAGAGCGAATGAAATGGCAAAGGAGATAGTCGACAAGTGCGAGGGATGTCAATTTTACTCCAATATGTCACACAAGCCCGCGTCAGCTTTGAAGACTATACCACTCGTCTGGCCCTTTGCAGTATGGGGTTTGGATATGGTCGGTCCTTTGAGAACAGGCAGAAGTGGTTTTACCCATGTGCTGGTAGCAGTCGACAAGTTCACCAAGTGGATCGAAGCTAAACCCATCAAGAACCTCGATGCCAGCTTCATCAGAGAATTGATATTCAGATATGGAGTCCCGCACAGCATCATCACTGACAACGGGTCAAACTTCGACTCCGAAGAGTTCAGAGCTTTCTATACGTCTCAAGGCACACGAGTCGACTATGCTTCAGTCGCTCATCCACAGTCGAATGGACAGGCAGAACGAGCCAACGGTTTGATTCTCAAAGGGTTGAAACCCCGTTTGATGCGTGATCTTAAGCATGCGGCTGGTGCATGGGTCGACGAACTTCCCTCGGTGCTTTGGGGGTTAAGGACCACTCCCAACCGGTCGACTAGAAGAACTCCATTCTTCTTGGTCTACGGAGCTGAAGCAGTCTTGCCGAGTGACCTTCTCCACAATGCTCCCCGGGTCGAGCTCTACACCGAAGCTGAAGCAGAACAATCATGGCAGGATGCAGTCGACCTTTTAGAGGAAGAAAGGTAGATGGCTCTGATCAGATCGACCATTTACCAACAAGACTTGCGTCGCTTCCACGCCAAAAACGTGAAGAGTCGAGCCTTCCAGGAAGGAGATTTAGTTCTCCGAGTGGATCAACAGAAACCACACAAGCTTGCTCCTTCTTGGGAAGGTCCCTTCATTGTCACCAAGGTTCTCCACAATGGAGCATACCATCTTTACAATGTCGAGCATCAAATCAACGAGCCCCGATCTTGGAATGCGGAGCTTCTCCGCCCCTTTTACACCTAAGTATTCACTCGGATGAGTTGTAATAAAAGTACTTCTGTAGTTTATTTATCAAAGACAAGAGCTTTATAATTTTCCCAGTAGTCGTTATTTCTTTTGTCCACTCAAAACAATCCCCCAGTGGGTGGCTTGGCTGCGAATCCGATTCGCCCAAGTCTGTAAAAAAAATCCTAACCGAGTGGTGAGCCAGTCTCCCACACGAAGGCTTAGCTGCGAAATCCGTTTCGCCTAAGATAAACAAAATCCTGTCGAGTGGTAAGCCAGTCTTCCACTCGTAGGCTTAGCTGCAGTCCAAGTACTCGCCTAAGATAAACAAAATCCTGTCGAGTGGTAAGCCAGCCTTCCACTCGGAGGCTTAGCTGCAGTCCAAGTACTCGCCTAAGATAAACAAAATCATGTCGAGTGGTAAGCCAGCCTTCCACTCGGACGCTTAGCTGTAGTCCAAGTACTCGCCTAAGATAAACAAAATCCCGTCGAGTAGTAAGCCAGCCTTCCACTCGGAGGCTTAGCTGCAGTCCAAGTACTCGCCTAAGATAAACAAAATCCTGTCGAGTGGTAAGCCAGCCTTCCACTCAGAGGCTTAGCTGCAGTCCAAGTACTCGCCTAAGATAAACAAAATCCCGTCGAGTGGTAAGCCAGCCTTCCACTCGGAGGCTTAGCTGCAGCATTGCGCTCGCCTAAGTACAAATACAACGTGCGCTTCGCAAGGAGGACGAGGTGCAGGTCGACTGCTACCCTCTCCTTCTGAGCTACGCCACAAGTACAACGTGCGCTCTGCCAGGAAGACGAGGTGCAGGTCGACTGCTACCCTCTCCTTCCGAGCTACGCCACAAGTACAACATGCGCTCTGCAAGGAAGACGAGGTGCATGTCGACTGCTACTCTCTCCTTCCGAGCTACGCCACAAATACAACGTGCGCTCTGCAAGGAGGACGAGGTGCAGGTCGACTGCTACCCTCTCCTTCCGATCTACGCCACCAATACAAAATCCTACCGAGTGGAGAGCAAACCTCCCACTCGGGGGCTTAGCTGCAGCCCAGTGCTCGCCTAAGTTCTTGAAAATCCCACCGAGTGGAGAGCAAACCTCCCACTCGGAGGCTTAGCTGCAGCCCAGTGCTCGCCTAAGTTCTTGAAAATCCTACCGAGTGGAGAGCAAACCTCCCACTCGGGGGCTTAGCTGCAGCCCAGTGCTCGCCTAAGTTCTTGAAAATCCTACCGAGTGGAGAGCAAACCTCCCACTCGGAGGCTTAGCTGCAGCCCAGTGCTCGCCTAAGTTCTTTAAAATCCTACCGAGTGGAGAGCAAACCTCCCACTCGGGGGCTTAGCTGCAGCCTAGTGCTCGCCTAAGTTCTTGAAAATCCTACCGAGTGGAGAGCAAACCTCCCACTCGGGGGCTTAGCTGCAGCCTAGTGCTCGCCTAAGTTCTTGAAAATCCTACCGAGTGGAGAGCAAACCTCCCACTCGGGGGCTTAGCTGCAGCCTAGTGCTCGCCTAAGTATCTAAAATCCTACCGAGTGGAGACCAAACCTCCCACTCGGGGGCTTAGCTACAGTCTAGCGCTTGCCTAAGTATGTGAAAATCCTACCGAGTGGAGAGCAAACCTCTCACTCGGGGGCTTAGCTGCAGCCCAGTGCTCGCCTAAGTGTATTGGGGAACAAGTCGATTGCAATGAGCGCTTCGCTTTAACCTGCAAAAGATACCTCAAACCAAACGCAAACATATTCAACGTTGAATCCAAGTTCGGATAACACCTAACAGAACCGAAAGTGCTCAGGCGCTAGGCCTGTTAAGGTTTGTCGGTTACAAAACTCACTCGGCATACCGAGGCAAATTTAAAGTATCAAGCTCAGAAGTTTTTTACCCCTCCTGTGGAGGGCTGGAAGGTGCAACAAACTCGTCCAGATCAATTCCATCTGCGATCTGAGTGGCAGCGGCAATGAAGGTCTCCATGAAAGATCTGAAATCGTGCTTCTTGGTATTAGCCACCCTAAGAGCCACCAGCTTGTCCTCTCGTGCATCCTTGCAGTGGACGCGGACCAGAGACAGAGCAACATTCACACCGCACCTGGCCGAAGACTTCTTCCACTCCTGCACTCGACTTGGGACCTCGTTCAGTCGAGTCATCAGAGACTCGAGGTCACTTTGGAGTGTCTCTCTTGGCCAGAGTGTTGTGTCGATGTGAGAAGTTGCGACTTTTAGCCTTGCGAGATAGTCGAGGACAGCGGCAACACGAGATTCAAGCCGGAGCACATTCATGGCGACTTCATCTTTCACGGGAGAGTTGATGGGATCCAGGTTTACTTCCAGTCGACCAGTTTCCTCTTCAAAGTTCTGGCAAAATTCTGCAAGCACAACCACCGAGTCAAGACAACAGTTGGAGGTTACAGTTAAAATATTTGTTTGATACAAAAAGTTACCTTCAAGCATGAGGAACAACTTCTTGGCGAGTCCACCCAGATAAGCCTCCAGATCGTTCTTCTTTCTCATCAACTCACTGGCCTTGTCATTCAGGGTGGTCTTGTCACTTTTCAGTCGACTGACCTCCTGGTTGGCAGCATCAAGAGCAGCTTTCAGATTGGTGTTTTCTTCTTCAAGCTTGGTCACTGAAGCCAGCTTCTCATCTGCAAGCTTGGTCTTCTCTAAAGCAGTTTTTTGCATCTCAGCCAAGTCAAGTTCTTGCTTCTTCAGGGCATCCCTCACTTTGTCTACAAAGTTACAGTGAGATTAGATTCGGAAACAAGTGAGAGGCAAAGGTAGTCGTCAAAGGCCTCACCAAGCATACCTTTAGCTTCCTCCTTTGCCTTCGTCAAGTTCTCTTGGGCCAGTTTCAGATCGAGCTCGAGCTGAATGTGTTTGTTCTCCAACTCAGTATAACGAGCCGCAAGGTCACAGGATTTCTACGAAGAACCAATCGATAGATGTCAAAGACAATTTACTTCTGAGTGAGTAAGGAAAAATCATAGCGTTTCTAAGACTACGGCCGAATGCAAACATTCGACCATAGTCTCGGGGACTACACCCAGTGGGTGCACTCAGCGTGCCCCCACTAGTTTCATCAGTTAGAGTCAACCAGTCGACCAACAAAAAAAACGGGAGATGTTCTTCAGACTATAGTCGACCGCCAGCAGTCGACCACAGTCTCGGGGACTACACCCAGTGGGTGCACTCAGCGTGCCCCCACCGGTCTATGAATCTATTCAACCTAGTCGAGTAAGGAAAAAACTTAAGACATAAAGCCTATGGTCGAATGCAAACATTCGACCATAGCCTCGGGGACTACACCCAGTGGGTGCACTCAGCGTGCCCCCACTAATCCGGAATTTCAATCGACACACCCAGTGGGTGTAGGACAAACTCTAAGAATTTCAGAAAGAAGAGTTTTCAGATATCATATCCTAACAGAATAGGCAGTGACCGACTGACCTGAACATTACTCTGAAGAGCCGAACTGGCGTCATAGGCTGCCTGGTTGGCTTCTCGTATTGCCTTCACTTGCTCCATCATGACCCCCGCTTGGCGGATTGCTTCTTTAGCAGCACTAGCTTGGTCTTCAGGAACAGGGTAGGTTGAGAAAAGCGAGGGTTGAGCAGCACTCGACCATGAAGGACGAGCACTTGTCAACGGCACCGCAAAGGTTACGGTAGGCCGAGTGACATTGTCTCCCTCCACGACCAACGTCTCGGGTGCTGGCACGTCCTGAGTCGTCTTGCCAGCAGACGCCTTCTTGCTCCTCCTCTACCTTGGTGGTTCCTCGTCGTCGTCGTCGGGAAGATCGATAATGACGTTAGATGAAGCTGCAGAAAGAATCAAAATTAGAGACAATAAGTCAATCGACTGAAAACGGCATCACAAGAGCCATATCAGGTTTTGAGGTAACAGCATCCTCCATCTCGTGGTCTTCAGCCCTGGCCGAAGTATCAGAAGTAGCAGCACTGCAGTTCCAGAAGTCAGTCAATTGGCCCATGAGTCGACCAAGAACAAGTTCATGAAACGGGGAAAACTCAAGAATACCATTACCCTGAGATAGTGGGGATCACCATCTTCATCTTCGGCAAGACCTTCGCAGGTTTCGACGGTGCCACTCGAGATTGCTTCGGAGCCTTCTCAGTCGGCGCCGGATAAGTAGTCCGAGGGCGCTTGGTCGACTGTGTAGCGGTTGCGACCCCCTTACCAGGCTCAGTCGCGGGATCATGGACAAGCTTCGAGCGTCTTTCCAAGCGGGGAGGTACAACTTCCTCCTCCTCCTCCTCCTCTTCCTCCTCATTAGAGTCATCATCCTCATCATCGTCGTCAGCATCCGAATCCCACTCCTTCGGGCTTTCGCCCCCACTTCCTTCCTCCTCTTCTGTCGGCGTCTGCGCTCCATTGGGCATCGAGTATAACTCCGTGGTGGCCTATCAGGCAACAAAGCAAAACAAAGATCACTCGACCAATTCACAGCGAAGCAGAATGAATAAAGCAAGATTGCAATTGGAAATAAATGGCCATACCGTGTCCGGTGTGTAGATACAGTCGAGTGGTGGGATCCTCCTGGCCCCTCGAGGGTTGTCCTTATTCCCCGTGATTGCGGTCACCCACCTCTCCAGTGTGGCGTCGTCGACCGCCTCTAGATGGAACCGAGTGGTGTCTTCGGTTCCACAATACAGCCACATCGGATGGCCTCAGTACTGAAGTGGTTGGATGCGCCGCCTAAGGAAGACCTCCAGAAGATCCATACCCGTCACTCCGTATCTAACGAGTTGGACTACGCGCTCCATCAGCATTTTTACCTGAACTTTCTCCTCAGGAAGCACTTTCAGAGAAGAGGGTTTGTCCACTCGGTCCATGGAAAACGGAGGGAGACCAGTCGACTACCCCGGCGTCGACTCGTCTTGGCAGTAGAACCAAGTCGACTGCCACCCTCTGACCGACTCAGGAAGGGTCATGGCCGGGAAAGTACTCGTATTCCTCATCTGGATCCCAAGACCACCGCACATCTGGATAACCTTAGTCCTCTCATCGTCCGGACTCGCCTTTTTTACTGTCTGTGAGCGACAGGTGAATATGTGCTTAAAGAGACCCCAGTGTGGTCGACAACCCAGGAAGTTCTCGCACATGGACACAAAGACAACAAGATAGGCGATGGAATTGGGAGTGAAATGGTGGAGTTGCGCCCCAAAGAAATTCAGAAACCCTCGGAAGAAAACACTCGACGGCAGAGAAAAACCACGGTCTACATGAGTGGCTAAGAGAACGCACTCACCCTCCTGCGGCTGCGGCTGACACTCGGTCCCCGGAAGCCTTGCTGACCCGTGGGGGATCAGTCCCTCATTGGCCAGGTCATTGAGATCTTTCTCAGTGATGGTCGAGCGGATCCAATCCCCTTGGACCCAACCCTTTGGCAGGCGGCACCTTGACGAAGATCCGCCCCGACTGGACAGTCTCCCCTTCGCTTTCCCCGTCGCCGTCGCCTTCTTCGCGCGCTCTAGGGCCGCCGTCTTCTCCTTCACCATTATCGCCATCGAAGCGCGCAAGGAGTGGATAGGCGGAGGCGAGAGCAGGCGAAGTGGGCGGAGGCAAAGAGGGAGGAGAGAAGAATGGGAAGGCACTATTCAAAAAGCCCTCGCCCGGCGCTTTATATAAGGACGCTTCCGAGTGGCTGACGAGTGGGTCCGGGCAGTCCTGTCACATCCTGAAACAGTCGTGCACGCACGATACGTGGCGAAAAAGGCGGCGCGGAAATCGAGGCGTCCACGCCTTATCCCTTCCGAGTACCGCGGTTCACCCCGCTTCGCGCGCTTCCCAAAATTCAGATCCCGCAAAATCCGCTAACAGCAGATCAATCTGTCAGACGATATCTTTCCTGCGATCCGTTGCTTGGAAGTTCACTAAAGTTCAAAAAGTTCACTCGACAGAAGACAAGAATGGATCAAGGCGACTGAAGTAAAAGTTGACGCCAACGCCGAAAGAAAAATCGCCGATCCAAGATACGACATAATCAAAGCACAGGAAATGAGTCGGAGAAAATCATCAACTCCTTCCTCACTCGAACCTCGATCCATTCGGGGGCTAATGATGATGTTATGTACCTAGGGTAGGGTCATGGACCTATCTAGGATACCATACCCAAGGACATCCTTAGACGAAGCAACCTTCCAGTCGACCAAGAGAGACTCCACTCGACCGGCTAGAAGACACTCGACCATGAAGACTCACTCGACCATCAGGAGTTCAGGATCTACTCTGTATCCAAACGGTCTGTAATTAAGTAGTCTTAATGGCCATGATGACACTTTATGTAGGGTGTTACCAGTAACGCCCGGCCTTAATGTACTTTAACCCTCTGCTACGTGGGTTGGCTGGGGTCCTGGCATCCTCTATATAAGCCACCCCCCTCCACTGGTAGAAGGGTTCGCACCCCTGTAACTCATATACACATAAACCAGTCGACCGCCTCCGGGCTCCGAGATGTAGGGCTTTTACTTCCTCAGAGAAGGGCCTGAAATCGTTAAACACTCGTGTGTACAACTACTCCATAGCTAGGATCTTGCCTCTCCATACCTACCCCCCATTCTATTGTTAGACTTAGAACCACGACAGACGGCCCAAAGAATGTCATGCAGCTACGTCTCCGGCCCGCCCAAGATGAAAAGCCCATTTTCTGTCATGATTTTTTGTCATAGAAGTAGGAGCCCACCACATCTATGATGATACCGGGTTTTGTCACAATTATCGTCATAGAAGTGTTATATGTATGACAGAAAAAAATTTCGTTTGGCCCAAAATGTCATGGATGTGTCATTTTTTTGTAGTAGCGCCGGGGACCCTTCTCGGCCCCCTGGCCCGCCTTCTTAGGGCCCCCATCCTCTCCGGATGGGACGACCCCTTCGTCTTCTTCCTCCCCTTCGGGGGAGGAGTGTGCCTCGTCGTCTTTGGATGAGGCGTCCGGTACAACCTTACGCCGGAGACCCTTCCTAGTCCCCGGGGCCTTCTTTTCGGCCTTCTTCTCCAATGCCTTGTAGGGCACCGGAACTAGCATCTCCGTCAGGAGAGCATCTGCTGGACCTTCTGGCAGTGGAGCCGGACAGTCAATCCGCTCCGCCGTCTCCTCATACTCCTGATCAAATACACACACAATGACTTAAGATTCCCCCATGAATATATTGGGAAAAATTGAATCCCGTGGTAGTCAGAAAACTCACCAGACGGGGGAGCCGCGTGGCATGAAGTCCACGGTCCTCAGATGTGGGAGGAGGTGCTTCGGAGGCCTTGAACAGTGCCTTCCATGCGTCTTTGTACGTCATGCCGTAGAGCTTTTGAAGCGTCTGGTGTTCGGCCGGGACGAACTCCCACAGATTAAATACCCGTCTTTGGCACGGAAGAATCCGGCGGACAAGCATGACCTGGACCACGTTGACAAGCTTGATTTTCTTGTCCTTCATGTTCTTGATGCAGTTGTAAAGTCCGGTCAGCTCCGCAGGCTCGCCCCAGGCCAGGCCCTTCTTTTCCCAGGAGGTGAGACACATGGGGATTCCAGATCGGAATTCGGGGGCCGCCGCCCAGTTGGTGTCACGCGGCTCGGTGATGTAGGACCACCCCAATTGACACCCTTTAACGGTCCCCGTGAAGGAGCCGTCAAGCCAAGTGACGTTAGGCATCTTGCCCACCATGGCCCTCCGTGCTCTACTTGCTGGCCGCTGACGATCTTCGGATTCACGCAGAAGATTTGTAGCCACAAGCTAAAGTGAGGCTTGATGCGGAGGAAGGCCTCGCACATGACGATAAACGCCGAGATGTTGAGGACGAAATTTGGGGCTAGATCATGGAAATATAGCCCGTAGTAGAACATGAGCCCGCAGACAAAGGGATGAAGTGGAAATCCCAGTCCACGGACGAAGTGGGTGATAAACACGACCCTCTCGTGGGGTTCCGGAGTTGGAATGATCTGCCCGTCATCTGGTAGCCGGTGCATGATGTCTGCGGCCAAGTATCCGGCCACCCGAAGATTCGCAATATGCTTCTCCTTCACGGTGGAGGCCACCCACTTGCCTCCTGCTCCGGACATGTTTAGCTGTGCGGAGATGGCTTGGGCTAGGGCGCTGGAGCTCGAGGAGGCAAGGATGAGCAAAGGAGGAAGAAGGCGTGGGCAAAAGGGGGGAACCCTTATCCCTTTATAAAGGCGACGAAAGCGGTGCGCCTCCCCACTTACCCGTTGAGAATCACTTATTTCCGAAGCGCCACGATTGATGGTGCGGTTGGGTTACCCATACCCGTATTGATGGGAATCCCGTGATAAGGGGACATGATATCTGCTTTGACAAGACGTGCCGAGGAAACCACCTCGCAATATGCGTTGTGGCTGGTTGTGAGAAGACGGTTTGAATAATGACCCGACCGTAGTGTCATGTCACGTTGTCTAAAGTTGTCAGCAGATTACATTTATGAAATATCATTCTCTCTACGATGGTACGTGAAGATCATCTTGCAGATCCGGACACGATCTAAGTGTTCGATAATTACTATGGAGTATTCGGAGATGGAACCCGCCTTGTAATGCCGAAGACAAACTGCGCGCCGGACTCATTGTCATTGAAGCCTGGTTCAGGGGCTACTGAGGGAGTCTTGGATTAGGGGGTATCCGGACAGCCAGACTATATACTTTGGCAGGACTATTGGAGCGTGAAGATACAAGACTCAAGACTTCCTCCCGTGTCCGGATGGGACTCTCCTTTGCGTGGAAGACAAGCTTGGCAATTCGGATATTATATTTCCTTCTTTGTAACCGACTCCATGTAAACCCTAGCCCTCTCCGGTGTCTATATAAACCGGAGAGTTTAGTCCTTAGAAGGACGATCACAATCATAATCATCATAGGCTAGCTTCTAGGGTTTAGCCTCTACAATCTCATGGTAGATCAACTCTTGTAATACCCATATCATCAATATCAATCAAGCAGCAAGTAGGGTTTTACCTCCATCGAGAGGGCCCGAACCTGGGTAAACATTGTGTCACCTGCCTCCTATTACCATCGGCCTTAGACGCACAGATCGGGACCCCCTACCCGAGATCCGCCGGTTTTGACACCGACACCCCCCCTTTAACGTGCAAGCGACTTGCATGAGAAGGGGGCAACCGTCGGGCCTGCCCGTGGTTAAGCTTCATAGGTCCCTACGAGTTAGCTTGTGGAGGAGAATATGATCCCAAACCGCTCTTGCTGCCTGTCCATTGATCTTTCCACAAGAAGATGAAGGCACTCAGAACCTGGTGAGGTGACATGCATGGGGCAGGCCGCGAGCCAGAGCTCAATTTCTCAGATTTGTTAGTGTTGCAGGGACGGACCCAAGCACAAGCGCCGTGCAGGCATGTGTAGCCCCGGTTGCGGGATGAGAAAAAGGCGGGTCAGCAATGCGGAGAGACCACGAGAAGTAATAGACCTCCAAGCATGCGGATGATAACCATAAAGCAACTCATGGAAGAAGGTAAGCCAGTTCTTATGGATGCAAGAAGGATACACGCTGCAGGTACGGACCCACGTGGCTTTGGGATAGTGCAACCCGAGGGGCGCCCCCAACTGAACAAACTAAAAGGTGTTGCCTGGTACCGTTGCTGAAGAGACGTGGGAGTAGTAGAAGACGTGTGCTACAGAAGCCGCTCCTCATGAGATGACGCCCTGGCCCTGAGCCTCGGGAGGCTGTGGAGGTCCAGGGGGGCTTGTGAGGATCCATCACAATCTCCGAACCGCTCGGCGCCTGGCCTCCTGAGCTGTCAGGACGCCCCGCATGTGGCGCTGGGATGCGACAGCCGCGTCTAGCAGACCGAAGGGCATGCAAACGTAGCTGTGAGAGGGACCCTCGCATCGGCCAACATGGGACGGCCAGAAGAGCTCCTGAGATGCTGCCGTGTTGAGCCCAGGGATGTCGACGCATACGCGTAGCTCCCCGTCCTCGCCTGGGCAGGGAGCCACGTCGGGTGGTGGGTGGCGACTACCCCGCATAGCTCTTGCCTCCTGGATCTCCTTGACTGCCTTGGTGATGAACTCCTGAGCGCCTGATGCCTCTCTCCCTCCCTCGTGATGTTGGCCAGGTCAGAGGCCCTCTAGAGGAGAGCCCCTAAGCCCAACCTGAGAGGGGCATCGGGCATCCCTTCCTATTCGAGAGGGGAAGGAGCCCCATCCGCAGATGCAAGGCTTGAGGCGGCATCGCCGGACGCCCCTCCCTCCTGAGATCCTTGGTGGAGCAGCTACTTCTTCTTATTGGGAGCGGCCTCTGGAGGGTAGGGAGCACCCTCATCGTCTGGGTTCTCGACCGCTGTAGCCTGGTAGGCGTGCTCGAGAGAGCACATTGCATCCTTTTCTTCGCAGGTGACCGTGATGATGCCGCAGTTTCCTGGCATCTTGAGGACGTTGTAGCCATGGTGGGTGACTGCCATGAACTTGGCCAGGGCCGGGTACCCGAGGATGGCACTCTATGGGAGACGGATGTCGGCGTCGTCGAAGTCGATGAGCTCGGTGTGGTAGTTGTCATGCTTGCCGAAGGTGACAAGGAGGTGGACCTGCCCTAACAGGGTGGTGGAGCCATCGCTCACTCCTGAGAAAGGCTTGGTAGGCTGAAGCTGCTGGTATGGCACTTGGAGCCTGTTGAACGTCTGGATAGAGAGAACATTGAGCCCTGCGCCGCCATTGATGAGTGTCTTGGTGATGAGTACGTTGTTGATGATGGGCAAGCAAAGCATTGGGAGCGCGCCGGCTATGGTCGCGAACTTGACCTGGTCGGAGGAGTCGAAGGTGATGGCGTACTTGGACCACCTGAGCGGGCGCGTTGCCTCGAGCTTAGGTAGGGCGGCGTTCACCTCATGCGTGAACTACTTGAAGATGCAATGGGAGGCTCGGGCCTGGGAGCCGCTGATGTCTACTACACAACCTTCTTCTTGTAGACGTTGTTGGGCCTGCAAGTGCACAGGTTTGTAGGACAGTAGCAAATTTCCCTCAAGTGGATGACCTAAGGTTTATCAATCCGTGGGAGGCGTAGGATGAAGATGGTCTCTCTCAAACAACCCTGCAACCAAATAACAAAAAGTCTCTTGTGTCCCCAACACACCCAATACAATGGTAAATTGTATAGGTGCACTAGTTCGGCGAAGAGATGCTGATACAAGTGCAATATGGATGGTAGATATAGGTATTGGTAACCTGAAAATATAAAAACAGCAAGGTAACTAAAGATAAAAGTGAGCGTAAACGGTATTGCAATGATAGGAAACAAGGCCTAGGGTTCATACTTTCACTAGTGCAAGTTCTCTCAACAATAATAACATAGATAGATCAAATAACAATCCATCAACATGCAACAAAGAGTCACTCCAAAGCCACTAATAGCGGAGAACAAACATAGAGATTATGGTAGGGTACGAAACCACATCAAAGCTATTCTTTCGGATCGATCTATAAAAGAGTTTGTACTAGAATAACACCTTAAGATACAAATCAACCAAAACCCTAATGTCACCTAGATACTCCATTGTCACTTCAAGTATCCATGGGCATGATTATACGATATGCATCACACAATCTAAGATTCATCCAACCAACACAAAGTACGACAAAGAGTGCCCCAAAGTTTCTATCGGAGAGTCAAGAACGTGTGTCGGCCCCTATGCATAGGTTCATGGGCTAAACCCACAAGTTGGTCACCAAAACATACACCAAGAGGCACATGATATCCCATTGTCACCACAGATAAACACGGCAAGACATACATCAACTGTTCTCAAAATACAGACTCAATCCAATAAGATAACTTCAAGAGGGGAAACTCAATTCATCACAAGAGAGTAGAGGGGGAGAAACATCATAAGATCCAACTACAATAGCAAAGCTCGGGATACATCAAGATTGTGCCATAGAGGGAACATGAGAGAGAACACAAGAGAGAGAGAGAGAGAGAGATCAAACACATAGCTACTGGTACATACCCTCAGCCCCGAGGGTGAACTACTCCCTCCTCGTCATGGAGAGCACCGGGATGATGAAGATGGCCACCGGTGATGGATTCCCCCTCTGGCAGGGTGCCGGAACAGGCTCCCGAGAGGTTTTTGGTGGCTACAGAGGCTTGCGGCAGCGGAACTCCAGATCTATCTTGATTTCTGATGTTTTTAGGGTACGTAGGCATATATAGGCAAAAGAAGTCGGTCGGGAAGTGCTGAGGGGTCCACGAGACAGGGGGCCGTGCCCTGTAGGGGGGGGGCGCCCCCCTATCTCCTAGGCTCCTCGAGGGTCTTCTGACTTGATCTCCAAGCCTCTAGGATGATATTCTTCCAAAAAAGCACGATGTCGAAGGTTTCATTCCGTTTGGACTCCGTTTGATATTCCTTTTCTTCAAAATACTGAAACAGGCAATAAAACAGCAATATGGGCTGGGCCTCCGGTTAGTAGGTTAGTCCCAAAAATGATATAAATGTGTAAAATGAAGCCCATAAACATCCAAAAGGGGTAATATAATAGCATGGAACAATCAAAAATTATAGATACGTTGGAGACGTATCAAGCATCCCCAAGCTTAATTCATGCTCGTCCTCGAGTAGGTAAATGATAAAAACATAATTTTTGATGTGGAATGCTACCTAGCATAATTCTCAATGTAATTTTCTTTATTGTGGCATGAATGTTCAGATCCAAATGATTCAAAATAAAAGTTCATATTGATAAAAGAAATAGTAACACTTCAAGCATACTAATCAAAGTAATCATGTCTTCTCAAAATAACATGGCAAAAGAAAGTTCATCCCTACAAAATCATATAGTTAGGCTATGCTTCATTTTCGTCACACAAAGATGTTCCCAACTTCTATACCCCCGATGACAAGCCAACCAATTGTTTCATACTTAGATAATCTCAAACTTTTTCAACCTTCACGCAATACATGAGCGTGAGCCATGAATATAGCACTATGGGTGGAATAGAATATGACGATGGGGATTGTGTGGAGAAGACAAAAAAGGAGAAAGTCTCACATTGACGAGGATAATCAACGGGCTATGGAGATGCCCATCAATTGATGTCAACATGAGGAGCAGGGATTGCCATGCAATGGATGCACTAGAGCTATAGACGAATGCTCAACAAAAGAAAACTAGTGGGTGTGAATCCAACTTGCTTGCTCACAAAGACCTAGGGCATGTGAGGAAGCCCATCGTAGGAATATACAAGCCAAGTTCTATAATGAAAAATTCCCACTAGTATGAAAAAGAAAACTTATGACACTCACTATATGAAGAACAAGGTGCTACTTTGAAGCACAAGTGTGGAAAAGGAGATAGTAACATTGCCCTTTTTATTCATTTTTTCTTTTTCTCTTTTTTTCTTTTTTTTCTTTTTTTTCTTTTGGGCCTTTCTTTTTTTTCTTTTGGCCTTTCTTTTTTTCTTTTTCTTTTTTTCTTTGGGCAATGCTCTAATAATGATGATCATCACACTTCTATTGATTACAACATAAGAAACTAGAACAAGATATGACTCTATATGAATGCCTCCTGCGGTGTACCGAGATGGTGCAATGAATCAAGAGTGACATGTATGAAAAATAATGCATGGTGGCTTTGCCACAAATACGATGTCAACTACATGATCATGCAATGGCAATATGACAAAAGTAAAGTATGTCATGATGATGATGAGCAGAACGGTGGAAAGTTGCATGGCAATATATCTCGGAGTGGCTATGGAAATGCCATAATAGGTAGGTATGGTGGATGTTTTGAGGAAGATATAGGGAGGTTTATGTGTGATAGAGTGTATCGTATCACGGGGTTTGGATGCACCGGCGAAGTTTGCACCAACTCTTAAGGTGAGAAAGGGCAATGCATGGTACCGAAGAGGCTAGCAAAGGCGAAAAGGTAAAAGTGCGTATAATCCATGGACTCAACATTAGTCAAAAGAACTCATATACTTATTGCAAAAATTTAGAAGTCATCAAAAATCAAGTACTACGCGCATGCTCCTAGGGGGATAGATTGGTAGCAAAAGACCATCGCTCGTCCCCGACCGCCACTCATAAGGATGCACAATCCAGGTACACTTCATGTTTCAAATTTTTTACACAACTTTAACCATACGTGCATGCTACGGGACTTGCTAACTTCAACACAAGCATTCTTTAAATTCATAATCACCCAACTAGCATGACTTTAGTTTCACTACCTCCATATCTCAAAACAATTATCAAGTATCAAATTGATCATAGCATCCAATTCACTTTCTATGATAGTTTTTATTATACCCAACTTGGATGCCTACCATTCTAGGACAAACTTTGTAACCATAGCAAATACCATGCTGTTCTAAAAGACTCTCAAAATAATATAAGTGAAGCATGAGAGACTAGCAATTTCTACAAAATATAACCATCGCCGTGCTCTAAAAGATATAAGTAAAGATCAATGAGTAGTCGAATAATTGTGCAACTATGTGAAGACTCTCTAACATTAAAGAATTTCAGATCTTGGTATTGTATTCAAACAGCAAGCAAAGCAAAATAAAATGACATTGCAAGGATAGCACAACTCATGTGAAGAAGCAAAAGCTTAGGCTCAACCGATACTAACCGATAGTTGTTGAAGAAGAAAGGTGGGATGCCTAATGGGGCATCCCCAAGCTTAGATGCTTGAGACTTCTTGAAATATTATCTTGGGGTGCCTTGGGCATCCCCAAGCTTGAACTTTTGTGTCTCCTTAATTCCTCTCATATCATGGTTTCTCTTTTTATCAAAAGCTTCATCAACAACAAACTCAACAAGAACTCGTCAGATGGGTTAGTATAAACCAATGCAAAACCTTATCATTTTTTACTGTAACAAATCACTAAAATTATTATTCAACATTGCATACTAAATGCCTCTGCATATTTAATACTCCTATCCTCAAATAGAATCATTAAACAAGCAAACATATGTAAACAATGCAAACATAACAGCAATCTGCCAAAACAGTACAGTCCGTAAAGAATGCAGGAGTATCAATACTTCCCTAACTCCAAAAATTATGAACTAAAATTCCCACTGTATTAAATTTATCAGAGATCATTATGCAAAAGGTTTCATCATTATATCATGCTCTGACTTTTCTAGGGAGTTTTTGCAACAGCGGTAAACTTTCTGTTTTCAAACAGCAACATGTATACTAGCAAAATAAGCATGGCAAAGGCTATCCTTGACTTCTTTATTGAAACTAAAGATGCAAAACATTAATACAAATAACAGAAAGCAAATACTAACAAAAGAAAATGATCTCCAAGCAAAACACATATGATGTGGTGAATAAAAATATAGCTCCAAGTAAAGTTACCGATGAACGAAGACGAAAGAGGGGATGCCATCCGAGGCACCCCCAAGCTTAGGCTCTTGGTTGTCCTTGAATATTACCTTGTATGCCTTGGGAATCCCCAAGCTTAGGCTCTTGCCACTCTTTATTCCATAGTCCATCAAATCTTTACCCAAAACTTGAAAACTCCACAACACAAAACTCAACAGAAAACTCGTAAGCTCCGTTAGTATAAGAAAATAAAACAACCACTTAGGTACTGTAATGAACTCATTATAAATTCATATTGGTGTAATATCTACTGTACTTAAACGTATCTATGGTTCATACCCTCCGATACTACTCATAGATTCATCAAAATAAGCAAACAACACATAGAAAACAGAATCTATCAAAAACAGAACAGTCTGTAGTAATCTGTATCAAACGTATACTTCTGGAACTCCAAAAGTCCTACCAAATTAGGAAGTCCTAATCAATTTGTATACCAATCCAAATCAAAAATAATCAGATCAACAGCACGTTTCTGTGAATTAACAAAACTAATTTACTGGGTGCAAAAGTTTCTGATTTTCAGCAGGATCAACACAACTATCACCGTAAGCTATCCTAAAGGTCTTACTTGGCACTTTATTGAAACAAAAGATATAAAACATGATTACTACAGTAGCATAATCATGTGTACACACAAAAACAGTAATGATAAATATTGGGTTGTCTCCCAACAAGCGATTTTCTTTAATGCCTTTCTAGCTAGGCATGATGATGACAATGACGCTCATATAAAAGATAAGAATTGAAACATAACGTGAGCATCATGAAGCATATGACTAGTACATTTAAGTCTGACCCACTTCCTATGCATAGGGATTTTGTGAGCAAACAACTTATGGGAACAATAATCAATTAGCATAGGAAGGTAAAACAAGCATAGCTTCATGATTTTAAGCACATAGAGAGGAAACTTGATATTATTGCAATTCCTACAAGCATATATTCCTCCCTCATAATAATTTTCAGTAGCATAGTGAATGAATTCAACAATATAACCAGCACCTAAAGCATTCTTTTGATGATCTACAAGCATAGAATTTTTACTACTCTCCACATAAACAAAATTCTTCTCATTCGGAATAGTAGGAGTATCATAAGAGACTTGAACACTAAAAATTGTTTCCACATTAAAAGAGTAATGTTCAGAAAAAGGGTATTCATAATCATGACAAGTTTTGTAAATATAATCATCACTACTTTTTATAGCATAAGTTTCATCACAATAATCATCAGAAGTAGCAACTTCGTTCTCATCATAATCGATTGAAACCTCTCCCAAGATAGTGGAATCACTAAATAAAGTTGACACTCTTCCAAATCCACTTTCATATTCATCACAATAAGATTCAACATCCTCTAAAATAGTGGAATCACTAATTCCTAAAGTTGACACTCTTCCAAACCCACTTTCATCAATATAATCATCATAGGTAGGAGGCATGCTATCATCATAACAACTTTGCATATAAAAACTTGGGACGCTAAAAATATCATCTTCATTAAACATAGCATCCCCAAGCTTGGGACAAACATTAATTCCAGCAAATATATTCTCAAATATTTCATCCTCATCAGACATAGCTTCCCCAAGCTTGGGCCCTTTCATATCATAAGCATAATCACTCCCATCATTAAAAATATTGATAGTACCAATAGTATAGCAATTATCATCATCACAATGAGTAGTAGGAGCAACATCATTTGGGAGGGATACCTTTCTACCTTTGTTGCTCCTTCTTTTCTTTTTCTTCTTCATATTATGTGTGGGTTCAACCTTCCTCTTTGAGCTCCTTATTGATGAGATTGGTTGAATAGAAAGCTCCTCCTCGTTACCTGATTCATCATGATAAATAATAGGAGGACATTGGGAAGCCTCTTCCCTTTCATTAGTATTTTCATCATCTTCTATTTGCTTTCTTTTCTTTAGGTAATTGGCAATATAAGGATTTTCAATGCAATTCTCCGCACAAAACATATAAATCTTTTCTAGATCAATTTCAAGGAATTTCTTATGGGCAAATTCTAGAAGGTCCTTAAGTAAACGTTTCAATTATTCATAACCCAAAAGCAAACTAAGTTCATTGTAATGAGCAATGGAGATCAAATCATCACAATTTTTGGACACGATTCGATCATGAAACAATTTGCATAGGATATGTAAATGACCACGTTCATTGCAAAGTTCACAAGTACGGCAAAGGAATTTTAAATTTTCAGCGCTCACACCTAGCCTTTCATGCAACCATTTAGTTTCTAAATGCTTATGCCTCTTGCAATAAATATCTTCTCTATTTGGTGTGTTCATGCAAACATGCACTCCACAAAAGTTGACATGCTCATAAGAGATATTTTCATCATGACTAGAGCAACCATCATTAATACTATGGATATTCAAGGAGTTTATACTAACAACATTGCAATCATGCTCATAATTCAAAGATTTAGTACCAAGCATTTTAATGCACTCTTCTTCTAGCACTTGAGCACAATTTTCCTTTCCATCAAACTCACAAAAGATATTAAAAAGACGAAGCGTATGAGACAAACTCAATTCCATTTTTTTGTAATTTTCTTTTATAAACTAAACTAGTGATAAAACAAGAAACTAAAAGACTTGATTGCAAGATCTAAAGATATACCTTCAAGCACTCACCTCCCCGGCAACGGCGCCAGAAAAGAGCTTAGTTGACGGGGTGTGAGTGAGTGCCGCTAACCTAGCCTCCCTGGCAACGGCGCCAGAAAAGAGCTTGATGCCTACTACACAACCTTCTTCTTGTAGACATTGTTGGGCCTGCAAGTGCACAGGTTTATAGGACAGTAGCAAATTTCCCTCAAGTGGATGACCTAAGGTTTATCAATCCGTGGGAGGCGTAGGATGAAGATGGTCTCTCTCAAACAACCCTACAACCAAATAACAAAGAGTCTCTTGTGTCCCCAACACACCCAATACAATGGTAAATTGTATAGGTGCACTAGTTCGGCGAAGAGATGGTGATACAAGTGCAATATGGATGGTAGATATAGGTATTGGTAATCTGAAAAATATAAAAACAGCAAGGTAAGTAAAGATAAAAGTGAGCGTAAACGGTATTGCAATGATAGGAAACAAGGCCTAGGGTTCATACTTTCACTAGTGCAGGTTCTCTCAACAATAATAACATAGATAGATCAAATAACAATCCCTCAACATGCAACAAACAGTCACTCCATAGCCACTAATAGCGGAGAACAAACATAGAGATTATGGTAGGGTACGAAACCACCTCAAAGCTATTCTTTCGGATCGATCTATAAAAGAGTTTGTACTAGAATAACACCTTAAGATACAAATCAACAAAAACCCTAATGTCACCTAGATACTCCATTGTCACCTCAAGTATCCATGGGCATGATTATACAATATGCATCACACAATCTCAGATTCATCCAAACAACACAAAGTACTTCAAAGAGTGCCCCAAAGTTTCTACCGGAGAGTCAAGAACGTGTGCCAACCCCTATGCATAGGTTCATGGGCGGAACCCGCAAGTTGGTCACCAAAACATACATCAAGAGGCATGTGATATCCCATTGTCACCACAGATAAACACGGCAAGACATACATCAAGTGTTCTCAAAATAAGGACTCAATCCAATAAGATAACTTCAAGAGGGGAAACTCAATTCATCACAAGAGAGTAGAGGGGGAGAAACATCATAAGATCCAACTACAATAGCAAAGCTCGGGATACATCAAGATCGTGCCATAGAGGGAACACGAGAGAGAACGCGAGAGAGAGAGATCAAACACATAGCTACTGGTACATACCCTCAGCCCCGAGGGTGAACTACTCCCTCCTCGTCATGGAGAGCGCCGGGATGATAAAGATGGCCACCGGCGATGGATTCCCCCTCCGGCAGGGTGCCGGAACAAGCTCCCGAGAGGTTTTTGGTGGCTACAGAGGCTTGCGGCGGCAGAACTCCTGATCTATCTTGATTTCTGATGTTTTGAGGGTACATAGGTATATATAGGCGAAAGAAGTCGGTCGGGAAGTGCTCGAGGGGTCCACGAGACAGGGGGCCGTGCCCTGTAGGGGGGGCTATCTCCTGGGCTCCTCGAGGGTCTTCTGACTTGATCTCCAAGCCTCCAGGATGATATTCTTCCAAAAAATCATGATGCCGAAGGTTTCATTCCGTTTGGACTCCGTTTGATATTCCTTTTCTTCGAAATACTGAAACAGGTAATAAAACAGCAATATGGGCTGGGCCTCCGGTTAGTAGGTTAGTCCCAAAAATGATATAAATGTGTAAAATAAAGCCCATAAACATCCAAAAGGGGTAATATAATAGCATGGAACAATAAAAAATTATAGATACGTTGGAGACGTATCAGCCACCCAAGATGCAGGCGATGGCACGAGGCTCTTGGAAGCCCCCAGACCCCTCGTCCTGGTGGTCGTCCTCGTTCCTTCTTGGTGGCGGCGGCAGCGGGGGAAGACCAGCGTTGCCCTAAGGATGGTCCTGGCGAGGCTGGTCCCTCCAAGCACCCTCATGAGGTTGGCCCTGCCAATGGTCCTTCTGAGGCTGGTCGCTCCACTCCTGACGATGGTGATGTCCATCCCAGCATCCTCCACCTCATCCTCCTCCAAGACCACAGCCTCGATCGTTGCGCTCAGGGCGATGACCGAGGTGCCTGTCATGGATGGCCCTGAGCTCCTGGTAGTCGTTTGTGTTGTGGTTGTGCATGTTGTGGAAGACGCAGAATGGGCGGCTGCCCTTCGATGACTCTGGGTGATCGCAGACGCGCTTCATCTCTGGTTCAGCCGCGAGTACGGCTGGCCCCTTGTACTTCACGTCCTTGGCCTTGGACTTCTTGTCTTCTGGGTCTGCGCCTGGGAGCTCGAGGAGGGAGAGGCTTCCCTCCTCAGCTCTCGCACACTTTGTTGCCATGTTGAAGATCTCCAGGGCCGTGCACAGGTCTTCGTGTATAGCGAGCTCCTCCTTCATCTTGACGTAGCGGACACCATCAGTGAGCGCCGAGATGATGGCTTCATCCGACACCTTGGGGATCTTGAGGCGAACGTTGTTGAAGCGTTGGATGTACTTCTGCAGGGTTTCCCCTGGCTGCTACTTGATGCGTCGTAGGTTGCCCGTGGCCGGCGGGCGGTCACGAGTGCCCTGGAAGTTGGCGATGAAGCGCTCCCGCATTTCGTCCTAGGAGGAGATTGATCCTGTGGGGAGGTTCAGGAGCCACGAGCATGCGCCGTCCTTGAGGGCCATGGGGAACCAGTTCGCCATGACCTTCTCGTCGCCGCTGGCCACCTCGATGCTCATCTCATAGAGCTGCAGGAACTCGGCAGGGTCGGGGGTGCCTTCGTAGCGTGGAGGCAGGTCGGGCTTGAACTTCCCTGGCCAAACGAATCTACGTAGCTCCGGGGTGAATGCACGGCACCCTGCTATCGTCACGGGAGCCTGCCATGGAGGTGGATCTTGGTCTTGGCGTTCGCGCACCACCACCACAAGCAGCATGCATTGCTGACGTGGCGGTGCCGGGAGCGCACAGGCATCTTCTTGTGGCCAATGGACCACCTGGAAGCTTGCCTCATCGTGTGCGGGGGCCCGATGTTGTGGATCACGTCGGGGGGCCTCCCGCCTTTGCTTGATGATGGCATCCTGCCTGGGAGGTGGAGGAGGCACCCTGTGAGCTATGTCTCCTGCAGCAGGAGGCGGTTGAGGCAGCGAGCGAGATGGCGCAGCAGAATCTCTAGCAGTGCTGACGAGCTCGGCGATGCGGTCGAGCCAGTCCTCGTAGAGGTCGTCGACCAGGCGGTAGCGCGGGAGCTCGCGTGCCATGAGCAGTGCAGCCTGCGCGTTTGTCGGGCCACGACGAGCATGGGAGGACGAAGCAGCTGGAGTCAGCGACGGAGTAGTGGTGCGCCCGTTGTGGCGCACAGAAGGATGCAGCGAAGAGACCTGTTGCTCATGGCCCGCAGGGCCCGTGGTGGCATTTGCCACCAGTGACGGGGGTCGGCGAGGGCATCCGTCGCAAGCCAGTGCTGTCTGAGCAACGCCGGCAGCAAGGGTGGCCCAACGCTCAGCATAAGCTCGACGCGCGTCAGCTATGGAAGCGGTGGAGCATCAGTGAATCGACCAACAGAAGAGAGGCTCCGACGCACCCCTACCTAGCGTGCCAAATGTCGGATTTTGGGTTCTGCAAACCCTTGAGAGGTTTGAACTCTAGGGTGCGTGCAGAGATCTCAACCCCCCCCCCCAGTCTGCATGCTTGCAAATCTGACAACCTAGCGCGATGAACTCGAAGGAAAGGGGACACATCAGTTTACCTAGGTTCGGGCCACCTTGCGGTGTAAAACGCTACTCCTGCTTTGTGGTGGATTTGCCTTGTGGGGCTGAGGATGAACTATTACAGTGGTGAACAACCTCAGGAGGTGTGTTCTTGAGCTCAGGTGAGCTGGTGAGGGTGGAATGGATTCGGTCGACTTGATCCGTCGTCCATGGTGGTGGCTAGGTCCTAATTATAGTGGCCTTGGTCCTCTTCCCAAATGAAGGCGGGAAGGGATCCCACAACGGCCAAATTTGAAGGTAGAGAACTAGTACATCTTATCCTGATGAAAGTGGTCTTCGCCTGCAAAAGCCTCTGGTCGTGACACCATGGTGGGCTCGGTGATGGCCTCCATCCTGCCGCCGTGGACTTCTTGGTCTTGTTGCACGGGAATGGAAACCTTTGGCTGCTTCCTCGGGATTTCGCGCCTGTTGCTTGCCTCCTTTGCACCAAAGAGGAAACTGGTACACTGCGCCCGCTGGCGCCCATCTGGCCTTGGTCGTCATGGCTCACATCACCCGAACCTCTCAAGGTGAGCCTTGCATGGAAATCTCCGCTCCTCGGGAGCCGGCCTGAGGAGGCTGCTCCCTTTGGAGGTCTTGGTGTCGTCCGCCTCGCGAGGCATGGCCCCTCGTGAGGGTCTTGAGTTGTAGATGTCAAAGTTGGGCCGTGCCAGGCCATCAATGGAGCCACGCTGCAGTTCACAGGCAGGCAAGTCTGGGTAACCCCGTTCCCAGAACACCGACAAACCTATTGACCCAGTGCCCAGTGCCAGTTGCTATTTTTTGCTTGTTTTTTACATCGCAGGAAATCAATATCAAACAGAGTCCAAACACCACGGAACTTTTTGTGGATTTTTTATGGATTGGAAGACATCCAAAGGGCTAGAGCAGCACCTGGGTGGTGCCCCGAGGAGGGCACAACCCACCAGGGTGCGCACATGTGGGTTGTGCCCACCTCGGTGGCCTTCCACGCCCCTTCTTCGCCCTATAAATTCCCAAATATTCCAAAAACCCTCGGGGTAACCCTAGATCAGAAGTTCTGCCATCGCAAGGCTCTGTAGCCATGAGAAACCAATCTAGACCTTGTTCCAGCACTCTGTCGGAGGGGGAGATCATCACTGGTGGCCATCTTCATCATCCCGGCGGCCGCCACGATGAGGAGGGAGTAGTCCACCCTCAAGGCTGAGGATTTGTACCAGTAGCTATGTGTTTAATCTCTCTCTCTCTCTCTCTCTTGTTCTTGAGATGTCAGGATCTTGATGTATCATGGGCTTTGTTAATATAGTCGGATCATATGGTGTTTTCCCTTCTCTATCTTGTTGTGATGAACTGAATTTTCCCTTTGAGATTTCATTTTATCAGATTGAATAATTTTATGGAATTGAGAGCACTTGATATATGTCTTGCGTATGAATACTCATGTTGACAATGGGGTATCATATTGATTCACTTGATATGATTTTTGACACTCAACTTGTGGATTCCCGGGGTGACATTGGGGTAATCTATGCATAGGGGTTGATGCACGTTCTCGTCTTTGTTTCTCCGGTAGAAATCTTGGGGCACTCTTTGAGGTTCTTTTTGCTGGATTAAGTATTATGACTCCGAAATTACTTGGTGTTATTTTAGTACGAACTCTTGGATAGGTCAATCGGAAAGAATAGCTTCGAGGTGGTTTCGTACCCTACAAACGATTTCTTCTTATGTTCTCCGCTAGATAGGAACTTTGGAGTGATTCTTCATCGCACGTTGAGGGATGGTTATATGATCCAATTATATTAGCATTGTTGAGAGATTGCACTAGCGAAAGTACGGACCCTAGGCCTTATTTTCAAGCATTGCAATACCATTTGTGCTTCGTTTTATCACTTGCTACCTTGCTGTTTTTATTTATTCAGATTATAAAAATATATTTCTACCATCCATATTACACTTTTATCACCATCTCTCCGCCGAACTAGTGCACCTATACAATTTGCCATTGTATTGGGTGTGTTGGGGACACAAGAGATTTATTGTATTTCATTGCAAGGTTGTTTGAGAGAGACCATCTTCATCCTACACCTCCCACGGATTGATAAACCCTAGGTAATCCACTTAAGGGAAAATTGCTACTATCCTACAAAACTCTGCGCTTGGAGGCCCAACACGAGTCTACAATAATAAAGTTGCATAGTAGACATCATTCACTGGGTGCATCTGAGCTCTGGTTCATAATTGAATTGTCACTCATAAGGTCCCTTTCCGGGAAATATTTAGCCTTTAGAATAGTTTCACAAAGTGAGTCTAGATTTTCAATGAGGCGCCAAACTTATTTTGCAAAAGTGTCATATTAAAGCAATGAATATCCCTAAACCCCATACCATCTTTGTTCTTTGGTATGCACATCTTCCATCAGGCAAACCAATGCATCTTTCTTTGAGTTGCGTCATCACCCCACCAAAAATGAGACATCGCATATGTGATTCCTTTGCAAAAAAAACCAGGAGTTTTAAAGACATACATCGCATAAGTTGACAGTTTTATAACTATATTTTTAGGAATCTGGTTCTAGCTTCCTTTCAGCTTGCTCTCTAAATTGCTCTTCAGATAAAGAAAATCGAATCCAATGTGTGCAAAGATAATTTTATAACTATATTTTTAGATTTGGAAGCTAAACCGATACGTTGGAATGCGAAAATAAATATGGCATACATCAGGTTATATCGGGTTGGATTAAGTCGGGCACGCCTCCTATTCTATTAACGTTCTTATGGGGGGTCGTTGCTTCTCGGTTCTAAGTTCCAACCCCTTTTGGTGTGTTGCCATTGGTCGGCTAGGAGGCCATTGGGGCGATTGGTTCTCATCCAGTTCGAGTGAGATTCATGTGGGTTTGGTTTGTCTGGTTTACTATTACCTTGGTCATCATGCGGTCATGTGATGTTGCCTAACGAACTCCCCCGCCAAGGGATGGGTGTGGAATAACACGGAATGGACGTAATCATTCGCATCCGACAAAAGACTCTTTCAAATAGTTATCCTCACTTTTATTTGTGTTTGTTTTTTGCACCAATGGAGCAACGGGTGAGAGGTCACCTGGGCGGACTTTGAAGAAGTGAAGGAAAAGTGGGCGGAGGAGGGCTTAATGGACAGAGCCATGGAAGAGGACCTGTCGTGATCCGACTGCGATGGGATCCTAGACCCTTCTACTTGTTGTCTTGGTTGCTCGGAGCAGAGGGGTTCTCGTAGCCAGCAAGAAGTGCAAGGCATCGATCGACGAACATTGGGATGATGTTGCCATGGTTGAGAAGGAGAGCAATGCTATATAACCAACATGGGCATATGCTTTCTATGGATAAGCATGTCGGCTCAATGTTAGTTGTCTCCATGTCGCGGTGCTTTGTTATGGCGTTTACGTATGCTTTTGCTTGTGCATAATGTGATATGGAATGTCGCGCTCTGCTTTAGTCGTGGGCTACATGAGCATGTCAGACATTTGTCCTTCGTCTCCATTTCTTGCTCTAGTCGGGTAGTGTGTGATGGGAGTCGGTTGTTGTTTACTTCCATGTACAATGCTTTATAATCGGTGCATGCACCTGGCACGATCTATGCAAATGAGCACTCAGTGTATGTTCGTAGGGGACTTTTTAACGTGGTTGCTCGAATAAGAAAGGTTGTGACGGAGCACCATTGCATATAAGGGTGTAGTAGGTAGTAATAGTCCTGCTTAACCTCATGGTTATCTGTCATTAGTAAATAGAAGGCAGATATAAATGCCATATATATGTCATAGTAAATACAAGGAAAATATAAATACCATACAAATATAATTGTTTGCATGCAATTCAGGAGCAACATCTTTCGAATAGCTTACCTAACTTCTCGGATGTTTTTGTTTTTTTCCTTTCATGGATCATTCATAAAATAGGTTAGTCCTAAGTTGATTGCCTTCTTGGTTGCAAGAAAGACCCAAAAAGTAAGCAATGTATTAGAAAGAAGTACTTAGTGAACCATCTCAAAAGCAGGATGTTAACTCATGCAACGTAAGCACGAGCCGCCCCACCAGGGCCAGAGCACGCCAACCGTCCAGCGCTATAATGAAAATAGTCCGGGCAGGAAGAGCCCCTCTGCATCCGAGGAAGACGAACGAGTGAAACGGGTCCAATAATGTTATCCTGTGATGCATCAGGGTCCGACTCCATGGTGTGTGTCGTGGAATTGTCACGGCAGAAGTCCTAGTGTGAGGACTTAGTTGTCAGGCCATGCATCCATGTGGTAGCTTGACAGGGGTTGATCAGGATGAGAGATGCGAGGCGGATTAACACACAAGACAAGGGTTTAGACAGCTTTGGGCCCCGGGAAACATCATCGGGTAATAACCCAACATGCTATTTTTGGCTAGGTCTCATTATGCTCATGAGGGAGTCGCCGCACAAACCGGCCCTCCTAATTGTGTCTAGCCTTCAAGATTGCTCCCCCCTTTTCGGGTGCCCTGCCCCTCCTTATATATGTTGAAGGGGCGGGTTACATGACTAGTCCTAGTAGGACTAGGACTATTCTATAACAAGTGGAATCCTAGTCTTGCCCCCTTAAGGGAAAACTCCTTATGCCTTTCCTCGTAAATTGGCCCACCATAGCATGAGCTGGCTGTCTGGGCCTTGGGCCTTGTTGTCCATCTGACCCGCCTGCCGGGCCACCAGTGAGTCACAATGTTCAGGCGGGTTGCCCATAAACCACCAGGTCCGGGCGGGTCGCCAGTGAGTCGCCAAGCTCCACCCGGGTCATACATCCGACGGGTTACACCGCGGGGTATATCCCCGACATTAGCCCCTAGTTTAGCTTGGATTTATCCCTGGTAAACTTATGCTGCAAAATAAACACAGGAGCAAATTTGATAGGTTGTGTTCCAGTTAAAAGTTTTCCTGAGCCGGCACCTGATCATCCTTAAGTTCTTGTCATTTCCTCCTGGATGCGTGTTCATATCTCATAGCAAATCTCCTTTAGCACATGTGTTCAAACATTGCCAATGCAAAAAAATCCGGGCACTTCTTCTGAAAAATCTGGGTCAATAGCCAGCTTCATAATCAATTTGCTGACATTGGTTTCTTGTATAGAAATATTATAATAAATAATCCATTTGAGTCGGTTTCCAAAGCTCCGGCTTAATAAACATATTGGACTAAAGATTCATCTAGTGATCCGCCGATTTAAGGATGTAGAGGCTGGCGAGTTATAATTGCCAAAACTGCCGGTTTATAAATATTGATAGCACCGGTCATAATTGTTGCTAACACCAAGCTTGAAATTGTACCTCCTTTATATGCATATCACCTATCGCCCTCAAGTCTTAAAAGGGAGTGTAGTAATAGCTTAAGACTTGCTTCAATGTAAATGTTGCAACCTTGAAGAAATCCAGGTTGTTCATCTCAATCACTAGTCAAAATTGAATATTCCACATATGTAGCCCCAAGTGCCGGGTTGTCATGCTTGCAGCAACCTGGGACTTGTAATTGCATTATGCTCACAAAAACATCAACCAGTGTAGCCCCCAAGGGCCGGGTCATTATGCAATAATGAGCAGGGATTTTGTAGATATGATCATGTAGACTTGAACAACAACATGTAGCCCCCAAGGGTCGGCTCAACAAGACAATACTGAGCTGGGACTTTATATATACTTCATTGAAAATAACATCATATGATATAGCCTCCATCTTAGGGCTTGAACCCATGTCCGCAAGGTTAAGAGCCTTGTGCTCTACCAACTTAGCAATATATCCTTCAATATAATGGATTAAGGCTTGTGTACTTTGAATATTTGACAGGAGCAATTGGTAGCCCCCAAGGGCCGGCTCATTACGGTGTGATGAGTCGGGTCTTCAACAAGGCAAGTAAAAATGACTTTGCATTAGCCCCCAAGTGCCATGGTGCATGCTTGCAGTGACATGGGACTTGCATATTTGATGTAATCTCAACTTGAATATGTAGCCCCCAAGTGCCGGGTTGTAAGCCTGCAGCGACTCGGGACTATTCCTTCCATTGTAGAATAAAGCATATCCATTGATAAATACATAATAGCCATTGCGCTGAAGCGACTTTGAAAACCTCAATCATAATACTAGTCATTGATAACCATAATAAAAATCCAGCCATGTTGGCTATTCAAGATTTGAATAATATAACCTGGTTTGAAAACCGGTTCCTGCAATATAAACCAGTATATCCATGCATATATGATGCATGCTATGATGATGCAATGTATGATGATGATGTATGTGTACAATAACAGAGTAAAAAATGCTAGCTTTTGAAGCTTGAATCTTACTTTAATGAAACTAGCATGATAGCCACTGGTTTATCCTCACTTTCTGTAAGCCGGCTCTCACATGACCCAATCGATGTTTTAACCAGGATAAGTTTAGGGTCCATATGGATTGACTTATCGAGAGTACACGATGTTCAGAGTAGCATCTTGGAAACAGGCAGGTTTAACCAAGTTTCAATGAAGGCGCCTTAATAGCTTGGGTTTATCCTCGCTATCCATAAGTTGGTCGTCACATGACAAACCTCCGGTCTAACTTTAACAAGTTCAGGGTCTTATTTTAAAAGATTGACTTGCTAAAAACACGGCGGGTCATCCCAGGATTACCTAGGCGGAGTACCAATGACATACAGGTAGGATAACCCAGAAATTTTTGGTGAGTACACCTGGCATTCCAGGCCAATGAAGAGGGTAGTAACATTATGTTCTCATTCATGAATACACCTATGTTTGAATAGGAAGCTCCCAAATGACATATAATGAGCCTCAAGGCAGGATACCTATGTTTGAACTATGCAGTGCAACAAGTTCTCTTTGGTAATCCTTTAATTTGGGCAGGAAGCCCCCAAGTGATTTGTAATCATGGCATACAAGCCGGATCAAGAGGGTAATCATAGCTATGCTCAATGAGCAGGAAGCCCCCAAGTGACCAATGATATGATAAGCCAATAAGGCAGGATACCCATGTTTGAATCGCGCATAATGGTAGCAAGTTCTCTTTGGCAACCTTTAATTTTTCTGAGCACTTGAACTTGCGAGAAATGAATTCCCTTTTGAGCCGAAATTGTTAAACCGGATATTGAGAGCTTCAAAGCTTTGCAAGACAGATTTCCATTGAGCCGGATTTTAAACCGGATATTGAGAGCTCCAAAGCTTTGTGAGAAAACATATTTCCCTTGAGCCAGATTTTAAAGCGGATATTGAGAGCTCCAAAGCTTTGTGAGAAAACAGATTTCCCTTGAGCCGGAAATTTCTGACGGCCTTTAAATTGTCATCAATACGACAGTAGTCTCCAGGACCGGGTTATATTCCCTCCAATGACCTGGGGTTCTTGAATTAATTGAAACCGGCCAATTTTGTCGAGTCATGTCATTGTAACCCCCGATTCTCAAGGCGACTCGAGGAATTAGCTTGATATTCTCCATATTTGACCGTGATATAAACCGGTATGTGTCATTCAATAGCTCAGTGATATAATAGTCCCTTTTGTAATAGAAAACTTGTCATGCATTAGAGAACTTGCAAGCCAGGGTAATCGCTCTTTTAAAGAAAATAGTATGTAATATAAAAATATACTGGATGGATTTCACCTAATATGTCAGGCCAGAAATTATCCACCACGGAATTGATGATCACCATGGTGAAGCTGAAATCAATCATGGGTGAGCCGGCCGTGGCGTTGTAAGCCAGCGCGGACGGGCGAGTCAATCACAGGCGCGGTGAGCCGTGCGGACGGGCGAATCAATCACGTCATGTTGATGTAAATTGGGCCGTAAAAACGGCGGTTTGCACATATATTCGTCGAGCATCATGGCACGAGATATACATCCATGACACGACCATCGCTCTTGCAGTGAACAATTATCGTGCATCAAAAAATATCACAAGCCAGAGTACTTGTTCTTTGACAAAAACAATATTTGCTAATAAAATAGACTTAGATGGATATCACCTAGTATTTTTTGTCCGATGACCGTGGATAGTGGGGATCAAAACCATATCAAATGTCTGACGTGACCCTAGCGGGTCACATCCTTGCCAAATCACCATCGCTGGTCGCAGCTTTATCTCACAGGTCAAAAACATCTCCGTTCACTGTGCCCGTGAATGGTTGTTGCTTATGTATTTGTCCTTTAATAATGTAGTCACGTGAATAGCTGATGAAAAGTATTGGTGGTCCCTTGTTTAATGGGCTCCCAGAACTAATCACGTTGGAGGTGGAGGCCTTTTGGCGGCTCACAGCGAGCCCGCGGCAGCAACTTTGGTGGGAGCAAAAGCATCTTGCCAGTGCAGACAAGGCCGCGGCAACGACGGGTTAACATGGCGGCACGACAGGCGGCTTCAGAGTCAGTCCAGCCCGCTCTAGGCGAAGCAGCATCCTGGCGCGGAGGCGGTCGGCGGCGTCCAGTCGACTCAGCGTGCGGCAGCTGAGGCGGCCGCGGAAACAAAACCCGGCGGGGGCACCGCAACATGACGAAGCTAGCGGGCGGCTCAGCGTAAGAGTGATGCGAAGCCATGGCAGCTCAATAGCAGCGGTCGAGCAGGCCGCCGGCAAGATGGATCTGTGACAGAGGAGGTGCTCAAGGGCGTCTTCAGCGTCCGGTTGAGGGAGGCGAGTAGGGCCTTCTCGTGAGGCGTGGCGGTTCAAGGGCAGTACAAGGGCGGCTCTCTGGTGGCATGGCAAAGGCGGTTCTGCATCGCGTCTGTTATTTTATTGTGTTCCGAATCCCATACAAGTATTGTAGTACGGATGGAGTCCTACCGGACTACGGCATGCCAATCGTGCTAGACGTAGCATGACTACAACTCCGTTTCGTGTCCACCAAGAAAGAGAGTTGTTTGCCCCTTTATATAGTACCAGCTAGTCATAGAATAGATGAGAGAGATCTCCACCAGATTAGCACGTAGAGGGTTTGTCCTCTCGTGTAATGTAATACTCTTCCCAATTATAGTGATACGCCTTCGTGCATCCGTGGTTTTCTCCCGCAAGGGTTTCCACGTAAAAATCCATGTCTCTCTGTCTTGTTTATTTCTCGTTATTATCTAACAAATGGTATACAGAGCCAAGTTGATCTAAATCACATACGAGATTTGAGATCACGGGATTAGGGTTCGTTGTGCGCCGCCGCACATGTCTGGCGATCCGTGGCGGATCGATTTGCCCTGCAGCCAAGACCGACAGGTATTCTGCCGCTGATCAATTTCCTATCCGAGTAGTTCATCGAGACGTACACAAGCTTCCGCCGCCAAGCCACCGTACGCCTCGTCATATCAATCCGCAAGTTGCCTCTGCTGCGTATATACGCTTGAAGCCCCGAGTACGCAGCGTTCACATCAGCTGGCCGTTCCACCGAGTTCCGCTGCTCCACGTATAGCATCGCCGAGTAGCTGCTGCTGTTTCGTTCAAGTCCCGAGGCTGCTGCTGTTACTTTGCATCACGTCAAGCATAAGTCAAATCGGTTCTAATTACTAGTACATCAACCAAAGTTGCTTTTGCTCACAAAGGTTTCTGTTGCTACTCCACGTGGGATCACCAGGCTCAAGTCTCGAGGTGCAAACCTGATTTGATCTAATCTACTACTAGTACTACTCTACGTGAGGCTAGTACTGCTAGTTTTGTTTTTCGTTCATCTACTATGTCCACTATCTAATACTATCAGGTGCTATTTACTCTGTTCTTTGCTCCGCAAATTAAATCCTGTCAGGAATTTTTCTTTGGCTTGTACTACTTGTGTTCATCGATTTATTACCTTTTCGCTGTTGGATCATGACACAAAGTTTACCCTATGGCTAGTCGAGATGTGAGCGTTGTTGGCACAAGCCGATTATCAGGATGCATTCAATATTTTTCTTCAAGGTGGAGTTTTGGGGATTATGGTCCGTCGGGATAATGGATGCAATATTGCTGCAATTATTTGAAGAACATAATTCAGTTATCATGAAAAAAAGGGTATGGAGGAGATAATTATTAAGCCTGTTGGTAGCCAGCATATACTCTATTCTCTCCATATTATTTTGTTGTTATGCATGTGAAGGTTTCGTTTGATATTCATGTTCATGATGAGAATCAGTTGAGGTGCAAGAAGGAGATTGATTTGTTTCTGCTAGATACTACAACATTTAGCGCTGTTAAGTTTCAAGTGAAATTCAGTTGTCTTTGCTCTTTCAAGAGGGGTCTATTGCAGAGTAGAAACTCCGTTGCATGTTAAGATGGTTCCTTCACCCGACAGTTGTTCTGCAAGGACAGTTTATGACCATGTCATGGATTTTCTTTAACCACTACAAGTCGGCAGTTTTTTTGGGTGCACGCGATGCCATCCGTACCATATGCTCTTGCATTTGTACTGTTTGCCGAGGTTTGTGCTTTCTGTTTTGAAGCACGTTCAGATTCCGTGAGATGAGTTCTTCACAATGCGATGTGCACCAAGATGTTGCACTGTGAGCTATGCGCTCGTTCAGGCATCACAGGAGATATGATGACTTATGTGATTTGATGATTGAGCAGTTTCAGTTTTCGAGGTCAGTGGCACCGATTCAGACTTTTATTGGGAGACCAAGTTTTGTTAGTCTGCTTTGTTGATAGTTGTGTTGCTTTCTGGACGACCTACTGATTGATTTGCTCAATATGACTTCATGAGAAGTTTATTAGTCCTATGGATGTTTCCAGGCACAAGGTTTGCTTGTGATGACTTTAATTGAGGAGTTGATGCTATCTGAGGAGTTGTAAGGGATTTCGTCTCAAGGTGGAGTGTTATTTTATTGTGTTCTGAATCCCATACAAGTATTCTACTACGGATGGAGTCCTACCGGACTACGGCATGCCAATCGTGCTAGACGTAGCATGACTACAACTCTGTTTCGTGTCCACCAAGAAAGAGAGTTGTTTGCCCCTTTATATAGTACCAGCTAGTCATAGAATAGATGAGAGAGATCTCCACCAGATTAGCACGTAGAGGGTTTGTCATCTCTTGTAATGTAATACTCTTCCCAATTATAGTGATACGCCTTCGTGCGTCCATGGTTTTCTCCCGCAAGGGTTTCCACGTAAAAATCTGTGTCTCTTTGTCTTGTTTATTTCTCGTTATTATCTAACAGCGTCGGCAGGGACGGGCCGTAACGGTGGACCACTGGAGGTGACGCAAGGCGGGGGCCCAGCAACCCAGTGATGAGGTTCGCGTGGGTTCTCGGGCGACTCGGCCATGGCAGAGGATTGGCCGCCGACGAGCTGGCGTAGGTAGGGCGGCGCAGCAGAGGCGGCTCTGTGGCGACAGCGCAGGCGAGCTGTGGTAGAGGACGTGCCAGCGGAGCACAGCTGCGGCGAAAGCAGCTTGTTACCGAGGTGAGCGAAGGCGGCTCGAGGCCACAACGGCGGGCCAGTCGAGGCAACGGAGTCCCGCGATTTAGCACGGGGCGGTTCAGCATGGGATGGGAAACTTGAAACCCTGTTGGAGGCGACTCGGACTCGCGGCGTCGTGGCGCATCACGGAAGCTCGCAGCAGGGATCAACAGCGGCAAGACAATATCAGCGAAGTCAGAGGACGTTGTGAGGGCACAAGGCAGAGTGTCTTCGGCAAAGCGAGGGCGGACCAACCGAAGCAGCCCTGCACGACGGGCGAACGTGATGGTCAGCCCGAGGTCAACCACAGCAGGAGTGGGCAGTGAGCCGGCGAGTGGCTGGAGGCTCCGGTTGTTGGCGTAACAGATGGCGATCGCTGGCGGCCGGTGGCTTGCAGGCCGCGGCTGTGGAGGCAGCGCGGGGTCGATTTGACCCGGAGGCAGCGCGACGAGGCTGGCTCGGTCTTGGAACGGCAGCGGAGGCAGGCCCTTGAGGCGAGGATGCGGGCGCGGTCAATGAACGAGTCCGGGTCATGGCTGGCTCTGTTTCTGGGCCGTGGTGACTCACGTAGTATTTTTCTTCCATATTTCTTGAATCGGTCTCGTGGTAGCTACCTTGTGTGCGTGCATCAATCAGAGCTGACCAAAGGAAAGAACTGATTTTGGCTTTAGATCACATACGAGTCGAAGATGCCCATCGTACACTCTTGAACTTGATTAGTCTTCATGTCAGGAAAGTAGTAGCAGCAATAGTTTATTCCCTTAGCACTTGAAGTCTAGGAATCACGGACGAGGAACAGTGGAAAACTTGGAACAACTACAGCACTTCTCTCGTGGGATATGCTTTCTTCGGCAACTTGTGATTACCATGGCCGTACAACACGTAACCCTAGAATCTGCCGTACCAAAAACTTTTGTTTCGGACTCCGCGCATCATCATGGCCGTACAGCATGCAACCCTAAAATCTCAGTCTCAGTTTCAGTCTTGTACATGTTGTTCCAATTGCTCGTCCATGATGTAAATCCTTCTGTTCCGACTTTTCTTCATCTGGAAAATTGCGAATTTCTCGAACCCTAGGAAAGATCCCTCCAAGAACTCGACACCACCGTGCGCATTCCCCACGGTGGGCGCCAACTGTCGTGGAATTGTCACGGCAGATGTCCTAGTGTGAGGACTTAGTCGTGAGGCCACGCGTCTATGTGGTAGCTTGAGAGGGGTTGATCGGGATGAGAGATGTGAGGCAGATTAACACACAAGACAAGGGTTTAGATAGCTTCGAGCCCCGGGAAACATCATCCGGTAATAACCCTACATGCTATTTGTGGCTAGGTCTCATTATGCTCATGAGGGAGTCGCCGCATAAACCGGCTCTCCTAATTGTGTCTAGCCTTCAAGATTTCTCCCCTCTTTTTGGGTGCCCTGCCCCTCCTTATATATGTTTAAGGGGCGGGTTACATGACTAGTCCTAGTAGGACTAGGACTATTTTATAACAAGCGGAATCCTAGTCTTGCCCCCTTAAGGGGAAACTCCTTATGCCTTTCCTCGTAAACCGGCCCACCATAGAATGAGCTGGTCGTCTGGGCCTTGGGCCCTGTTGTCCGTCTGACCCGCCTGCCAGGCCACCAGTGAGTCACAATGTTCAGGCGGGTTGCCCGTAAACCACCAGGTCCGGGCGGGTCGCCAGTGAGTCGCCAAGCTCCAGCCGGGTCATACATCCGGCGGGTTACACCGCGGGGTATATCCTCGACAGTGTGCAACTTCGCTTAGTTTCCACCTAGTGTGGTCGTGTGCAGCGCAAAGAATGATGCGGTGCCTTGTGGAACCGCATTGCTCTGGTGTGCCAACGCATGCATTTGTGGTGGGGCACTCCCTGCCGAGACCCCGAACGACTATCTCACCATGTGTCCGGCTGGTGATGATCTGAGTTCGTAGACAGCGTCTTAATGGGTGATTGAGGTTGGGTTGCTCCTTTTAGGACTACCCGGTTGTTTCCCTTGAGTTGGTTTGGCTCGTTGCTGCCAATATGTCTTGTGGTTAGGTGGGGATGTGGTTGTTCGGTCCTTTTCTTCACGGACCCTTTGGTTGTCATTAGCATTGTATTTTGCACATAATTTCAAAAAAAAGGTACTTCAATGGGTTCATCTGCCTTTTTCGTTGCATTTCTTAATGATCCCCTTTGGGGATAACTCATAGAACAAACATTTGCTATACCTGCCGCTCATAACTAAATTAATTTTTTGGCTGCAGTTGGTCTTGACAGATGAAAAGGGTGGTTGTATATACACCAATAGCGCACTGGATGAAAGCAATGTGTGTTTGTTCTTGTCTCTGCTTGCATTCAGATTTATATAAGGCACCCTTACGTCCATTGGCGCAACTACAACCACGAAGCAGAGCAGTTGTGTGACCAGGTCTGCTCTGACCATGTCACTAACCAGACAATAGTATGCTGAACAAACATTGTACCGTGTCATACAATTGAAGGGTATCCGGTTCAATACATGACTATGATTCTATGAATGAACAACAAAGAAGGCATGCAAACCATATGAAAATAGACTCTAATGAACAATACTTAAAAGCAACATGTTTTATCCATTGCGCCCTTGACATATTTTTCCGGCGGCTAAACCAACAACAAGAGTATCCTATCGAGTGTTGATGGCATAACATATGTTTGGCATCATCTACCATTACATTGTGAACTAATAGAGTAATGACGGCTTCATTTAGTTATCCCCTATCCATTACGAATCCATGCGCCACATTAGTAAAACATTTAACTAATGAAGGCATGGTAGATTTAATCTCTGACTCATCAATGTTGATGACTCACAAAGTTGGTTTTGAAAGTTGAAGAAGGCATCCCAGAAGACCCCATCCGGCCAGACCGTAGCACTGAAAGACCGGGCTCAAAATATGTCAGGCATGCACGAGCGCCCAGCTCGGCTTGCACATCGATCGCATCCAGGATGTTTCATTCATGTAGGTGGCTGCCGGGTTGTGCCATGGATTCTTGCCATCGCGTCCCCTTGTCCTGATGTCGTGCTTTCGGATTTATTCTTGGCATTTGGACTTTGTGGTCTACCCGGATGTTCTTGATTCACCCCGGTTGTTCCGAGTAGGAGTCCCCGATTTCGATGGTTCAGGTCATGTACCGTAGAGGGGTGCGATTGGTCTTTCTATTGACCTAACTATTGGGTTGCCTTAGAGGGCCAAAAAAGGACACGGGCAATGATTATCGGCGTTTGTCGTTGGTAATCATACATGCCAAATACAAACACAATACAAACATAATCACTTGCAGTCCACTGACGATAAACATCCTTCAAATACTTCACCTAAAATTTCGATTGTATTAGTTGTTTCTCTACTTGGCTGTAATTGGTCTCTTCTAATAGTTCACTTGACATCTAGGTTGTAGTTGGTCTCGCCTGAAAGTGCAACTAATCACTTGGTGGTTTTGGTAATTCTTAACAACATATAGCTCATTGAACTAATGCTCTTTCAAGATGATCATTTCAGAAAGTTCAATGGTTGGCATGGCATGGACTGGAGATGTGGACCCCTCAAAATGCTAAGGACATATATTGGCAACAAGCTCAAGACTCTACATTTTCTGTTTAGTGATCCAAGATCACATTGTGTCCATAGGAAAGCCAATACTATTAAAAGGGGATGAGGTGTTGCTTAATGGCTTGCTTGCTCAAAATGCTTAGTGGTATGCTCCAAAACCCTCAACCACTTTCTCATTTCCACATATGTCCTAAACCTAAAAGTCAAACTCGGCCCCACCGATTTGATCTATCCGGCGCCACCGAGTTCATTTGACATAGCCACTGCCCCAAACCCTAATCAGTTCGGTTTCACCGATAGGGATCTCAGTCGCACCGAGATGGGATTGCAAACTCTCTATTTCCCTTCATAATGTTTTGGTCTCACCAAAATGAGTGATTAGTCCCACCGAGTTCGCAATGCAAACTCCCTGTTTCCTTTTCGTAACGTTCCAGTCTCACCGAAATAAGCGGATCGGTCCCACCGAGTTTGCCTGACCAACTCCATGTGTGCCTATTACTGAAATCAGTCCCACCGAGTTCATGTGATCGGTCTCACCGAGATTAAGTTATGCCCTAACCCTAGCGCATTGGTCCCACCGAGTTGATCATATCGGTCCCACCGAAAAGCCTGATATTCACATTTTGAACTGAATCGGTCTCACCGAGTTTCACCATTCGGTCTCACCGAGTTTGGGAATCTGTGTGTAACGGTTAGATTTTGTGTGGAGGCTATATATACACCTCCACCCATTCTTCATTCATGGAGAGAGCCATCAGAATGTTCCTACACTTCCACTACTTATTTTCTGAGAGAGAACCACCTACTCATGTGTTGAGACCAAGACATTCCATTCCAACCACAAGAATCTTGATCTCTAGCCTTCCCCAAGTTGCTTTCCACTCAAATCATCTTTCCACCATAGACAAATCTGTGAGAGAGAGTTGAGTGTTGGGGAGACTATCATTTGAAGCACAAGAGTAAGGAGTTCATCATCAACACACCATCTATTACCATTTGGAGAGTGGTGTCTCCTAGATTGGTTAGGTGTCACTTGGGAGCCTCCGTCAAGATTGTGGAGTTGAACCAAGGAGTTTGTAAGGGCAAGGAGATCGCCTACTTCGTGAAGATCTACCCAAGTGAGGCAAGTCCTTCATGGGCGATAGCCATGGTGGGATAGACAAGGTTGCTTATTCATGGACCCTTCATGGGTGGAGCCCTCCATGCACTCGCGCAGCCGTTACCCTTCATGGGTTGAAGTCTCCATCAACGTGGATGTACGATAGCACCACCTATCGGAACCACGTCAAAAATCTCAGTGTCAACATTGCGTTTGCTCCCTCCAAACTCCTCCCCTTTACCTTCATATGCAATTATTTACATTCCGCTGCTATACTCTTTGAATTGCATGTGTATGTTGATTGCTTAACTAGTGCTAAGTTGCTAAAATCTGCCAAGAATTAAAATTGGGAAAAGGCTAGGTTTTTATATGGTCAAGTAGTCTAATCACCCCCCTCTAGACATACTTTTGATCCTACAAGTGGTATCAGAGCTTTGGTCTCCATTTGCCTTGATTTACATAGCATTGGTGATCATAGCCTTGGTTTCACAACCTAGGATAGTATGGCGTCTAGCAAGGGAAATTACCACCGTAGAGGTCCTTACTTTGATGGTACTATTTTTTCTAGTTGGAAACATAAGATGAAAATGCATATTCTTGGACATAACCCCGCCATTTGGGCTATTGTGTGTATTGGTTTGCAAGGTGAATTCTTCAATGGGAGAGAACCGAATCATGAAGGAACCGCGGAAGAATTGCAGATGTTGCAATACAATGCTTGAGCTTGCGATATCCTCTTCGACGGATTGTGCCATGAAGAATTCAACAAAATTAGCCGTCTTGAAAATGCAAAGGAAATTTGGGATACTTTGATTGATATGCACGAAGGTACCGACTCCTTCAAGGAATCCAAGTTTGATGTGCTTCAAAGTCAACTTGACAAGTTCAAAATGAAGGATGGTGAAGGTGTCATTGAAATATACTCTAGGCTTGCTCTCATCACAAATGAGATTTCCGGCTTAGGAAGTGAAGGGATGACCGACAAATGCATCATCAAGAAGATCCTCAGAGCTTTGGATGGAAAATATGATACCGTGTGCACTTTGATTCAAATGATGTCAAACTACAAAGACCTCAAGCCAACCGAAGTCATTGGAAGGATTGTTGCTCATGAGATGTCACTCAAGGATAAAGAAGAGCTTCACAACAAGTCTAGTGGTGCTTACAAAGCCTCATGTTATGCTCCTACATCATCAAGTGAGAAACAAACCTTCAATGAAGAATTGAGCTTAATGGTGAAGAACTTCAACAAATTCTACAAGAGTAGAAGCAAGGAAAGGAGTTCCAAGTCAAGGTCCTACAATGACAAAAGATCTTCTAGTCGTGAGCAAAATTGTTACAATTGTGGAAGACCCGGACACTACTCCAATGAGTGTATGATATGTCTCCAATGTATCTATAATTTTTGATTGTTCCATGTTGTTATATTATCATTCTTGGACGTTCTACAATCATCTTATAGTCATTTTATATCATTTTTTGGTACTAACCTATTGACAGAGTGCCTACTGCCAGTTGCTATTTTCTGCATGTTTTTTACATCGCAGGATATCAATATCAAATGGAGTCCAAACACAACAAAACGCCCTGGTGGGTTGTGCCCACCTCGGGTGCCCCCCGAACCGCCTCTTTTCTCTATAAATACCCAAATATTCCAGAAACCCTAGGGGAGTCGACGAAATATTGATCCAACCACCGTAGAGTCCAGAACGACCAGATCCGATCTAGACACTGTCATGGAGGGGTTCACCACTTCCATTGGTGCCTCTCCTATGATGCATGAGTAGTTCTTTGTAGACCTACGGGTCCGTAGTTAGTAGCTAGATGACTTCCTCTCTCTCTTGATTATCAATACAATGGTCTCTTGGATATCCATAAGATGTAAGTCTTCTGGCGGTGTGTTTGTTGGGATATGATGAACTTTGAGTTTATGATCAGACCTATGGATTTATCCATGAAAGTTATTTGAGTCTTCTTTGATCTCTTATATGCATGATTGCTTATAGCCTCGTATTTCTTATCGGATATTTGGGTTTTGTTTGGCCAACTTGATCTATTTATCTTGCAATGGGAAGAGGTGCTTTGTAGTGGGTTCGATCTTACGGTGCTTGATCCTAGTGACAGAAGGGGAACGGACACGTATGTATCATTGCTACTAAGGATAACAAGATGAGATCTCTATCTCCGCAATAGATAAACGGATCTCGTCTATATTCATCGTTCTTATTGCATTACTCCATTTTCTCATGAACTTAATACACTAGATGCATGCTGGATAGCGGTCGATGTGTAGAGTAATAGTAGTAGATGCAGGCAGGAGTCGGTCTGCTAATCTTGGACGTGATGCCTATATAATGATCATTGCCTGGATATCATCATGATTATTTGAAGTTCTATCAATTGCCCAACATTAATTGTTTTCCCACCATTTGCTTTTTTCTCGAGAGAAGCCACTAGTGAAACCTATGGCCCATGGGTCTCTTTTTCATCATATTTGCCTTTGCGATCTATTTTCTCTTGCATTTGTTTTCAGATCTATTAAACCAAAAATAAAAAAATACCTTGCTGCAATTTATTTGTTATGCGAACTATTTATCCTACCTATCACTTTTTACTTCACGTTTTTGCCTATCTTGAGGCGCCGTACCCGGAAGGGATTGACAACCCCTTTAACACGTCAGGTTGTGAGTATTTGTTATTTGTGTGCAGGTGCTGTTTACATGGTGTGAGGAGGTTCTCCTACTGGTTCGATAACCTTGATCTCATCACTGAGGGAAATACCTACCGTCACTATACTGCATCATCCCTTCCTCTTTGGGGAAAAACCGACGTAGTTCTAGCAGACATCAAAAGGAATTTCTGGCACCGTTGCCGGGGAGGATCACCTCAAGACAGTCTCCCGTCAACGTGCCATTTCTAGCGCCGTTGCCGGGGAGGATCTTCAACATCAACCAGGTTCCTAATCACAAATCTCATCTCCTCACAATTTACATTATTTGCCATTTGCCTCTTGTTTTCCTCTCCCCCACTTCACAAAAATTTGTCGTTTTATTCGCCCTCTTTTTCGTTCGCCGTTTTCTCGTTAGATCTGTTTTTGAGTGCAACCTTGTTGCATAGTCGTCATGACTCAAGAGAACACCAAGTTGTGTGATTTCTCAAATACCAACAACAATGACTTTATTAGCACTCCGATTACTCCTCCCGCCACTAGTGTGGAGTCTTATGATATTAATACTACTTTGTTGAATCTTGTCATGAAAGACCAATTTGCCGGTACTCCTAATGAGATGTCGCATCCCATATTAACACATTCGTGGAATTATGCGATATGCAAAAGAAAAAAGATGTGGACAATGATGTTGTGAAGTTGAAATTATTTCCATTTTCTTTGCGAGATCACGCAAAAATTTGGTTTTCTTGTTTGCCTCGCAATAGTATCGATTCTTGGAACAAGTGTAAAGATGCTTTTATCACTAAGTATTTTCCGCCCGCAAATATTATTTCCCTTAGAACCCAAATCATGAATTTCAAGCAACTTGAACATGAGCATGTTGCACAATGTTGGGAAAGGATGAAATTGATGCTAATGAATTGCCCAACCCATGGGTTAAATCTTTGGATGATCATACAAAAAATTTATGCGGGATTGAATTTTGTTTCTCGTAATCTTTTAGATTCCGCCTCACGGGGTACTTTTATGGAAATTACTTTGGGGGAAGCTACTAAGTTTCTAGACAATATTATGGCAAATTACTCACAATGGCATACCGAAAGAGCTCCTACTAGTAAAAAAGTCAATTCGGTAGAAGAAATAAATTCTTTGAGTGAAAAAGTTGATGCTCTTATGAAGTTGGTTGCTAATAAAAGTGCTCCTATTGATTTTAATGATGTGCCTTTGTCTACTTTGATTGAGCAAAATAGTGATGCCATAGATGTGAATTTTGTCTCGCGAAATAATTTCAACAACAATGCTTATAGAGGTAATTTTAATCCTAGGCCTTTTCCTAGTAATTCCTCTAATAATTATGGTAATTCCTATGGTAATCCCACCTACAATAATAATAGAAACACCTCTGATCTTGAGAACAATATTAAAGAATTTATCAATACGCAAAAGGCTTTCAACACTTCGATAGAAGAAAAGTTGAATAAAATTGATGATTTGTCTAGAAGTGTTGATAGAATTTCTCATGATGTAGAAACTCTCAAGATGAAAATTTTTGTGCCTAAAGTTGAAGAATCAATTAAAGCTCTTTATGTTTCTATGGATGAAAGTAAGAAAAGAACCGCTATGCTTAGAGCTAAAAGAGAATTTCTAGAAAAAGCGTTTTCTAGTGATTACTATCATAAAAGTGATGAAGATCTTAAAGTGATTGGTGTTTCTTCTATTGATTATTTGTTTAGTAAATTTAAGATTGATGAAAAAGGGACTGGAGAAGAGTCAACTTTAGTTAGAAGGCGTCCCTATGATTCGGAGGGTGAAAATCTTGTTGAAAAAATTGATAAAAGTGGGTTTGAAGAGGTCAAGACTTTAACTAGTGATGTGCCCACTATTTTGGATTACAAAGACTTTAATTATGATAGTTGATCTTTGGTTGATTGTATTTCTTTGCTGCATTCCATGATAAATTCACCCCATGCTTATGAACAAAATAAAGCTTTTACTAAACATATTGTCAATGCCATGATGAAAGATTTTGAAGAGAAGTTGGAATCAGAAGTCTCAATTCCTAGAAAATTGCATGATGAATGGGAACCTACTATCAAAGTCAAGATTAAAAATTATGAGTGTTTTGCTTTATGTGACTTGGGTGCTAGTGTTTCTACTATTCCAAAATCTTTATGTGATGTGCTTGGTCTTACCGATATTGAAGAATGCTCTTTAAATTTGCACTTAGAGGATTCTACTATTAAAAATCCTATGGGAAGAATTAATGATGTTCTTATTCTAGCAAATAGGAATTATGTGCCCATAGATTTTATTGTTCTTTATATTGATTGCAATCTATCTTGTTCAATTATTCTTGGTAGACCGTTTATGCGTACTATTCGTGCCGTGATTAATATGAAAGAAGGCAATATTAAATTTCAATTTACACTAAGGAAGGGAATGGAACACTTCCCTAGAACAATAATTAGGCCACCTTATGAATCAATTATGAGGGCATCTTATGGATCTAGAACCAAAGATGACAAAACTTAGATCCTATGTGTTATGCCTAGCTAGGGGCGTAAAACGATAGCGCTTCTTGGGAGGAAACCCAAGGAATAAATTTTACTTTTGCTTTTTGCTTTCTGTTCTTGTGTGTTAGCACAATTATGCTATTGTTATGATTGTGTTTTTTGTGTCTTAATTAGTGTTTGTGCCAAGCAAGGCCTTTGGGAAGTCTTGGGTGAAAGTTTATTTGATCTTGCTGAAAAACAGAAACTTTTGCACTCACGAGATTCCTTGTGATTTTTAACATAAGAGTGATTTTAAGTTTATTCTTTTTTCAGAGGATTAATAGAAACATTGCTCACATCCACCAATTTATTTCATAATTTTTGGATTTACAGAAGTATTCGAAAACTTGAGATTTATACAGACTGTTCTGTTTTTGACAGATTCTGTTTTCTTTGCGTTGTGTGCTTGTTTTGATGATTCTATGGTTTTCTTTGATGAGTTTTTGCCATAGAAAAGTTGGAATACAGTATATATAATGCAAAAACAAAATAAGGATAGGTTTTCTATAGTACTTATAGTAGTGGTTTGGTTTCTTATACTAATGGATCTCACAAAGGTTTTGTTTGAGTTTTGTGTGATTGAAGTTTTCAAGTTTTAGGTTATCTTATGATGGACGAAGGAATAAGGATAAGCAAAAGGCTAACCTTGGGGATTCCTGAGGCACCCCAAGATAATATTCAAAGAAGTAGCAAGCAACCAAGCTTGGGGATGCCCCCGAGTGGCATCCCCGCTTTCTTCTAACGACCATCGGTATTTTACTTGAAACTATATTTTTATTCGTCACATGATATGAGTTTTGTTTGGAGCGCCTTGTATGATATGAGTCCTTTCTTGTTTTGCTTTGTGTTTTAAGTGTTGAATCCTTGCTGGAAACACCCTTTTGAGAGAGCCAAAAAATTATGCTATGCTTGCTCCTATGCTTCACTTAAATTTTTAGAGTCATGGATTTGCTCTAGTACTTCACTTATATCTTTTTTGAGCATGGTGTGCTTTGTTAATTTTGAAGAAATGCTCTAATGCTTCACTTAGATTTATTTGGGATTTAGTAAAATTTTGAAGAAATTCTCTCTTGCTTCACTTAGATTATTTTGAGAGAAATAAAAAATTATGCTCGTGATCTTCAATTATATTTGTTTGAGCTTACCAAAAGCAACATATGAAAATAGTCCCAAAGTGATAGATATCCAAGGAGGATATAATAAAAACTTTCATGAAGATCATTGGACAAATAAACTTGATTCTTAGTAATGGTTTTGAGATATGACAATATGATATGTGAGTCATGTTGATGAGTAATTGTGCTTTAGTAAGAATATTGATGTTAAGGTTTGTGATTCCCTATGCAGCACGTAAGTCAATAGTTATACAATGAAATTTATATCCTACTTATGGTGTATTATTCGGTGTTACTTATGCTTAATGCTCGGGTGCGAGATTTTTTGCTTTTTGGTTGGTCGCTTCTCAATCTTTTTGCTAGCCTTCATTTTGCACTAAGTATGATCAATACTTGTGCATCTAAAACCCTTTAAACCAGTTTTGCCTTATGAGTCCACTATACCTACCTATATGCGGTATTTCCATGCCTTTCTAAACAAATTTGCATGTGCCATCTCTAATGTTCAAAATAAATTTCTCTTTTGTGTGCTCTACTACTCGCGAAGAGGTAAAGGGTAGCCAATATTTTTCATGCTAGATGTGTTATTCTCACGATGAGTGTTTATTCACTTGTCATTGCACGAGAGTACACGAAAGGTACTAGGGATGCCCAGTCCCGAAATGAATAATGAATTTACTTTATGTTGTCAAATAATAAATTCCTTGGAAAGTGTTGGTATGGAGGGCACCCGTGGAAACGGCTAGCCATGGATAGTGAAAGTTATGGTGGAAAAAGGAATAAACGTTATTTTCTGTTTGGAAACCGCCTATGATGTATCTAGCATGGAAAGTGTTGGGATGCTCCAAGTCATTTTCGTTGGTAGGAAAAGTATGCCTCTCAAAAATAATTTTTATCTCCCAATTTAAGCTTTGAGCTCTAGCACCTCTACAAATCCCTACTTCCCTCCGCGAAGGGCCTTTCTTTTACTTATGCAATTTTTATTTTGAATTTTAGTCTCCATATTCTCTTATAAAGCACCAACTAAGGGGCACTATGATCGTATTTGAGCATTGGGTGTAACTAATATTCGAGTGTGTTTCATGAATGCATCAATGATTGAGCATGATGGGCTAGGGATAACTTGCTTTAGTGTTGATATTTTGAAAGACATGGTTTCTTGTTGGTATGCTTGAGTATTAAAGTCTTCATGTCAAAACTAGACTATTGCTTTGAATCATATAAAAGTTCGTATGTCCATGCTATAAAGAAAAGAATATGATGAACATGTTGCGCAGCATTCCACATCAAAAAATCTGTTTTTATCATTTACCTACTCGAGGACGAGCAGGAATTAAGCTTGGGGATGTTGATACGTCTCCAACGTATCTATAATTTTTGATTGTTCCATGCTGTTATAGTATCATTCTTGGATGTTTTACAATCATTTTATAGTCATTTTATATCATTTTTTGGTACTAACCTATTGACATAGTGCCCAGTGCCAGTTGATGTTTTCTGCATGTTTTTTACATCGTAGGAAATCAATATCAAACGGAGTCCAAACGCAACGGAACTCCTGGAGGATTTTTTTGGGCCAAAAGAAAGCCAGCGGCCAAGGAATCACCTGGGGGGGCTGCTCCAGGGGAGCAGCACCCACCAGGACGTGTCAGGAGGCCCTGCGCACCCTGGTGGGTTATGCCCACCTCGGGTGCCCCCCCCCCCGAACCGCCTCTTTTCTCTATAAATACCCAAATATTCCAGAAACCCTAGGGGAGTCGACGAAATATTGATCCAGCCACCATAGAGTCCAGAACCACCAGATCCAATCTAGACACCGTCATGGAGGGGTTCACCACTTCCATTGGTGCCTCTCCTACGATGCGTGAGTAGTTCTTTGTAGACCTACGGGTCCGTAGTTAGTAGCTATATGGCTTCCTCTCTCGCTCTCTTGATTATCAATACAATGGTCTCTTGGAGATCCATATGATGTAAGTCTTTTGGCGGTGTGCTTGTTGGGATATGATGAACTTTGAGTTTATGATCAAATCTATGTTTTTATCCATGAAAGTTATTTGAGTCTTCTTTGATCTCTTATATGCATGATTGCTTATAGCCTCGTATTTCTTCTCCGATATTTGGGTTTTGTTTGGCCAACTTGATCTATTTATCTTGCAATGGGAAGAGGTGCTTTGTAGTGGGTTCGATCTTATGGTGCTTGACCCTAGTGACAGAAGGGGAACCGACACGTATGTATCGTTGCTACTAAGGATAACAAGATGAGATCTATATCTCCACAATAGATAAACGGATATCGTCTACATCATGTCATCATTCTTATTGCATTACTCCGTTTTCTCATGAACTTAATACACTAGATGCATGCTGGATAGCGGTCGATGTGTGGAGTAATAGTAGTAGATGCAGGCAGGAGTCGGTCTGCTAATCTTGGACGTGATGCCTATATAATGATCATTGCATGGATATCGTCATGATTATTTGAAGTTCTATAAATTGCCCAACATTAATTGTTTTCCCACCGTTTTCTTTTTCTCGAGAGAAGCCACTAGTGAAACCTACGGCCCCCGGGTCTCTTTTTCATCATATTTGCCTTTGCGATCTATTTTCTCTTGCATTTATTTTCAGATCTATTAAACCAAAAATACAAAAATACCTTGCTGCAATTTATTTGTTCCGTGATCTATTTATCCTCCCTACCACTTTTTACCTCACGTTTTTTCCTATCTTGAGGCGCCGTACCCGGAAGGGATTGACAACCCCTTTAACACGTCGAGTTGCGAGTATTTGTTATTTGTGTGAAGGTGCTATTTACGTGGTGTGAGGAGGTTCTCGTACTGGTTCGATAACCTTGGTCTCATCACTGAGGGAAGTACCTACGTCGGTATACTGCATCATCCCTTCCTCTTTGGGGAAATACCGACATAGTTCTAGCAGACATCAGTGTATGGCTCCATACAAAAGAAGAGAAGACTCACCTAAAAGGAGAAGCAAACGGGAAGAATCACCTCCAAGGGAGAGAAGGAGTAGAGATGATCGTTATGAATGAAGAACCTCTCGAAGAATCAAGGATTCGGATAGGAAGGACAAGTCATCAAGGAGCTACACAAAATGAAGACATCAAGCTCATGTTGGTGAATGGGTATCCGGTTCCGACTCCGACCACCACTCCGAGAGAACTTGTCACTCTGACTCTGAATATACTCAATATGAAGGTGTTTTCGGTCTAGCACTTGTGTCAACCAACTCCTATGACATATCTGAGTCACCAAATGAAGGAATTGGAAGATGCTTCATGGCTAAAGGCCCCAAGGTATCACACCCCGAGTATGTTGATTTCAATAGTGATGAAGATGATTTGCTAGGTGATGATGATTTACTTGTTGACAACTCTAGTCATGAATACTATGATGAAAATGCTATTAATCATGCTAATCAAGATGAAATGAATGACAATGATAAGAAGGAGATTGAGCGACTAACTAAAGAACTAAACAATCATAAGTTAGATCATGAAACTACTTTAGAAGATCATCGAGAACTTTTAAAATCTCATGGGAAGCTACGCTTCGAGAAGCTCAATCTTGAGCAAGAACATGGGTTCTTAAAAGCCATCAATGATGATCTTCGGAAGAAAAGTTCTTCTTACATTGCCAAGTGTTTACTCTTGTCTACTTACATACCACAAGTAAAATCTAGCAACAAGAGTAAGAAAGATTCTTCTTCTAGAAGTAACAATAATCATGCTAAATCCAATATTGTTGCTTCTAGTAGTTCTCTTGATTCCACTAATGGTTCTCTTAGCCAAGTTACACTTGAGCAAGAAAATAGCTTATTGAAGGGAATTATAGAGAAAGGTGTTTACAAGAGCCTTGCCGGAAGTAAACAATTTGAGGAAATTGTACGCAAGCAAGGAAGGCACCGGAAGAATCAAGGTGTTGGTTTTGAACAAAAGTTCAATGCCAATGGATTTGAGTGGGAAGAAGATCAATACCCCAAGACGAAGTTTGTTCCTCAACAAGAGAAGTACGATCCTACTTCCTTCAAGGGAACACAAGCTCAAGATGATCTTCCACCACAAGACCACAAGCTAAAAGTCAAGGACAAGCTTCAAGAGGAGATTGATGCATTTGAAGATGCTCCAAAGGCCTTGGTCAAGTGGGTTCCCAAGAATACTTTAAGTTCTACTTCATCAAGTACATCTACAACCCCAAGGATTCCCATCAATATGATGTGGATCCCGAAGAAGAAGAACTAGAGAGTTCTTGTGGATGACTCCACCAACATACTTCACTCATATTCATTTTTTACTATGTAACTCATATTCATTTTGGCAAGAACAAGTGAAGACAACTTCCACATCTTGCACTAGTTCAAGGAGTCACAAACCCTCTTGTTGGTAAGACAAGGGACAAGGTAATCTAATGCTTTCATGGACATCATCGTGTGCATGTGTGCTTCACTCTATGTCTATGGATATCCTTGTTTGTTCCTTGTGGGACTAACCCATGTAGGTATTGAAAGTGCAACTCACTCCAATGGATTGCTCCAAATGATCTACATCAACAATGAGCATCCACATCTTCAACGTCTACATGAAGTCATCATCGACAAAACCCAAGGTTTGTTCATCCCTCTTAGGGGGGATATCACATCTAGGGGGAGATTTACTCTAAGAATTGGGCTAAAGCAACTCTAATGGTGTGAACACAACAATGCTTTATGTAAAAGTGGTACCCCACTTGTGCTTAAACGATGAGTATGACCTATGATCAAATGTTCTCATTTGACTCCTAAGTCAATATACTCATATATAGATGACCTAGTCATCGCCAATTTCTTGATAGATGCTAGAGTGATTGTGCATGCTTTGCCACATATTTCATTTTCCATTTTATTGTGTGAGCATGTTGATTGCATACTTTTCTCATTCAAGGACATCCATTTGTTGCTTTGATTGTTTGGCTCTTCTTCTTTGGCCAAGTGGATGGACAAGAATGCCTAAGAACTTCCTCTAGCTATCTATGCTTTTCTCGTCTCAAACTCTATTCATGCTACATCACAAAGTTTGATCAAGTCAGATTCGAACCCTCTGGGTGAGGAGCACTCGGGGTCACTGATTCGTCATAGACTTAAACTTACAAACCCTCTCTGTACATTTCGGTCTGACCGATTCATCCTTTCAGTCATACCGAGTTCACCGAGTTGATCTAGGTTTTCAATCTCGGTGCAACCGATTAGAACTATTCGGTCACACCGAGTTGCAGAAACCGCTTGCAATTCTACATCTCGGTGCCACCAAGTTGTTCCACTCGGTCACACCGACAGGGTCAGGATATATATACCGACGGGTCAAATTTTGGAAATTTCGCCCGCGCGTGTCCTGCTCTACCGACTCGGGTCTCTGAATCATCCTCTCATCGCCAGCGACCTCCCTCCGCTAGTCTCCGTCTCCGTCAACAAAAATCTTCACCTCCGTTGCCGCCGTAGCGAGCTCATCGCCAAGTTAGGGTATGAGTTCAACTCTTTGTGCAATCTTTTACCTCTGATTCTTAGCACAAAGACAATGCCATGTTTCTTACCAAGTATGAGATCAATCTATCTAGAGAAAACTTCATTCAGATTAGCTTTGATTCGAAAATTTAGGGTTAGGTTTCCGCCGAACTCATCTCAGACCGACCGAGTTGTGGAAATCGGTCTCACCGATTTGGCTTAGTCCATTGCACTTGTAATTTTCGGTCTGACTGAAACTTGCAAATCGGTGTGACCGAGTTCAGAACTTTGTGAAACCCTAGCAATCTCGGATTCACCGAACTGTGTCTCGGTCTGACCGATTCCACTAGTTTAGACTCCAAAGTTGCTTCGGTGTCACTGAGTTTAACAAATCAGGAGCTCTGAAATGCTTTTTGTAGAAAACTAAAACTAAGTTTTGACTCATTTGTTTTGCAAAAAAACTCTGCACTTTGTGATGCTCATCCATTCTACCTCATCTATAACTATTCACAGGGTCAGCTCTTAGTTTGCAGTGGCAGTATGTCTGATCAGAGTGACAATCAGAATAAGTCTGAGGAGCAGATGGATCTGAGTGAAGTCACTAGTCCCTCTAGCAGCTATGATGAAGGGAGCAGAAGCACTCCCAGCAATCTGCCTAAGGCAACAACCAGGCAGAGGAAGAAGAAAACCTCAAATTCAGAGGATGGGGATTTTGAAGTTGAGGAAGTGACCTCAAAGAAGAAAGTGCTCAAGAAACAATATGGTGCTGCTGCCACCACCAAGCCAGGCATGAACAAGAAGGCTCCTGCCAAGAGAGTGCCAATGTCAAGAGCCAGAGCCTCAACTCTTGAAACTTCCAAATCAACTATTGGAGAGGCTGCTGGTGAGGGCAAGAAGAAGGAAACAAAGAGAGGGAGATGGTTCAAGAAAGTAGATCCCATGGAAGAATTTGAGAAGCATTCTTTTATGAGGAAGAAGAGGAAGAAGAGGATGCCGCACCAGCACCTAAGTCTCAAAAGCTGATGGGGATGCCATCAAGTCCGGGGTTGCTCCTTCAAAGCCCAATACTGCCCCCAAAGCTCCAGCTCAAGCTTCCAAGTCTGCACCAAAGAGAAGCACTAGGAACATTCCTTTTGCAGAGAAGAACAAGGCTCCAGTGCCTGAGATTGAACAAGAAGAAGATGAAGCCCAAGTGCTCAGAAAATTGAAGCCAAAGATACCAGATCATGATGACAATCATCCAGTGGTAGGGAACATGAAGGAGAAAAAGGATGCAGGTCTCAGACTGTGGAGACAAGCAGATCCCTATGCTGTGAGGAGAAGAACTGCTATGGACCACAGGTTTCACACCAAGGAACAGCAAGACTTCTATGAGACTATGCTCCTTGATAAGGAGCCCATTCTGTGTGACATGAAGTGGGTAGACTGGAAATGCATTGATGCTAATGAAGATCATTTTCTAGGAGTGCATGAAAGCTTCAGACTAAATGGAGTTGACATGTTTGTGGGTCAGAAGTTGACCAAGTGGAATGATGAGCTTATTATGCAGTTCTATTCAATAGCTCATTTCTATCTTAATGTCAAGATTGTTTGGATGTCTGAAGGTACAAGGTACCAATCTTCTGTTGCCAAGTGGGACAAGCTCATAAATGCCCCTGAAGAAGCTGAAAAAGACATTGATGTCTATGTTGAGAAGAAGAAAGATCACAACTCCATGGCCAACATGTACAAGGAGATACCTAACAAAGCCTTGGAGACACATAAGCTAGGATCAGTGTACTATTTGATGTCAGGATTGGCCACCATGAACACCATTCTGAGGCACACCTTGTTGCCCAAATCAGGAGATCACAGGATGATCAGAGGCCACTCCATCAACTTGCTCAGCTCTTTGATTTGCCCCAGAAGTTCAAAGTGATGAGTTTGATTGTTGAGACCATCAAGAGAATAGTTGCTGACCAGAAGAGGTCATGTGGGTATGCTCAACACATCCAGATGTTGATAAATTCCAAGATGAGCAAAGGTGTATATTTTTTGGATAAAGAGCACCTTCCCTTGAGGCCTGACTTTGAGGACAATAGTGTTGTCATGAATGCTGAAGATCCCACATCAGTTGAGGCTCAAGAGAAGAGGCAGAAAGCAAAAGCTGAGAAGGCAGCAAAGATGCCAAGTGCTGAAGAGGCTTCACAAGTTTTCCTCAAGTCAAAGCAAGACCAACTTGGATATCTTATTCAAGCTACTTTGAGGATTGAGAAAGGATTGGCCACCCTGACTCAAAATCAAGAGAGCCTGGAGAGGATCATTGAAACAATGTTCTATGATCTTCACTTGAGGTGATAGAAGTACAAACAACAGTTGAGCAGCTCCAAGAAGAAGCTGAAGAGAAGAAAGGGAAAGCAACCACTGAGGTGTTTTAGAGAGTGCCTAGGGCACATAGATCTGCAGCAGTACCAGTGACACATACTACAACTACGGTGTCAGCACCTGTAGCCACAGCTTCAGTTGCCCCTCCAGTTGCAACTCCACCAGCTCCATCAACTTCAACAGATGCATTCATCCTTGGAGTCCTCTCAACGCCACCTCCTGAAGATCAAGCTTAGAGAGCCACATAGCACTATGCATTTTCAAGCTTTTTGGTAACCTGTTTCCAAAGGGGGAGAAAGTGTATAGATCATAGGCTGAGAGAGAGAGAGCTTTGCTTCTTTTGCTACTTATTTGCTTGCTTGCTTGGTTGATACTTTATGATTGTGTGTGTGAGATACTTCTTTGGTCATGTGTTTGATAATATCATACTTAATGCTTGTGCTTGGATGGCGATATTCTCTATCTCTTATGTATGATCATTCACTTTGCCTTTGTGATGAGTGCTTGTTCCTATTTCTATCATTTTGAGCGCTCTACCAAGATGTATGTGACATGGAAGAATAACCCATGATCCTAATTGGTTGTGCATTTGCATTCAAAAGAAAATCTAAAATAATGCACAAATTTAGGGGGAGACCTTGCTTATCACATACTTCTCAAAGCGACGATGTTTTTCATTCTTATTATCATTTGTCGAAGCTTTGATCTATATGTTGTCATTAATTACCAAAAAGGGGGAGATGGAAAGTGCAACTAATCCCTGGGTGGTTTTGGTAATTCTTAACAACATATATCTCATTGAACTAACGCTCTTTCAAGATGATCATTTTAGAAAGTTTAGTGATTGCCATGGCATGGACTAGAGATGTGGACCCCTCAAAATGCTAAGGACATATATTGGCAACAAGCTCAAGACTCTACGGAGCTATTTGGTTCGTGCCCACGTCCGCCGAGCCAAATTGCAGGCACGCCAAAATATCAGCGAGCGATTTGGCCATCGGTGTTTCGCCCGCAATTTGGCGTAGAAGCAGAGGAAAAGGGCTGTGTCGGGTTGGCGTGCCAATAACTTGGTGTCCATCCAAACGAGGGCCGAAGGCACAGTCAACGTCCAATATTTTGGTAAGGCAGGCAAAGGCTACCATCCAAGCAGCCCCTACGTTTTCTGTTTAATGATCCAAGATCACATTGAGTCCATAGGAAAGCCAATACTATTAAAAGGGGATGAGGTGTTGCTTAATGGCTTGCTTGCTCAAAATGCTTAGTGATATGCTCCAAAACCCTCAACCACTTTCTCATTACCACATATGTCCTAAACCTAAAAGTCAAACTCGGCCCCACCAATTTGATCTATCCGGCACCACCGAGTTCATTTGACATAGTCACTGCCACAAACCCTAATCAGTTCAGTTTCACCGATAGGGATCTCGGTCTCACCGAGATGGGATTGCAAACTCTCTGTTTCCCTTCGTAACATTTTGGTCTCACCGAAATGAGCGATTGGTCCCATCGAGTTCGCAATGCAAACTCCCTGTTTCCTTTTCGTAATGTTTCGGTCTCACCAAAATGAGAGGATCGGTCCCACCAAGTTTGCCTGACCAACTCCCTGTGTGCCTATTACTGAAATCGGTCCCACCGAGTTCATGTGATCGGTCTCACCGAGATTAAGTTATGCCCTAACCCTAGTGCATCGGTCCCACCGAGTTGATCATATCGGTCCCACCGAAAAGCCTAATGTTCACGTCTTGAACTAAATCAGTCTGACCGAGTTTCACCATTCGGTCTCACCGAGTTTGGGAATCTGTGTGTAACGGTTAGATTTTGTGTGGAGGCTATATATACACCTCCACCCATTCTTCATTCATGGAGAAAGCCATCAGAATGTTCCTACACTTCCACTACTTATTTTTTGAGAGAGAACCACCTACTCATGTGTTGAGACCAAGACATTCCATTCCAATCACAAGAATCTTGATCTCTAGCCTTCCCCAAGTTGCTTTCCACTCAAATCATCTTTGCACCATAGCCAAATCTGTGAGAGAGAGTTGAGTGTTGGGGAGACTATCATTTGAAGCACAAGAGCAAGGAGTTCATCATCAACACACCATCTATTACCTTTTGGAGAGTGGTGTCTCCTAGATTGGTTAGGTGTCACTTGGGAGCCTCCGTCAAGATTGTGGAGTTGAACCAAGGAGTTTGTAAGGGCAAGGAGATCGCCTACTTCGTGAAGATCTACCCAAGTGAGGAAAGTCCTTCGTGGGCGATGGCCATGGTGGGATAGACAAGGTTGCTTCTTCGTGGACCCTTCGTGGGTGGAGTCCTCTGTGGACTTGCGCAGCCGTTACCCTTCGTGGGTTGAAGTCTCCGTGAACGTGGATGTACGATAGCACCACCTATCGGAACCACACCAAAAATCTCCGTGTCAACATTGCGTTTGCTCCCTCCAAACTCCCCCCCTTTACCTTCATATGCAATGATTTACATTCCGCTGCTATACTCTTTGAATTGCATGTGTAGGTTGATTGCTTGACTGGTGCTAAGTTGCTAAAATCTACCAAGAATTAAAATTGGGAAAAGGCTAGGTTTTTATTTGGTCAAGTAGTCTAATCACCCCCCCCCCCTTCTAGACATACTTTCGATCCTACACTACCCAGTGACGCAACAGGTCATCTAGTATTATTAGCAACACCTCTAATCTTTTGTTGTATCCACGACGACGGTGATGCTCCACTAGATTAATGATCTTGAGTCCTTTTCCTTTTTGTCATATTCCATAACAAGTATTTTAGTAGAACGATGGACTGTGATCGTCCACCTGAACTTGTTGTAATTTGCTTCCTAGGAGGGGCGCAGGCCCAGGGACAAAAGGGCTAGGGTGCAATCTATAGCAATTCAACATCCATGATACTCTCATGTCATGACTCCCAGATGCTCCTCATGTCACCTCCTCCAGGGCGGCCGGGGGCGCTAACCCTAGCCACCGCCCTCTCCTCCATCCTCCCATCTCCCCTCGCCGTCCCTAGAGGTGGCTACAGGGAAAGCCCGTGCACTGCCTGTGAACGGGGGAGGGGATCTCGTGTCTTGCGGCTGTGGTATGGCTGCCTGAGGGGTTGTACACGACGGTGCGAGCTCTTCCTCCGGCGGCTTCTCCTCCCACTAGAGAGAAGTCCCATGTAAATGTGGGGACAACGGAATCTGTGGAGATCTACAATGAAAGGACCCCCAGAGCAGCGGCTCCAGACACGGCGACGGCGGCATCCTCTTTGTGAGGGATGACGGGCCAGGAGGTGGCTTCATGTGGTGATGTCTACGGGTGGCAGACAAGGGACCATATATACAGGTTTGTTGCCCGGGGCGTGGCGGCCGAATCAGCGTCGATAGTGCTTGATGCAGGAGATTCGAAGCCCTCTAGGGTTTGTGGATCGGAAGCCAACGATGGGTCCGGGAAGGAGCGACCGCTGGTGAAAACCGCGCCAACTTTGGTCATGCTGGGCGATGACGGTGAATTTGCGTTGTTTCCTTGTTAGAGGTATCGTTGTTGCAATTGTCGTCTTCCCGCAAACGCTACTATGGGGGAAACCCCAGATCTGGTCTCTCAAATCGAACGATGGTGGTGTGCGGGCTATTTTTCCCTCATGGGGGCATCTTTTTTACAGCATGTGTTGTCTGCGGGGGTCCTGAGATGGAGCGACGTGGTTTTCCAAGTCATAGACAGTGAGTCTCGGCGGCACAACGTAGGTAGATCTCGGCGTCGGACTATGGATGAGCGCGGGGCGGTGGCGTCGATGGCAGCCTGACAAGATTATTTCATTGATCACTGCACCGAAGATGGTTCGCAGAAGATGGTGGTGGCGACTTCTGGAGTGTGCACATGCAGTGTGCGCTATGGATCTGCTGAACCGGTGCTTTGGTTAGATGGTATATGTCTAGGACTGAGGTCAAGGCAAGCTACCCTAATCATGAACACCATTATCATCAAGTTTGTAGGTTGAGTGACTTTTTGTCACCTAGAAGATGGATTTGAAAGGACTGATGTTTTATCTTGTAAGGGCATCTCCAATGGCAACCCACAAATTTCCTCCCGCATCCGTCCGCGGACACGGATGCGGGAGGAAGACATCCAACCATAGCCGCACACATCCGGCCTTTCTAATTTTTCAAGTTCGCACGATCAAATAGCTGCATGCAAAGGGTAAAGACGTTCAAATAGCTGCATGTAGGACTGGTTCAAATTTAAAAAAGTTCAAATATTACATCCCAACATTGTTGTCCCCTTTCACCACCCACTGATGCTCAATCAGATCTTCCTTCAGCTGCTCGTGAGTTGGTCGGTTGAATTTGTTGATGCATTTGAATAAACTCTTCAAATGTGGTCGGATTCTGGTCCGGAAGTTGGATAGGATCACCCATGTTCTCAAATTCCAGAGTTGTGGCAGTATCGTCACCCTCATCCTCGATGATCATGTTGTGCATAATCACACAACATGCCATCACCTCCCACAAGGTCTCTAGAACCCATTGTTTTGCAGGTCCACGAACAACTACAAGACAGGCTCGCAGAACTCTAAATGCCCTCTCGACATCCTTTCTAGTTGCTTCTCGTCTTTGGACAAAATAAGCCTTTTTCTGGCCAACTGGGTTTGAGATGGTGCTGACAAAGGTAGACCATGGAGGATAGATACTGCCAACCACATAGTTGCCCATGTTGTACTCATGTCCATTGACGGTATAGTGCGAAGGAGGAGCTTTTCCTTCAGTCGGTCTCGCAAACAACGATGATCGTTGCAGCACATTGATGTCATTGTGAGACCCGGGCATGCCAAATCCAAAGATCCTGTGATGCAACTACTTGAAGAATGATGGTGGCCTTCTTAATATGACCCTGATATGCCCTTGTAAAGCATTCGGGCGGTTCTTCCATTTCCAATGCATGCAATCAAGAGATACAGGCAAACCTGGCCACCCTCTTGCTTCTGAGATTGCCAAGAGCCTCTCAATGTCTACCACAGTTGGTTCTCTCAGGTACTAAGGTCTGAACACCTCAACCACGGCAGTTGCAAACCTGACCATGGCATCTCCGCATGTCCTCTCAGACATCCATAGGTACTCATCCCACGAATCAACAACCGTGCCATATGCAAGCATCCAGAGTGCAGCCGTGCACTTCTGGTAACTAGAGAAGCCAACCGTTCCCACGACATCCTTCTTTGGGATGAAGTAGTCATCGTAGGACTAGGCGCCATGGTACAAACGATCGAAGACAGTCTTGCGCATCCAAAAACAACGGCGGAAATGGTCGGCGAATAGTGCATCGGGAGCAAAGTAGTCGGTCATCACTGTCAAATGCATGCGCCCCTATTGCGGTTGAGCACTCAATGACCCTTGATCGAGCCCTCGAAATTGAGAACATGCTCCTCCGCATGCTCCGTGTCTTCAAGGACCGTCTGCATCATCGCCATCTCATCGGAGTACTCCTCCTCGTCTGATGACCCGTCGTACGACTCAACATACTGCTCGTATATGTGCTCCAAATCGGAATCCATTTCTACAAAGAAGAACATACAACTATTTTTAGCTCTGGCGATTCATTGAATAGTTGTCGGGTGCTACCTCTTGAGCTTGCATTGGTTTTTCCCTTGAAGAGCAAAGGGTGATGCAGCAAAGTAGTGTAAGTATTTCCCTCAGTTTTTGAGAACCAAGGTATCAATTCAGTAGGAGACGACGCACAAGTCATCTAGTACCTGCACAAACAATCAAGAACCTTGCAACCAACATGATAAAGGGGTTGTCCATCCCTTCACAATCACTTGCAAAAGTGAGATCTGATAGAGATAATAAAGTAAATATTTTTGGTATTTTTGTTGTATAGATTGGAAAGTAAAGATTGCAAAATAGTAAACGAGACTTAAAGAGAATGCAATATAATGGAAAAGAGATGTACTATAATGGAAAAGAGATGTAATATAATGGAAAAGAGACCAGGGGCCATAGGTTTCACTAGTGGCTTCTCTCTAGATAGCATGTATTATGGTCGGTGAACAAATTACTACCGGGCAATTGATAGAAAAGCGCATAATTATGAAGATATCTAAGGCAATGACCATGAACATAGGCATCACGTCCGTGTCAAGTGGACTGAAACGATTCTGCATCTACTACTATTACTCCACGCATCGACCGCTATCCATCATGCATCTAGAGTATTAAGTTCATAAGAACGGAGTAACGCATTAAGCAAGATGGCATGATGTAGAGGGATAAACTCAAGCAATATGATATAAACACCATATTTTTATCCTCGATGGCAACAATACAATACGTGCCTTGCTGCCCCTACTGTCACTGGGAAAGGACACCACAAGATTGAACCCAAAGCTAAGCACTTCTCCCATTGCAAGAAAGATCAATCTAGTATGCCAGACTAAACAGATAATTCGAAGAGACTTGCAAAGATATCAAATCATGCATATAAGAATTCAGAGAAGAACCAAATGATATTCCTAGATAATCTTGTTCATAAATCCACAATTCATCGGATCTCGGCAAACACACCGCAAAAGAGTATAACATTGAATAGATCTCCAAGAACATCGAGGAGAACTTTGTATTGAGAATCAAAGAGAGAGAAGAAGCCATCTAGCTAATAAGTATGGACCCGAAGGTCTATGGTAAACTAGTCACGCTTCATCGGAGAGGTAATGGTGTTGATGTAGAAGCCCTCCGTGATCGATTCCCCCTCCGGCAGATCACCGAAAAAGGCCCCAAGATGGGATCTCACGGGTACAGAAGGTTGCGGCAGTGGAGAAGTGGTTTCGTGGCTCCCCCTGATGTTTCTAGGGTATAAGAGTATATAGGCGAAAGAAGTACGTCGGTGGAGCTATGAGGGGCCCACGATGGTGGGGGCGCGCCTACCCCCTGGACGCGCCCTCCTGCCTCGTGGACACCTCGTGGCATTTTTGACTTCAACTCTAAGTCTTCTGGTTTGCTTTCGGTCCAAGAAAGATCATCGTGAAGGTTTCATTCCGTTTGGACTCCGTTTGGTATTCCTTTGCTGCAAAACTCTAAAATAGGCACACACAAAAACAGAAACTGGCACTGGTCCTCCGGTTAATAGGTTAGTCCCAAAAATATTATAAATGAGCATATTAAAGCCCATTAAACATCCAAAACAGATAATATAATAGCATGGAACAATCAAAAATTATAGATACGTTGGAGACGTATCAAGCATCCCCAAGCTTAATTCCTACTCGTCCTCGAATAGGTAAATGATAAAAACAGAATTTTTGATGTGGAGTGCTACCTAACATATTTATCAATGTATTTTTTTATTGTGGCATGAATGTTCAGATCCAAAAGATTCAAGACAAAAGTTTAATATTGACATAAAAATAATAATACTTCAAGCATACTAACAAAGCAATCATGTCTTCTCAAAATAACATGGCCAAAGAAAGTTATCCCTACAAAATCATATAGTCTGGTTATGCTCTATCTTCATCACACAAAGTATTTAATCATGCATAACCCTGATGACAAGCCAAGCAATTGTTTCATACTTCTGATGTTCTCAAACTTTTTCAATCTTCACACAATACATGAGCGTGAGCCATGGACATAGCACTATAGGTGGAATAGAATGGTGGTTGTGGAGAAGACAAAAAAGGAGAAGATAGTCTCACATCAACTAGGCGTATCAACGGGCTATGGAGATGCCCATCAATAGATATCAATGTGAGTGAGTAGGGATTGCCATGCAACGGATGCACTAGAACTATAAGTGTATGAAAGCTCAACAAAAGAAACTAAGTGGGTGTGCATCCAACTTGCTTGCTCACGAAGACCAAGGTCACTTTGAGGAAGCCCATCATTGGAATATACAAGCCAAGTTCTATAATGAAAAATTCCCACTAGTATATGAAAGTGACAATATAGGAGACTCTCTATCATGAAGATCATGGTGCTACTTTGAAGCACAAGTGTGGTAAAAAGGATAGTAGCATTGCCCCTTCTCTCTTTTTCTCTCATTTTTTATTTTTCTATTTGGGCCTTTTCTCTTTTTTATGGCCTCTTTTTCTTTTAATTTAGTCCGGAGTCTCATCCCGACTTGTGGGGGAATCATAGTCTCCATCATCCTTTCCTCACTGGGACAATGCTCTAATAATGAAGATCATCATACTTTTATTTACTTACAACTCAAGAATTACAACTCAATACTTAGAACAAAACATGACTCTATGTGAATGCCTCCAATGGTGTACCAGGATGTGCAATGACTCAAGAGTGACATGTATGAAAAATTATGAATAGTGGCTTTGCCACAAATACGATGTCAACTACATGATCATGCAAGGCAATATGACAATGATGGAGCGTGTCATAATAAATGGAACGATGGAAAGTTTCATGGCAATATATATATATATATATATGTATATATCGGAATGGCTATGGAAATGCCATAATAGGTAGGTATGGTGGCTGTTTTGAGGAAGGTATATGGTGGGTGTATGGTACCGGCGAAAGTTGCGCGGTACTAGAGAGGCTAGCAATGGTGGAAGGGTGAGAGTGCGTATAATCCATGGACTCAACATTAGTCATAAAGAACTCACATACTTATTGCAAAAATTTATTAGTTATCGAAACTAAGTACTATGCGCATGCTCCTAGGGGTATAGATTGGTAGGAAAAGACCATTGCTCGTCCCCGACCGCCACTCATAAGGAAGACAATCAATAAATAAATCATGCTCCAACTTCATCACATAACGGTTCACCATACGTGCATGCTACGGGAATCACAAACTTTAACACAAGTATCTCTCAAATTCACAACTACTCTACTAGCATGACTCTAATATCACCATCTTCATATCTCAAAACAATCATAAAGAACCAAACTTCTCATAGTATTCAATACACTTTATATGAAAGTTTTTATTGGACCCATCTTGGATGCCCATCATATTAGGACTAATTTTATAACCAAAGAAAATTACCATGTTGTTTTAAAAGACTCTCAAAATAATATAAGTGAAGCATGAGAGTTCAACAATTTCTATAAAATAAAACCACTGCCGTGCTCTAAAAAGATATAAGTGAAGCACTAGAGCAATATTGTCTAGCTCAAAAGATATAAGTGAAGCAAATAAAGTATTCTAATAAATTCTGATTCATGCGTGTCTCTCCCAAATGGTTTGTACAGCACGGATGATTGTGCTAAACTAAAAAGCGAAGACTCAAATCATACAAGACGCTCCAAGCAAAACACATATCATGTGGTGAATAAAAATATAGCCTCAAGTAAAGTTGCCGATAGACGAAGACGAAAGAGGGGGTGCCTTCTGGGGCATCCCCAAGCTTAGGCTTTTGGTTGTCCTTGAATTTTACCTTGGGGTGCCTTGGGAATCCCCAAGCTTAGGCTCTTTCCACTCCTTATTCCAAAATCCAACAAATCTTTACCCAAAAACTTGAAAACTTCACAACACAAAACTTCAATAGAAAATCTCTTGAGCTCCGTTAGTATAAGAAAATAAACCACCACTTTAAGGTACTGTAATGAACTCATTATTTATTTATATTTGTGTTAAAACTACTTTATTCCAACTTCTCTATGGTTCATACCCCCCGATACTACTCATAGATTCATCAAAATAAGCAAACAACACACGAAAAACAGAATCTGTCAAAAACAGAACAGTCTGTAGGAATCTGTAACTTTAGAATACTTCTGTAACACTAAAAATTCTGAAATAAATTGGTGGACGTGAGAAATTTGTCTATTAATCATCTTCAAAAAGAATCAACCTAAAATCACTCTTCTGTTAAAAATGACAGCTATTCTCGTGAGCACAAAATTTCTGTTTTTTACAGCAGATCGCAAAGACTTAACCCAAGTCTTCCCAAAGGTTCTACTTGGCACAAACACTAATTAAAACATAAAAACACATCTAAACAGAAGCTAGATGAATTTTTTATTACTAAACAGGAGGAAAAAGCAAAGAACAAAAATAAAATTGGGTTGCCTCCCAACAAGCGCTATCGTTTAACGCCCTTAGCTAGGCATTGAGATTTCAATGATGCTCACATGAAGGACAAGAATTGAAGCACAAAGAGAGCATCATAAAACACGTGAAACACACATCTAAGTCTACCATACTTCGTATGCATAGGCATTTTATAAGCAAATAAATAATCAAGGCAAGCAAAAACTAGCATATGCAAGGAAGAAGAAAGAGACGATAGCAATCTCAACATGAAGAGAGGTAATTTAGTAACATGAAAATTTCTACAACATATTTTCCTCTATCATATTATATGTAGGATCAAAATAAAATTCAACAATATAGCTATCACAAAACATATTCTCAACAAGATCCACATGCATGCGAAGTTGACACTCTTCCAAAATAGTGGGATTAACATTAACTAAAGTCATGACCTCTCCAAACCCACTTTTATCAATAATTCCATAAGATTGAACATTCTCCAAATATGTGGGATCCAAAGTTGACACTGTTCCAAACCCACTTTCAATAATATTGGAAACATTATTATCAATCTCAGATTCATCATGGGGCTTAAATAAATTTTGAAGACCATAAGAAGAATCACCCCAGTCATGATCATTGCAACAAGTAGTAGACATAGCAAAAGTAGCATCCCCAAGCTTAGGGTTTTGCATATCATTAACACAATTGACATTAATAGAATTTATAGTAAAATCATTGTAATCATGCTTTTTATTCAAGGAGCTATCGTGAATCTCTCATAAATTTCTTCATCACAATTTTTAGATTCACTAATTTCAAGCAAAACTTCATAAAGATAATCTAGTGCACAAAACTCACTAGCAATTGGTTCATCATAATTGGATCTCTTAAAAAGATTAGAAAGTGGATGAGGATCCATAAACTTCTAGCAAGCGAAGATGCAAGCAAAAAGAAGGCACATGGTAACACAAGCGAACAAAAGATCTAACGGAAGAAGGGCGAAGAAAAGGCAAAGGTTTTCGAAAATCATTTTAGAAGTGGGGGAGAGGAAACCGAGAGGCGAATGGCAAATAATGTAATGCGAGGGAGAAGAGCTTATGATGGGTACTTGGTATGGCTTGACTTGGCGTAGATCTCCCCGGCAACGGCGCCAGAAATCCTTCTTGCTACCTCTTGAGCTTGCGTTGGTTTTTCCGTTGAAGAGGAAAGAGTGATGCAGCAAAGTAGCGTAAGTATTTCCCTCAGTTTTTGAGAACCAAGGTATCAATCCAGTAGGAGACAACACACAAGTCACCTAGTACCTGCACAAACAATCAAGAACATTGCAACCAACGTGATAAAGGGGTTGTCAATCCCTTCATGGTCACTTGCAAAAGTGAGATCTAATAGAGATAATAAAGTAAATGTTTTTGGTATTTTTGTTCTATAGATTGGAAAGTAAAGATTGCAAAATAGTAAATGAGATTTAAAGAGATGCAATATAATGGAAAGGAGATCTTAATATAATGGAAAAGAGATGTAATATAAAGGAAAGGAGATGTAATATAATGGAAAAGAGACCCAGGGGCCATAGGTTTCATAGTGGCTTCTCTCGAGATAGCATGTATTATGGTGGGTGAACAAATTACTGCCGAGCAATTGATAGAAGAGCGCATAATTATGAAGATATCTAAGGCAATGATCATGAACATAGGCATCACGTCCGTGTTAAGTAGACCGAAACGATTCTGCATCTACTACTATTACTCCACACATCGACCACTATCCACCATGCATCCAGAGTATTAAGTTCATAAGAACGGAGTAACGCATTAAGCAAGATGACATGATGTAGAGGGATAAATGTTGGGGAACGTAGCAGAAATTCAAAATTTTCTACGCATCACCAAGATCAATCTATGGAGATACTATCAACGAGAGAGAGGGGAGTGCATCTTCATACCCTTGAAGATCGCGATGCGGAAGCATTACAAGAACGCGGATGAAGGAGTCATACTCGTAGTGATTCAGATCGCGGTTGATTCCGATCTAAGCGCCGAACAACGGTGCCTCCGCGTTCAACACACGTGCAGCCCGATGACGTCTCCCATGCCTTGATCTAGCAAGGAGAGAGGGAGAGGTTGGGGAAGACTCCGTCCAGCAGCAGCACGACGGCGTGGTGGTGGTGGAGGAGCGCGGTACTCCAGCAGGGCTTCGCCAAGCACTACGAGAGACGATGAGGGAGAGAGGTAGGGCTGCGCCAAGAGGGAGATCAAATCATATGTTGGGCAGCCCCCATACCTCAAGTATATATAGGGGGAGAGGAGGGGCTGCGGCCCCACCTAGGGTTCCCTCCCTAGGGGTGGTGGCAGCCCTCAGATCCCATCTGGGTGGCGGCCAAGGGGGAGAGAGAGGGGGCGCACCTAGGGTGGGCCTTAGGGCCCATCTGCCCCTAGGGTTTGCCCCCTCTCCTCTTGAGGGCGCCTTGGGCCTTGGTGGGAGGCGCCCCAACCCACCTAGGGGCTGGTCCCTTCCCACTATTGGCCCATGTAGGCCTCTGGGGCTGGTGGCCCCTCCCAGTGGACCCCGGACCCTTCTGGTGGTCCCGGTACATTACTGGTGATGCCCGGAACACTTCCGATGGCCAAATCCTCACTTCCTATATATCAATCTTTAACTCCGGACCATTCCGGAACTCCTTGTGACGTCCGGGATCTCATCCGGGACTTCAAACAACATTCGGTAACCGCGTACATACTTTCCTTATAACCCTAGCATCATCGAACTTTAAGTGTGTAGACCCTACGGGTTCGGGAACCATGCAGACATGACCGAGACAACTCTCCGGCCAATAACCAACAGCGGGATCTGGATACCCATGTTGGCTCCCACATGTTCCACGATGATCTCATCGGATGAACCACGATGTCAAGGATTCAATCAATCCCGTATACAATTCCCTTTGTCTACCTGTATAGTGCTTGCCAGAGATTCGATCGTCGGTATACCGATACCTTGTTCAATCTCGTTATGGCAAGTCTCTTTACTCATTCCGTAACACATCATCCCGTGTTCAACTCCTTGATCACATTGTGCACATTATGATGATGTCCTACCGAGTGGGCCCAGAGATACCTCTCCGTCACACGGAGTGACAAATCCCAGTCTCGATTCGTGCCAACCCAACAGACACTTTCAGAGATACCCGTAGTGCACCTTTATAGTCACCCAGTTACGTTGTGACATTTGGCACACCCAAAGCATTCCTACGGTATCCGGGAGTTGCACAATCTCATGGTCTAAGGAAATGATACTTGACATTAGAAAAGCTTTTAGCAAACGAACTACACGATCATGTGATATGCTTAGGATTGGGTCTTGTCCATCACATCATTCTCCTAATGATGTGATCCTGTTATCAATGACATCCTATGTCCATGGTCAGGAAACCATAACCATCTATTGATCAACGAGCTAGTCAACTAGAGGCTCACTAGGGACATGTTGTGGTCTATGTATTCACACATGTATTACGGTTTCCAGTTAATACAATTATAGCATGAACAATAGACAATTATCATGAACAAGGAAATACAATAATAACCATTTTATTATTTCCTCTAGGGCATATTTCCAACAGTCTCCCACTTGCACTAGAGTCAATAATCTAGTTCACATCACTATTTTATTGTAATGAATTCAACACCCATGGGGTTTGATCATATCTCGCTTGTGAGAGAGGTTATTAGTCAACGGGTCTGAATCTTTCAGATCCGTGTGTGCTTTACAAATCTCTATGTCATCTCCTAGATGCATCTACCATGCTCTATTTGGAGCTATTACAAATAATTGTTCTACTATATGAATCCGGTCTACTACTCAGAGTCATCCAGATTAGTGTCAAAGTTTGCATCCGCGTAACCCTTTACGACGAACTCTTTTACCACCTCCATAATCGAGAAAATTCCTTAGTCCACTAGCTACTAAGGATAACCTTGACCGTTGTCCTATGATCCATTCCTGTATCACACTTGCACCCCTTGACTAACTCATGGCAAGGCACACTTTAGGTGCGGTACACAGCATAGCATACTGTAGAGCCTACGTCTATAGCATAGGGGACAACCTTCATCCTTTCTCTCTTTTATGCCGTGGTCAGGTCTTGAGTCTTACTCAATACTCACACCTTATAACACACCCAAGAACTCCTTCTTTGTCGATCTATTTTGAACTCCTTCAAAATCTTGCCACGGTGTGTATTCATTTGAAAGTATTATTAAGCGATTTTTATCTATCCTTATAGATCTTGATGCTCAATGTTCAAGTAGCTTAATCCAGGTTTTCCATTGAAAAACACTTTCAAGTAACCCTATATGCTTTCCAGAAATTCTACATCATTTCTGATCAACAATATGTCAATAACATATACTCATCAGAAATGCTATAGTGCTCCCACTCACTTCTTTGGAAATACAAGTTTCTCATAAACTTTGTATAAACCCAAAATCTTTGATCGTCTTCATCAAAGTGTATATTCCAATTTCGAGATGCTTACTCCAATCCTTAGAAGGATTGCTGGAGCTTTGCATACTTGTTAGCATCTTTCAGGATTGACAAAACCTTCTGGTTGTATCACATAAAACCTTTCCTCAAGAAAATCATCGAGGAAACAATGTTTTTACATCCTATCTGCAAGATTTCATAAATAATGCAGTAACTGCTAATACAATTCCAACAGACTCTTAGCATCGCTACGAGTGAGAAAGTCTCACCGTAGTCAACTCCTTGAACTTGTCAGAAAACATCTTAGTGACAAGTCGGGCTTTCTTAATGGTGACACATACCATCATTGTCTGTCTTTCCCTTTTAGAATCCATCTGTACTCAACAGCCTTATGACCATCGAGTAGTTCTTCCAAAGTCTATACTTTGTTTTCATACATGGATCCTCTCTCGGATTTTATGGCCTCGAGCCATTCGTCGGAATCCGGGCCCACCATCGCTTCTCCATAGCTCGTAGGTTCATTGTTGACTAGCAACATGACCTCCAAGACAGGATTAAGTACCACTCTGAAGTAGTACGCATCCTTGTCGACCTACGAGGTTTGGTGTGACTTGATCTGAAGTTTCATGATCACTATCATTAGCTTCTACTTCAATTGGTGTAGGCGCCATAGGAACAACTTCTTGTGCCCTGCTACACACTAGTTGAAGTGATGGTTCAATAACCTCATCAAGTCTCCACCATCCTCCCACTCAATTCTTTCAAGAGAAACTTTTCCTCGAGAAAGGACCCGATTCTAGAAACAATCCCTTTTGCTTCCGGAACTGAGACATGAGGTATACCCAACTATTTTGGGTGTCCTATGAAGATGCATTTATCCGCTTTGGGTTCGAGCTTATCAGCCTAAAACTTTTCACATAAGCGTCGCAGCCCCAAACTTTTAAGAAACAACAACTTAGGTTTCTCTAAACCATAGTTCATACGGTGTCGTCTTAACGGAATTGCGTGGTGCCCTATTTAAAGTGAATGTGGTTGTCTCTAGTGCCTAACCCATAAACGATAGTAGTAATTCGATAAGAGACATCATGGTATGCATCATATCCAATAGGGTGCAGTTATGATGTTCGGACACACCATCACACTATGGTGTTCCAGGCGGTATTAGTTGTGAAACAATTTCCACAATGTCTTGATTGTGTGCCAAACTCGTAACTCAGATATTCATCCCTATGATCATATCATAGACATTTTATCCTCTTGTCACAACGATCTTCAACTTCACTCTGAAATTACTTGAACCTTTCAATAATTCAGATTTGTGTTTCATCAAGTAAACATACTCAGAATCTACTCAAATCATCTATGAAGTAAGAACATAACGATATCCACTGTGTGCCTCAGCACTCATTGGACTTCACACATCAAAATGTGTTACTTCCAACAAGTTGCTTTCTTGTTCCATCTTACTGAAAACGAGGCTTTTCAGTCATCTTGCCCATGCGGTATGATTTGCATGTCTCAAGTGATTCAAAATCAAGTGAGTCCAAACAATACATCTGCATGGAGTTTCTTCATGCGTACATACCAATAGACATGGTTTGCTTGTCTCAAAATTTTCAAAACGAGTGAGTCCAAAGATCCATCAACATGGAGCTTCTTCATGTGTTTTATACCAATATGACTCAAGTGGCAGTGCCACAAGTATGTGGTACTATCATTACTATCTTATATCTTTTGGCATGAACATGTATATCACTACGATCAAGATTTAATAAACCATTTATTTTAGGTGCAAGACCATTGAAGGTATTATTCAAATAAACAGAGTAACCATTATTCTCCTTAAATGAATAAATGTGTCGCGATAAACATAATCCAATCATGTCTATGCTCAACGCAAACACCAAATAACAATTATTTAGGTTTAACACCAATCTCGATGGTAGAGGGAGTGTGCGATGCTTGATCACATCAACCTTGGAAATACTTCCAACACATATCGTCAGCTCACCTTTAGCTAGTCTCCGTTTATTCCGTAGCTTTTATTTCGAGTTACTAACACTTAGCAACCGAACCGGTATCTAATACCCTGGTGCTACTAGGAGTACTAGTAAAGTACACATTAACATAATGTATATCCAATATACTTCTATCGACCTTGCCAGCCTTCTCATCTACCAAGTATCTAGGGTAGTTCCGCTTCAGTGACTGTTCCCCTTATTTCAGAAGCACTTAGTCTCGGGTTTGGGTTTAACCTTGGGTTTCTTCACTAGAGCAGCAACTGATTTGTCGTTTCATGAAGTATCCCTTCTTGCCCTTGCCCTTCTTGAAACTAGTGGTTTCACTAACCATCAACAATTGATGCTCCTTCTTGATTTCTACTTTCGCGGTGTCAAACATCATGAATATTTCAAGGATCATCATATCTATCCCTGATATGTTATAGTTCATCACGAAGCTCTAGCAGCTTGGTGGCAATGACTTTGGAGAAACATCACTATCTCATCTGGAAGATTAACTCCCACTCGATTCAAGTGATTGTGGTACTCAGACAATCTAAGCACAAGCTCAACGATTGAGCTTTTCTCCCTTAGTTTGCAGGCTAAGAAACTTGTCAGAGGTCTTATACCTCTTGACGTGGGCACGAGCCTGAAATCCCAATTTCAGCCCTCGAAACATCTCATATGTTTCGCGACATTTCGAAATCGACTTCGGTGCCTCAACTCTAAACTGTTTAACATTACTGAACTATCACGTAGTTATCAAAACGTGTATGTCAGACGTTCGCAACATCCACAGACGATGTTCGAGGTTCAGCACACCGAGCGGTGCATTAAGGACATACGCCTTTTACGAAGCAACGAGGACAATCCTCAGTTTATGGACTTAGTCCGCATAAATGCTACTATCAACTTTCAACTGAATTTTCTCTAGGAACATATCTAAAATAGTAGAACTAAAGTGCGAGCTATGAGATAATTTGCAAAAACCTTTTTGACTATGTTTAGGATAATTAAGTTCATCTTATGAACTCCCACTCAGATAGACATCCCTCTAGTCATCTACGTGATACATGATCCGAGTCAACTAGGCCGTGTCCGATCATCACGTGAGACGGACTAGTCATCATCGGTGAACATCTCCATGTTGATCGTATCCACTATACGACTCATGTTCGACCTTTCGGTCTTTTTGTGTTCCGAGGCCATGTCTGTACATGCTAGGCTCGTCAAGTCAACCTAAGTGTTTCGCGTGTGTAAATATGGCTTACACCCGGTGTATGTGAACGTTAGAATCTATCACACCCGATCATCACGTGGTGCTTCGAAACAACGAACTTTCGCAACGGTGCACAGTTAGGGGGAACACTTTCTTGAAATTTTAATGAGGGATCATCTTATTTACTACCGTCGTTCTAAGCAAATAAGATGCATAAACATGATAAACATCACATGCAATCAAAAAGTGACATGATATGGCCAATATCATTTTGCTCCTTTTGATCTCCATCTTCGGGTCTCCATGATCATCATCGTCACCGGCATGACACCATCATCTCCATCATCATGATCTCCATCATCGTGTCTTCATGAAGTTGTCTCGCCAACTATTACTTCTACTACTATGGCTAACAGTTAGCAATAAAGTAAAGTAATTACATGGTGTTATCCATGACAAGCAGGTCATACAATAAATAAGACAACTCCTATGGCTCCTGCCGGTTGTCATACTCATCGACATGCAAGTCATGATTCCTATTACAAGAACATGATCAATCTCATACATCACATATATCATTCATCACATTCTTTTGGCCATATCACATCACATAGCATACCCTGCAAAAACAAGTTAGACGTCCTCTAATTGTTGTTGCATGTTTTACATGGCTGCTATGGGTTTCTAGCAAGAATGTTTCTTACCTACGCAAAGCCACAATGGTGATATGCCAATTGCTATTTACCCTTCATAAGGACCCTTTTCATCGAATCCGATCCGACTAAAGTGGGAGAGACTGGCACCCGCTAGCCACCTTATGCAACAAGTGCATGTCAGTCGGTGGAACCTGTCTCACGTAAGCGTACGTGTAAGGTCAGTCCGGGCCGCTTCATCCCATAATGCCGCCGAATCAAGATAGGAATAGTAACGGTAAGCAAATTGTATGAACCATCGCCCACAACTACTTGTGTTCTACTCGTGCAAAGAATCTACGTAATAGACCTAGCTCTGATACCACTGTTGGGGAACATAGCAGAAATTCAAAATTTTCTACGCATCACCAAGATCAATCTATGGAGATACTAGCAACGAGAGAGAGGGGAGTGCATCTTCATACCCTTGAAGATCGCGATGTGGAAGCGTTACAAGAACGCGGATGAAGGAGTCGTACTCGTAGCGATTTAGATCGAGGTTGATTCCGATCTAAGCGCCGAACAACGGCGCCTCCGCGTTCAACACACGTGCAGCCCGATGACGTCTCCCATGCCTTGATCCAGCAAGGAGAGAGGGAGAGGTTTGGGAAGACTCCGTCCAGCAGCAGCACGACGGCGTGGTGGAGGTGGAGGAGCGTCGTACTCCAGCAGGGCTTCGCCAAGCACTACGAGAGACGAGGAGGGAGAGAAGTAGGGCTGCGCCAAGAGGGAGATCAAATCATATGTTGGGCAGCCCCCATACCTCAAGTATATATAGGGGTAGAGGAGGGGCTGCGCCCCCACCTAGGGTTCCCTCCCTAGGGGTGGCGGCAGCCCCCAGATCCCATCTGGGTGGCGGCCAAGGGGGGAGAGAGGGGGGGCGCACCTAGGGTGGGCCTTAGGGCCCATCTGCCCCTAGGGTTTGCCCCCTCTCCTCTTGAGGGCGCCTTGGGCCATGGTGGGAGGCGCCCCAGCCGACTTAGGGGCTGGTCCCTTCCTAATATTGGCCCACGTAGGCCTCTGGGGCTGGTGGCCCCTCCCAGTGGACCACGAACCCTTCTGGTGGTCCCGGTACATTACCGGTGATGCCCGGAACACTTCTGGTGGCCAAAACCTCACTTCCTATATATCAATCTTTACCTCCGGACCATTTCGGAACTCCTCGTGACGTCCGGGATCTCATCCAGGACTTCGAACAACATTTGGTAACCGCGTACATACTTTCCCTATAACCCTAGCGTCATGGAACCTTAAGTGTGTAGACCCTACGGGTTCGGGAACCATGCAGACATGACCGAGACAACTCTCCGGCCAATAACCATGCGCGGGATCTGGATACCCATGTTGGCTCCCACATGTTCCATGATGATCTCATCGGATGAACCACGATGTCAAGGATTCAATCAATCCCGTATACAATTCCCTTTGTCTACCGGTATAGTACTTGCCCGAGATTCGATCATCGGTATACCGATACCTTGTTCAATCTCGTTATGGCAAGTCTCTTTACTCGTTCCGTAACACATCATCCTGTGATCAACTCCTTGATCACATTGTGCACATTATGATGATGTCCTACCGAGTGGGCCCAGAGATACCTCTCTGTCACACGGAGTGACAAATCCCAGTCTCGATTCGTGTCAACCCAACAGACACTTTTGGAGATACCCATAGTGCACCTTTATAGCCACCCAGTTACGTTGTGACGTTTGGCACACCCAAAGCATTCCTACGGTATCCGGGAGTTGCACAATCTCATGGTCTAAGGAAATGATACTTGACATTAGAAAAGCTTTTAGCAAACGAACTACACGATCCTGTGCTATGCTTAGGATCGGGTCTTGTCCATCACATCATTCTCCTAATGATGTGATCGCGTTATCAATGACATCCTATGTCCATGGTCAGGAAACCATAACCATCTATTGATAAACGTGCTAGTCAACTAGAGGCTCACTAGGGACATATTGTGGTCTATGTATTCACACATGTATTACGGTTTCTAGTTAATACAATTATAGCATGAACATTAGACAATTATCATGAACAAGGAAATACAATAATAACCATTTTATTATTGCCTCTAGGGCATATTTCCAACAATAAACTCAAGCAATATGATAAAACCCCATCTTTTTATCCCTGATGGCAACAATACAATACGTGCCTTGCTGCCCCTACTGTCACTGGGAAAGGACACTGCAAGATTGAACCCAAAGCTAAGCACTTCTCCCATTGCAAGAAAGATCAATCTAGTAGGCCAAACTAAACCGATAATTCGAAGAGACTTGCAAAGATATCAAATCATGCATATAAGAATTCAGAGAAGAACCAAATAATATTCATAGATAATCTTGTTCATAAATCCACAATTCATCGGATCTCGGTAAACACATCGCAAAAGAGTATTACATCGAATAGATCTCCAAGAACATCAAGGAGAACTTTGTATTGAGAATCAAAGAGAGAGAAGAAGCCATCTAGCTAATAACTATGGACCCGAAGGTCTGTGTTAAACTACTCATGATTCGTCGGAGAGGTAATGGTGTTGATGTAGAAGCCTTTCGTGGTCGATTCTCCCTCCGGCAGATCACCGGAAAAAGGCCCCAAGATGGGATCTTACGGGTACAGAAGGTTGCGGCGGTGGAAAAGTGGTTTCTTGGCTCCCCCTGATGTTTCTAGGGTATAAGAGTATATATAGGAGAAAGAAGTACGTCGGTGGAGCTACGAGGGGCCCATGAGGGTGGGGGCGCGCCTACCCCCCTGGGCGCGCCCTCCTGCCTCGTGGACGCCTCGTGGCGTTTCTGACTTCAACTCCAAGTCTTCTGGTTTGCTTTCAGTCCAAGAAATATCATCGCGAAGGTTTCGTTCCGTTTGGACTCCGTTTGGTATTCCTTTTCTGGAAAACTCTAAAATAGGCAAAAAAACATAAACTGGCACTGGGCCTCTGGTTAATAGGTTAGTCCCAAAAATAATATAAAAGAGCATATTAAAGCCCATTAACATCCAAAACAGATAATATAATAGCATGGAACAATAAAAAATTAAAGATATGTTGGAGGCGTATCATCGGGCATGGTGAATAGCAGTAGAGGATGGTACCTAGCGGAGCGGTCGAAGGACAGGGGTTGAACGGAGACGGGGGAGAACGGCGGGGAGCCCTGCTGGAGCGCCGGAGGTGATAGAGACGTAGAGTTCTGACAGGGTGGGGCGTGGTGGCCGGGGTGGTGGTGTTGGGGAACGTTGCAGAAAATAAAAAAATTATATGCTTCACCAAGATCAATCTATGGAGTCATCTAGCAACGAGAGAGAGGAGTGCATCTACATACCCTTGTAGATCGCGTGCGGAAGCTTTCAAGAGAACGGGGTTGAGGGAGTCGTACTCGTCGTGATCCAAATAACCGGAGATCCTAGCGCCGAACGGACGGCACCTTCGCGTTCAACACACGTACGGTTGGGAAGACGTATCCTCCTTCTTGATCCAGCAAGGGGGAAGGAGAGGTTGATGAAGATCCAGCAGCATGACGGCATGGTGGTGGATGCAGCAGCGATCACGGCAGGGCTTCGCCAAGCTTCTGCGAGAGGGAGAGGTGGTGCATGGGGAGAGGGAGGCGCCAGAGACTTGGGTGCGGCTGCCCTCCCTCCCCCCTTTTTATATAGGCCCCCTGGGGGGCGGCCCTAGGAGATGGAATCTCCAAGGGGGGGCGGCGGCCAAGGGGGAGGCTTGCCCCCCAAGGCAAGTGGAGGCGCCCCCCACTCGTTTCCAACCCTAGGCGCAGGGGGGGCAAGGGGGGCGCACCAGCCCACCAGGGGCTGGTTCCCCTCCCACTTCAGCCCATGGGGCCCTCCGGGATAGGTGGCCCCACCCGGTGGACCCCCGGGACCCTTCCGGTGGTCCCGGTACAATACCGGTGACCCCCGAAACTTTCCCGATGGCCGAAACTGCACTTCCTATATATAATTCTTCACCTCCGGACCATTCCGGAACTCCTCGTGACATCCGGGATCTCATCCGGGACTCTGAACAACTTTCGGGTTACTGCATACTCATATCTCTACAACCCTAGCGTCGCCGAACCTTAAGTCTGTAGACCCTACGGGTTCGGGAGACATGCAGACATGACCGAGACGCCTCTCTGGTCAATAACCAACAGCTGGATCTGGATACCCATGTTGGCTCCCACATGCTCCTCGATGATCTCATCGGACGAACCACAATGTCAAGGATTCAATCAATCCCGTATACAATTCCCTTTGTCAATCAGTACGTTACTTGTTCGAGACTCGATCGTCGGTATCCCAATACCTCGTTCAATCTCGTTACCGGCAAGTCACTTTACTCGTACCGTAATGCATGATCCCGTGACCAGACACTTGGTCACATTGAGCTCATTCTGATGATGCATTACCGAGTGGGCCCAGAGATACCTCTCCGTCATACGGAGTGACAAATCCCAGTCTCGATTCGTGCCAACCCAACAGACACTTTCGGAGATACCCGTAGTGCACCTTTATAGTCACCCAGTTACGTTGTGACGTTTGGCACACCCAAAGCACTCCTACGGTATCCGGGAGTTGCACAATCTCATGGTCTAAGGAAATGATACTTGACATTTGGAAAAGCTCTAGCGAAACGAACTACACGATCTTTGTGCTATGCTTAGGATTGGGTCTTGTCCATCACATCATTCTCCTAATGATGTGATCCCGTTATCAATGACATCCAATGTCCATAGTCAGGAAACCATGACTATCTGTTGATCAACGAGCTAGTCAACTAGAGGCTCACTAGGGACTTGTTGTGGTCTATGTATTCACACATGTATTACGATTTCCGGATAATACAATTATAGCATGAACAATAGACAATTATCATGAACAAAGAAATATAATAATAACCATTTTATTATTGCCTCTAGGGCATATTTCCAACAGTCTCCCACTTGCACTAGAGTCAATAATCTAGTTACATTGTGATGTATCGAACACCCATTGCGTTCTGGTGTTGATCATGTTTTGCTCTAGGGAGAGGTTTAGTCAACGGATCTGCTACATTCAGATCCGTATGTACTTTACAAATATCTATGTCTCCATCTTGAACATTTTCATGGATGGACTTGAAGCGACGCTTGATGTGCCTGGTCTTCTTGTGAAACCTGGGCTCCTTGGCAAGTGCAATAGCTCCAGTGTTATCACAGAAGAGTGTGATCGGCCCCGACGCATTGGGTATAACTCCTAGGTCGGTGCTGAACTCCTTCACCCAGATAGCTTCATGCGCTGCCTCCGAGGCTGCCATGTACTCCACTTCACATGTAGATCTCGCCATGACGCTTTGCTTGCAACTGCACCAGCTTACTGCCCCACCATTCAAAATATACACGTATCCGATTTGTGACTTAGAGTCATCCAGATCTGTGTCGAAGCTAGCATCGACATAACCCTTTACGACAAGCTCTTCGTCACCTCCATATACGAGAAACATTTCCTTAGTCCTTTTCAGGTACTTTAGGATGTTCTTGACCGCTGTCCAATGTTCCATGCCAGGATTACTTTGGTACCTTCCTACCAAACTTACGGCAAGGTTTATATCAGGTCTGGTACAGGTCATGGCATACATGATAGACCCTATGGCTGAGGCATAGGGGACGACACTCATCTTTTCTCTATCTTCTGCCGTGGTCGGGCATTGAGCCGAGCTCAATTTCACACCTTGCAACACAGGCAAGAACCCCTTCTTGGACTGATCCATATTGAACTTCTTCAATATCTTATCAAGCTATGTGCTTTGTGAAAGACCTATGAGGCATCTCGATCTATCTCTATAGGTCTTGATGCCTAATATGTAAGCAGCTTCTCCAAGGTCCTTCATTGAAAAACACTTATTCAAGTAGGCCTTAATGATGTCCAAAAGTTCTATATCATTTCCCATCAAAAGTATGTCATCCACATATAATATGAGAAATGCTACAGAGCTCCCACTCACTTTCTTGTAAACGCAGGCTTCTCCATAAGTCTGCATAAACCCAAACGCTTTGATCATCTCATTAAAGCGAATGTTCCAACTCCGAGATGCTTGCACCAGCCCATAGATGGAGCGCTGGAGCTTGCATACCTTGTTAGCATTCTTAGGGTCGACAAAACCTTCCGGCTGCATCATATACAGTTCTTCCTTAAGGTGACCGTTAAGGAATGCCGTTTTGACGTCCATTTGCCATATCTCATAATCATAGTATGCGGCAATTGCTAACATGATTCGGACGGACTTCAGCTTCGCTACGGGAGAGAATGTCTCATCGTAGTCAATCCCTTGAACTTGTCGATAACCCTTAGCGACAAGTCGAGCTTTATATATGGTAACATTACCATCCGCGTCCGTCTTCTTCTTAAAGATCCATTTGTTTTCTATTGCTCGCCGATCATCGGGCAAGTCTGTCAAAGTCCATACTTTGTTTTCATACATGGATCCTATCTCGGATTGCATGGCTTCAAGCCATTTGTTGGAATCTGGGCCCGCCATTGCTTCTTCATAGTTCGAAGGTTCACCGTTGTCTAACAACATGATTTCTAGGACAGGGTTGCCATACCACTCTGGTGTGGAACATGTCCTCGTGGACCTACGAAGTTTAGTAGTAACTTGATCCGAAGTACCTTGATCATCATCATTAATTTCCTCTCTAGTCAGTGCAGGCACCACAGGAACATCTTCCTGAGCTGCGCTACTTACTGGTTCAAGAGGTAGTACTTCATCAAGTTCCACTTTCCTCCCACTTACTTCTTTCGAGAGAAACTCTTTCTCCAGAAAGGAACCATTCTTGGCAACAAAGATCTTGCCCTCGGATCTTAAGTAGAAGGTATACCCAATGGTTTCCTTAGGGTATCCTATGAAGACGCATTTTTCCGACTTGGGTTCGAGCTTCTCAGGTTGAAGTTTCTTGACATAAGCATCGCATCCCCAAACTTTTAGAAACGACAGCTTAGGTTTCTTCCCAAACCATAATTCATACGGTGTCGTCTCAACGGATTTAGACGGTACCCTATTTAAAGTGAATGTAGCTGTCTCTAGAGCGTATCCCCAAAATGATAGCGGTAAATCGGTAAGTGACATCATAGATCGCACCATATCCAATAGAGTGCGATTACGATGTTCGGACACACCGTTACGCTGAGGTGTTCCAGGCGGCGTGAGTTGTGAAACGATTCCACATTTCCTTAAGTGCGTACCAAATTCGTGACTTAAATATTCTCCCCCACGATCTGATCGTAAGAACTTTATCTTTCGGTCACGTTGATTCTCTACCTCATTCTGAAATTCCTTGAACTTTTCAAAGGTCTCAGACTTGTGTTTCATCAAGTAGACATACCCATATCTACTCAAGTCATCAGTGAGAGTGAGAACATAACGATATCCTCCGCGAGCCTCAACGCTCATTGGACCGCACACATCAGTATGTATGATTTCCAATAAGTTGGTTGCTCGCTCCATTGTTCCGGAGAACGGAGTCTTGGTCATTTTGCCCATGAGGCATGGTTCGCATGTGTCAAACGATTCATAATCTAGAGACTCTAAAAGTCCATCAGCATGGAGCTTCTTCATGCGCTTGACACCAATGTGACCAAGGCGGCAGTGCCACAAGTATGTGGGACTATCGTTATCAACTTTACATCTTTTGGTATTCACACTATGAATATGTGTAACATTACGCTCGAGATTCATTAAGAATAAACCATTCACCAGCGGGGCATGACCATAAAACATATCTCTCATATAAATAGAACAACCATTATTCTCGGATTTAAATGAGTAGCCATCTCGAATTAAACGAGATCCTGATACAATGTTCATGCTCAAAGCTGGCACTAAATAACAATTATTGAGGTTTAAAACTAATCCCGTAGGTAAATGTAGAGGTAGCGTGCCGACGGCGATCACATCGACCTTGGAACCATTCCCGACGCGCATCGTCACCTCGTCCTTCGCCAGTCTCCGCTTATTCCGCAGCTCCTGCTTTGAGTTACAAATGAGCAACCGCACCGGTATCAAATACCCAGGAGCTACTACGAGCACTGGTAAGGTACACATCAATTACATGTATATCACATATACCTTTGGTTTTGCCGGCCTTCTTGTCCGCTAAGTACTTGGGGCAGTTCCGCTTCTAGTGACCACTTTCCTTGCAATAAAAGCACTCAGTCTCAGGCTTGGGTCCATTGTTTGACTTCTTCCCGGCAACTGGCTTACCGGGTGCGGAAACTCCCTTGTCGTCCTTCTTGAAGTTCTTCTTATCCTTGCCCTTCTTGAACTTAGTGGTTTTATTCACCATCAACACTTGATGTTCCTTTTTGATCTCTACCTCTGCTAATTTCAGCATTGAATATACCTTAGAAATGGTCTTTTCCATCCCCTGAATATTGAAGTTCATCACAAAGCTCTTGTAGCTCTGTGGGAGCGACTGAAGGATTCTGTCGATAACCGCGTCATCCGGGAGATTAACTCCCAGCTGAGTCAAGCGGTTGTGCAACCCAGACATCTTGAGTATGTGCTCACTGACAGAACTATTTTCCTCCAGCTTACAACTGAAGAACTTGTCAGAGACTTCATATCTCTCGACCCGGGCATGAGCTTGGAAAACCATTTTCAGCTATTCTAACATCTCATATGCTCCGTGTTGCTCAAAACGCTTTTGGAGCCCTGGTTCTAAGCTGTAAAGCATGCCGCACTGAACGAGGGAGTAATCATCAGCACGAGACTGCCAAGCGTTCATAACGTCTTGGTTCTCTGGGATGGGTGCTTCACCTAGCGGTGCTTCTAGGACATAATCTTTCTTGGCAGCTATGAGGATGATCCTCAGGTTCCGACCTAGTCTGTATAGTTGCTGCCATCATCTTTCAGCTTGGTTTTCTCTAGGAACGTGTTGAAGTTGAGGTGGACATGAGCGTTGGCCATTTGATCTACAAGACATTTTGCAAAGGTTTTTAGACTAAGTTCATGATAATTAAGTTCATCTAATCAAATTATTCAATGAACTCCCACTTAGACAGACATCCCCTAGTCATGTAAGTGAAACATGATCTGAGTCAACTAGGCCATGTTCGATCATCACGTGAGATGGACTAGTTATCATCGGTGAACATCTTTTTGTTGATCGTATGTTCTATACAACTCATGCTCGACCTTTCAGTCCTCCGTGTTCCGAGGCCATGTCTGTACATGCTAGGCTCGTCAAGTCAACCTAAGTGTATTGTGTGTGTAAATCTGGCTTACACCCGTTGTATTCGAATGTTAGGATCTATCACACCCGATCATCACGTGGTGCTTCGAAACAACGAACCTTCGCAACGGTGCACAGTTAGGGGGACACTTTTCTTGAAATTATTTCGAGGGATCATCTTATTTAAGCTACCGTCGTTCTAAGCAAATAAGATGTAAAACATGATAAACATCACATGCAATCAAATAGTGACATGATATGGCCAATATCATATTGCTCCTTTGATCTCCATCTTTGGGGCGCCATGATCATCTTCGTCACCGGCATGACACCATGATCTCCATCATCATGATCTCCATCATCGTGTCTTCATGAAGTTGTCACGCCAACGACTACTTCTACTTCTATGGCTAACGCGTTTAGCAATAAAGTAAAGTAATTTACATGGCGTTCTTCAATGACACGCAGGTCATACAAAAATAAAGACAACTCCTATGGCTCCTGCCGGTTGTCATACTCATCGACATGCAAGTCGTGATTCCTATTACAAGAACATGATCATATCATACATCACATATATCATTCATCACGTCCTTTGGCCATATCACATCACAAAGCACTTGCTGCAAAAACAAGTTAGACGTCCTCTAATAGTTGTTGCAAGTTTTTACGTGGCTTCTATAGGTTTCTAGCAAGAACATTTCTTACCTACGTAAAACCACAACGTCATATGCCAATTTCTATTTACCCTTCATAAGGACCATTTTCATCGAATCCGCTCCAACTAAAGTGGGAGAGACAGACACCCGCTAGCCACCTTATGCAACTAGTGCATGTCAGTCGGTGGAACCTGTCTCACGTAAGCGTACGTGCAAGGTCGGTCCGGGCCGCTTCATCCCACGATACCGCTGAAGCAAGATAAGACTAGTAGTGGCAAGAAAATTGACAACATCTACGCCCACAACTTCTTTGTGTTCTACTCGTGCATAGTAACTACCCATAGACCTAGCTCATGATGTCACTGTTGGGGAACGTTGCAGAAAATAAAAAATTCTACACTTCACCAAGATCAATCTATGGAGTCATCTAGCAACGAGAGAGAGGAGTGCATCTACATACCCTTGTAGATCGCGTGCGGAAGCGTTCAAGAGAACGGGGTTGAGGGAGTCGTACTCGTCGTGATCCAAATCACCGGAGATCCTAGCGTCGAACGGACGGCACCTCCGCGTTCAACACACGTACGGTTGGGAAGACGTCTCCTCCTTCTTGATCCAGCAAGGGGGAAGGAGAGCTTGATGAAGATCCAGCAGCACGACTGCGTGGTGGTGGATGCAGCAGCGATCACGGCAGGGCTTCGCCAAGCTTCTGCGAGAGGGAGAGGTGGTGCGTGGGGAGAGGGAGGCACCAGAGACTTGGGTGCGGCTGCCCTCCCTCCCCCCCCCCACTCTTTATATAGGCCCCCTGGGGGGGCGCCGGCCCTAGGAGATGGGATCTCCGAGGGGGGGCGGCCAAGGGGGGGGCTTGCCCCCCAAGGCAAGTGGAGGCGCCCCCACCCCTAGGGTTTCCAACCCTAGGTGCAGGGGGGCCCAAGGGGGGCGCACCAGCCCACCAGGGGATGGTTCCCCTCCCACTTCAGCCCATGGGGCCCTCCAGGATAGGTGGCCCCACCAGGTGGACCCCCGGGACCCTTCCGATGGTCCCGGTACAATACCGGTGACCCCCGAAACTTTCCCAATGGCCGAAACTGCACTTCCTATATATAATTCTTCACCTCCGGACCATTCCGGAACTCCTCGTGACGTCCGGGATCTCATCTGGGACTCCTAACAACTTTCGGGTTACTGCATACTCATATCTCTACAACCCTAGCGTCGCCGAACCTTAAGTGTGTAGACCCTACGGGTTCGGGAGACATGCAGACATGACTGAGACGCCTCTCCGGTCAATAACCAACAGCGGGATCTGGATACCCATGTTGGCTACCACATGCTCCTCGATGATCTCATCGGATGAACCACGATGTCGAGGATTCAATCAATCCCGTATACAATTCCCTTTGTCAATCGGTATGTTACTTGCCCGAGACTCGATCGTCGGTATCCCAATACCTCGTTCAATCTCGTTACCGGCAAGTCACTTTACTCGTACCATAATGCATGATCCCGTGACCTGACACTTGGTCACATTGAGCTCATTCTGATGATGCATTACCGAGTGGGCCCAGAGATACCTCTTCGTCATACGGAGTGACAAATCCCAGTCTCGATTCGTGCCAACCCAACAGACACTTTCGGAGATACCCGTAGTGCACCTTTATAGTCACCCAGTTACGTTGTGACATTTGGCACAGCCAAAGCACTCCTACGTTATCCGGGAGTTGCACAATCTCATGGTCTAAGGAAATGATACTTGACATTTGGAAAAGCTCTAGCGAAACGAACTACACGATCTTTGTGCTATGCTAAGGATTGGGTCTTGTCCATCACATCATTCTCCTAATGACGTGATCCCGTTATCAATGACATCCAATGTCCATAGTCAGGAAACCATGACTATCTGTTGATCAATGAGCTAGTTGAAGGAAATATGCCCTAGAGGCAATAATAAAGTTATTATTTATTTCCTTATTTCATGATAAATGTTTATTATTCATCCTAGAATTGTATTAACCGGAAACATGATACATGTGTGAATAAATAGACAAACATATAGTCACTAGTATGCCTCTACTTGACTAGCTCGTTTATCAAAGATGGTTATGTTTCCTAGCCATGGACAAAAGAGTTGTCATTTGATTAACGGGATCACATCATTAGGAGAATGATATGATTGACTTGACCCATTCTGTTAGCCTAGCACTTGATCGTTTAGTATATTGCTATTGCTTTCTTCATGACTTCTACATGTTCCTGTAACTATGAGAATTATGCAACTCCCGTTTACCGGAGGAACACTTTGGGTACTACCAAACATCACAACGTAACTGGGTGATTATAAAGGAGTACTACAGGTGTCACCGAAGGTACATGTTGAGTTGGCGTATTTCGAGATTAGGTTTTGTCACTCCGATTGTCGGAGAGGTATCTCTGGGCCCTCTCGGTAATGCACATCATTATAAGCCTTGCAAGCAATGTGACCAAATGAGTTGGTTACGGGATGATGCATTACAGAACGAGTAAAGAGACTTGCCGGTAACGAGATTGAACTAGGTATTGGATACCGACGATCGAATCTCGGGCAAGTAACATACCGATGACAAAGGGAACAACGTATGTTGTTATGCGGTTTGACCGATAAAGATCTTCGTAGAATATGTAGGAGCCAATATGAGCATCCAGGTTCTGCTATTGGTTATTGACCAAGAATAGTTCTAGGTCATGTCTACATAGTTCTTGAACCCGTAGGGTCTGCACGCTTAAGGTTTCGATGACAGTTATATTATGAGTTTATGAGTTTTGATGTACCGAGGGAGTTCGGAGTCCCAGATGAGATCGAGGACATGACGAGGAGTCTCGAAATGGTTGAGACGTAAAGATCGATATATTGGACGACTATATTCGGAGTTCGGAAAGGTTCCGAGTGATTCGGGTATTTTTCGGAGTACCGGAGAGTTACGGGAATTCGCTGGGGAGTATATGGGCCTTATTGGGCCATACGGGAATAGAGGAGAGAGGCCGAAAGGAAGGAAGCGTGCAGCCCCCCTCTGGTCCGAATTGGACAAGGGGAGCGGCCCCCCTTTCCTTCCTCCTCTCCCCCTCTTTCCCCCCTTCTCCTACTCCAACAAGGAAGGAGGGAGTGGGAGTAGGACTCCCCTTGGCGCGCCCCTCCTAGGCCGGCCACCCCTCCCCCCTTGCTCCTTTATATACAGGGGCAGGGGGCACCTCTAGACACGACAACACAAGTTGATCTACGGATCGTTCCTTAGCCGTGTGCGGTGCCCTCCTCCACCATATTCCACCTCGGTCATATCGTCGCGGAGTTTAGGCGAAGCCCTGCGCCGGTAGAACATCATCGTCGTCACCACGCCGTCGTGCTGACGGAACTCGTCCCCGAAGCTTTGCTGGATCGGAGCCCGGGGATCGTCATCGAGCTGAACATGTGCTGAACTCGGAGGTGCCGTACGTTCGGTACTTGGATCGGTCGGATCGTGAAGACGTACGACTACATAAACCGCGTTGTCATAACGCTTCCGCTTACGGTCTACGAGGGTATGTGGACATTACTCTCCCCTCTCGTTGCTATGCATCACCATGATCTTGCGTGTGCGTAGGAAATTTTTTGAAATTACTACGTTCCCCAACAGTGGCATCTGAGCCTAGGTTTTATGCGCTGATGTTATATGCACGAGTAGAACACAAGTGAGTTGTGGGCGATACAAGTCATACTGCTTACCAACATGTCATACTTTGGTTCAGCGGTATTGTGAGATGAAGCGGCCCGGACCGACATTACGCGTACGCTTACGCGAGACTGGTTTCACCGTTACGAGCACTCGTGCTTAAAGGTGGCTGGCGGGTGTCTGTCTCTCTCACTTTAGCTGAATCGAGTGTGGCTACGCCCGGTCCTTGCAAAGGTTAAAACAGCACTAACTTGACGAACTATCGTTGTGGTTTTGATGCGTAGGTAAGAACGGTTCTTGCTAAGCCCGTAGCAGCCACGTAAAATTTGCAACAACAAAGTAGAGGACGTCTAACTTGTTTTTGCAGGGCATATTGTGATGTGATATGGTCAAGACGTGATGCTATATTTTATTGTATGAGATGATCATGTTTTGTAACCGAAGTTATCGGCAACTGGCAGGAGCCATATGGTTGTCGCTTTATTGTATGAAATGCAAACGCCCTGTAATTGCTTTACTTTATCACTAAGCGGTAGCGATAGTCGTAGAAGCAATAGATGGCGTAACGACAACGATGCTACGATGGAGATCAAGGTGTCGCGCCGGTGACGATGGTGATCACGACGGTGCTTCGAAGATGGAGATCACAAGCACAAGATGATGATGGCCATATCATATCACTTATATTGATTGCATGTGATGTTTATCCTTTATGCATCTTATCTTGCTTTGATTGACGGTAGCATTTTAAGATGATCTCTCACTAATTATCAAGAAGTGTTCTCCCTGAGTATGCACCGTTGCGAAAGTTCTTCGTGCTGAGACACCACGTGATGATCGGGTGTGATAGGCTCTACGTTCAAATACAACGGGTGCAAAACAGTTGCACACGCGGAATACTCGGGTTAAACTTGACGAGCCTAGCATATACAGATATGGCCTCGGAACACGGAGACCGAAAGGTCGAGCGTGAATCATATAGTAGATATGATCAACATAATGATGTTCACCATTGAAACTACTCCATCTCACGTGATGATCGGACATGGTTTAGTTGATTTGGATCACGTGATCACTTAGATGACTAGAGAGATGTCTGTCTAAGTGGGAGTTCTTAAGTAATATGATTAATTGAACTTAAATTTATCATGAACTTAGTCCTGGTAGTATTTTGCAAATTATGTTGTAGATCAATAGCTTGCGTTGTTGCTTTCATATGTTTATTTCGATATGTTCCTAGAGAAAATTGTGTTGAAAGATGTTAGTAGCAATGATGCGGATTGGATCCGTGATCTGAGGTTTATCCTCATTGCTGCACAGAAGAATTATGTCCTTAATGCACCGCTAGGTGACAGACCTATTGCAGGAGCAGATGCAGACGTTATGAACGTTTGGCTAGCTCAATATGATGACTACTTGATAGTTTAGTGCACCATGCTTAACGGCTTAGAATCGGGACTTCAAAGACGTTTTGAATGTCATGGACCATATGAGATGTTCCAAGAGTTGAAGTTAATATTTCCAGCAAATACCCGAGTTGAGAGATATGAAGTCTCCAACAAGTTCTATAGCTAAAAGATGGAGGAGAATCGCTCAACTAGTGAGCATGTGCTCAGATTGTCTGGGTACTTCAATCGCTTGAATCAAGTGGGAGTTAATCTTCCAGATAAGATAGTGATTGACAGAATTCTCTAGTCACCATCACCAAGTTAGTAGAACTTTGTGATGAACTATAGTATGCAAGGGATGACGAAAACGATTCCCGAGCGCTTCGTGATGTTGAAATCAACGAAGTTAGAAATCAAGAAAGAGCATCAAGTGTTGATGGTTGACAAGATCACTAGTTTCAAGAAAAGGGCAAAGGGAAAGAAAGGGGAACTTCAAGTAGAATGACAAGCAAGTTGTCACTCCCATGAAGAAGCCCAAAGCTGAACCAAAGCCTGAAACTGAGTGCTTACACTGCAAAGGAAATGGTCACTAGAAGCGGAAATGCCTTGAATATTTGGTGGATAAGAAGGATGGCAAAGTGAACAAGGGTATATTTGATATACATGTTATTGATGTGTACCTTACTAGTGTTTATAGTAACCCCTGAGTATTTGATACTTGTTCGGTTGCTAAGATTAGTAACTCGAAACAGGAGTTACAGAATAAACAGAAACTAGTTGAGGGTGAAGTGACGATGTATGTTGGAAGTGGTTCCAAGATTGATATGATCATCATCGCACACTCCCTATACTTTCGAGATTAGTGTTGAACCTAAATAAATGTTATTTGGTGTTTGCGTTGAGCATGAATATGATTTGATCATGTTTATTGCAATACAGTTATTCATTTAAAATCAGAGAATAATCGGTGTTCTGTTTAAAAGAATAAAACCTTTGATGGTCATACACCCAATGAAAATAGTTTGTTGGATCTCGGTCGTAGTGATATACATATTCATAATATTGATGCCAAAAGATGCAAAGTTGATAATGATAGTGCAACTTATTTGTGGCACTGCCGTTTGGGTCATATCGGTGTAAAGCGCATGAAGAAACTCCATAAAGATGGACTTTTGGAATCACTTGGTTATGAATCATTTGATGCTTGCGAACCATGCCTTTTGGGCAAGATGACTAAAAACTCCGTTCTCTGGAACAATGGAACAAGCTATTGACTTATTGGAAATAATACATACCGATGTATGCGATCCAATGAGTGTTGATGCTCGTGGCAAGTATCGTTATTTTCTGACCTTCACAAAATGATTTGAGCAGATATGGGTATATCTACTTGATGAAACATAAGTCTGAAATAATTGAAAGGTTCAAAGAATTTCAGAGTGAAGTGGAAAAATCATCGTAACAAGAAAATAAAGTTTCTACGATCTGATCGCGGAGACGAATATTTGAGTTACGAGTTTGGTCTTTAGTTAAAATAATGTGGAATAGTTTCACAGCTCACGCCACCTGGAACACCACAACGTTATGGTGTGTCCGAACGTCGTAACCGCACTTTATTGGATATGGTGCGATCTATGATGTCTCTTATCAGTTTTACCACTATCGTTTTGGTGTTGTGCATTAGAGACAGTTGCATTCACGTTTAAAAGGGCACCATCTAAATCCATTGAGACGACACCGTATGAACTATGGTTTAGCAGTAAACCTAAGCTGTCGTTTCTTAGAGTTTGGAGTTGTGATGCTTATGTGAAAAGTTTTCACCTGATAAGCTCGAACCCAAATTAGAGAAGTGCGTCTTCATAGAATACCCAAAGGAAACTATTGGGTACACCTTCTATCACAAATCCGAAGGCAAAACATTCGTTGCCAAGAATGGATCCTTTCTAGAGAAGAAGTTTCTCTCGAAAGAAGTGAGTGGGAGGAAAGTAGAACTTGATGAGGTAACTGTACCTGCTCCCTTATTGGAAATTAGTTCATCACAGAAATCAGTTCCAGTGACTACTACACCAAATAGTGAGGAAGTTAATGATGATGATCATGAAACTTCAGATTAAGTTACTACAGAATCTCGTAGGGCTTACAGAGTAAGATCCGCACCAGAGTGGTACGGTAATCCTGTTCTGGAAGTTATGTTACTAGACCATGACGAACCTACGAACTATGAAGAAGCGATGGTGAGCCCAGATTCCGCAACATGGCTTGAGGCCATGAGATCTGAGATAAGATCCATGTATGAAAACAAAGTATGGACTTTGATTGACTTGCCCAATGATCGGCGAGACATTGAGATTAAATGGATCTTCAAGAGGAAGACGGACGCTGATAGTGTTACTATCTACTAAAGCTCGACTTGTTGCAAAAGGTTTTCGACAAGTTCAAGGTGTTGAATACGATGAGATTTTCTCACTCGTATCGATACTTAAGTCTATCTGAATCATGTTAGCAATTGCCACATTTTATGAAATCTGGCAAATGGATGTCAAAACTACATTCCTTAATGATTTATTAAAGAAGAGTTGTATATGATGCAACCAAAAGGTTTTGTCAATCCTAAAGGTGCTAACAAATTGTGCAAGCTCCAGCGATCCATCTATGGACTGGTGCAAGCATCTCGGAGTTGGAATATACGCTTTGATGAGTTGATCAAAGCATATGGTTTTATACAGACTTTTGAAGAAGCCTGTATTTACAAGAAAGTGAGTGGGAGCTCTGTAGCATTTCTAATATTATATGTGGATGACATATTGTTAATTGGAAATGATATGGAAATTCTGGATAGCATGAAATGATACTTGAATAAGAGTTTTTCAAAGAAAGACCTCGGTGAAGCTGCTTACATATTGAGCATCAAGATCCATAGAGATAGATTAAGACGCTTGATAAGATTTTTCAATGAGTACATACCTTGATAAATTTTTGAAATAGTTCAAAATGGAATAGTCAAAGAAGGAGTTCTTGCCTGTGTTACAAGGTGTGAAGTTGAGTAAGACTCAAGACCCGACCATTGCAGAAAATAGAATGAAAAGTCATTCCCTATGCCTCAGTCATAGGTTCTATAAAGTATGTTATGCTGTGAACCAGACCTATTGTATACCTTGCTCTGAGTTTGACAAAGGAATACAATTTTGATCTAAGAGTAGATCACTGGACAGCGGTCAAGAATATCCTTAGTGAGGACTAAGGAGATGTTTCTTGATTATGGAGGTGATAAAAGAGCCCGTCGTAAAAAGTTACAACGATGCAAGCTTTTACACCAATCTAGATGACTCTAAGTCTCAATCTGGATACATATTGGAAGTGGGAGCAATTAGCTAGAGTAGCTCCGTGCAGAGCATTATGGACATAGAATATTTGCACAATACATACGGCTCTGAATGTGACAGACCCGTTGACTAAACTTCTCTCATGAGCAAAACATGATCATACCTTAGTACTCTTTGGGTGTTAATCACATAGCCATGTGAACTAGATTATTGACTCTAGTAAACCCTTTGGGCATTGATCACATGACGATATGAACTATGGGTATTAATCACATACAGATGTGAATATTGGTGTTAAATCACATGGTGATGTGAACTAGATTATTGACTCTAGTGCAAGTGGGAGACTGAAGGAAATATGCCCTAGAGGCAATAATAAAGTTATTATTTATTTCCTTATTTCATGATAAATGTTTATTATTCATGCTAGAATTGTATTAACCGGAAACATGATACATGTGTGAATACATAGACAAACATATAGTCACTAGTATGCCTCTACTTGACTAGCTCGTTTATCAAAGATGGTTATGTTTCCTAGCCATGGACAAAAGAGTTGTCATTTGATTAACGGGATCACATCATTAGGAGAATGATATGATTGACTTGACCCATTCCGTTAGCCTAGCACTTGATCGTTTAGTATATTGCTATTGCTTTCTTCATGACTTCTACATGTTCCTGTAACTATGAGAATTATGCAACTCCCGTTTACCGGAGGAACACTTTGGGTACTACCAAACATCACAACGTAACTGGGTGATTATAAAGGAGTACTACAGGTGTCACCGAAGGTACATGTTGAGTTGGCGTATTTCGAGATTAGGTTTTGTCACTCCGATTGTCGGAGAGGTATCTCTGGGCCCTCTCGGTAATGCACATCATTATAAGCCTTGCAAGCAATGTGACCAAATGAGTTGGTTACGGGATGATGCATTACGGAACGAGTAAAGAGACTTGCCGGTAACGAGATTGAACTAGGTATTGGATACCGACGATCGAATCTCGGGCAAGTAACATACCGATGACAAAGGGAACAACGTATGTTGTTATGCGGTTTGACTGATAAAGATCTTCGTAGAATATGTAGGAGCCAATATGAGCATCCAGGTTCCGCTATTGGTTATTGACCAAGAATAGTTCTAGGTCATGTCTACATAGTTCTTGAACCCGTAGGGTCCGCACGCTTAAGGTTTCGATGACAGTTATATTATGAGTTTATGAGTTTTGATGTACCGAGGGAGTTCGGAGTCCCAGATGAGATCGAGGACATGACGAGGAGTCTCGAAATGGTTGAGACGTAAAGATCGATATATTGGACGACTATATTCGGAGTTCGGAAAGGTTCCGAGTGATTCGGGTATTTTTCGGAGTACCGGAGAGTTACGGGAATTCGCTGGGGAGTATATGGGCCTTATTGGGCCATACGGGAATAGAGGAGAGAGGCCGAAAGGAAGGAAGCGCGCAGCCCCCCTCTGGTCCGAATTGGACAAGGGGAGCGGCCCCCCTTTCCTTCCTCCTCTCCCCCTCTTTCCCCCCTTCTCCTACTCCAACAAGGAAGGAGGGAGTGGGAGTAGGACTCCCCTTGGCGCGCCCCTCCTAGGCCGGCCACCCCCTCCCCCCTTGCTCCTTTATATACAGGGGCAGGGGGCACCTCTAGACACGACAACACAAGTTGATCTACGGATCGTTCCTTAGCCGTGTGCGGTGCCCTCCTCCACAATATTCCACCTCGGTCATATCGTCGCGGAGTTTAGGCGAAGCCCTGCGCCGGTAGAACACCATCGTCGTCACCACGCCGTCGTGCTGACGGAACTCATCCCCGAAGCTTTGCTGGATCGGAGCCCGGGGATCGTCATCGAGCTGAACGTGTGCTGAACTCGGAGGTGCCGTACGTTCGGTACTTGGATCGGTCGGATCGTGAAGACGTACGACTACATCAACCGCGTTGTCATAACGCTTCCGCTTACGGTCTACGAGGGTACGTGGACATTACTCTCCCCTCTCGTTGCTATGCATCACCATGATCTTGCGTGTGCGTAGAATTTTTTTTGAAATTACTACGTTCCCCAACACTAGTCAACTAGAGGCTCACTAGGGACTTGTTGTGGTCTATGTATTCACACATGTATTACGATTTCCGGATAATATAATTATAGCATGAACAATAGACAATTATCATGAACAAAGAAATATAATAATAACCATTTTATTATTGCCTCTAGGGCATATTTCCAACAGGTGGAACGGCGGTGAAGGCAAGAGAGAAAGAAAGGAGAGAAAATGAGGAGGATGGAGTCACGGGGTCCGAGAAGGGTTTTGGGTGGACCCGAGGTGTTGGATTCGTACGTTTCGCGTGTCCGGACTCCTGTAAACCTTCCCCATTTTTGTCTTCGGTTTGCGGAAGAAATCGCGTTGAGACCGCCCCGTGGACCGATACAGACCCGTGTTGGATGTCTCCCGCGGTCCGGATGGATGTGGGCGGTTTGCGAGTCCACCTTAAAGATGCCCTAAGACATTTTTGAACGGTGTAATAATAATTATGTGCATAAGTCAGCGTGTGTTTGGCTACAATGGGAAAAGGGTATGGGAATTTACATGCGGGATTGACAAACTAACGGAAGGGGAATAGGAGTTTAACTCTAATCCTTTCCCCATCTCAATTACCATCCCTCCCCCAGGTAATAGATATGTGGCACTTCTACACGTGAATTCCTCTTTCACTTCCCTGTTGAATTCCCATTCCACCTAAACGAACAAAGGAATAAAACTCTCTATGCCTCAAACTCCCGTTCCCTCTCTCCAATTCCACCGAACCCCCATTCCCTCTCTCCAGTTCCACCAAACCAAACAGACTGTAGGGAGTTGAGGAGGGAAGGGGAAACGGAACTAAGGAGATCAATTTCCACGGATCTTTTACCTACCACCCCCGTTAATTCAGGTGGGATGTTATTTCCTCCCAAATCCCCTCCATCAATTCCCACCACACATCAAACATAGGATTCAACCTGCCACTAAATTCTCATTCCCTGCCACTAAATCCCCCCAACCAAACAAGCTAGGTGCCAGGGTTCAACCTCCGTTTCGAAAAAAAACACCCATGATACTATTGCCTGTGATCATTGAGTTATTCGAATTAAAGAGGGAGGACCACCAGACATGACAAACTTGAAGCTAATACATCAACTAATGCATCCTCGGGATTGGCAAGACATAGAGATACTTCCTCCGGTCCTTTTTACTCTGCACATTGGTTTTGCCGAAAGTCAAACTTTGCTAAGTTTGACCAAATTTTTATTAAAAATTATTAGCATCTATAATATTTAATAGATATAATATGAAAATATATTCCAAGATGAATCTAATGATATTGGTGTTGTTATGTGAATGTCTATAATTTTTTATATAAACTTGGTCAAAGTTTTTTTTTTTTTTTTTTTGCGGGTAAAAACTTGGTCAAAGTTGGATGAGATTGACTTCAGACAAACCTAATATGCAGAGTAAAAAGGACCGGGGGGAGTACCTTGGGCTTGAAGCTAATGCGTCAGCTGCGAAGAACAAGATCAGACTAGAATTACCCAAGACCCTACATATAGCCCTTGCTTTATTGCGAATTTCAAATGTATCCACTGGCAGCACAAGCACAGAAGTAAAATCGTTCACATGTTCTACTACTTTCAGTGCGCCATGTTCCTTTGGAGGACGCAAACACCTTACATACGACTCTAAACCCACTGAAAAAGCCAAGAAACACATCCACAGAGGTTGGCTGATCCACTACTTGACAGTTGTGAGTTGTGACCTACATGCATCTTCCCCTGAGCAGCAATGCATATTCATGGCCTGATCTCTAGGCCTCTTCTTCAAGCAGCATCCGATCAAAGTGCCACACCCCTGCATGCATACAAACCATGCAAGTAAAACATCCGATGCCGCAGCAATATCAGTTGCTTCTCGCAAGTACAAACTAACCGTGCCCTTTGCCGATTCTCCTAAGCTGCGTCACGTACTCCGAGATCTTCTTCACGGCATCAACCTTTCACAAGAATTTAGCAGGAGTTATTCGGTCAGCAAAGCACAAAATGAAGCAAAGCGTCTCAAGAATCAAGACTACGGTGCGTGTGTGGCAGATCTCTGACTCTGTATTGAGGCAGTTTTATTTTTACCTGCTCCTGAAGAAATTGACTCTCAACAAAGTCACTCAGCTGAGGATCGTTGCACCTTGTTGCCACCTGTTAAATTTTGGATGAACATTTTAACTATGGTGTGGCGCAGTATTGCGCGTACTGGTTCTGATAAATCAATCAGGAATTCATTTGGTCGCAGTCGCACACACATCCCTTTTACAATAACCTCCTTGCAAGCATGAAGGAGCAACTTACAGAGTGCAGGTTGTGCAGCTTCTCATTCACGAGCTTTTCAAGAGCTAGAGCCAACTCCATTGCTGAAACACATGAGAGGTTCAAGTTAGAATACAGGAGGATTTCACAAGCTAGTCCCACAAAATGAAAGCAGAAAATGAGGCAAATATCTGGATTTTAACAGCTTGCTATTTTCTTTCCGATTGTTTCGTGCCCTTGTCTATTCATATTGTTTTCTAAATTAAAGCTTTTCAAACACAACACAGTTCCGTTTCAAAAAAAAAAACACAACACAGTTTTCGGTGAGCATAGATAGGGGTAGTGGGCGACTTGGGCGGCGCCGCCACCTCCTGCCGCTCGCCCTCCCCCTCCTCCCCTTCCCCGCCGCCGCCAGCCAGAGCCGCCGGGGCAAAGCCCCCCACGGTGGCTGGCGGCGGGGGCCTTCTCCCCTCCTCGCGTCCATGGCCTGCGGGGGCGGCCAGGCCGGGCGGAGGCGCCGGGGCGCGCGGATATTGGCGGCGCGGCGGCGACGATCTTGACGGAGGCGGGCCCGATGGCGCGGCTACAAATGGGTCGACGTCTTGCTGTGTGGCGGCTGCGTGCGGGTCTCCTCGTGGCGGCGGCCTTCGCCGGCGGCGGGGCGGCACGTGTGCGGCATCCGGCGAGGGGTGGGCACGCGGCCACGGTGGCTTCCCGTGCGACCGGAGGTACGCGGAGAAGAGGCTGCGGCGTGTGCCCTCGGGGAGGATGGATATCCTCGCCCAGATCCATCGGCGGCATGGCGGTGGAGGTCGCGGTGGCCGGTCGGCGGCGGCAAAACAAGGCCGGCGGCAGCGGCGATGTTCTGTCCGGATCCCGGGGCGGCGGCCCTGGATGGTGGTGGCGGGTGAAGCTCGGGCTTCCCGCGGCGGCATGGCGTGGTGCAGTCCCTGTCCAAGGCGGATCTGTGACCGCGATCTGTTTGCAGACTGGTTTGGATCTGAGACGGTGACGAGCGCGCGGGATCCATCTCGGTGGCTCTCGCGGTTTGGCGAGGTGGGGGTGGGAGCCCTCCTCCCAGGCTCCACTGGAGGCACACTCTGGCAGTGGCAGGTGCGCCAGAACTCCTACGGTGGCACTGCTGTTGCGGTTGGTCGCCGGATCTAGGTGGCTAGATCTGGGGCTTTGAAGGCGGTCGAGACGGTGCACAGGTTGTCGGGTGGATTCCTTGGGACGGATCCGGGTGAAAACCTGGTTTTCGGTCGTTGGCCGGAGCCGGTGATGACGATGCCCTTATCATCGTTCCCTTCATGAAGGCATCATCGAGGTACAAACCCCAAACCCACCCAATACCTCCGGGGAAAACCCTAGATCAATTGATCGGATGACGGCGGCATTCATGTGTCGTTACCCCCCATGGGGGCGGCATTCTTGGAGATGCACTCGGGCTCGAGGGACCAGCGGATGGCTTCTTCGGTGGAGCGGTGTTTCGTTCTACATATTCATGGCGGCGGCTCTTGGTGGCATGGAGCAGCGGAGGCTTGGCGTCAGATGTGTGGTGATGGACACGCGCAGGAGGTCGACACTGTCTGGCGTCGTGGTGGCGTCGGCGGCAGCTAGACCGAGCAAGGTTGATGCAGCAGTACAGCTCTGAAGATGGATTGGTGGCAAGTGGTTGCGGCGGCTTCATACCCGGCAGGCGTCCTGGTTGAGGAGCACGCCGGACTGGTGGGTGCCATACCCGGCAGGCGTCCTGGTTGGGACCTCAGGTCTTAGATGTTAGGTCTGGCTGCGATGTCTGTTTGGTATTAGGCCCAGGCTATCAGCGCCCCTTCATCAATTGGATAGGTGTAGCCACAGTTGTTGCTTAGACGGTGGCTTTAGTCTTATTGTTGTATGACACTGTAAGGTCTTGTGAGAATAATTAATAAAGTGGCCGTATGCATCGTCCAAATGCAGAGGCCGGGGGTCCTCCTCCTTTTCTAAAAAAAAACAAATAGGGGTAGTGACAGTTTTTCATGATCAGACATGATCAAATTCAAAAGGTCACTGGAGACCAGCTGCATAACTGATCAAGAGCTAAAAATTGACATCTGTTTGACTGAGGTTATGTTCAGTTGATAATCAGCTATAGCTTTGCATATACCTACAACTTACCATGTAATCTAGCAAACTACTCCCTCCGTTCCATAATTATTGTCGTGGTAATTTGAACTAAAAGCACGACAATGATTATGGAACGGAGGGAGTAGTGTTACTTTCCCCGGGTAATTAATCTGGCACAACTGACAGCCCCTTTCTAAGAACTGAATATGCATAAACACCCACAACCATAAATAAACTTACCGTACAGAGCATCGCCTTTCTCAGAGTGGTCGAACTCTGTCAATGGGGTGACGGTAGACTGGAGCCTCACCCGCCCTCCACGTCTGTTCTGATGAACACACACAAGAATACACCGAGCATCATCCATCAGTTTCTAGCTACCACGCACAGGACAATGGTATTAATAATTTAAAGGTCAAGGAAATCATTGATACCTGGTACTCCATAAGCATCTCCGCGTGTTCCCTCTCCTCGTCGCTCGATTCCTTAAACCTGGAGAAAAGAAACAGTCGTATATCAGAATTCAGAACCAAGCTTGATCAGAATATTGTACTGGTAGCTTTGGTAATGGAAGACAGCTACAGCACTGTGCTTACTTGGCAAAGCCCTTAAGGGCAACATTGTCCCGGTCGAAGTAGGCGTAGAGGGAGTGGTACGCGTACGAGGCATTGTACTCCACACTGCAATGCCGACATACAGTATTAGTTTTCCTCTAATCAGGACCAGACGCAGGCACTATCTAGCGAGCTAAGAATGGTCAAGTAAACCAAAACCATCAGTCCTTTGTACAAATTTACAGTAAAATCTGCAGGTAGTACAAATTGCACGCAGTCGATTTATATCAGGATGATGAGGCGCATAGCGGTGGTGTAGGTTTACTCACTTGATCTGCTCGTTGATGGCGGCCTCGCATTCGTCGACGAACTTTTGCCTGGCGAGCGACTGGCCCTCGGCCTGCGGCACGAGCGAAAGCTCCCCCTTGAGCTCCTCGAACGGCTGGAACATCACACCGCTGAGGAGCACCTCCTCCTTGTTCCCCTTCCCCGCAGCCCTGCACGCCGTCGCCGTCGACGACCCTTTCGCCAACGGCGGCAGCCTCGCAGAACCGTGGGCCGGTCCTGGCGCAGAGAGCTGGCTAGCCGCGGCGACGGCGGCCGGAGACGACGCAATCCTAAGAAACATCTCGAAGAGAAGAAGATGGGGGCGAGTGTGGGGAACTGGAAGTGGGCGTGGAAGACCGAAGTGGAGGAGGAGATGGGGATAGCTCGATAGGTATAGCACTAGCTCGTAGGATATGTGGGTGGATTACACGTGGATACGTGCATCCGAATCATCTCACTTTCTATTTATGGCTGAATTCGTATTTGGTATATATAGTTTTGGGCCGGTCTAGCGGGCGGCCGGCTGCTTGCTACCCTTCCCGAGCGGCCGGCCAAAAAGGGGAAGTTTTGGTCCCAATAATCTATAAATAGTAATAATCTCTTCCCTCTAATTTATATACTCCCTCCGTTCGGAAATACTTGTCGGAGAAATGCCTAAAAATAAATGTATCTAGAACTAAAATACATCTAGATACATTAATTCTTCCGACGAGTATTTTCAGACGGAGGGAGTACTAAAAAACTAGTTTATATATTAGAAAAATATCATGTAAACAAACAAAAAGCATCCATGTGAACATGTGTGAATGCATTTAATTTGAGTTTTTAAATTTTTAAAAAGTCATAATTTTTAAATCGCGTGCCGAAATTAAGATCCGTTTTCACCGTTGAAACCCTCGCGACATGCTTTTCGAAACTAGATCCCGCATGGATATGTTTCAATGAATTTTTTTTTGTGCAACTTAGTCTTCATTACCGTTGCATGACAGTGCAATTAAGATCCCGTTGAATGACATCCGGTTAGGTAAAACTAGCTAACAGTTGCAGTTTGAGATTGCAACAGTGCAATTAAGAGGAAAAATTTGTGTGCAATTAAGATCCCGTTGGGTGAACTGTAAAACAAGAGCAATCTCAAACTGCAACAGTGCAATTAAGAGAAAATTTTTGTGTGCAATTAAGATCTCGTTGGGTAAAACTAGCTAACAGGAACATAATTAACTTAGCCATCAGTGTGCAACTAGCTAATTGTCGATGTGCAACCTTTTTCTATAACCGTGGACATGCAATTTTCACTAATGGCACCACCTCGTACTACTCTAACACTAAAATGTACAATTTCATGGCACATTTTAGTCTACATCTCATGGCACAGAATATCTGATCCATCTTCCAATGCAGAGTTAATTACACGATAGTACCACAATTGGGGCGGTGGTGGCGAATTGGTACCACTTTTGAAAAAAAAATTACGTGTCAGTACCACGTTTGGGTCGAACCGTTGCAAATCGGGCTAAACTTCGTATTTGTACGTATTGACGCTGGAACTGACCGCCCGGGCCCGCGCGTCAGATGCCACGCTGGCGAATCGGCACGCGCCCGCTCGCTTGATAGGTGCGGTCCGGCTCGAACCGGACCGGCCCGTGCTCCACTCCGTTCCTCCTCGCTCCTGCCTCCCTCCTCGCTCCTCTCTCGTCGCCCTCGTCACCGCCGGCAGCTTTGCCGGAGCGGACCACCGCCGCCCGCCATGGTTCTCAAAGACGAAAGCAGTGAGGACACGTCCAACCTGCCGTACATGCACTCGACCTCATCCACGGACGGGCTTAACCAGGCGATTTTCCTTGAGCTAGGTCTAGGGTTAGGGTTTCAGATTTGGGGCTTTTTGATTTGGTTGATTTCGCTGGGTTTTGATTTGGGCATTTTGATTGTACGAGCTTCGGCAGGTCCCTTTCAGCGTTGAAGATCCAGGTTACCAGGGGCTTGAGTTGGAAACGATGTCGCCATGTGAGAAGCACGGCAAGGCATCTGAGAGGCTTGTCGCATTTGAAGGAATAGACACAGGGAGAAGGTTCCTAGCATGTGCAGAGCCGCTATGAATTCTATGCTGATAGTGGGATATTATATATAGGTTGATAGTGTCATATTATTGTTGGTTTGACAGTGCCATATTGAACATGAGTGAACATGAGTACAAGGCCTGATTATTAAGGGCATATTCACTTTTGCAACAGCAGTAGCTTGTGTAGTTCAATGACAGTGGTACTGTTATTTTGCAGTGGCATTGTTCTTGCTATCATGTGAAATAATAAGTTTGGGGTTTCTACAGGTTTAATGTTGCTGTTGTGGCATTTTTATGTAGTTGAATGGAGTACTCAGTTGAATGACAGTGCTACTGTTAATTATGTTCCTGTTACTTTTGCTCCTGTTTGGAACTAAATATTGAGTGAAATGTAACTTTTATGTTGGGATGGACCTGTTGTTATGTATCTAAATGCTTGAAATATTCAGTTGAATGGATAGTATGTACTGCATATGCTTTGGCAGTTCACCAAGTTTGCAGTTTGAGATTGCTCTTGTTTTGTAGCTGATTAGCAAAATCTAGTTCAAATCTGTAGCTGAGTGGTGTTGTAATTTGTCATGTTGTTATTTAGTGGATAGGTACATCTCAATTACTAGTGTAGCTTAGTGGTGCTATTATTACCAATGTACAGTGTTATTGCTTTGCACTAGTTATTTACTTATGCTTCTGAAGTAACATGTTTATTCTTTTATCTTTTTGCCCTTTTTTGCAGGAAGGGCAGAATTGTGGGTTTGTTGAATGGGTTGACCACCAATGGCCCCCAACAATGCAAAATGCATTGTTGAAGCTGTGGGCCATGGTTGAAGATAGCAAGAGTGCTAGGGTGAATGATAATCTTGATAGTTCTTTCACTATCCACCATCGGACAGAAGAGAAGAACAAGCTGGAGGCCAACTATGACAAGTTAGTCCAAGATGTGCATGAGCTTATGAGCTTCCAGGAGGACAGGGTGGTGGATTTCAGATATCTGTAGGATAACCTTACATATCAGCAGCAATGCAGAAGTGAACTGGTGGCTGATATGAAGGCACATATGGTAAATAAAGATGCAGAGTCTAAGAAGCTTAAGCAGAATTATGAAGTGCTACTGAACCTGACAAGAGCACAAGCAACAGTCATCCAGAACTTGAAACTGAAGCATATTACGGACAAGCAATTGCTTAGTGAAGATAAGATGAACTTGGAGTTGAAGAATGCAGAGCTCACAAAGTCTGAGGAGAAGCTCACCCAAGAGAAGCTAGAGTTGAAGTTTCAGGTTGCTGATTTGCTTAAGGGAAAGGAAAAGCATGGTGAAGAGAAGGGGCAGCTAGAGCTTCGTATTGCTGAGCTGATGAAGGCAGAGGAGAAGCTGAAGGAGAAGATCAAGGGGATCCAGGCCATCTTAGAGAAGTGAAGAAAATGAATATGAGACTAGTGGGTAATGCTGACCTTTTGGGCATGATGGTTGTGTAGTGTATGGCTCTACTAATTGTGAACTATGTCTGTGTATGTATGTAGTAGATATGCTTTTCATCCTTTTGTGAGAAAAGGATGAACTATGCATTTAAACTCAAACTCCATTATGTATTGTGATGGACCTACTGTGTACCCTATAATATGTTGAACTCCAGTAAGTATTGTGTGTTATGTTGGCTACACTTGAAATGATGATATATCATGCATTGGAAGATGGATTAGATATTCTGTGCCATGAGATGTAGACTAAAAGTTATGATTTCTCTTGCAATAGGTTTTAAATTGGATGATTATGTTAGCATTGGAAGACTATTTGATGGTTATGTTAGCACTGGAATATTAGATGGTTATGTTATATCATGCATTGGAAGCCCATGTTTAGGTGGTTAAGGTGGTTCCGTCGACCAAGGCAAGAGGGCACAAGTTCAATCTCATGCTCAACATCAAGTTGAAGAAATGCCTCTTCCCAAGAAGACTCAAGTTAATGCTTCTCAAATTGAGAAATCAAGTGAGAAGAAAGTGAAGAGTAGACGTTGCTACTTATGTCTTGAGAAAGGTCACGTCGCTTCTTCATGCACTAGTGGTAACTTATCCAACCCAATTATTATTGATGATATCTATTCTCTTGGTAAGGATAAGGTTGGCAATGTGTTTGCCAAGTTTGTTGGTACTCAAAGTGGTGTCAAGCAAAGAACCATTTGGGTAGCCAAACCTATTGTGACTAACCTCTTAGGACCCAACTTGGTTGGGGACCAACAAGCTCAAACTTGATCAATAGGTGTTGTTGGAGGGCATTGGAGACTTGGCTACATCATGAAGAATTAAGGGGACTTCATCATTCTCTTTGTCTCAAGCCAAGTCAATTGGATTATCAAGTTTCTATCTTATATCCAATGTGCCTCCTTGCGGTAACTTGTACTTAAATTGTTTACCTTGAAAGTTACTTGCCCCCTTGCATGTTTTGGTTTTGTTCCTTGCATGTGTTTGTATATGTTGCGCTTCCAACTTGCTTATCTTGAGCAATCAAGTATGTGTGTGTTGGTTTGCACATCATGTACATGTGCGTCGTGCGTTGAGCCTTTTTGCTTCCTGTTTGTATCCTAGTTGGATCGTGTGAGAGATCAATGGAACATCCCATTTTGGGGGAGTGATGTGCTTTGTGCACCTCACAATCCTACAAATGTGTGTACATGAGGAATACCATCTAGTATTGATATTACAAGATTATCTAGTCGCTAGGTGGTATATCTCTCATGAGAAATTCAAATTCTAAAAATTCCATTGATTATCTCGTGTTGGATCCTCTTATTGCCTCTTGTTAAGTTCTTATTGGTATCACATTATGGGGGAGTAATATGCTAAGTGCATATTACAAGCCTAGAAAATGTGTACATTTGAGATATTATCACCTAGAATTGATATTGTAAATTATCTTGTTCCTAGGTGGCATGTTAGCTCTACAAGTTGCAATTTGCTTTTTGTTTGGAGTGAAAATGATGTCGGATATCCTTGCTATCTATCACTGGGAATTATTTCCAAATACTTCTTGTCTTTTAACAATTGGTAATCACTTATGTGTGGTAGAATTTAATTGATCATCTTTACATTGGCTTTTGTTTATTTGCCTTTTTCTCTTGCCAAGGTTTGTGTCAACTCCCGTTGTCTTCCCTACCACTTGTGGATCTTGTTTATTTCTTGTTCTTGTCTAGTGTTTTCTAGATATAATGAAAGTGGTGATCCCACCTTGTGCATTTTGCATTCAAATGCAAATCCTATATAATGCACAACTCGTGGGGGAGCTATCCTATTTTCTTTAGAACACTCTTCTTGTGATCCTTATCAAGTGTGTTTTTGTGGAAGGCAAGCCATTTATTTTTGGTACTTTGTTCCATCATGAAACTTTGTTGAGAGCCTGGTTTGTTTGGAACCATCCTCTCTTTGGGAGTTTGACATCTTTAGTTTAGTGTGTATCAATGGATATCTCATTCCTTGATGTATCTTTAATGATATCTTCCAAGTGATGATTTCTCCATTTGGTATCCTTTTCACTTGGCATTTCTTTGTTTTTGGTTTCGGGTTGAAAGTCTTGAGCATGCATGTTTACTTCATGTAGTCCATTTGGCATGCTTTCTTTCTTTGACTCAATATATAGGGGAAACCCCACCTAGTCTCAATTTGGATGAGATGTGCATGAAATTCATTTTCATATCTATATGCACATATTTATGTGGAGTTTGTCCTATGTATTGGTGTTTCTAACTATTTGGTCCCAATGAGTTTGGGTACCGTTTAGTTTGTGTTGTTCTTCTAGGAACATTTGGAGATGCATTGGATGCTCGGCTCACTCACAAGGAAGGTGTTGTCACCATGTGCATATTGGAGTCAAGCTAGGATGATCAATGAACTACTATCTACCTTCAATTGGTATCTACTACATCCTTCCAATGATACCTCGGTAACAAATATCTATTCATGCTTTCCCCTCTTGCATTCAACCTTGTGTAGGTTGTATCTTGGCATGATATTCATTTCATATCTTGTGATACTTGTTTCCTTTCTCAAAGCATCCCAACGATGATCTCTGTTGCTAGTTGTGATGCCCTTGATGGATGTGTGTGTGGACTTCATTTATATACAATAAGACCATATCTAGCCAAGTGCTATGCTTTCAAGCAAATATCTTATTGGTATATTTATGACTTCCTTGTGGATATCTTGTTCCTTTGTGTTGTAACTATTTTGGGTGTACATCCTTTGTTGTAGATATATATATCATCATGATTTCGTCTACATAGAACCTTATACACTTGAGAGAAATTACATCTCTAGTTGATATCCTTTCTTTCACTTCCACCTTGTCTTTCTTATGTTATTTCTTTGGTGGCTCCGTGAAAGCTTGTGCCTTGAGTGCGTGTCCTCTATCGTTGCATCTTGATGCACTCTTGTGTGGTGAAGGTTATTTTCCTCTTGCTTATCTTTACGAGGTTTTTGCCATCTTAATTGGTATCCCTCGTCTTGATGAGCCTCCCCTCGTCTATCTTCACCACGGGTTGTCACAAGCATAGGTTCTCTTTTGCTTATTAGTAAGCTTGTGAACCCTTTTGCCAGTTGTGTGTGGGAATGATAGGCCTTGCACCGTGTGCCTCATTCTTTCAAGGCTATGTTGATGCTTTATGCTCATCCTAATTTTAGTCTTCTCAAGTGCTTCGCCATGACTCACACACATCATTTTGGTTGAGCCTATTCTTAAGTTGCCTCTTTTACATGTTGCTCAACCATGTGCTTGTTGCAAGCGCTAGGCTTTGTTTCCTATAGGCTCACTTGCACTGGATGTAAGTTTCTATTGATTTTGGGGGATCTATGATCCTATTTTGTGCACTTTGTATTCAAATACAAAAATTCTTATGTGTGCACAAATTATGGGGAGCTTCTCCAGTTTCTTTAGAACACTCCTTCGCTCATACCATTTATTCATTCATGTAGCATGTAGGATCATTGGTCTAGTTGGCTCAATTGATATTCGTTGATTGCTTGCTTCAATTGGTATCTTTTGATTGCTTGATTGCTTGTTTCTCTCTTTCTTATGTCTTTGTGGCATATCTTTCTTTTGTGAACTTTGGGCCTAAATATAGTTTGTTTTCTTCCTAGCATTTACCATCAAACTTGTGTATTGCATTCCACTCTCTTGTTGAGAAATACACAATTTATGGAGGACCACAATTTATATTGGCCTTCTTAGATTTTCGCCCATTTTGGCAATCGAGGCCAATGGGGGAGAAGTTTCAGAGAGTTTTGTGTAGAAGTTTAGAGAGTTATCTCTTCTTGCTTTGGTTTTGTTCCTTAGCATTTGCATCTCATTCGCATGCACTATTGGTTGTTGCATTGCATGGTGATGCATAATTCCTTATATAAACTCTCTTGAAAGTGATTGTCATCAATTACCAAAATGGGGGAGATTGAAAGAACATGCGGTGCCCCCATGTTTGGTTTTGGTAATTGATGACAATCTCTATGGACTAATGGTTGTCTTGAGTTATATTTGAAGGATTTGTCCATAGGCTTTTCTTGAAGTCCATGTGTTGGTTTCAAGGAGTTTATGAGTTGACCAAGGTGATATTAAGGAATTATCCAAAGATTGGTCATGCGAGTGTTGAGCTTATTGCAAGCATGTCTTGAAGAAGAAGGTTGTGTGATCATTCATGTTTACCTTCAATACATCATCCAAATGAAGAGAGTTGCAAAGATTCAAGGTTGATCAAGACTAAGTCAATAGTGAATCAAGTTGATCAACTCACAAAGCGTAGAAGATGTACTGAGAGGGATCAAGTGATCCCATGGTATGGTAAGCATTGTCCATTGCACTTTGTGTACTAACCCATGGTCTATGTGAGAGTTTTATGTGTGGTTAGGTACGTATCCATGGGCTTGCATCAAGAGGAAGATATCATATAACCCATGGAAAGGATGACATCAAGTGGTGATCGTCATCAAGATTGCCGTGTGCAAGTTCAAGTGGAGCATCACGAAGAGATCAAGTGCTTGAATCTTGCCATCCATTGTGGTGTCAATGGACTTGTGAAGATGAGCCGAAGAGTGGCTCACCCATAGTGGACTATGGGGGAGTAATCATCTAGTCTTCATCAAGCCAACGCAATCAAGAAAGGTGGTCCAACTTGAGGGGGTCAAGATCGTCATCGTCTAGCTCAAGTGGACCATGTGCAAGGCAAAGGTTTTCCCTTGATAGGTTTTCTATTTTACCGGTCTCATGGTGGTAGTTAGGAGACCGGGTTATAGGATCGTTTGCCATACTATCAAGGGGGGATCTCAAGTTGGTAGCTTGATCGTATCGTTAGTAGAGAGCTCAAACCATTGCATCCTTGCATCTTGTTTCTTGGTTCTTGTTTGGTTCTCTTTGTGAGTCTTAGATCTTATGGTCATCTTGATGACAAGCTTGAGTTCATTGAAAATGGAGTTCGCATGCGTCTTCTATGATGTTTTCGGTGTTGGAGGTTTTATCGGTCTTATCCGAGGAAGGGTTCTCACCATTTTCTTATGGGAATTTTCTAATTTGCTTCTTATTTATATTTCTTTCAAGATTGTGTTAGCGCTTGTCGCTAGCTTTCCAACAAACTTGGTTTTGTTGAATTCGGAGTCCGTTTGCAGAAGTTGTGTCAGTTTTGGTGTTCTGAAAAGGCTGCAGCGGTACTACCGCGGACAGGAGCGGAAGTAATTTTTTTACTACCGCTCTTGGGAGCGGTACTACCGCTTGGAGCAGTACTACTGCGGCTACTTCCGTGGCTACTTCCGCTCGGGACCAAAAACTCGTGTTTTCTCTCTCGTTGGGCTGTTTTGACCGTGCTAAGCGGTAGTACCGCTCCTCCAAGCGGTAGTACCGCTTGTGCACGACCTGAGCACATAACGGTTGGATTCGGGAGGTCCTATAAAAGGGGGTCTTCTTCCCCAATGAACCTTATCCTTTGAGCTCGTGTTCTTCCCCCATTGTTGACCTTCTTCGAGCTTGCTAACTCTCAATCCCTCCATGGATTCTTGCTAGTTCTTGAGGGAAAAGAGAGAGGAGATCTAGATCCACGTTTCCACCAATCACTTTCTCCTGTAAGTGAGGGGAACCCTTTGGATCTAGATCTTGGAGTTCTTCGTGTTCTTCTTTCGTTCTTCCTCTCATTTTCCTCCCTAGCATTAGTTGCTTTGGTGGGATTTGGGAGAGAAGGACTTGGGTACTCCGTGTGCCCTTGCCATTGCATTTGGTGCATCGGTTTGAGTTCTCCACGGTTATACGTGAAAGTGAAGTTTGAGAAGCTTATTACTCTTGGGTGTTTGGGCACCCTAGAGCTTGTTCCTCTTGGGTGCCTTGGTGCCCTAGACGGTTGGTGGTGTTCGGAGCTCAATCATTATGGTGTAAAGCTCCGGGCAAGCGTCGGGGTCTCCAATTAAGTTGTGGAGATCGCCCGAGCAATTTGACGGGTACCGGTGACCGCCCCCAAGGGTTGCCAAAGTGTACGGGTTCGGTGACCGCCCCCAAGGGTCGCCATTTGTACGGGTTCGGTGACCGCTGTCGGTGTCAAAACCGGCGGATCTCGGGTAGGGGGTCCCAAACTGTGCGTCTAGGCGGATGGTAACAGGAGACAAGGGACACGATGTTTTTACCCAGGTTCGGGCCCTCTCGATGGAGGTAAAACCCTACTCCTGCTTGATTAATATTGATGATATTGTTGGAAATATGCCCTAGAGGCAATAATAAATTAGTTATTATTATTATATTTCCTTGTTCATGATAATCGTTTATTATCCATGCTATAATTGTATTGATAGGAAATTCAGATACATGTGTGGGTACATAGACAACACCATGTCCTTAGTAAGCCTCTAGTTGACTAGCTCGTTGATCAATAGATGGTTACGGTTTCCTAACCATGGACATTGGATGTCGTTGATAACGGGATCAATCATTAGGAGAATGATGTGATGGACAAGACCCAATCCTAAGCCTAGCACAAAGATCGTGTAGTTCGTATGCTAAAGCTTTTCTAATGTCAAGTATCATTTCCTTAGACCATGAGATTGTGCAACTCCCGGATACCGTAGGAATGCTTTGGGTGTACCAAATGTCACAACGTAATTGGGTGCCTATAAAGGTGCACTAGGGTATCTCTGAAAGTGTCTGTTGGTTGGCACGAATCGAGACTGGGATTTGTCACTCCGGTTGACGGAGAGGTATCTCTGGGCCCACTCGGTAGGACATCATCATAATGTGCACAATGTGACCAAGGTGTTGATCACGGGATGATGTGTTACGGAATGAGTAAAGAGACTTGTCGGTAACGAGATTGAACAAGGTATCGGCATACCGACGATCGAATCTCGGGCAAGTACAATACCGATAGACAAAGGGAATTGTATACGGGATTGCTTGAATCCTTGACATCGTGGTTCATCCGATGAGATCGTCGTGGAACATATGGGAGCCAACATGGGTATCCAGATCCCGCTGTTGGTTATTGGCCAGAGAGCTATCTCGGTCATGTCTACATGATTCCCGAACCCGTAGGGTCTACACACTTAAGGTTCGGTGACGCTAGAGTTGTTATGGGAATTAGTGTGCAGTTACCGAATGTTGTTCGGAGTCCCGGATGAGATCCCGAACGTCATGAGGAGTTCCGGAATGGTCCGGAGGTAAAGATTTATATATGGGAAGTCCTATTTGGCCACCGAAAAATGTTCGGGATTTTTCGGTATTGTACCGGGAAGGTTCTAGAAGGTTCCGGAGTGGGGCCCACCTGCATGGGGGGACCCACATGAACGTGGGTAGTGGGGGAAAGGCCCCACACCCCTGGTCAAGGCACACCAAGATTCCCCTTAGAAGGAATAAGATCATATCCCGAAGGGATAAGATCAAGATCCCTAAAAAGGGGGGATAACAATTGGTGGGAAAGGAAATGATGGGAATTCTTTCCTCCCACCTTTGCCAACGCCCCAATGGACTTGGAGGGCAAGAAACCAGCCCCCTCCACCCTTATATATAGTGGGAGGCGCATGGGAGCTTCACCGTTGCCCCTGGCGCAGCCCTCCCCCTCTCTAACTCCACCTCCTCCTCGGTAGTGCTTGGCGAAGCCCTACCGGAGAACTACAAGCTCCACCACCACGCCGTCGTGCTGCCGGAGCTCTCCCTCAACTTCTCCTCTCCCCTTGCTGGATCAAGAAGGAGGAGACGTCCCCGGGCTGTACATGTGTTGAACTCGGAGGCGCCGTCTGTTCGGTGTTAGATCGGATCTTCCGCGATTTGAATCGTCGCGAGTACGACTCCCTCATCCGCATTCTTGTAACGCTTCCGCATCACGATCTTCAAGGGTATGAAGATGCACTCATCCTCCCCTCTCTCTCGTTGCTAGTCTCTCCATAGATTGATCTTGGTGATGCATAGAAAATTTCGAATTTCTGCTACGTTCCCCAACAGTGGTATCAGAGCCAGGTTTATGCGTAGTTTCTATGCTCGAGTAGATTGCAAGTTGTTGTGGGTATTGATTTTGTTCAATATGCTTACTGTTACTAGTCCAATCTTGTTTCGACGCTATTGTGGGATGAAGCGGCCCAGACCGAACTTACACGTACACTTACGTGAGATAGGTTCCACCGACTGACTTGCACTTGTTGCATAAGGTGGCTAGCGGGTGCCAGTCTCTCCCACTTTAGTCGGATCGGATTCGATGAAAAGGGTCATTATGAAGGGTAAATAGCAATTGACATATCATGTTGTGGTTTTTGCGTAGGTAAGAAACGTTCTTGCTAGAAACCCATAGCAGCCACGTAAAACATGCAAACAATAATTAGAGGACGTCTAACTTGTTTTTGCAGGGTATGCTATGTGATGTGATATGGCCAAAAAGAATGTGATGAATGATATGTGATGTATGAGATTGATCATGTTCATGTAATAGGAATCACGACTTGCATGTCGATGAGTATGACAACCGGCAGGAGCCATAGGAGTTATCTTAATTTATTGTATGACCTGCGTGTCGTTGAACAACGCCATGTAATTACTTTACTTTATTGCTAACCGGTAGCCATAGTAGTAGAAGTAATAGTTGGCGAGACAACTTCATGAAGACACGATGATGGAGATCATGATGATGGAGATCATGGTGTCATGCCGGTGACGATGATGATCGTGGAGCCCCGAAGATGGAGATCAAAAGGAGCAAAATGATATTGGCCATATCATGTCACTTTTTGATTGCATGTGATGTTTATCATGTTTATGCATCTTATTTGCTTAGAACGACGGTAGTAAATAAGATGATCCCTCATTAAAATTTCAAGAAAGTGTTCCCCCTAACTGTGCACCGTTGCGAAAGTTCATCATTTCGAAGCACCACATGATGATCGGGTGTGATAGATTCTAACGTTCACATACAACGGGTGTAAGCCAGATTTACACACGCGAAACACTTAGGTTGACTTGACGAGCCTAGCATGTACAGACATGGCCTCGGAACACAAGAGACCGAAAGGTCGAGCATGAGTCGTATAGTAGATACGATCAACATGAAGATGTTCACCGATGATGACTAGTCCGTCTCATGTGATGATCGGACATGGCCTAGTTCACTCGGATCATGTAATCACTTAGATGACTAGAGGGATGTCTATCTGAGTGGGAGTTCATAAGATGAACTTGTTTATCCTGAACATAGTCAAAAGGTTTTTGCAAATTATGTCGTAGCTCGCGTTTTAGTTCTACTGTTTTAGATATGTTCCTAGAGAAAATATAGTTGAAAGTTGACAGTAGCAATTATGCGGACAGTAGAAGGCTTATGTCCTTAATGCACCGCTCGGTGTGCTGGACCTCGAACGTGGTCTGTGGATGTTGCGAACATCTGACATACACGTTTTGATGACTACATGATAGTTCAGTAATGTTAAATGGTTTAGAATTGAGGCACCGAAGACATTTTGAAATGTCACAGAACATATGAGATGTTTCGAGGGCTGAAATTGCTCGTGCCCACGTCAAGAGGTATGAGACCTCCGACGATTTTCTTAGCCTGCAAACTAAGGGAGAAAAGCTCAATCTTGAGCTTGTGCTCAGATTGTCTGAGTACAACGATCACTTGAATCTAGTGGGAGTTGATCTTCCAGATGAGATAGTGATGTTTCTCAAAAGACATTGCCACCAAGCTACTAGAGCTTCGTGATGAACTATAACATAACAGGGATAGATATGATGATCCTTGATCTATTCACAATGTTCGACACTGCAAATGTAGAAATCAAGAAGGAGCATCAATTGTTGATGGTTAGTGAAACCACTAGTTTTAAGAAGGGCAAGGGCAAGAAGGGGTACTTCATGAACCGACAAATCAGTTGCTGCTCCAGTGAAGAAACCCAAGGTTGAACCCAAACCCGAGACTAAGTGCTTCTGTAATAAGGGGAACAGCCACTGGAGCAGAATTACCCTAGATACTTGGTAGATGAGAAGGCTGGCGAGGTCGATAGAAGTATATTGGATATACATTATGTTAATGTGTACTTTACTAGTACTCCTAGTAGCACCAGGGTATTAGATACCGGTTCGGTTGCTAAGTGTTAGTACCTCGAAATAAAAGAGCTACGGAATAAACGGAGACTAGCTAAAGGTGAGATGATGATGTGTGTTGGAAGTGTTTCCAAGGTTGATGTGATCAAGCATCACCTGCTCCGTCTACCATCGAGATTGGTGTTAAACCTAAATAATTGTTATTTGGTGTTTGCATTAAGCATAGACATGATTGGATTATGTCTATCGCAATACGGTTATTCATGTAAGGAGAATAATGGTTACTCTATTTATTTGAATAATACCTTCAATGGTCTTGCACCTAAAATGAATGGTTTATTGAATCTCGATCGTAATGATACACATGTTCATGCCAAAAGATATAAGATAGTAATGATAGTACCACATACTTGTGGCACTGCCATGTAAGTCATATTGGTATAAAACGCATGAAGAAGCTCCATGCTGATGGATCTTTGGACTCACTCGTTTTTGAAAAGTTTGAGACATGCGAACCATGTCTATTGGTATGTACGCATGAAGAAACTCCATACAGATGGATCGTTTGGACTCACTTGATTCTAAATCACTTGAGACATGCAAATCATACCACATGGGCAAGATGACTGAAAAGCTTCATTTTCAGTCAGATGGAACAAGAGAGCAACTTGTTGGAAGTAATACATTTTGATGTGTGCTGTCCAATGAGTGCCGAGGCACGCAGTGGATATTGTTATGTTCTTACTTCACATATGACTTGAGTAGATGCAGAGTATATTTACTTGATGAAACACAAGTTTGAATTATTGAAAGGTTCAAGTAATTTCAGAGTGAAGTTGAAGATCATCGTGACAAGAGGATAAAATGTCTATGATATGATCATAGAGAAGAATATCTGAGTTACGAGTTTGGTACACAATTAAGACCTTGTGGAAATTGTTTCACAACTAATACCGCCTCAAACACCATAGTGTGATGGTGTGTCCGAACATCATAGCTGCACCCTATTGGATATGGTGCATACCATGATGTCTCTTATCGAATTACCACTATCGTTCATGGGTTAGGCATTAGAGACAACCGCATTCACTTTAAATAGGGCACCATGTAATTCCGTTGAGATGACACAGTATGAGCTATGGTTTAGAGAAACCTAAGCTGTCGTTTCTTGAAAGTTTGGGGCTGCGATGCTTATGTGAAAAAGGTTTCATCCTGATAAGCTCAAACCCAAAGCGGATAAATACATCTTCATAGGACACCCAAAACAGTTGGGTATACCTCCTATTTCAGATCCGGAAGCAAAAGGGATTGTTTCTAGAATCGGGCCCTTTCTCGAGGAAAAGTTTCTCTCGAAAGAATTGAGTGGGAGGATGGTGGAGACTTCATAAGGTTATTGAACCATCACTTCAACTAGTGTGTAGCAGGGCACGGGAAGTTGTTCCTGTGGCGCCTACACCAATTGAAGTAGAAGCTTATGATAGTGATCATGAAACTTCGAATCAAGTCACTACCAAACCTCGTAGGTCGACAAGGATGCGTACTACTTCAGAGTGGCACGGTAATCCAGTCTTGGAGGTCATGTTGCTAGACAACAATGAACTTACGAGCTATGTAGAAGCGATGGTGGGCCCGGATTCCAACGAATGGCTCGAGGCCATAAAATCCGAGAGAGGATCCATGTATGAAACAAAGTATGGACTTTGGAAGAACCACTTGATGGTTGTGAGGCTGTTGGGTGCAGATGGATTTTAAAAGGAAGACAGACAATGATGGTAAGTATCACCATTAAGAAAGCTCGACTTGTCATTAAGATGTTTCCCGACAAGTTCAAGGAGTTGACTACGGTGAGGCTTCCTCACTCGTAGCGATGCTAAGAGTCTGTTGGAATTGGATTAGCAGTTACTGCATTATTTCTGAAATCTTGCAGATAGGATGTCAAAACATTGTTTCCTCGACAGTTTTCTTGAGGAAAGGTTGTATATGATACAACCAGAAGGTTTTCTCAATCCTGAAAGATGCTAACAAGCATGCAAAGCTCCAGCAATCCTTCTAAGGACTGGAGTAATCATCTCGGAGTTGGAATATATGCTTTGATGAGATGATCAAAGATTTTGGGTTTATACAAAGTTTATGAGAAACTTGTATTTCCAAAGAAGTGAGTGGGAGCACTATAGCATTTCTGATGAGTATATGTTGTTGACATATTGTTGATCGGAAATGATGTAGAATTTCTGGAAAGCATATAGGGTTGTTTGAAAGGTGTTTTTTCACTAGAAAACCTGGATTAAGCTGCTTGAACATTAAGCATCAAGATCTATGAGGATAGATCAAAAAATGCTAAATGGTACTTTCAAATGAGCACATACCTTGACATGATCTTGAAGGTGTTCAAGATGGATCAGTCGAAGAAGGAGTTCTTGCCTGAGTTGTAAGGTATGAAGTTAAGACTTAAAGCTCGACCACGGCAGAAGAGAGAGAAAGGACGAATGACCACTGGAAGTGTGCCTTGCCATGAGTCAGTCAAGGGGTACAAGAATGATCCAGGAATGGATCATTGGACAGCGGTCAAAATTTTCCTTGGAGTAAATAAGGACATGTTTCTCGATTATGGAGGTGATAAAGAGTTCGGCATAAAGGGTTACGTCTATGCAAGCTTTAACACCTATCTGAATGACTCTGAGTAGCAAACCGGATACATCTAGTGGAGCAACCATTTGGAATAGCTCCAAGTGGAGCGTGGAAGCAGCATTTACAATATGACCTAGAGATTTGCGAAGTACATACGGATCTAAATGTTACAGACCCGTTGACTAAAACCTCTCTCACAAGCAAAACATGATCAAACCCCAGAACTCATTGAGTCTTAATCACATGATGATGTGAACTAGTTTAGTGACACTAGTAAACTATTTGGATGTTGGTCACATGGCGATGTGATCAGTGAGTGTTAATCACATGGCGATGTGAACTAGATTATTGACTCTAGTGCAAGTGGGAGACTGTTGGAAATATGCCCTAGAGGCAATAATAAATTAGTTATTATTATTATATTTCCTTGTTCATGATAATCGTTTATTATCCATGCTATAATTGTATTGATAGGAAACTCAGATACATGTGTGGGTACATAGACAACACCATGTCCCTAGTAAGCCTCTAGTTGACTAGCTCGTTGATCAATAGATGGTTACGGTTTCCTGACCATGGACATTGGATGTCGTTGATAACGGGATCAATCATTAGGAGAATGATGTGATGGACAAGACCCAATCCTAAGCCTAGCACAAAGATCGTGTAGTTCGTATGCTAAAGCTTTTATAATGTCAAGTATCATTTCCTTAGACCATGAGATTGTGCAACTCCCGGATACCGTAGGAATGCTTTGTGTGTACCAAACATCACAACGTAACTAGGTGCCTATAAAGGTGCACTACGGGTATCTCCGAAAGTGTCTGTTGGGTTGGCACGAATCGAGACTGGGATTTGTCACTCCGGTTGACGGAGTGGTATCTCTGGGCCCACTTGGTAGGACATCATCATAATGTGCACAATGTGACCAAGGGGTTGATCACGGGATGATGTGTTACGGAATGAGTAAAGAGACTTGTCGGTAACGAGATTGAACAAGGTATCGGCATACCGACGATCGAATCTCGGGCAAGTACAATACCGATAGACAAAGGGAATTGTATACGGGATTGCTTGAATCCTTGACATCGTGGTTCATCTGATGAGATCATCATGGAACATGTGGGAGCCAACATGGGTATCCAGATCCCGCTGTTGGTTATTGGCCAGAGAGCTATCTCGGTCATGTCTGCATGATTCCCGAACCCGTATGGTCTACACACTTAAGGTTCGGTGACGCTAGAGTTGTTATGGGAATTAGTGTGCAGTTACCGAATGTTGTTCGGAGTCCCGGATGAGATCCCGAATGTCATGACGAGTTCCGGAATGGTCCGGAGGTAAAGATTTATATATGGGAAGTCGTATTTTGGCCACCGGAAAATGTTCGGGATTTTTCGGTATTGTACCGGGAAGGTTCTAGAAGGTTCTGGAGTGGGGCCCACCTGCATGGGGGGACCCACATGAACGTGGGTAGTGGGGGAAAGGCCCCACACCCCTGGTGAAGGCACACCAAGACCCCCCCTTAGAAGGAATAGGATCATATCCCGAAGGGATAAGATCAAGATCCCTAAAAAGGGGGGATAACAATTGGTGGGGAAGGAAATGATGGGATTTCTTTCCTCCCACCTTTGCCAACGCCCCAATGGACTTGGAGGGCAAGAAACCAGCCCCCTCCACCCCTATATATAGTGGGAAGGCACATGGGAGCTTCACCCTTGCCCCTGGCGCAGCCCTCCCCCTCTCTAACTCCACCTCCTCCTCGGTAGTGCTTGGCGAAGCCCTACCGGAGAACTGCAAGCTCCACCACCACGCCGTCGTGCTGCCGGAGCTCTCCCTCAACTTCTCCTCTCCCCTTGCTGGATCAAGAAGGAGGAGACGTCCCCGGTCTGTACATGTGTTGAACTCGGAGGCGTCGTCTGTTCGGCGTTAGATCGGATCTTCCGCGATTTGAATCGTCGCGAGTACGACTCCCTCATCCGCGTTCTTGTAACGCTTCCGCATCGCGATCTTCAAGGGTATGAAGATGCACTCATCCTCCCTCTCTCTCTCATTGCTAGTCTCTCCATAGAGTTATCTTGGTGATGCATAGAAAATTTTGAACTTCTACTACGTTCCCCAACAGATATGGGTAGTACAAGAGTAGATCTACCACGAGATCGGAGTGGCTAAACCCTAGAAGCTAGCCTATGGTGTGATTGTTCTTCGTCCTATGGAATAAAACTCCCCGGTTTATATAGACACCAGAGAGGGCTAGGGTTACACAGAGTCGGTTACAATGGGAGGAGATCTTCATATCGTATCGCCAAGCTTGCCTTCCACACCAAGGAAAGTCCCATACGGACACGGGACGGAGTCTTCAATCTTGTATCTTCATAGTCCGGGAGTCCGTCCAAAGGTCTTAGTCCGGCCATCCGGACACCCCCTAATCCAGGACTCCCTCAGTAGCCCCTGAACCAGGCTTCAATGACGACGAGTCCGACACGCAAGTTGTCTTCGGCATTGCAAGGCGGGATCCTCCTCCGAATATTCCATAGAAGATGTTGAACACCAGGGTAGTGTCCGGCTCTGCAAAATAAGTTCTGCATTCCATCGTAGAGAGAATAATATTTGCATCAATCGGATCTGCTGACGTATTCCGCAGCGTGACGTCATGCCACGGCCAGGCTTTTATTCATCTTACTGTTCCACCCCAGCGTGTTTAGCGAGGCGGTTTCCTTGGCATGTCTTTGTCAAAGCAGAGATCGTGTCCCCTTATTCCGGGATTCTCATCAATACGGGCGTGGGTAACCCGACCGTGACTTAGGTATGACTCCCTAATTGAAAGTGTGTCTCAAACGGTTACGGGGAGGGCTCTTGGTATTCACCTCCTTTATAAGGGAACCAAGGCCCGGCTCCCTTCTTCTCAAACCAATCAAATCCTCCCCTCGCTTCGAGTTCCAACACCCAAAGCTCTAGTTTTAGGCGCTTCAGACTTTTGACGATGTCCGGCTCCGACCTTCAAGGCCGGTGGATGCCTTCCTCTATTACGGAAGAAGATGTACGAAGGCTGAGAGATGCTAGGTATCTAACCGGCGAAATCTCGCATAGACTGCCTGCTCAAGGGCAAGCTGTTCCCGCTCCCCAGCCCGGTGAAAGCGTGGTGTTCGCATCTCACTTCCTTCGGGGGCTAGGATTCCCGATCGAACCCTTTGTGAGGGGGCTTATGTTTTACTACGGGCTGGAGTTCCACGACCTAGCTCCGGAGTCCATCCTCCGGATCTCATCATTCATTGTCGTGTGCGAGGCCTTCCTCCATATCACCCCTCACTTCAGATTGTGGCTAAAAACTTTCAAAGTGGAACCGAAAATGATCGAGGGGCAGCACGCTGAGTGCGGAGGGGCTATAATAAGCAAGATGGACGACTCTCCATGGCCCGAAGGCTCTTTTCAAGAGGAGCTCGGCTTATGGCAATGGGACTGGTTTTACATCATAGCCCCTAGGGGCACCACATGGGTGGCACCACCTACTTTTCGCTCGGTTCCCCCACCACGGCTGGCGTCATGGGTTAATGAAGGACTTATCTGGGGGCCGCCCAAAGACGTGCCCTTGCTGCAGGGCCGTATTCGAGATCTTCTAGAAAGAGATATCAATTTGACCGTAGTGGCGCAAGTCATGGTGATTCGCCACACACTGCCCTGCAAACGTCGACCTCTCCGCCTGTGGGAGTTCAATCCAGAGGGACCACGAGTCCTACAACATTTCATGGGAATGACACCCGTGGAGATGTACAAATTGTTCTTCGGATCACAAGCAAGGTGTCCGGATTTGTCCGAGGACGCAGGTCTGAGCTGCAATCACCCGGATGCTAAAGTAAGTAGCCCCGTATTTGGATACACCATCCATATTTTTATCAAATCTACCCTTTAGCAGAGTTGTCCTTTGAACAGGAGTGGATGGCGAAGGCAAAGCTTATCAGGTGTCCAGCCCCCCTGCCCGAGACCGTGCCGAATCCCATGCTGACCAGGATGCTGGAGGTCGCGCTGTTGGCGGAAGGCGAAGGGGGGGACCAAGGAGCTACCGCCTCCGCAACGAAGGCCGTTAAGAAGGGAAGAATCGAAAATTCCCCCGACCAGGGAAAGAAAAGGACTGCCTCTGAAGACCCGGAGGTGATAACCTCAAAACGGGGAAAGAAATCTTCATCAGAGGGTTCAGCACCGGAGAACACCCCAGCCGAATCGCCCCCTAAAGGGGACCCGCTCTTCCCCGAGACGTAAGTGAAGGGAGGGGTTCCATAATGAATCACACTCATGTTTTATTCCTGAGGAAAATAACCGAAACATTATCTTGCAGTCCAGATCTCAACCCTTCTCAGCAGAGCTCATCTTCAGGGGATCTTCATCTAGAGATGATAGAGAGCGAAACGCCTCCCCTTGTTGCACCGTCTCACGAGGCTGGCGACCCCGAGGTATCGTCCCAGAGGGTTTTTTCAAGTCCGGACCCTGGAAAAGGTCGTCACACTAGTCCGGCACCCTCTTGCGCGCCGGCGGAGGGGCTGAAGGATCTGCTTGGTAGGGCGTCCATCTTAGAAGAACACCGTATGTTGATGGATACGGTAATTGGAAGGATTTCATCCGTGGAAAGCGCATTGTACGAGGCTGCCAGGAGTTTACTAACAGGCTTTGAGGTACGTAAAAAGGTGTACCTTTTGGTAGAGCCGCATATTAAATGTGCCCTGTATGAATAGTAGCCCCTGAGACTCTGTGTGTCATCACGAGTGACGACGCACAGAGTATCATAACCCCAGGTATAATATGTCGCCTATTCCATGAAGGTGGCGAGGCGTTCGGTGGCTAGCCGGACTGATGAATCTGCCGAACTAAAGCGGCAACTTGACGTAGCAGATGCCGACATCGCGCTTGTAAATAAGCGTCTAGACGAGGCTCAAGGTATGTTCAAAAGACACCCAGTAAGAGGAGCTTGATGATCGGGCCTTATATATATATACTTTATGTAGATGGTGCTACTGCCGTGGAGAACCTTCGGGCGGAACTTGCCCGAGCCAAGGAGCAAGCAAGGAAAAGTGATGCGGCTGCTGTTAAAGCGACTGAAGAGCTAAAAGCCGAACAGGCTGCTCACTGCCAGAGCAAGAAGGAAATAGCCGAGATGGCCATAAAATTGAAGGATGCTACCGACCGCTGTAAATTTCTTGAACAAGAAGATAGGGCGGCTCAGAAGGACCTTGAAAAGATCATTGTCGAAGCCAAGGATACTCGCTCTGCCATGAGAGTGATGAAGGAGGAGCTGCGTCAGGCCGGAGATATCATGGCTAGAAAGCCTTATATGCTGCGGATGAAGTTCGGAGACCCCAAGTATGTTCCATTAGACCGGCAGTGGAGTGCGGAAAACGCTTATCTGGATTTGGCAGCAAGTGCGGCGGACGCGACCGAACACTTCCGCAACCGAGGTGACCATGGACTGGAAGAGCTTTTTTGGTCGCAGTACCACAATCCAGAACGCCCACTGTCAGTATCCGACCATTTGGCCGCCTGGGCGGAGCTGAACAGGTTATCTGGACTCGCCATGAGGTATGTTGCGAGTCGTCTGTGGCCGGAGAAGCCGGAGCCGAAGAGTTATTTTGGCTTGGCGCAACAGTTCCTTGGTTCGGTGCCGCATGCTGATGCAATGAAGAGGTCGGCGTGCATAGAGGGCACACAGATGGCTCTTGCCCGTGTCAAAACATACTGGGCAGTTATGAAGGCCAGTATTGTTGCGTCCCAGGATTCGGACGAAAGCCGAGTACCTACCAAGCACTATTTTGAGGAAGTTCTTCCTGGCGCTCATATAATAGAGTCGCAGTGCTCGAAGGATGTTGTGTTCGAATAGCTTATACTATTTGTAAAACGAATTTTGTTTTTATGAAAAAAGCTTTTTATACTTGTGCATACAAGAATCATGATGCCTCCTGTGCGGCCGTTTAATGTATATATTTGTATATAACCTGAAAGATGGCAGTCGTTGGCTTCAGCCCCCACGCATAGAATGCGGGGGTGTTTGCAAAAAGGCGCCATTTCACACTTAATCCAACGTCTTGGTCCTACAAAGGAGGTGGTGGCACAGCGAACTAGGCAACCGGACTATAATGCTTTATCACTTTCACTTAGCCATAGGAGTTTGACAGTGGGGCTACTAAATAGCCCCTAGGGGCACCGCGCTCGCCTGAATTCGGGGCATGAGTGTGCCTAACCGGGAAGCGGCCCTTCGTTAATGCGGGGGAATCCTAAAGGTTCCGAAAGTCATTGAGTGGTTGACCAGTCTCTCGCTATATCATGACAGTCAGTTTTCGGCTTTCTCTACTGAGGTGCTCACCTGGACGAACCGGGGCACAATCGCAGTAGTTCTCCTAGTGCCGCGTTAGCCAATATAATGGAATGTAAGGCAGCAAAACACAGGAGCCGGGCAAACCCAACATTTGACCAAAGACATGATTCGGAGCTGATGCATATAGGGCCAAACTCGCGACGCCGAACACTCCCTAAGGTATTCGGTCTTTATGAAGATGAGCCGAAATAGAGCCCTTGGTAAAAAGCCCCTAGTGTCCAGGTACGCGCAAATTTTTTGGCGTGGCCACATGCCAAGACGCCAGCCTCCTCCTCGGTTATAGAGAAAACTGGGGGGATGTTATCAACAAGAGACGGTAAAAAAGGTTTACGCAGGGTCTTAATCTGAAAAGAATCCTTGAAACGGGTCCCTGCTGCACGTCTGCGCATGTGTCTCCATTGTGCCGTATCCTGGACGGGCGTAGCACGATGTTCGTCTGTGAAAGAGAGGAACTTAGTAAAAAATAAGCGTGCGAGAAATCTATATTGAAATAAACAAAATATAGTTGGAGAAAGAGTTAAGCCGTATTGTCTCCGGGCGTGAGCACACGGAGCCCCTTGTACGGGGATATGCGGTTATTAAACATGTTTACGCCGGACTCATCGAGCCGTGTCCGGGATAGTAGGGCTAGATTTGTGGGCGGCTGTCCAGGCAGCCGCACCTTTGCCCATACTTTGGGGGTCAATTTATGTTCCCCTGTAATGAAATGATGCCCTTTGGGCCGGACATTTTGAGTGTAAGGGATGCGTAATGCGGAATTGCGTTAAAGCGGGCGAAAGCTTCACGTCCTAGTAGCGCTTGATAGCGACTTACGAATGGGGGGATGTGGAATGTTAGCTTTTCGCTTCGGAAGTTGTCGGGTGATCCGAACGTGACTTCTAACGTAAGGGAACCCATACTTGGGGTATCCGGGCCTGGCGTGTCTCCTTGAAAGGAAGTGTTGCCAAGGTGGATTATAAATGGGTTTAGCCCGAGTTCGCGGACTGAGTCCTGATATAACAGGTTCAAGTCGCTGCCGCCGTCCATAAGGGCGTTTGTAAATTGGAGTCCATTAATAATTGGATTTACGACCAAGGCAGTCCAGCCTGCATTCTGGTCTCCTCTAGAGTAATCCTGACGATCGAAGGTGCTTGGTTGTAACAACCAGTGGCGTTGCTCCTCTGGGGCTGGCCGTACGGCGCGTGTCTTCGTAGGTGTCGTTCTGCTCTTCCCCTTTGTCACATGAAGCAGGTTTACTGTCTTCACTTCTTGTGGGAACTTCTTTTGTTCTCCGGTGTTCTGCTTGTGGGGTGCATCGTCATCTTCGCTTGATGTGTTGAGCCCCTTGTGTTCGGCGTTGAGTTTGCCGGACTGCTTAAAGACCCAACAATCTCTGTGGGTATGGTTTGCAGGTCTCCCCGGAGTGCTATGGATTTGACATATTTTGTCCAAGATTTTGTTGAGGTTGGATAGCTCGTCCCTATCGTCTTTGGGGGCGGCTTTTTCTGATCTTGCCGAGAGCTTTTGAATCCGGCGTTTACTGCCGTGCTCATCGGGCTGTTGTCCTTGATTCGGCGCGGTTCTTTGTTACGGCGCGGCTTCCCGTTCCCATCTCTGGGTTCGGACGTATTCGGGTCGCTGGTGTTGCTTCTTGCCAACCAGCTATCATGTCCTGCACAAAAGCGGGTCATGAGGCTTGTTAACGCGGCCATTGTTCGCGGTCTTTCTTGGCCGAGGTGTCTGGCGAGCCATTCGTCTCGGACGCTATGTTTGAAAGCTGCTAGGGCCTCTGCGTCCGGACAGTCGACTATCTGATTCTTTTTGATAAGGAATATGTTCCAGAGCTTCCGGGCTGACTCTCCGGGCTGCTGAGTTATATGACTCAGATCATCTGCATCCGGGGGTCGGACATAGGTCCCTTGAAAATTTGCCCGGAAAGCATCCTCAAGCACTTCCCAACTTCCCATAGTGTTTTTGGGAAGGCTTTTAAGCCAATGCCGGGCTGGCCCTTTGAGCTTAAGGGGTAAGTATTTTATGGCGTGGAGGTCGTCTCCTCTGGCCATGTGTATGTGGAGGATGTAGTCCTCGATCCATACTCTAGGGTCTGTTGTTCAGTCGTATGCTTCTATGTTCACGGGTTTGAATCCGGTTGGAAATTCATGGTCCATCACCTCATCGGTAAAACATAGGGGGTGTGCGGCGCCCCTGTATTTAGGCGTGCCGCGATGTTCGGGTGTTTTTTGCATTGCATCACTCACTGGAGCCTGCTTTCTTGGCCTATAGATGGATCTGGTTGGGCCAGTTTTCTGATGCAAATTCTTGGACGGATCGCGCGCCATATTGAGTGCGGCGTCCTTTGATGCGTGAGATTGATTGTAGGGTCGCCTATCCGACCTTGTGGCTTCCTTATTTTTTGACTGTGGGGGCTTTATGGCCTCTTCATCAAATTCTGGTAGTAGTTTCCGCTTCGGATAGCTCTTTGTGTGACAACTGCTATCGTACTTGTGTGTGGTATTGAGTACTTTGCCCCATCTAATCCTGAGTGCATCTTCCGCTGTCTTGAGCCTCCACTTTTGCTTTTTCAGGCTACGTGCAATGGCAACGAGCCTTTGGTGGAGGTTCTGATGTTCCAGCAATTTGTCCGGCGTGAGGTCGTCCGGGCTATTATCTTTCCCGGGGATTAGTTGTTCGGATTGTCCGCCCTGTTTGGACGGATGCTCGATGGCATGTTCGTCTTTCATTGATTCACCCTGCTCTATGGCTGGGTCTTTGTCGAGGTGGGGCTTGGCCTTGCGCTTATGCCGCCGCTTTGATTGTTTTTCGAGGGAGCGATCCCTGGCTGCATCCTTTTGATCCTTGTTGTCGTTTCTGTTGGGTGTGTCCACCATGTATACGTCGTATGATGAGGTGGCTTTCCAGTTCCCTATAGGTGCTGGTTCTTGATCGTCTCCTTCATCTGTGTCCATGCCGTCGATGTCTTCGGAGTCAAAGTCGAGCATGTCGGTTAAATCGTCGACAGTGGCTATGAAGTGGGTGGTGGGTGGGCTTCGAATTTCTTCGTCGTCCGCATCCCAACCGTGCTGGCCGTAGTTCGGCCAGGGCTCTCCTGACAAAGAGAGAGACTTTAATGAATTCAGGATATCGCCAAAAGGCGAGTGCTGAAAGACGTCCGCGGCGGTGAACTCCATGACCGGAGCCCAATCGGGCTTAATCGGAAGAGGTGTGGGATTTACGGAGTCCGGATTGGAGTCCGGCACCTTGGAGTCACGGGCCTTGCGAGGGACTAGGCTAGTATCCGGCTCTATCGCCGTAGAGGTTACAGCTTCCGGGGCGGCGTCCAACCGTCCATCCCCGACTGGTGTAGTGGGCTCCGAGCTAATGGTCGGAGCGGACACCTGAGCGACGCTCTGGGTGTTGTCCGATGGCAGAGCTAAATCATGCCCATCGTGATAGTGCGGCGCGCCCGGTCGTGGCTCAAATCCGTCGAAGATCAAGTCCCCGCGGATGTCGGCCGTGTAGTTTAAGCTTCCAAACCTGACCTGATGGCCAGGGGCGTAGCTTTCGATCTGCTCCAGATGGCCAAACGAGTTGGCCCGCAGTGTGAAGCCGCCGAATACGAAGATCTGTCCGGGGAGAAAAGTCTCATCCCGGACCGCATCGCGATTGACGAGCGAAGAAGCCATCGGGCCTAAAGGCGACGACACAGAGGAACTCTCAATGAAAGCACCAATGTCGGTGTCAAAACCGGCGGATCTCGGGTAGGGGGTCCCAAACTGTGCGTCTAGGCGGATGGTAACAGGAGACAAGGGACATGATGTTTTTACCCAGGTTCGGGCCCTCTCGATGGAGGTAAAACCCTACTCCTGCTTGATTAATATTGATGATATGGGTAGTACAAGAGTAGATCTACCACGAGAACGGAGTGGCTAAACCCTAGAAGCTAGCCTATGGTGTGATTGTTCTTCGTCCTATGGACTAAAACTCCCCGGTTTATATAGACACCGGAGAGGGCTAGGGTTACACAGAGTCGGTTACAATGGGAGGAGATCTTCATATTGTATCGCCAAGCTTGCCTTCCACGCCAAGGAAAGTCCCATCCGGACACGGGACGGAGTCTTCAATCTTGTATCTTCATAGTCCGGGAGTCCGGCCAAAGGTCTTAGTCCGGCCATCCGGACACCCCCTAATCCAGGACTCCCTCAACCGCCCTCAAGGGTCCCTTAGTGGAATCACGGCATCTTGCATTGTGCAAGGGCGTGAGGAGATTGCAGTGGCCCTAGTAGCTTCTTGGGGAGCATTGTGCCTCCACACCGCTCCAAACAGAGATTAGCATCGGCAAGGGTGTGAACTTCGGGATACATCGTCGTCTCCGCGTGCCTCGGTTATCTCTTACCCGAGCCCCTTTACTTATGCACTTTACTTTGTGATAGCCATATTGTTCTTTGTCATATATCTTGCTATCACATAGTTGCTTATCTTGCTTAGCATAAGTTGTTGGTGCACATAGGTGAGCCTAGTTGTTGTAGGTTTTGTGCTTGACAAATTAACCACTAGGTTTATTCCGCATTTGTTCAAGCCTAAACCGTAATTATTTTAAAGCGCCTATTCACCCCCCCCCCTCTAGGCGACATCCTCGATCTTTCAATTGGTATCAGAGCCTCGTCTCTCTTTGTTAGGCTTAACCGCCTAGAGAGTAAAGATGTCGACTAGGGGATTAGGATTCTCTGACACTCTTAGTTTTGATGGCACAAATTTTGATGTTTGGGTAATTCGCATGCTTAATCTCTTTAGGGTCATGGACCCAACTTTAGAGCGAATTGTAGATATGGATTTTTCTCCTCCAAAGGATCCCCAAAGATTATCTTTAGAGTATGAGAAAAACTCTTATCTCAATGCTCAAGCTTCTAATGTGCTTTTTGATGCTTTGAGCAATGTAGTTATTTTTCAACTCATGCCATTCCGGGATGCTCATGAGTTGTGGACAAAGCTTCAAGATAAATATGGTGTGTCCAATATTTGTGGGGATGATTGTTCCCCCTCCACCTCCGGTCGTTTAGTCTTCTCAACTTGTTCTACTTCACCTACATGTGGTTTGCCACAAGGTAATGATATGGTGAGTAGTGTTGGTCATTGCAATGGTGATAGTATGCTTATTGTGGATGATCCTTCATCACTATATTATTGTAATGCTCCTTCTTTGGGCTTTAACACTTCGAGCACTCCAAATGTTTCACATGCTTGTGTTGATAGTCCTTGCATATCATGTAGAAATTTCTTGACTAAATCGCATGATGATATGCTTGCTATGTCTTGTTGCCATGATAAAAATGCATCTATTTCCTCGAATTATTGTGTTAACAATGTAGAGGAAACCGAACACTCCATGGAACAAGATGTGGTGTTTAATGGTGCCTCAAGGGATCCTACATCATCATCTATTGCTTTTTGCCTTATGGCTAAGGCATCAAAGGTATCTCCTACTTTATACCCCAATATGTCTCTTGATGATGATGTTGATGCTAACGATGATGAGGATAATGATGAAGAGAATGATAATGTTGCCTCCTTAAAAACTAATGGGGAGATGATTTTTAAAGCTCTTCATAAAAATAAAATTGCTCGTTCCAACTTCATGGAAATTATGTCCATTGCCATTGAGGGCAAGAAATATATTGAGGAGTTGGAATTTCATCTTGAGGAGCATGAGGTCACCATTGAGAAAATGGGAGCTCATGGGCGTGATTACGCAAATGAGATCGTGGAGCTATCTCAAGCTCTTGAACATGAACAAACCACCTCCGAATCTCTTGAGGAGACTTTTGCTCTAGAATTATCTGGAGTGAGGGAATCTCATGATAGAGCTCTTTAGGTGGCCAACGATTTCAAAACTAAAAATGCTAAGCTTGAAGTTTCTCATGCTAAACTCCTTGAGGATTTTGAGCACCTCGAAAATGGCTCAAGGGTCATTAGGGGTGAGCTCATCAAACTCACCGAGTCTCATGCCCAACTTGAAGCTTCTTATTTAAAAGAGCTTGCCAAGTTGCCTTCTCCTCTTGTTGTTAATGATGATGCTTGTGCTACTAATTCTATTACTTGTGAAGCATCCATTTTGAAGGAGAATGTTGAGCTACAGGCTAAACTTGAGGTGCTATCTAGCAATTATGGGAAATTGGAAGAATGTCATGAAAAGCTCTCAAGCTCTCACGATGATCTTCTAGTATTCTATAGTGTGCTAAAGATAGCTCATGAGGCCATGATTGCTAAGGTGACATCTAGTGAGCCTCATGTGTATACTAGCACTACTTCTAGTCAAAATAGTATATTGCCATGTGCTAGTCCTTGTAATTCATCTACTCACAATGTTGGTACATCTTGTGATGAATTGCTTTCCTTGCCTTGTTGCTCTAACGATGAAGCTTATACTTCCTCTAGTACTTGTGTTGAGACTAACCATGTAGAGGAAATCAAAGAGCTCAAGGCCCAAGTCACTTCTTTGAAGAAAGACTTGGAAACGTGTCATGAAGGGAAGGCCACACTCAACAATATCTTGAGTGTGCATAAATCCCCCAATGACAAAGGTGGACTTGGATTCAACTCCAACAAGAATAAGAAGTCCAAGTTGAACAAGAAGAAGGGCCAAGAACAAGTCAAGAATTCGGCCAAGATTGTTTGCTTCAAGTGCAAAGTCGAAGGGCATCATGTTAGATCTTGCCCATTGAAGAAGAAGGCCATTAGTGTCAAGCAACAAGGGAAGAGGGCACAAGTTCAATCTCATGCTCAACATCAAGTTCAAGAAAGGCCTCTTCCCAAGAAGACTCAAGTTAATGCTTCTCAAATTGAGAAATCAAGTGAGAAGAAAGTGAAGAGTAGACGTTGCTACTTATGTCGTGAGAAAGGTCACGTCGCTTCTTCATGCACTAGTGGTAACTTATCCAACCCAATTATTGTTGATGATATCTATTCTCTTGGTAAGGATAAGGTTGGCAATGTGTTTGCCAAGTTTGTTGGTACTCAAAGTGGTGTCAAGCAAAGAACCATTTGGGTAGCCAAACCTATTGTGACTAACCTCTTAGGACCCAACTTGGTTGGGGACCAACAAGCTCAAACTTGATCAATAGGTGTTGTTGGAGGGCATTGGAGACTTGGCTACATTATGAAGAATTAAGGGGACTTCATCATTATCTTTGTCTCAAGCCAAGTCAATTGGATTATCAAGTTTCTATCTTATATCCAATGTACCTCCTTGCGGTAACTTGTACTTAAATTGTTTACCTTGAAAGTTACTTGCCCCCTTGCATGTTTTGGTTTTGTTCCTTGCATGTGTTTGTATATGTTGCGCTTCCAACTTGCTTATCTTGAGCAATCAAGTATGTGTGTGTTGGTTTGCACATCATGTACGTATGCCTCGTGCGTTGAGCCTTTTTGCTTCCTGTTTGTATCCTAGTTGGCTCGTGTGAGAGATCAATGGAACATCACATTTTGGGGGAGTAATGTGCTTTGTGCACCTCACAATCCTATAAATGTGTGTACATGAGGAATACCATCTAGTATTGATATTACAAGATTATCTAGTCGCTAGGTGGTATATCTCTCATGAGAAATTCAAATTCTAAAAATTCCATTGATTATCTCGTGTTGGATCCTCTTATTGCCTCTTGTTAAGTTCTTATTGGTATCACATTATGGGGGAGTAATATGCTAAGTGCATATTACAAGCCTAGAAAATGTGTACATTTGAGATATTATCACCTAGAATTGATATTGTAAATTATCTTGTTCCTAGGTGGCATGTTAGCTCCACAAGTTTCAATTTGCTTTTTGTTTGGAGTGAAGATGATGTCGGATATCCTTGCTATCTACCACTGGGAATTATTTCCAAATACTTCTTGTCTTTTGACAATTGGTAATCACTTATGTGTGGTAGAATTTAATTGATCATCTTTACATTGGCTTTTGTTTATTTGCCTTTTCTCTTGCCAAGGTTTGTGTCAACTCCCGTTTTCTTCCCTACCACTTGTGGATCTTGTTTATTTCTTGTTCTTGTCTAGTGTTTTCTAGATATAGTGAAAGTGGTGATCCCACCTTGTGCATTTTGTATTCAAATGCAAATCCTATATAATGCACAACTCGTGGGGGAGCTATCCTATTTTCTTTAGAACACTCTTCTTGTGATCCTTATCAAGTGTGTTTTGGTGGAAGGCAAGCCATTTATTTTTGGTACTTTGTGCCATCATGAAACTTTGTTGAGAGCCTGGTTTGTTTGGAACCATCCTCTCTTTGGGAGTTTGACATCTTTAGTTTAGTGTGTATCAATGGATATCTCATTCCTTGATATATCTTTAATGATATCTTCCAAGTGATGATTTCTCCATTTGGTATCCTTTTCACTTGGCATTTCTTTGTTTTTGGTTTCGGGTTTTGAAAGTCTTGAGCATGCATGTTTACTTCATGTATTCAATTTGGCATGCTTTCTTTCTTTGACTCAATATATAGGGGAAATTCCACCTAGTCTCAATTTGGATGAGATGTGCATGAAATTCATTTTCATATCTATATGCACATATTTATGTGGAGTTTGTCCTATGTATTGGTGTTTCTAACTATTTGGTCCCGATGAGTTTGGGTACCGTTTAGTTTGTGTTGTTCTTCTAGGAACATTTGGAGATGCATTGGATGCTCGGCTCACTCACAAGGAAGGTGTTGTCACCATGTGCATATTGGAGTCAAGCTAGGATGATCAATGAACTACTATCTACCTTCAATTTGTATCTAGTACATCCTTCCAATGATATCTCAGTAACAAGTATCTATTCATGCTTTCCCCTCTTTGCATTCAACCTTGTGTAGGTTGTATCTTGGCATGATATTCATTTCATATCTTGTGATACTTGTTTCCTTTCTCAAAGCATCCCAACAATGATCTCTGTTGCTAGTTGTGATGCCCTTGATGGATGTGTGTGTGGCTTCATTTATATACAATAAGACCATATCTAGCCAAGTGCTATGCTTTCAAGCAAATATCTTATTGGTATATTTATGACTTCCTTGTGGATATCTTGTTCCTTCGTGTTGTAACTATTTCGGGTGTACATCCTTCGTTGTAGATATATATATCATCATGATTTCGTCTACATAGAACCTTATACACTTGAGAGAAATTACATCTCTAGTTGATATCATTTCTTTCACGTCCACCTTGTCTTTCTTATGTTATTTCTTTGGTGGCTCCGTGAAAGCTTCTGCCTTGAGTGCGTGTCCTCTATCGTTGCATCTTGATGCACTCTTGTGTGGTGAAGGTTATTTTCCTCTTGCTTATCTTTACGAGGTTTTTGCCATCTTAATTGGTATCCCTTGTCTTGATGAGCCTCCCCTTGTCTATCTTCACCACGGGTTGTCACAAGCATAGGTTCTCTTTTCCTTATTAGTAAGCTTGTGAACCCTTTTGCCAGTTATGTGTGGGAATGATAAGCCTTGCACCGTGTGCCTCATTCTTTCAAGACTATGTCGATGCTTTATGCTCAACCTAATTTTAGTCTTCTCAAGTGCTTCGCCATGACTCACACACATCATTTTGGTTGAGCCTATTCTTAAGTTGCCTCTTCTACATGTTGCTCAACCATGTGCTTGTTGCAAGCGCTAGGCTTTGTTTCCTATAGGCTCACTTGCACTGGATGTAAGTTTCTATTGATTTTGGGTCAGCTATGATCCTATTTTGTGCACTTTGTATTCAAATACAAAAATTCTTATGTGTGCACAAATCATGGGGAGCTTCTCCAGTTTCTTTAAAACACTCCTTCACTCATATCATTTATTCATTCATGTAGCATGTAGGATCATTGGTCTAGTTGGCTCAATTGATATTGCTGATAGCTTGCTTCAATTGGTATCTTTTGATTGCTTGATTGCTTGTTTCTCTCTTTCTTATGTCTTTGTGGCATATCTTTCTTTTGTGAACTTTGGGCCTCAATATAGTTTGTTTTCTTCCTAGCATTTACCGTCAAACTTGTGTATTGCATTCCACTCTCTTGTTGAGAAATACACAATTTATGGAGGACCACAATTTATATTGGCCTTCTTAGATTTTCGCCCATTTTGGCAATCGAGGCCAATGGGGGAGAAGTTTCAGAGAGTTTTGTGTAGAAGTTTAGAGAGTTATCTCTTCTTGCTTTGGTTTTGTTCCTTAGCATTTTCATCTCATTCGCATGCACTATTGGTTGTTGCATTGCATGCTGATGCATAATTCCTTATATAAACTCTCTTGAAAGTGATTGTCATCAATTACCAAAATGGGGGAGATTGAAAGAACATGCGGTGCCCCCATGTTTGATTTTGGTAATTGATGACAATCTCTATGGACTAATGGTTGTCTTGAGTTATATTTGAAGGATTTGTCCATAGGCTTTTCTTGAAGTCCAGGTGTTGGTTTCAAGGAGTTTATGAGTTGACCAAGGTGATATTAAGGAATTATCCAAAGATTGGTCATGCGAGTGTTGAGCTTATTGCAAGCATGTCTTGAAGAAGAAGGTTGTGTGATCATTCATGTTTACCTTCAATACATCATCCAAATGAAGAGAGTTGCAAAGATTCAAGGTTGATCAAGACTAAGTCAATAGTGAACCAAGTTGATCAACTCACAAAGCATAGAAGATGTACCGAGAGGGATCAAGTGATCCCATGGTATGGTAAGCATTGCCCATTGCACTTTGTGTACTAACCCATGGTCTATGTGAGAGTTCTATGTGGGGTTAGGTACGTATCCATGGGCTTGCATCAAGAGGAAGATATCATACAACCCATGGAAAGGATGACATCAAGTGGTGATCGTCATCAAGATTGCCGTGTGCAAGTTCAAGTGGAGCATCACGAAGAGATCAAGTGCTTGAATCTTGCCATCCATTGTGGTGTCAATGGACTTGTGAAGATGAGCCGAAGAGTGGCTCACCCATAGTGGACTATGGGGGAGCAATCATCTAGTCTTCATCGAGCCAACGCAATCAAGAAAGGTGGTCCAACTTGAGGGAGTCAAGATCGTCATCATCTAGCTCAAGTGGACCATGTGCAAGGTAAAGGTTTTCCCTTGATAGGTTTTCTATTTTACCGGTCTCATGGTGGTAGTTAGGAGACCGGGTTATATGATCGTTTGTCGTACTATCAAGGGGGACTCTCAAGTTGGTAGCTTGATCGTATCGTTAGTAGAGAGCTCAAACCATTGCATCCTTGCATCTTGTTTTTTGGTTCTTGTTTGGTTCTCTTTGTGAGTCTTAGATCTTATGGTCATCTTGATGACAAGCTTGAGTTCATCGAAAACGGAGTTCGCATGCGTCTTCTATGATGTTTTCAGTGTTGGAGGTTTTACCGGTCTTATCCGAGGAAGGGTTCTCACCATTTTCTTATGAGCCTTTTCTAATTTGCTTCTTATTTATATTTCTTTCAAGATTGTGTTAGCGCTTGTCGCTAGCTTTCCAACAAACTTGGTTTCGTTGAATTCGGAGTCCGTTTGCAGAAGTTGTGTCAGTTTTGGTGTTCTGAAAAGGCTGCAGCGGTACTACCGCGGACAGGAGCGGAAGTAATTTTTTACTACCGCTCTTGGGAGCGGTACTACCGCTTGGAGCAGTACTACCGCGGCTACTTCCATGGCTACTTCCGCTCGGGACCAAAAACTCGTGTTTTCTCTCTCGTTGGGCTGTTTTGACCGTGCTAAGCGGTAGTACCGCTCCTCCAAGCGGTAGTACCGCTTGTGCACGACCTGAGCACATAACGGTTGGATTCGGGAGGTCCTATAAAAGGGGGTCTTCTTCCCCAATGAACCTTATCCTTTGAGCTCATGTTCTTCCCCCATTGTTGACCTTCTTCGAGCTTGCTAACTCTCAATCCCTCCATGGATTCTTGCTAGTTCTTGAGGGAAAAGAGAGAGGAGATCTAGATCCACGTTTCCACCAATCACTTTCTCCTCTAAGTGAGGGGAACCCCTTGGATCTAGATCCTGGAGTTCTTCGTGTTCTTCTTTCGTTCTTCCTCTCATTTTCCTCCCTAGCATTAGTTGCTTTGGTGGGATTTGGGAGAGAAGGACTTGGGTACTCCGTGTGCCCTTGCCATTGCATTTGGTGCATCGGTTTGAGTTCTCCACGGTGATACGTGAAAGTGAAGTTTGAGAAGCTTATTACTCTTGGGTGTTTGGGCACCCTAGAGCTTGTTCCTCTTGGGTGCCTTGGTGCCCTAGACGGTTGGTGGTGTTCAGAGCTCAATCATTATGGTGTAAAGCTCCGGGCAAGCGTCGGGGTCTCCAATTAGGTTGTGGAGATCGCCCCGAGCAATTTGACGGGTATCGGTGATCGCCCCCAAGGGTTGCCAAAGTGTACGGGTTTGGTGACCGCCCCCAAGGGTCGCCATTTGTACGGGTTCGGTGACCGCCCTCAAGGGTCCCTTAGTGGAATCACAACATCTTGCATTGTGCGAGGGCGTGAGGAGATTATGGTGGCCCTAGTCGATCGGTCGGGAGGACAATAATAACAATGTAGAGAATTGGTCTAGCTACAACCCTCCAGTGGAATTAAAGCGACTCGCCAAGGCCGGTTCGATAGAAAGGGAACCCTTGTGGAGAGACAGGATCCCCATCTTTCGGTGGAAGCTTCTTGGGGAGCATTGTGCCTCCACACTGCTCCAAACGGAGATTAGCATCCGCAAGGGTGTGAACTTCGGGATACATCATCGTCTCCGCGTGCCTCGGTTATCTCTTACCCGAGCCCCTTTACTTATGCACTTTACTTTGTGATAGCCATATTATTCTTTGTCATATATCTTGCTATCACATAGTTGCTTATCTTGCTTAGCATAAGTTGTTGGTGCACATAGGTGAGCCTAGTTGTTGTAGGTTTTGTGCTTGACAAATTAACCGCTAGGTTTATTCCGCATTTGTTCAAGCCTAAACCGTAATTATTTTAAAGCGCCTATTCACCCCCCCCCTCTAGGCGACATCCTCGATCTTTCAAGTATGAACAAAAACCATCAAGTTATCCACCCAAGTGGCATCAATCTGTGAACCATCAAGTTATCCCCAACAGAACCATCAAGATATCCATTGGCATCAGCAGAAGTTGCTTTAGTGGCATCAAACCCAAAAGAAAACACATTGTAGTGGCATCAAACTCTAAATAGTACATCATTGTAGCATGATCACAAGTTGCTGTTATGTCATCAAAGCAAAATAAAGCACAATGTATCATCAGCAACAGTTGCTGCAGTGGCATCAAACCAAAATAAAGCACATTGTAGCAGCAACACAAGTTACTACAGTGGCATCAAACCAAAATAAAGCACATTGTAGCAGGAACACAAGACATTGTAGTGGCATCAAACCAAAAGATAACATGCCACATTGTAGCATGTGCACATTGTAGCATCACCAGAAGTTTGCATCACCTTTTGCCACCTCTACTAGCATTGAACTAGGCCATCCATCCAGTGTGTGTGCAATCAGTTGGTGGAGGAGCACTAGAAGTTGAGGCACCATACTGCCTTGGGGTAGAGAAAGGCCTTGAAGAATTTGCACCTCTCCCAGCTGAAGATTGAGCACTAGAAGATGCTCTTCCAGATCCTCTTCCTGCACCTCTACCAGCACCACTTCCATCACCTCTACCAGCAGCACTTCCAGTTCTTCCTCCAGCTGGAGCAGCTCTTGGTGCAGGAGTTGTAGGTGTTGGTGCAGGAGCCCTAGTTGTTGGTGCAGGAGATCTAGTTGTTGCTGAAGCGGCTCTAGGTGTTGTTGTAGGAGCTGTAGGAGCAACACCTCTTGCTTGTGAATTCCTTCCAGCAGGCTTGGAAAACAATTCAAAGGAAACACAATTAATAATACTACAAGCAAGAAAGGTAATTTACAGAAACATCAAAATGAAGAACTAGTACAAAGGGGCTTACCACATGTTTGTTCTTTCTTAAGGCCAACTCAGGTTTCAACTGTTTAAGGCAGCTTGTGTATTTATGCCCTTGTAATCCACAATTGCTACAAGTTATTGTCCCCATTCTTGAGGTGGACTTTGGCTTTGGAACTTCAAATTTTCCCTTTATTCTCTTTTCTTTCCTTCTTCCTTTCTTCACTTTAAATGCTGGTGGTTCTATGTCTGGACCTGGGGTCTTTGTCCAGTCATGCTCACCAGGGACATGATATATCATTGGTTCATATGCTGCCAAGTAATATGGTTTCTTGAAAAATTTGCTTACAAAGTCCTCTGGAAACCTTTTTGCCTTATTGATTGCTGAGATGGCATGGTTACATGGGATGCCACTGAGGTCCCACTTTCTGCAACCACAGGTTTCAAGTTCCAAATTGACAGCATGTGTTTGCTCACCACTAGTTACTTGCCACAAGTTAACACCTGCTTGAATGGGTTTGCAGTACCTGGCCCTTTCCTTTTCAATCTCCAACTTCTCACTGTAATGTGGTGTGATCTCCCATCTAGCTTCCCTTCCACTCTCTCTATTCCTGTGCCACCTAACCATCTGCTTATCCTTTATGCCATCACACATAGTTCTTATTGGTTTTTTCCTATGATCTAGGATGTACTTGTTAAACACCTTTGACAAATTGTTGACAACCAAGTCAGTCTTGCTATTTGTGTCAAATGCATGCCTAGCCCATGTTTTCTTAGGTATTGCACTAAGCCACTGCCAAGCTTCCACACTCTCAGCTTTGAGATCATCCATTGCTTTATTAAATTTGTGTTCATTATATGCATAACTGGCATTATCCATGCACTTCTTAAGGTCCTCCTCCTAAAGCCAGCATTTTGGAAGTTTGCATATATGTGTCTTAAGCAGAATCTTTGATGACTGTTAGGAAAAACTCTATTCACTGCATACAATAGCCCCTGGTGCACACAATTTAAACAGGTAAGCTACTGTCTAATACACATGTAAACACATATTTAGCAGGCAATGCAAGGTGGATAAACATACCTTCTGTCTGTCTGACATTATAGTATATGGACCATACTGTCCAACTTCTCCTCCAAGACAAATCTTCAGTTGGTGTAGAAACCAGCACCAGTTTGCTTTGTCCTCTTGTCCAACAATGCCAAATGCCAGTGGGTATATGTTCTTATTGCCATCTCTACCAGTGGCAGCAAGGATTTGTGCACCAGTGGTCAGCTTGATAAAACATCCATCAATACCTAAAATAGGAAGTAAACATAACATCTCAAATGCATTTATATGTGCAACCTATTGAAACTAACAACATCAAAGTAGTGTAAAAGCTAAAATGAACTAACCAATGAATGGTCTACAATCCTGTAGAAATCCCTCCCTTGCTCCATTGATGCAGTAAAACATGGCATGGAATCTTGGTCCTGGATGTGGGATTTTTTCAGTGGCTTTTGGAGTTACAGTGGTGACTATAACTCTACTCCCAGGGTTTGTGTCCATCACAGTCTAAGCATAGTCTCTCAGCCTTGGGTATTGCTTCGTATGATCTCCCAACACAGCCTCAACAGCTAAGTTTTTTGCCCTATATGCCATAGCCTTGGGCACATCCACACCATACTTTTCCATGCAGGCATCAATAAGTGTATGTATGCTAGTACTAACATCAGATATGAATAGTGGCTCATATTGCTTTGCAAACCACTTTGCACTTACCCTGCTTGTTTCAATAGAACTAGGGCAGGTGTGTTGTATCCTCATCTTCTTAATTACAAAAGTGTTTTCCCCTTTTATAACAACTGCCACAATGCAGAACTTGCAATGCTCATTCTTGCCATGCACAATGATCCTTTGATCTGAGTTCCTGTGATACTTGAAGTCTCTGCACTGAGTGATGTGCAAGCTCAACAGAGCATCTCTGAATTGATGTTGATCTATGAAGCACATATGCAGTTTTAGTTGTTGGTGTGGTTGCTCCAAATCCTCATTGTACCATACTCTAGTTGGCCTCTTCTTTGCCCTACTCTTCCTTATTTGAGGTAGCACAAATGCTAGTGGCTCAAACCCATCATCTTCACTGTCCTTTAATAAACTATTATCTTCTTCATCTGATGATGGTTTCCAATCAGGTTGCACTTCTTCTAAAACACTAGAATGTGACCTTGTTGTTGGTCCCCTCCTTACTTGCAACTTCTGCTTCTTCTTTGCTGGCACAGATATTTTTTCCTCCTCTTATGGAACAATAGGGTCATCATCCTCCAACTCAAATAATTCCTCTACCTATGTGTCACCCTCATAATGCACTTGTTCTTCCTCCTCTAATTCTTCTTCTGATTCTTCATCCTATGTTTCTTCCTCATGTTGCTCTTGTACTTCTTCCTGTCTCTGTCTATTTCCCTCTTCCATCTCCATGTCTTCAACATCATGCATTTCCTCATTATAGTTAGGCCTTAAATCCCCCATGTCACTATCATACTGCCCTTCAGATCCTTTAGATGAACATGCATAACTACCATCATAGCCAACTTGTTCTTCTTCCACAACTTCTTTTAACTTGGGATTTAGAACACTCCTGCTCTCTTGTGTTAAAACAGCAGGGCCTACAGCTACAATAGAACAACTACTCTGACCTTCATAAGCAACACCTTGCTGATCAACAGCATAAACAGGAGGATCGGCAAGATCAAAAACAACAGGCTCAGAATATTCATTTATATCTAAATTTTGCTTCTGTACAAAACCCTTCTGTGGTACACTGACAGCTGGTGGACAAGCCCTAAATAGCAAATTAAGCACCAAACTCTCCTCATTCTGCCTCTTGATCAACTGTAGTTTAACATTACTATAAACCAATTCCAAGCCCTACTCTCCTGGGTCTCCATGTAAAACATCGGTGAATCATCAATACTAAAGTCTTGTGTTTCCATCAATGCAACCATATTCAGATATGTCACATCTGAACAGCTTAATTTCCTCTCTAACAGATCATTATTGTCAAAATGGATCCTAACATTCCATATGTCTTCATATAAACTACAAATCACATGCAATTTGCCTAATCAGTACACTATAACCCTAATTAGAAAATAAATGAGAAGAAAAAAAGACAGAAACTTACCGGACGCCGCCGAGCCCGTGGGTCAGCTCGTGGCTATTGCTAGGGTTTGCCACCCATTGCTTTGTCAACCGTACCTGCTACTCCATGGACAGTGCGGGCTCCATGAACTCGTCATCGTCACTGGAGTACTCAGAGCTCGAGTAGCCGTCGCCGCCCTTGATCGGAGATCTCCCCTCGATTCCTCCTGCCGCGCCGATGCCGAAGAGGGGAAGGTTTGCGCTGCCGCCATCGCCGTCGCCGCCACCACCGCCCGGGGGCGCCGCCGCCATCGCCGTACGAGCGAGGGAGCTAGGGTTCATCGACGAACAGAGACGGCGAGGAGGAACAGAGGGGAGCACGGCCGGTCCAGTTCGAGCCGGACCGCACCTATCGAGCGAGCGGGCGCATGCCGATTCGCCAGCGTGGCATCTGACGCGCAGGCCCAGACGGTCAGTTCCATCGTCAATACGTACAAATACGAAGTTTAGCCCGATTTGCAACGGTTCGGCCCAAACGTGGTACTGACACGTAAATTTTTTTAAAAGTGGTACCAATTCGCTACCACCGCCCCAATTGTGGTACTATCGTGTAATTAACTCCTCGTAGGATATGTGGGTGGATTACACGTGGATACGTGTATCTGAATCATCTCACTTTCTTTTGTCTTCACATATTTATGGCTGAATTCGTATTTGGTATATATAGTTTTTGCTCCCCGCAGTCGGTCATTCGTGTCAAACTTAAAACGCAAGCGCATGTGAAATAGAGGGAGTACAAAATTTGATTACTAACCAACGAAATACTCACATACATTTGGACGACAATTGATTTCAGACGGAAAAATTATTAGTTATCTTAATATTAAACAGGAAAGTGTAATCTCACTTCCTTGTCTTTAGAATTTTCTCATTTTATGATCCTTTTCCTATCTTCTCTGTTTCGATTTTTCTTCATTCCATATGTGTCAAATAGGTTTTTTTATCCCTCTTGGATCGGACGGCCTCTTACCCGAGCGAACCAATCTCCCTGCCGTATGGCGTATCCTAAATGGTCGCCACCATCGGTGGCTCCTCTCTTTCCCTGAATCCCCCCCCCCCCCACCCACCCACCCACCCACACACCTTTTTTTTGCGGGTGAGCACTTGTATTACTCAACTATTCAAGTCCTTACAATTAATAGCATTTAGCTCTAAAATAAAATCAGGACTATAACCCAGCCATGTCATGGCTCTTCCTTCAGTCCAAGCAAAATTAGCTAAGCTATCGCCAGCACTATTTTGGGTATGATTTATATGAGTAATATAAGAATCACGAAGAGAAATTTGATGTCTAATCTCTTTAATAAAATATGAGTAAATCAATCTATCAGCCTCCTTTGCCTGGACAAGCTTGACTGCAATAATAGAATCCATCTCGATCATAATAGATTGATCACTTCTTTGAAGGGCAAGAGACAATCCCTCCACGCAATCACATAGTTTTGCTTCAAGAGCATCGCGATAGGAAAATAAACAATGGTTCCATCAACCTCTCTAAGCACCATACATGCACCAGCTGAGCTTCCATGACCAAAGGATCCATCTGAGTTTAATTTCACCCAGCCATGACAGGGGAGAGTCCGTTGAGCAACCACTCTAGGCATTATCACATGTGTTGCCTATAGTGCTCTATCATATTTCATTATTTGCTTCCTTTTGTTCTGATATGTAGTAAGATATATCTTCAGACCAATCAGTGAATCAAGGTAGCTAACTAGAAACCTCTTTGATGCTTCCATTAATGGCGATGGCTTATTGTGGACCACCTCATTGCGGATAAACTGGACACGCCATATGGTCATTAGTACCATACTGTGTTCTACATCTGAAAGAGGAGCAAGGGCACACAATAACCACTCCTTCCCTGTGTTCTGAACTGAATCAACCTCCGGCAAAGTCCATACAAAGGACATGGTTCTCCACAAATCATGTGACAAAGGGCATCTAAGGAAAGGGTGAAATTGTCCTTTGGTTCATGAACACAAACTGGACACATGTCATCATTTTCCAGCCCCCTACTAAAATATTTCTGTCAAGTTGGTAATGAATTAGTTGCGACTTTCCAAGCATCATTACGGACAGTCGGTGGAACGTCACACGACCAGATAAGTTTCCAGCAAGAATGGCGCCGATCTGGCTGAGAACTAGAACCTGTAGCTGACCCTCTGTGTACTTCATCAAAAGCTAAATTGTATGCACTCTTCGAAGAGAAAGTCACAAACTTGCCAGGACCCCACGCTAAAGTATCATCTTCAAGCCGGGGAGAAGCACGGATTTTGACAATCTCCACCACATCCGCTGGCGAGAACTCATGAGGCAGTCCAATATTCCATGCACCATTACCATCTAACAGCTCGAACACAAAAGCGTATACGACATCCACCTTGTAGTGTGATAGGCTTGTAAGAGAATGGTCTCGGAATCCAGTTATCGTGCCAAACATGTATGCTCCTCCCATTGCCCACTCTCCACACCAAGCCCTACTTTAGAAGCTCGAGCCCATAAGTAATATCCTACCAAGAAGAAGAAGCATTGCACGTAAAAACAGTGTCCTCCAACTTACCCTCCGAATAGTACCTAGCCTTTAGGACTTGAGCACAAAGACGTTTTAAAATAAGTCTCCAGGCCCGCCTTGCTAGCAAAGCTTGATTGAAAAGACGGAAATCTCGAAAGCTCAAACCACCTTTATCTTTTGGCTGCAACAAAGTATCCCAAGCCCGTCAGTGCACCTTTATTTTTCCTTTCAAAGAACCCCAATAAAATCCTCTCACCATCCTAGTGAGTTCGTCAACAACCAAGACGGGCAACTTAAAAAACACCACAATATACGTGGGTAGTGCTTGAGCTACAGACTTAATAAGTGCCTCTCTACCAGGTTGAGCGAGATGGCCATCTTCCCACTGAATAAGACGCTTTGTTAAACTCATTTGAATATTTTGGAACCTTCCTTTCTACATCCGGCCATTAGGAGTGGGAAGCCCCAAATATTTTTCCTCGAAGACCATACTAGTGACATTAAGAACTTCTCTTACTTCTTGCTGACATGCATGCCCAAAAAGAATAGAACATTTATTGAAATTCAAACTCTGTCCCGTGGAGTTACTATAGAAATCCAAAGCCAATTTGATCCTTAATGCTTGAGCTCGTGATGCCTCAAAGAATAGCAAAGTATCATCACCAAACAAAAGATGTGAAACACTCGGAGCTCTTCTACATACCTTAATAGGAGTAATATCACACACATAGACATTATTTTTTAGAATTCCAGATAGACCATCAGCCATAAAAAGAAACAAGAACATAGAGAGAGGGTCTCCTTGACATAGCCCACGTAATGGTGCAAATGAATCCAAGAGGATTTCATTTAATTTGACAGAATACCTCATCGATCTGACACAAGACATTATCCAGTCCACCCAACGCGAGAGAAACTCAACTTTTGCATCACCTGCTCTAGGAATCCCCAGTCAACCCTGTCATAGGCCTTGGATAGATCAAACTTGTATGCACAAAAGCTTTTCGTGGGATCTTTCTCAGCAAGTGAACCGAGGCAATGACTGATGTCTACTACGAAATTTTATTCTTGTAGACTCGTGTTGGGCCTCCAAGCGCACAGTTTTGTAGGACATTAGCAATTTTCCCTCAAGTGGATGACCTAATGTTTATCAATCCGTGGGAGGCGTAGGATGAAGATGGTCTCTCTCAAACAACCCTGCAACCAAATACAAGAAATCCCTTGTGCCCCCAACACACCCAATACAATGGCAAATTGTATAGGTGCACTAGTTTGGCGAAGAGATGGTGATTAAAGTGTAATATGGATGGTAGAAATATATTTTTATATTCTGAATAAATAAAAACAGCAAGGTAACGAATGATAAAAGTGAGCACAAACGGTAATGCAATGCTTGAAAACAAGGCCTAGGGTTCGTACTTTCGCTAGTGCAAACTCTCAACAATGCTAATATAATTGGATCATATAACCATCCATCAAAGTGCGATGAAGAATCACTCCAAAGTTCCTATCTAGCGGAGAACATAAGAAAAAATTGTTTGTAGGGTACAAAACCACCTCAAAGCTATTCTTTCTGATCAATCTATTCTAGAGTTCGTACTAAAATAACATCAAGCCATTCTTTCCGACTGATCTAACCAAGAGTTCATACTAAAATAACACTAAAGCAAATTTAGATTCATAATACTCAATCCAACACAAAGAACCTCAAAGAGTGCCCCAAGATTTCTACCGGAGAAACAAAAGATAAGAACGTGCATCAACCCCTATGTGTAGATTAGCCCAATGTCATCGCGGGAATCCGCGAGTTGAATGCCAAAACACATATCAAGTGAATCAATATGATACCCCATTGTCACCACGAGTATTCATATGCAAGACATATGTCAAGTGCTTTCAAATCCATAAAAGTATTCAATCCGATAAAACGAAATCTCAAAGGGAAAACTCAATTCAGAACAAGATAGGGAGGGGAAAACACCACATGATCCGACTATATTAACAAAGCCCGCGATACATCAAGATCATGACATCTCAAGAACACGAGAGAGAGAGAGAGAGATTAAACACATAGCTAGTGGTACAAACCCTCGGCCCCGAGGGTGGACTACTCCCTCCACATCGTGGTGGCCGACGGGATGATGAAGATGGCCACCGGTGATGATCTCCCCCTCCGGCAGGGTGCCGGAGCGGGGTCTAGATTGGTTTTCATGGATACAAAGCATTGCGGCGGCGGAACTTCTGATATAGGGTTGCCCGAGGGTTTTTGGAATATTTGGGAATTTATAGGGCGAAGAAGGGGTGCGGGAGGCCACCGAGGTGGGCACAACCCACCTGGGCATGCTTGGGCCCCCAGGCGCGCCCTGGTGGGTTGTGCCCCCCTCGGGACACCCCTCGGGTGCTGCTCTGGCCCTTTGGATGTCTTCTGGTCCATAAAAACTCCACAAAAAGTTTCACGGTGTTTGGACTCCGTTTGATATTGATTTCCTGCGATGTAAAAAACAAGCAAAAAATAGCAACTGGCACTGGGCACTAGGTCAATAGATTAGTCCAAAAAAATGATATAAAATTGCTTAAAATGATTGTAGAACATCCAAGAATGATAATATAACAACATAAATACTTCATAAATTATAGATACGGTGGATACGTATAAACGGCCTTCACGGTGCTCACCCTCCAAGCCTAAGACGCTAGAAATTGGGAGGTATCCTGTGGAACTCATCTCCATCGATTGACTGGACACTTGCATCATCTTGCTGACATTGAGCCTCGCCTCAATTTAGATGTTCTTGGACTCATTAGATTCGTATGAACGAGCCCAACCCCCTCATGTTTGATCTTTAGTTTGAGCCTCTTGTGAAACATAATTTTGTCAACTTATATGAAAGGCTCGTATTTGATGCTTGCAACTTCTACAGTTTTATCTCAACTTGGTCCCTTTTATTGTGCTAAGTCCATGGGAGCTCCAATACACCTACAAAGACAACAAACCCAAGTAAAAACTACTAAAAACTAAATATTATTCAGTAACCTCAATAAAAATGCACAGAAAATAGAATGTGTGCAAAATGGACATGAAAAGGGCTAGATGGATATGATACGAGGGATTTTGACGTGAAAATGTGTGACAAATGAGCTCTAAAACATGACACAAAATCTACCCATCATATGTCACTTCATGATGAATCATGGAAAAAGACTACCATGCATAAAGAAAATTCCACCTCGACATTAAAAAATCATGAGTAATTTCATCCTAATACGCTATTTATATTTATATATTTTTTAAAATTATACAATAGTCAAACACAAAAACATATGTATTTTTAGTTGTAGTTATCACATTATTACTCCAAATATGCATGTTCCATACAACAAAATCTCATTAAACTATATTACAAAACATTCAGGCGACAATCGTGAGGGTGTTATCTAGTACTAATAGATTAAGCCAACTTTGTCGGTCTATCTTTAGTATAGAATTTGAAAGATTAAAATAAAAAGATGGTCTAATTTTGGAGGACAAAGAAAACTCTTTCAACTAAGAGTGTATCAGAATTATTCCCCTTATTCGATTTCAATAGAAGAGGGGAATGCTTTGCCGAAGGAATTAAGAAAAATAAAATAGCATACAACAACATAGATAGCGGGACTGGTACTGTAAGTTATACACCAAATAATCTAAGGAGTTTGACGAGATGAATTGCACAAAACAACCGGAATTTGCATAAGAGATTGATGATCAATGGAGGCACACACAGAAGCCAGTACGGATTATTTAAGAGCTGCATGGCAGTGCCACCGCGGGCGATCTTCAGATACCAACCGAAGCAGTTGCAGGAGGCTATTTTTTAAAAAATAATATATTTTAATTAATTTGCATAAATATTACGCCGATATTTTTATTTTCAAAAATAATACACCATCGGCCCGCTTCAGGCCAACTGAGCCTAGCCGGCCCACCGCAGGCCGATTGGCCTCCAGTCGGCCTGCGATGGGCCGACTAGGTGCATGTGGTCATTTTTCTTTTTTTGTTTTTGGTTTTAGTTGTTGTTTTCTATTTATTCTAGCTATCAAATGAATCTGGTTTGTGTTGAAACTTTTTACATAAATTACTAGCAATATTAACAAGCCACATATAAATTTTCATAATTTTTGGAAAACCACATATTTACATTTGTATTTGATAGCTCCTGGTGAATATAGATAGAGTTTAAATTTATTTATCCAAATTGATTTTTTTATTTTTATAAATGTTAAAATATTGAGGAGAGTGGTTTAAACATTTTTTGTGAAACAATTTGAGGAAATTCTTTTTGGCTTATGAAACAATTTGAAACAATATGAAACAATTTTTGTGAAACAATTTGAGGAAAATTCTCAAATTGTTTCATAAGCCAAAAAAGTATTCTCAAATTGTTTCGTAAGCCAAAAAAGAATTTTCCTCACATTGTTTCACAAAAAATGTTTCATAAGCCAAAAAAGTATTCTCAAATTGTTTCACAAATTTTTTTAAATCATTCTCCTCGATATTTTAACATCTATAAAAATAAAAAAATCAATTGGATAGATAAATTTAAACCCTATCTATGAGCTATCAAATACAATTGTAAAAATGTGGCTTTCCTAAAATTATGAAAATTTATATGTGGCTTGTTAATATTGCTAGTAATTTATGCAAAAAGTGTCAACACAAACTAGATTCATTTGATAGCTGGAATAAATAGAAAACAACAACTAAAACCAAAAATAGAAAAAGAAAAATGGCTACATGCATCTAGTCGGCCGACCACAGGTCGATTGGCTTCCAGTCGGCCCGCAGCAAGCCGAGTGGACTAATTGGTTCACAGCAAGCCAATTAGTCCCAGTCGGCTTGCTGCGGGCTGACCAGAAGCCAATCGGCCTGCTGTGGGCCGACTAGAAGCCAATCGGCCTGCGGTGGGCCGACTAGGCTCAGTCGGCCTGCAGAGGGCCGATGGTGTATTATTTTTGAAAATAAAAATATCGGCGTAATATTTATGCAAATTAATTAAAAAATGTATTATTAAAAAAAGTTAGCCGGCGGGAGAGCGTAGCACAAGCAGAGCCAATTGGAAAAAATGGGGGTGGCATGTAAAATTGGCCATATGGGTCGTGCCTCGCGGACCGACCCATGGGCATGAATTCTTGGCCAAGCACCGGACACGTCACGTGAATAAAAGGGTTGGGTCGGCCTTCAACTCGCCATGGAACAAGGCCAATCCTCAAGGTCAGGGCTTAATGCCGGACACGACACGACCCTTTCAATTGTGGGGCCCTTTTAGGGTTGTTTTGGTCTTTTAAATTTCTATAACATTGTGTTTGGATGTCTTCATTGGAGCCCAGGAAATGGATTTGGTAATCATCTGACATCAATACAGCTGTTTGGCTGGACACTGAATTCGTATTGGAAATGAAAAACCAATTCAGGCCTGTTTTGGCTACCACGTAAATGTCCCTCGCACGTTTCGGAGGGCTACCCCTTCGAATTGGACTGAAATGGCCAACCTCCCACAAAACATACCCGTTCAAGCCCGCAACCAGAAAATAGAAGAAAGGAGGGGATGGCGACCTCGCGACGACCTAGCAGTCAGCAGGCGGGCGGCGGCGGTGGCGGTAACCACCATGGAGTCTGGCGGCGGCTCAGGTGCCCTCCTCCCCGGTCCTTCCCTTCTTCCCCAACTCCTCTTCTCTGCCCCACTGAGCCACACCCCGCCGTGGTGGTCGGCGGCGGTGCAGGACTGGCGCTCCCCGCTCCCTTGTGGCATGCCCTGCCGTCCTCCCCGGCCACCGTGCCCCGCCCTCCTCGGCCACGCCCCGCCGTCCTCCCTGCCCGCCGTCCTCCGCCCTCTTCTGCTCCATGGCCAAAGGAGCTGCTGCTCCTCTTCTGCTCCATGGCCGAAGGAGATGCATTGCTAGAATATTTATTATTTTACTGCTATATACTCATTTAATTATAGTCACATGTGACGGATTTCATATTTGAGTCATGTAGCACAAGATATAATTTTCATGGTAATATAGCTTTGCAATTCCAAAGCTTGTCATCCAAACAGGATGTGGTATTGAAACCTTAGAGGCATTTCAAGGGGCAATTCAGTGAACAACCAAACAGGCGAATTCGTATTCATGCCATTTCAGTTTCCTCACTGATTTGGAATTCTAGACCAATTCAATACAGAGCTCACCAATGGAGACATCCAAACGCAGCGTAAGGCTGTTTTGGCCTAGCTTTTTTTTGAGAAATTTTGGCCTAGCTTTTTTTGGGGGTAAAGCCACTTTATTCAAACTTCATAGAGAGTGGGATACAAGTTTGGTCATGCGGCTGGCTAAGCCATACATGACGCCCCTGAGCTAAGGACAAAGCAAATTTAGCTAACTTGTGAGCTTCGAAATTACACCGACGACTTTCAAAAGTAAAGGTACAAGAGAGTGGTGACGATCTAGAGATGATTTCCGTGATGATGGCTCCATAGGGTCCTTGGTTTCCTTTGACAATATCCCCAATCACCTGCTTGCAATAAGACGCCACAACGAAGCGTTGAATATTGAGAGGCAATGGCCTCACGACATGCCATCGCCTCAAGTGTGGCTGGATCCTAAATTCCTGAAATGACTAGGGCAAAGCTGCCCAAAAACATGCCCGCATTCATTTGCATCTGTTCAGGTACTTGGCGGCATTCATCCTCCTATGGAAGCTGAATAACGAACTCGTTCTGTGTTCATGGAATGTCATTGGCGGTGACATTATCCGCTACTGAAATCTGGTTGTCTAACATACCTCATGTTCATTTGCTAAGACTTCAAAAAATAGTGTTTTTGCTCCCTTGTGAGAATTTTTTGGTCTATACAGAAAGACAAGAGGATATTCATGAATCCAATCCGCTTAGTAATCACCCAATTAAGCACCCCTTAAATGTTGCTGCAACATACCTATATGATAGCCACTCTAACTTTAGTGTTTTTCTAGGTGCTTTGCTAATTGCCAGGACCATCGCAGTAATCCTTCCATTATGGCTGTCGACATCCCTGGCCGCAAGACAAGGGCCTGTTCCAATGGCTGGCTATGAGATAAGCTTGCAAGTCTGGCTAACAATTTCTCTACTTAATGATGCACTGGCTCTTGCTGGTCAGGTCTGTACATTTACAGGAACAGGCATTTAATCTCTAGGTCGATACCTTCCTATGTATCTGAAGTATCTATAACTTAATGCAGGCTCTACTTGCAAGTGAATATGCGAAAGGGAACTACAAGCAGGCCCGTTTGGTTTTGTACAGAGTTCTGCAGGTTAGGAAGATATTATATTCACTCACAATTGCTTGTTAAGTTTCTCCTCTTCCTTAGCTTTAATGAACAATCATATGCTGACAATGCATCTATTTTTCTGCAGATTGGAGGCGTACTGGTCTTGCACTTGCTGCGACCTTGTTCTTTGGGTTTGGATATTTGACCTTGCTATTTACAGATGATCCAGCAGTTCTAGATGTTGCACAGTCTGGAGTCTGGGTAAGGAGAATTATAAGAAGTCAATACTTTGTTCTCAAGTCACAATGATCTTATATTCACTGCATGAATGTGGAATTATTGCAGTTTGTCACTATTACTCAGCCGATAAATGCTATTGCGTTTGTGTTCGATGGGCTCTACTACGGTGTTTCTGACTTTGGCTATGCCGCATACTCCACGGTGCTGTTTCTATCCCCACTACTGGTGTTACCGGTTATAGCTCCAACTTTTTCATCTTAACCATGTTGATATATTGGCCATTTTAGCTTTTTGCGGGGCTCGTCTCCTCAGCCTTCCTCCTTGTCGTTGCTCCCAACTTTGGTCTCGGTGGTGTATGGGCTGGTCTTACTCTTTTTATGGGTCTGCGAGCAATTGCCGGGTTCTGGAGGTAATTGCCTTGCTCTTGTTTTGGTAGGAATTGTTTTAAGATCATGGCTTTGTTAGAAATCAAGTTCCAGACTTGGATTAGAATGAAAAGAATGATCCTTATTCTGGAAAAGAAAATCTGTCAGTGGCTTGAGCGAACCCTTCTGATTTTTCAGGTTAGGGAGCAAAGGTGGACCATGGGAAATAGTCTGGTCAAAGACCGATTAATATGCCAAGAATACGTAGGAAGCATTTTGAGGCAATCACAGCGCAACATTTGAAGGTCATAGTCACAGTGCATGACCTTGGATGTTGAATGGTTTGATCTCAAACAGCGCAACATTTTAAGGTGATCGCACAAGGATCAGCATAAGGAAGAAGACCTAGGCAGATGGCAAGTGAGGTCACAGTCATTTGTAACCCAAGAAGAGGGACTGTTTTATCTCAAAAGGAAAAGAGACGAAGAGGGACTGCTTCTGCAGTAGGACAGACGAGAGGCTGCAGAAGGTGGGTAGGTGTTCCCTCTTGCTGTGTCTGCTGCAGGATATTGTTTCACCCTTCAACTGTACAAGGAAGCTGTGTACAGAAGTACTAGATACACAAAGGCCTCCCATGTATTTTTCTTCCTTTGTGCCATGTAGGAGTGAATTTGCCATATTTTCTTCAGATATGCAAGTGCACAGATGATGGAGTAGTGGTCTAAAGTAGTGATCTAAACGCTCTTATATTTCTTTACAGAGGGAGTATGTACTATTTCGAGTAATATGATTTCGTTTGGAGCTTCCAAGAGAACCACTTATTATTTAGAGTGGACATCCACATCTTTTCCTAGGTTTTCTTTTCAGGAAGATGATATTTTCTCTGTTTTACTTACTATTTTCCTAGTTTTTTTTTACTACTGAAATCCCTATTGCAGTTGCTTAGGTGCTGGTTGGTACCAGCAAACCTCACTACCCTGACACAGGAATATGTTAAAATATGTAGGATGAATGTGGTTTGTATTTAGAGAGAAGGGGTACTCTAATAACATTACAAAGAAGGTAACTGAGCAAGGTCTGCACTCGTTGCTTTGCTTTCGTTTAGACACCCCCCCCCCCCCTCTCTTTTCTGGGATGTTCATCATAACTAGCAGAGTGCGAGTGCGTTGCTACAGCAATGAATGGTCAACCTTGTAGTCACTTCATTCGCATACTGCAAAAAAGAGTGTCACGAGACAAATAAATAGCTCAATCAAATGGGCAATTTATTTGCAAGAGCTCGGTGATGGAAGAGGTGTTGGAGCCATACTCGCTCAGTCTCATAATGACAGAGGGAGTAATTGGTTTCTCCTGGTTCTTTGATGTACTAGTGGTAGGGGGCACATCATTTTCTCTGAGCTGATACTTTGCTTGTTGAAGCGATGCTCCGAGGTAATTGGCTTGCTTGCGTCTTCAGCTATTCACATGTACTCCCTCCGTCCCATAATATAAGAACGTTTTTAAGCTATGCTTTTTGAGTACTATCTCCATTTTTTAGTCCGCGTATTAGTTTTGGTAAAAGTCAAGCTTTGTAAGCTTTGATAAAGTTTATAAACAAAAAAAATCACGAATACGCAAAAGTGCGTATCATTTTAGGTAGGGAGAATACCGCGGGGGGGGGGGGGGGGGGGGGGTGCGTGCTCGAAGAAGGAGCCGCAGAGCCTTTTAGAGTGGGATGCTTAGCCCGGCGATCTTAGAGTACACTCCTATGCCAGCAAAAGATTTAGTTCGCGAGCACCAGCTCGAGCCCAGGTCCTAGCTTCGTCGTGAATAGCTGCAAACAGCCTCGAGGCGGAGGGAGAGTCGCCGTCGAACACGCAGCGGTTGCGGTGTTTCCGGATGCACCAAGCTGTGAGCGTAGCTAACGTGGCAAGGCCCTTGTGAAGCCTGGGGGGGGGGGATCCGGCGATAGCCGCCGTGCACCAGGGTAGGAAGTCTTCATCTCAGGTCGGAGGGGGTGGTAGAGCGCACCCAAGCGAGCACAACGTACCATATTTGCTGGGAGAAAGGGAAACCGATGACGACGTGCGGCATGGTCTCCATAGCCTGGTCACAAAGGACGCAACGGTCGTTGTGCGGTAGGCCGTACCGAGCGAGTCTGGCGGCGGTCCAACAATGATCGAGGTCGGCGAGCCATGTGAAGATCTTGACTCGCACGGGAGCCCAGCATTTCCATGTCAGCCGCCAGTATGGGGCTGCGGTGGAGCCAGCATATAAGGCCCGGTAGCAAGACTTGGCCGAATACTTGGCATTTGCGGTCCATCTCCAGGTCAGACGGTCGGGTAGGCTGGAGAGGACGATGGACCGGAGCATTCTTCACAGGTGCACGTAGTTGGCGAGTGCACCAGGGGTCAGGGCGCCACGAAGGTCGGCGATCCAGTTGCGGCCGTGGAGCGCCTCCGCCACCGTGCGCTTCCGCAGGCGCCGAGGGACAAGGGAGTGGAGGGAAGGGGCGACATCGGAGACAACATGGCCGTTGATCCAATGGTCCGTCCAGAATCGGCAAGTCCGGCCATCGCCGACGTCCCAGGAAGTAGATGCCCTGAAGATAGCGGAGGCATCGGGGTCGCTTGGGAGATGAAGATGCGCCCAAGGTCTGGTGGGGTCCGTACGTTGAAGCCACAGCCAGCGCACGCGCAGCGCAATGTCTTGGCGGTGGAGGTCCTGGATCCCGAGGCCGCCAGGCTCAAGGGGGTGACAGACGCGCTACCAATTGACGGGGCCATGCCTACTCCGAGTGTCTTTTCTGCCGTGTCATAGAAACTCCCGAATGATGCGGTTGATCTGCTTGAGCACCGGAGGGCAAAGGGCAATGGCGACCATGATACGGGAGGGGACCGCGCATAACACGTGACGAACTAGGGCAAGGCGCTCGCCACGGGAGAGGAGACTTGCGCGCCATGAGGAGAGTTTCTTAGACAGCCTCTCGGCGATGGGCTGCAGGGATGACGCCGACAGTTTCCGCATGGAGAGCGGAATGCCGAGGTAGATGATGGGGAAGCCAACCACAACGCAGGCAAGCTTGCTACGTCTTGAGCTTGCGTTGGTTTTCCTTGAAGAGAAAAGGGTGATGCAGCAATAGTAGCATAAGTATTTCCTCAATTTTTTAGAACCAAGGTATCAATCCAGTAGGAGGCTCCTCAAAAGTCCCACGCACCTACACAAACAAACAAAAAAACTCGCAACCAACGCAATAAAGGGGTTGTCAATCCCTTCACGGCCACTTGCGAAAGTGAGATCTAATAGAGATAGTATGATAAGATAAATATATTTTTGGAATTTTATATATAGATGCAAAAAGTAAAGATGCAAATAAAAGTAATTTGGAAGTAAATATGATAAGAGATAGACCCGGGGGCCATAGGTTTCACTAGTGGCTTCTCTCAAGATAGCATAAGTATTACGGTGGGTGAACAAATTACTGTCGAGCAATTGATAGAAAAGCGAATAATTATGAGATTATCTAGGCATGATCATGTATATAGGCATCACGTCCGTGACAAGTAGGCCGAATCCTGCCTGCATCTACTACTATTACTCCACACATCGACCGACTCCTGCCTGCATCTAGAGTATTAAGTTCATAAGAACAGAGTAACGCCTTAAGCAAGATGACATGATGTAGAGGGATAAACTCATGCAATATGATATAAACCCCATCTTTTTATCCTCGATGGCAACAATACAATACGTGCCTTGCAACCCTTTCTGTCACTGGGTAAGGACACCACAAGATTGAACCCAAAGCTAAGCACTTCTCCCATGGCAAGAAAGATCAATCTAGTAGGCCAAACCAAACTGATAATTCGAAGGGACTTGCAAAGATAACTCAATCATACATAAAAGAATTTAGAGGAGATTCAAATATTTCTCATAGATAAACTTGATCATAAACCCACAATTCATCAGATCTCGACAAACACACCGCAAAAAGAGTTTGCATCGAATAGATCTCCACAAGAGAGGGGGAGAACATTGTATTGAGATCCAAAAAGAGAGAAGAAGCCATCTAGCTAATGACTATGGACCCGTAGGTCCGTGGTAAACTACTCACAACTCATCGGAGGGGCAAGGATGTTGATGTAGAAGCCCTCCATGGTCGATTCCCCCTTCGGCGGAGCGCCGGCGAAGGCTCCAAGATGGGATCTCGCGGATACAGAAGGTTACGATGGTGGAAATTGTGTTTCGGTGGCTCCCTGGATGTTTTCAGGGTACGTAGGCTTATATAGGAGGAAGAAGTACATCGGTGGCCACCCGAGGGGCCCACGAGACAGGGGGCGCACCCTATAGGGGGGGCTCCTATCTCGTGGAGGCCTCGGCTGCTTCTTGACTTTCACTCCAAGTCCCCTGGATCACGTTCGTTCCAAAAATCATGCTCCTGAAGGTTTCATTCCGTTTGGACTCCGTTCGATATTCCTTTTCTTCGAAATACTGAAATAGGCAAAAAAAACAGCAATACGGGCTGAGCCTCCGGTTAGTAGGTTAGTCCTAAAAATGATATAAATGTGTAAAATAAAGCCCATAAACATCCAAAAGGGGTAATATAATAGCATGGAACAACCAAAAATTATAGATACGTTGGAGACGTGTCAAAGCTCACTCTGGATGCAAGCAATCTCGTCATCACCACACTAAATGGGCGTGGCCGAGCACTTCGAGAAGTTAGTGCAAAGCCCGGACGCCATCCCGAACACGTGTAGCAGCTCGCGGATGACTCGTAGGTCGCGGGCGGAGGGGTGGCAGAACACGACGACGTCGTTAGCGTAGAGGGATATGCTCGAGGCAGCATGCCGGGTAGTGAGTCGCTGCAGGAGCCCAGACCGATGGGCATGCACCAGCAGTGAGTTGAGGGCGTCAATGGCCATCGTGAACATCATCAAAGAGATAGGGTCTCCTTGTCGCAGGCCACATGCGAGGGCAATCGGGGGACCGGGCGACCTGTTGATGAGGACTCGCATGCTGGCGGTGGATAGGAGGATGGAGATCCACTCGATCCAACGCCTGCTGAAGCCCAGGTGACGAAGAACGTCGATGAGGAAGGGCCAGGAGACCGTGTCAAAAGCGCGCGCGATGTCGAGCTTGAGGAGCACCCTAGGTGCCCGCAAGTTGTGCAGCTGGCGAGCGGTCTGTTGGACGAGCATGAAGTTGTCGTGCACACAGCGGGCGGCGATGAATGTGCTCTGGTTAGTGGACACGAGCTGGCTCAGGCGAGGAGCGAGTCGGTGCGGGAGGACTTTGGTGATGAGCTTGGCAATAAGATGGATCAAGCTGATAGGCCGGTAGTCCAAGAGGGCAGAGGCATCTTGTTTTTTCCGCAGCAGGGTGATGAGGGACTCGTTGAGACGCTGCAGGCTGCGCCCGTTCATGGAGTAGAATTTGTCGAACACCTCGCAGATGTCAGCCTTGATCGTGTCCCAGCAGGCAACGAGGAATTCCGCGGTGAAGCCGTCGGGGCCCGGAGCTTTGCCACAGGGGAGCGCCCGCACCGCTTTAAGGATTTCATCTTCTGTGAATGGGTGCTCAAGATCGGCCAGATCAAAAGACCGGCCGTCGATCTAGTCGAGGTCGATGGAGAATTCCCGAGGAGAGCATGATCCAAAGAGGGAGGAGAAGTGGTGGAACGTAGCTTCTACCATGCCTTGCTCGTCGTGGACAGTAGAGTTATCCACCCGCAGAGAGAAGATGCGGTTTTTGTGGCGCCTGTGGGCTGTGTGGATCTTCAGGAACGCAGTCTTGGTTTCGCCCTCCTTGAGCCAGCTGAACCTGACCCGCTCGCGGGCAATGGACCTCTCTAGCGAGGCTAGCCCCAGATATGCGCGCTTGAGATTCCTGCGCAGCCAGGTTTCCGAGTGGGAGAGAGGACGTAAGTCTTGCACCACATCCAACCGAGCCATGAGCTCGCGCGCGGTCAATAGCTAAGACGTGGCCGTTGGAACGCGCACCCCAACTCTGGAGGCGGCGCGTAGTGTGCTTGAGGCGAAGGTAAACACGCCGAAAGTGGTCGGGGTCGTCGACGCCGGCCCAGGCACCCGCCACCGTCTCCTGGAAGCCGTCAAGTTTGATCCAGAATCGCTCGAAGTGGAATCATTTAGGGCCTGCTTGGAGCAGGGAACAGTCCAAGAACAGCGGGCAGTGATCAGAGACAGTCGTTGCAAGGCATCGGAGGTGAGCGTGGGGCTGCAAGGTGTCCTAGTCAGGAGTGTAGAGGAATCTGTCGTTGCACACAAGGGTTGGAGAGTCTCGTTCGTTGGACCAGGTGTAGCGGAGACCATGCATGTATATGTCCCTAAGCTCCATGTCCGCGATGAACCTGCGGAAGCGGCTCGAGGTGCGCCTATTTATGCGCCCATTGCTCTTATCTTCAACGAAGGAAACGAGGTTGAAATCACCGCCAAGTAACCAAGGGCCGTACACACCGGAGATCCACCAAGGGTGCGCACCGGTGGTGATAGAGACAAGGGCAGTGATGTGGTGTTGCCCAATGTAAGGGCTAGAGATGGAGATCTCGTTGCAGTTCCAGGCGAGTAGAATTCCGCCACGGGTGTCAGTAGCTGGTAGAGAGAGGAAGTCGGCGAAGCAGGGGCCAAGGGTCTCAATGACGAGCGGCAATGAGACCGAGTCAAGCTTGGTCTCTTGGAGACACACGATAGTGGGAGAGACCAAAATAATAACGGAGCGCACAATGTTGCGTTTGGCCCTGCAGTTGAGACCGTGGACGTCCCAAAAAACAACCTTAAGATTACAATCCATATGGAGGAGAGGGGTCCATGGGTAGCGGTGAAGCGGGGCTAGTTCGCGGCAATGACGCGTGCCGCCGAGGGGGTGTTGCCAACCAAGCTGCCGGCGGGAATGTGCCAGCCGTAGTAGTCTGCAAAGGCCTGAACAACTCCTTCGCAAGTGGCTGCTCAAAGAGCTTGATGTATCGCTCCAGGGCAGCAGAAGATATAGCGCTCTCCATCGTGGATAAAGCCGAGCCGGAGTAGGAGCACCCTCTTGGCCTTTGCTTTAGAGTCCAGTCCACGGTCGTTCTTTGCGATCCGATGACTCCTTCTCGGGGTGAAGTTGGGCAGGAGCTCTTTTCTCTTCCTCTTGGGGCCAGGGGAAGGAAGAGCCGGCGCGTCGCGGCGTTGGATCCCAAGCATAAAATCCTGTAGAGTGCAGTTGTCGGGGGTGGGGTAGCTGGATCGGTGCCTGCATGGTCCATCGAGGCCGGGGCGAGTAGATCTTGGACACCTGGCAGGAAGGGGGGGCAGCAGAGAGCTGGCTGGGAGAGCACGTGCATGCAGCGGGGGGTGGTGGGGTCGGGGACAAAGCGCCCTCTGGATCCGTCCCGAACTGTCGCGGCACCAGGGAAGAAAGCGGGGCCACCATGCGAGTGGAAGCCTCGGGATCCACATGCACCGAATCAGGGAGAGGGGGGATCGCACTCTCCTGATCCGCTGACCGCCCGTTGGTCGGGGAAGCTTGGCCCAGACCAGCATCCGCCTTGTCTTGGAGCGAGGGTGGGGCCGAGGAAGTCTCACGAGCTATGCAACCAGGGGAGGGAAATCCATCCAAATCTTGGTGGGGCCAGTATGTCAGCATCGGCGGTGTGGGGGTGGGCCACGCGGGCGCAGCCGGGGCGAGAGACTGGGACGCGCCGCCCGAGCTGTGGTCAAGGCGGCTTTTAGCCGAGCCGAGGCAGCTTTTTGCATGGGCCCGGGAGGGGACGTCAACACGCAGCGGGTGGGCTCCAAGGATCCCGTGCCAGTCTGATGGGGGAGGCGGGGGGCGGCACCGAAGACGAGAACGCTAACCGGCGCCGGAGTTGCCAGGGCCAGGGCGACGACGCGCATCACCAGAGCTTCCGGACCGACGCGGGAAGTCGTAGTGTCGCGGCCAGGCGGTGGGGCACGAGAGCGACAGGGGCGCATTGAAGGGGTTGTCGTCGTCCGAGGGGGGGCGGCGGTGGCGGCGCCGGAGCAGGCAGACGGAAGTCGGTGGAGCGCGTCACGTGGATGGTCACTGGATAACGCAGGACCCCCAATGCAAAGCGCTCGGCAACGTCAGGGTTGGCATCAGGGAGCACCGCGTCCTGCTCCGGGAGGTAGAGATCAGAAGCCCGAGGAATCATGTTGGGGTTGGGAGTCCATGCCAAGAGGCAGAACACATACATGTCGGCGCCGCTGCTGGTCTCGGGCGCGAGCTCATCAACCTCGCAGAACGGCGCGAGCAGAGTCACCGCAGACGAACGGTGCCACCCGTGCTCCGGGATGCCGAAGATCTCCAAGTCGACCTTGAACCGGAGAGAGACCTCCTGAGCACCGGCGAGGCGGCACCACGGATGCATGAGGAGACGGAACCGCGGCCCGTGGGCAACACCCGCGGCCACCCGGGCACGATCCTCTATGTTCCTGAACCAGATGAAGAACTGCACCGGGCCGTGACGGTGGACCGAGAACTCGTCGGCGGGGATGTTGAAGCGCCCGCTGACCAGCCCCGTGACATCTGTGCAGGAGACGCTAGTTCGATGGCCGGCGACCGTGGCCACCATGGAACGCTGAAGCGCAGTCTCGATAGCGTTTATCTCGTCGGAGCGGGGGAGGAAGCACGTCGCAGTGGTGGGATGGAGGGAGGGGTGGCCAGACATGACGGTGGGAGTGCCCGAGTTGGAAGTCGCCGCAGCGGAGGACGATGATGAGGGCCGCGGGGACGGCGCCGCGAACAAGGGCGGGGAAGACGCCCGCGAAGGCGGAGCCGTGCCCGAGGACGTCAACGAGGGGCGCGGGGAGGGGGCCGATGACGGGGACGGTGAGGCCTGCCCTGAAGACACGGGGAGACCAGAACCATTGGAGCTGGGCACCGAGGAGGGTGGCGCGGCACGTGGTCGCTTGGCCGGAGGGAGGGAGGCACGGGGCACGGTGCAAGCACGTGCCTTGTGACCGAAGAACCTGCACTGCCGGTAGTGGATGTCCTTGCGGCAGTCCACGAGCGGGTGGTCAGGGAAGAGGCAGCGTGGGCACCCGCCACCGGCCGCGGCCGGGGAGCGAGGACGCGGGGCGCCTCGGGGCGGCACGGATGGGGGCGAGGCTGCCGCGGACGCTTCCGGCGGTGGTCCCGGGCTGTCTGCCATGGCTCCTCCAACGGCGGGGCGACACGGTGGACTTCCGACCGCGGTCCGGGCCGGCGGGGCGGATGGCCGGCCTGGAGGTTGCTGGCAGAGGGGGCACGGAGCCAGATCCGGTTGAGGAGGGGCTGGAGGCAAGCCAGCGTGGCACCGGATGCAGGCCGCTAGGGGAAGGAGGGGAGATGTCCATCGGGGGCCGGGGAGGCGGCCGGCGAGAGGCAGAGGTGGCCGCCGGGGCCGGAGTGGCCACCGACGCGACTAGGGAGCGAGGAGCGGCTAGGAGCGGGGGAGCGGGGGCGCAACGAGCGCGCGACTAGCGTAATGCCAGTTCAACATATATAATAACAAATCAGTATCATTAGATTCATTATTGAATGCACTTTTACATCATATAGATTAGTTATGGTAGATGTTTATATTGTTTTCTATAAATTTGGTCAAACTTTATAAAATTTGACTTTAGTCAAACCTAATATGCAGAGTAAATAAAAATAGAGGGAGTTTATCATTCTTTTTCTGCCGCGAGTATAGATCAAAAGAAAATAGATCAAATCATCTCTTGAAAGGCAAGCCAAAAGTGTGCATGATTTTTCCTTGATTTAATAAGAATCAACCGGAAGAAACATGTAAAGGAATGAATGATCATAATTTCAGCAAAGCTACTTATGAAAATGGTGTATGAAGTCATGCCATCATGTTGTAGCTCGGTTATGAAGCTTTTATGTTGGAGTAATTGATTATTCTTGCTACCCTGCTTCAACAAAAATACCGGTCGCACTTTTGTTACGAGGCTTATTTCAGTGCCCTTGGCATTTGGCAATTGGAGATAGCCGGGAGGTTGCCACTTATGGCGAGCTGGTTTTCGTCATACTGGTACCAGAAAGAAACCGAGTGCTGGGATCACTTCTACCCCGGAATCAAAGCTGTCCCGTAAAGAAAAAAAGAGTCAAGCCGTCTCCACCACGTTTCATTCGCCATTACCAGACACCAAGTTCCAACTGAAAATCTCAGCAAAAAAAAAAGTTCCAACTGAAAAAGAAGTGATTTTTCGGTTTGGTAGGCCCATTCGACATATCTGGTGGGTTCTTTAAAATGCTTGCAAGCTTTATCTCATTTTTCAGAACCGAAGAAATGCGGGTGAGTTGTCTGTTTCCTTGTACTACCAACTTGGCTGTGAGTTGGGAAGGAAGAAGGATGGAGGCATCACAGCCGACGATGGTGTGCCATGTTTTCCTCGCCTAACATAGAAAGCTATGCTCCATCTCCATGTAGGTGTTTCATTTCCTCCTTGTACTAGGCTGGATCGCAACATTGCAGCTTCATCTACAACACTCCTACCTAACTTTGTCTGGAGTAGCACCAGGTGGCGGTTTTTGTGCTCGTAAAGGGGTTCCGTTCATCCCACCGACACGGTTTTTTTTCGGAGGGAAAACCGACACGGTTTCTTCACTAGCATGCCAAGGGAAAAAAAGAAGTACCGGAAAAATGGGTGCAGCCGTCCCTAACCGTTGACCCGTCGCATCCCCCGGGGTGGGGTGGTGCGTCGGTGCTAAGAAACCAACCAGCCACCAATTCTCCAATACAAAACCATCCATCTCCACTTCCATTCGCATCCTCCTCACTTCCCCAGATCCAAATCGCGCGCGAGAGAGCAAAGGGAGGAAGAAAGAGATCTCGCCTAGCGCCACCCCGGATCCGCCATGGCCTCGGCCGCGCCGCCCCTCCTCCCCACCACCGTCCCGGCCGCCGCGCCCGCGACCGTCCTCCCCGCCGCCCCGGACGCCGCCGCCACCTCCATCGCCTCTCCGGACCCGGCCGCCACGCGCGCCTTCCTGGGCCGCATCTACGACTCCGCCAAGCGCTCGCTCTCGGGCGCCCGCCCCTGGCCCGAGCTCCTCGACCGCGCCGCGCTCTCGCGCCCGGACTCCCTCTCCGACGCCACCGCCCGCCTCCGCAAGAACCTCGCCTACTTCCGCGTCAACTACGCCGCGCTCCTCGCGCTCTCCCTCGCCGTCTCCCTCCTCGCGCACCCCTTCTCCCTCGCCGCCCTCCTCGCGCTACTCGCCGCCTGGTGCTTCCTCTACCTCCTCCGCCCCGCCGACGCCGTCCCGCTCAACGCCCTCGGCCGCACCTTCTCCGACAGGGAGACGCTCGGGGGCCTCATCGCCGCCTCCGTCTTCGTCGTCTTCCTCACGTCTGTCGGTGGGATCATCTTCTCCGCGCTGGCGCTCGGCGCCGCCGTCGTCTGCGCGCACGGGGCCTTCCGCGTGCCAGAGGACCTGTTCCTCGACGAGGTGCCCGACCAGGGTCTCGTAGGAAACGGCGCCACCCTCAACCTCCTCTCCTTCATCAACGGCGCTGCTGGAGGAGGAGGACGCGTCTGAGCCAGCCTCATGTCCTCAGCTCTCTGATCTGCTACGCGGAAGAGACAAGTAAAGTCTGTGGCTGGTTGATTCGCTTTTTCAGAAACGAAATACTTCTACTTGTTTGAGATCGTACTACGCGTTGTCTTTAGGAGCGTGAGGAGGAGATTAGAAGAGGATGCATTGGAGTTATACTACACACAGGATATACACATAAAAAGGAACCTTGGGATCTAGTTTTGTTTCATTTTGCATTTGATATTGCTGTATGATGACAAAGTTGAGCTTATTAGTATTGATATTCATATGATACGTGTCTCGTTGTTACTAGCATACACAACAAAATAAATTGCTGCTCCTCGTCTTAGCATGAAATGAAATATATGATGATTAAGTACACCATTTGTTTTCAAGAGATCGATCAATGTGGTTTCACATATGATCTTGATTCTGGCGTGGAGGATCTTGGGTCTAGATGATTCATTTTCGATCATAGTAGAGTTCTTCTTTCTATGCTAATGTATCTTGCGGCAATGTGGCCCATCAATGTCATTGGAGTGCCCTATTTATTCTTTGATATTGGAGCTGAATATCATTTGTAAGTCTAGTATCGATCTTATTTAAAAAAATTATAATGTTATCATCGATCGAATTCCAATGACAGAAGTCCATGCAAGGTGGTGAAACAAGTCCTGTGAGCCTGGTTTGAGATCTCCTTTTACCGTCCCCAAAAGAACCGATAAATAGCGGAAATGTTTTTTTAGAATTAACGGAAATGATATTTAGCTGACGTAAAAAATCTGGCTGCTCGCAGCGAACGGTATCATCGTCGCTGGTCACGTTGCACGAATCTTCACGTCAGGTTGCCATGTCACGGTGCAGCAACCGTTCGCAAGAACATGGGCACCAGCGAACCCTGTACCGGCACTACTCTCTCCTTCCTCTCACTCTCCGCATTACGTGCCCCCCCCCCCTCCTCTTGCGTTCACTCTCCTCTGCGACAACGGTTTGAGGTGGTTGCCGATTCCTCACCGTCGAATTGAGCGCCGTTGGTTGCTACCGTTGAGGGCCACTCCCCTGCTTCCACAATGCAACATTGCGGAGGTATCCTCACTCTCCGCATTATGTGCCACCCCCCCCTCCTCTTGCGTTCACTCTCCTCTGCGACAACGGTTCGAGGTGGTTGCCGATTCCTCACCGTCGAATCGAGCGCTGTTGGTTGCTACGTTGAGAGCCGCTCCCCTGCTTCCACAATGCAACATTGGCGGAGGTATGTTGCTACACACACACCTGCAGCCTTTTCTCCTTTGTTCCTGTTGATTCCTTAGCTGAATGTTGCTCGAGGTCTAGTTGTCGTTCATGGCTGCGACAACAGCTTTTGATTCGGTCGTCGACGACGAGTTCGTGGCCAACAACGTTATTCATGCATTTTGGCTGTTGCTGGTTGCCGATGATGGTCGGGGTTAGGGTTTCTGGTTTTGTCGCATGTGGGGGGGGGGGGGCATAATCGTCGGGGTTTGTAGTGCGGCGGCAACCATAGTGGAATTTTTTGGCGAGAGGGATTTGACCTCTTTTGTGCAGGGGTTGTAGTGGAGCTGGAGATTGTAGTTGGCAAGTACACGTTTTGTTTATCGAAGTGATTTATCCGCTTTTTTCCCATGCTATCAAGTTAGTCTGGAAAATTTATGTTGTGTGTGGGTTAGTTTGGTATTTTCTATTGATTGTGCAGATGGTATTTTTTTTGGCCTTTTTTTTGCCATGTTTAAGTCATATGACTGTCATGTCGTGCAATTTTCGTATGTGCATACGAGAGACTAAATTGCCATGGCATTTGTGCATATCAAAGACAAAATTGCCATGATGTATGTGTGTGTGTGTGATAGATTTAAATCGCCATGCTCTGTTTTTGTTTGATAGACAAATTTGCATGCTCTGTTTTGTGTGTGAGAGTTAAATTTGCCATTGCATTCATGTGTTGAGAGGCAAAATTGACATGGGTATATGTTTGTGTGAGAGACTTAAAATGATATCCTCTGTTTTTGTTTGATAGATAAAATTGTCATGCTCTATTTTGTGTGAGAGAGTTAAAATTGCCATTGCATCCATGTGTTGAGGCAAAATTGCCACGGGTATATGTTTGTGTGGGAGACTTAGAATGCAATGCTCTGTTTGTTGGTTTTTAGACAAAATTGCCATGGGTATATGTGTGTGTGTGTGACTTTTTTAAAAATGCCATGAGTATATGTGTGTCACAGGCTTTTTAAAAATGCCAATGGTATTTCTCTCTCCCCCCCCTCTCTCTCTCTCTGTGACATGAACACCATGCTTTGTTGTTGTTCTCGTCGACGAGCCCGTGCTGCCCGGGGTTGTCAAACCCTAGCTAGAGTAGGGCCTGCTTCATGGCCGCAACGACGAGGGCGTTGTTCTCCACGTTGGTGGTCTCTTGTTGTGCGGTGGCGGCTTCCAGCTTGTCGGCATGCACCTTCCTCCAGCCATCCTTCTTGGCTGAAAGCACGGCCCGCTGCGCGTCTATCAGCTCCTTCTTGGCTGGCACCACCTTTTTGCGGACGACGCGGGGCTTTTCGACGGTGAAGGCGAGGCCGGCGGCAGCGTCGGGGATTGGCGCGTCGTCCATGGCAAGCGGGCGGGAGTTTTCTTGGAAAGAGAGGAAAATGGGGGTGGATGGGCCACCGATTGGCGAGCTAGGGGGAGGACAAGATCAGGCATCGCGTGTGTCCGCGCCGAGGCATACGCGGCCCAAATTTAGGCCTAAGTTGGGTCGTGCGCGGACAAAAGATGGACCCTCGTCCGTGTCACGCCCAATATGCGACCCTATCCAAAAGGAACTCGAAGGTCCCACCAAGGATAGACCCGCATATTGAAACGCTTTTGCAAGGTGGATATCATTACATCGACATTACATAATAGATGGGGATACATACATAAGGCATACAATGCCACACAAATACAACATCACAATACATAAGAGCATCATCCGACTATGGATAAACACAAACAGAAACTCAAACGACATCCACCCTGCTAGCCCAGGCTGCCGACCTGGAACCTATCCCCTGATCGAAGAAGCAGAAGAAGAACTCAACGCAAGCAAGCATCGCTCTCGCGTCATGATCATCGCATAACCTGTACCTGCAACTGTTGTTGTAGTAATCTGTGAGCCACGAGGACTCAGCAATCCCATTACCATGGGTATCAAGACTAGCAAAGCTTAAAGGGAAAGGAAGGGGTAAAGTGGTGAGGCTGCAGCAGCGACTAAGCAAGTATGGTGGCTAACATACACAAATAAGAGCGAGAAGAGAGCAAGCAGAACGGTCGTGAACTAGCAATGATCAAGAAGTGATCCTGAACTCCTACTTACGTCAAACATAACCCAGAAACCGTGTTCACTTCCCGGACTCCGCCGAAAAGAGACCATCACGGCTACACACGCGGTTGATGCGTTTTAATTCGGATCTGGTGTCAAGTTATCTACAACCGGACATTAACAAATTCCCATCTGCCAATAACCGCAGGCACGGCTTTCGAAAGATTATACCCTGCAGGGGTGTCCCAACTTAGCCCATGACAAGCTCCCGCGATCAACGAAGGAATAGACCTTCTCCCAGGAAGACCCGATCAGACTCGGAATCCCGGTTTACAAGACATTTCGACAATGGTAAAACAAGACCAGCAAAGCCTCCCGCTGTGCCGACAAATCCCGATAGGAGCTGCACATATCTCGTTCTCAGGGCACACCGAATTGTCCAAACTTCCGGTAGGCCAGCCCAGAGTTGCCCCTGGTGGCCACCGGCGGCTGACAGGTTGGACCAACATTCACGACGAGCACTGGCCCGGGGGGGATAATATAAAGATGACCCTCGAGAGCGCGACTCCCAAGGGAAAAAGGGCTAGGTGAGGCAAATGGTAAAACCAAGGTTGGGCCTTGCTGGAGGAGTTTTATTCAAAGGGAACTGTCAAGGGGGTCCCATAAATCACCCGACCACGTAAGGAACGTAAAATCCGGGAACATAACACCGGTATGACGGAAACTAGGGCGGCAAGAGTGGAACAAAACACCAGGCAAAAGGCCGAGTCTTTCACCCTTTACCAAGTATATAGATGCATTAATAATATAAGAGATATTGTGATATCCCAACCAAAATCATGTCCACCATAGAGCAATCTTCAACTTCACCTGCAACTAGCAACCCTATAAGAGGGGCTGAGCAAAAGCGGTAATATAGCCAAGCAACGGTTTGCATAGGAAAGGTGTCAAAGGTTAGAGGTTCATGGCAATATGGGAGGCTTGATAAACAGGTGATAGGTAGCGCAGCATAGCGATAGAACGAAACAACTAGCATAGCAATGATAGTAGTGAGATCCAGGGTAGCGGTCATCTTGCCTGAAATCCCGTAAGGAAGAAGAAAGAGTTCATGAAGAAGATGAACGGATGAAGCCGAACCAAGCGTAGACGAACGACTCCTCACGATCGCACGAAACAGGAACTATCGAGAAGAAGCACACAACATAGTAAACACACCACACATGAACAAGGCATGATGCACAACAAGCATGATGCATGACAAAACTAGATGAGGCTACTCAGGGCAAGAGATGATGCAAACAAGAACAACACATCAAGGCAAGTTTAAATGAGGTCGGGAGCAACATATAACAATTCCGGTAAGTCCTCATATGCATATTTCGAAATTGGTCCAGATCTGAATAAACCTTATGTTTAAGTTGTGAAACATCAAGTTAAGATGCACCAAGATGATCTACACGAGATTCTAGTCAAGTTACATATAAAGTTCATTTAATTCGGAGCTACGGCCTAGAAGATATGAGCAAAACAAGTTAAACATGGCATTGATGCAAAATACACCCAAACATCAAGCAAACACCTCAAAACATGAATGCAACATGATAATATGAAACTACATGCAATTCTAAGCAAGTTTCATATAGAGCACACTCAAAACGGAGCAACGATTCAACACACACATGAAACAAGTTTAAAGGACAAGCTGTCCAAAACAGCAACTAGGCATATTGCAAGCATCAAAACAACATGCTACAGGACCTCAACATGAAAATAAAAGACATGGGCATGATGTACAGGTAAAGCATAACAAAACATGAACACTGAGCTATCTCCAGAAATCACTAGAACATGCTCAAACACACATGGTAAGATTGCAAACAATAACAATTCAGACTTTGCAGAAAATAACATCAGGTTGCAATGTTTAGAGCTATCAAACAACATGTTACAGGAACTTATCATGGCAAACAAAGGCATGGCATGAATCTACTAAAAACATAGATCAAAATTCCCTTACTGACCATAAGCCAAAAAGGATCAGAAAATATGATGGCACCCATGTAAACATGGCAAGTTATAATACAGATTCAAACATGGCAGAAACAGAATTATGAAGGCATGTAGATGAGCTTGTGCAACTCACTACATAGCAAAACATGGCATGGCAAGGCAACCAATAGTAAGAAGACATATTTGTGAAGTTAAGCATGGCAATAGAAAGCTCATAGGGTGCATGGATCACTAGCAACAATCATGATAACAACTGAACTTAATGTTAACAGGCTGACAGCAACATTATCAAGCAACTTTGGAGCAAGATATGAACAAGCTACAGCAAGCTATAAATGCAACCAGGGGCATGTATGGTTAGAGGATGACATGTAAAACAAAACATATTTAGTGGACATCTCCAGATTATGCATAGAATGATTAGTGGCAACATGTTTATATAGCATCACGAAATAACAGATTCGGCCTAGCAAAATAGCAACATCATGTACACTACTTAACAAGCTCGATTCACTCACCACAAGTCATTGCATGACAAGATAAGTATAGCATCATCAAGAAGACATATTTGTGAAACAAACCAAGTCAAGAACAAGTCCATAGCATGCAAGGATCAACTATAGCAACCTTGGCAAAATTGAATTACATGTAAACAATCTGCCAGGAAACATTTTGAAGCAAAAGTAGAGCACTCAAATGACATGCTAGACTACTCCATAATTGCAACAAAGGGCAGGGATGGATAGAAAATAACCATATGTTTAAAACATCCTTACTGAAGTATCTCAAAATATGCATGAATCACTCTGTAGCATCAAGTTTACATGGCATCAAAATAACAGCAGACCAGGGACTAAAATCAGCAACATCATGATGCCTAGTTTGCATGCTTGTGCTAGTCACCACATTGATCACAAAAATACATGGCAAACACCAGTGTAAAGAAGACATAACATAGATCAAAACACCTGTAGACATCAACCACATAGGATGCACACATCAATCATGGCAAAAATGGCAAAAGAGCTTGTTCTGTTAACAGACAGCAGAAAACATCATGAAGCACTCTTACAACGATGATTCGGGCATCTAGATGACCTCAAATGAATATGATTCAATGGAATGAAATGATGTACTCGTCGAGATGAACAATTTGACATATTACACGCACGAAACGGAGCTACGGATGCGGAGACACGATGCGATGAACATGGCATGATAATACTGAAATCTGGGGACAGACGAAAACAGAGGGGGGAAAGTCAACCTCGTGCACGGATTCCGAGGCAGGGCCGGATCTCGCCGGAGACGGGCTGCGTGGTGGTCGGAGAAGACGCCGGAGAGGGGGGAGACGGCCGGAGGCGAGGCAGAGAGGGCCGGGGACGGCCGGGGCGCCGGATCTGGCCGGCCCCTTACCGGATCCGGACGGCGACGGGGCCGCGGCGGCGGACGCGGGGCGACGGGCGAGGAAGGCGGCGAGCGCCGGGGCGGCACGGGCGGCGGCGGCCGCAGCCAGGCGCGGCTGCGCGCGGTCGGGACGGTGGAGAAGCTCGCACGAGCGACGACGCTTGGGCCGGGAGGCAGGCCGCGGCGGCAGGCTCCTGCAGCCGGGAGGCGCGGCACCCACGGCGGAGGGCGGCGGCGGCGAGGCCGCCGGCGGGGAGCGGCGCCGGCTAGGGAGGCGGACGGCGGCGGGCGGCCACGGGCGCGGCACGGGCGCCTCGGGCCCGGTCGGGGTCGTGGCGGGCCTGGCCCGTGCCTGGGCGGGCCGGCGCGGTGGACGGTGGCGGGAGGACACGCGGCGGCGCAGGATTGGTCGGGGGGAGCGGGGCGGACGTGTCCGGCTGCGGCTGGACGCGTCCGACGGCGGAAAGGGAAAAATCTAGGGTTAGGGATGGATTTCGTCCGCGAATTTCGGGGGGAGGGGCATATTTATAGGTAGAGGGAGCTAGGAGAGTCCAAATGAGGAGCGGTTTTCGCCCACACGATCGTGATCGAACGACCGAGAGCATGGAGGGGAGTTAGATGGGATTTGGGCCACTTTGGAAGGGGTGTTGGGCTGCAAAGAGAAAGAGGCTTTTGCGGTTACCCGGTTAACCGTTGGAGTACCAAACGACCTCCAAATGGCACGAAACTTGACAGGCGGTCTACCAGTGCTATACCAAGGCCACTTGGCAAGCCTTGGGCCATTCCGAGAAAGTTCAACACCCACTCACAACGAGAGACAAAAGGGGGACGCCGGAGGGCATAGGAGTGCCAGATTGCAAAACGGACAATGGGGAAAAAGCTCGGATGCATGAGACGAACACGTATGCAAAATGAAATGCACATGATGACATGATAAAATGCAACACACAAGCAAATGACATGGCAACCACATGGCAACGATGGCGAATAACTGACAGACACCTAGCGCATCGGATCCGGGGCGTTACAGTCCGTTTGGGTCGGCGGCGTTGGGCCGATATTTTTTTCCGTTTTGACCCAAACGAACATGTGCGGACAGTTTGGGTCGGCGCGTTGGAGTTGCTCTGATGAGGATCATCACAGATGGGCCACATTGGAGGCGTCACTGATAACGTCATTTGTGCTTGGATGGATGGTTATCACAGACCAATCTTTAATTGACCTGTCAGTGATAGTTCTCTCAGAAAAGCAAAGTGGACGGATATTTAGCATTGACGGGTTGCTATGGTTGACTCATCTATGTTGATCGATTAAATCTGACTCTTTGATTTCTCACTGGTTAGTGTTGTTATGTACGCGGCAAGTTATAATCCAAGTCTACTCCTTGTCTGCATTCCGAACCCTCGCCGCTGCGCGCCGATCCCTTCTCTTAGTTTTCACTCCCTCCAGCCATGCAACCTGCTTATCTCCATCACGTGAGCATCCCCCAACCCTCTCTTCCCTTCCGCCGCTCATCCATGCCGATGGCCCTGACGCTGTCCTGGATAAGGCGTGTTAACCATGTCAGCTCCCAAAAGACGTGGGTTGGGCTAAGGACCCTCAAATGACTAGCCAGTGGGCCACATTCGTCAAACCTCATGAAGGAATCAAGATGGAATCTTCAGAAGACTTGACGCATACTCCAAGGGACAAATGCAATCTTTGACACGTTTATCTTCAGACATAACCGACCTATGTGTAATCCTAGGTACCCCCGATATCTATATAAACCGAGGGGTGTAAACCGTAGAGGGGGAACTCATTCATACATGATCTCAAGGTAGATCAACCTGTACTTTGTACCTCATCCACAATCAATACATACAAATCAGAACGTAGGGTTTTACCTCTTCGAGAGGGCCCAAATCTGGGTAAACATCGTGTCCCCCTTGTGTCATGTAACCATCGTGCAAAGGCTACCAGCTCGGGACCCCTGATAATCCCCAAGTGCAGGGAATCATCGTAGCAATTCCCAAAGGTGGAAGTGATAAGTATGGAGGTCGAACGCACAAGGAGCTGAAGGTAAGATCAATATTCTCTCAAGCCCTATCTGCCACTGATACGACTCTACGTGCACCGAACGTTTGCTTCCAACTAGAAACAAGAAATAAAACTGTGTTGTGGGTATAAAGAGGATAACTTTGTATGATATCGGAGAGCTAAAATATAAAAGTAGGTGTTGTTATCATAAAGTTAGAATATATTACTAAATAATATAAATAGCGAGTGTGGAATAATGGTGGATCGGTGTGCGGAATTGTCCTAGGCAATTGTTAACAAGACCGGTGATCACTATTGCAATTTCATATGAGGGAGAGGCATAAGCTAACATACTTTCTCTACTTGGATCATATGTACTTATGATTGGAACTCTAGCAAGCGTCCGCAAATACTAAAGATCATTAAGGTAAAACCCAACCATAGCATTAAAGCATCGAGTCCCCTTTATTCCCATATGCAACAACCCCCTTACTCGGGTTTGTGTTTCAGTCACTCACCAACCCACTATAAGCGAATCATGAACGTATTGCAACACCCTACAGCGGGAATCCCTCACGCTTGCGCGACACAGAGGGAACCATAGGACAACATCAAAGTAAAACATACAACTCATACCAATCTAGATCATCAATCAACCCAAAGACAAAAGATATCTACTCAAAACATCATAGGATGGCAACACATCATTGGATCATAATATGTGGCATAAAGTACCATGTTCAAGTAGGGATTACAGCGGGGTGCGGGAGAGTGGACCACGTAAAAGAGATGAGGATGGTGGTGATGATGATGATTCCCCTCCCGATGGCACTCCGGTGCCACCAAGAGAGAGGAGGAGAGGTCCTCCCCCTTGTGCTTCCTCCTCCATGGCTTTCCCCCTCTGGTCCTTGGCCTTCATGGAGATGATGTCCCCTCCGAGATCCTCCTCCATGGCCTCCGGTGATGATGGCCCCCTCCGGCAGGGTGCCAGAGAGGGCCTAGATTGATTTCTCGTGGCTACAGAGGCTTGCGGCGGCGGAACTTCCGATCTAGGTTAATTCCCGAAGGTTTCTGTATTTATAGGAATTTTTGGCGTTGGTTTCACGTCAGGGGGGGTCTCCGGGCTGTCCACGAGATAGGGGGCGTGCCCTAGGGGGGGCGCCCCCCACTCTCGTGGGCAGCCCGTGACTCTTCTGGCCCAACTCTGATGCTCCGTGGTCTTCTTTTGGTCCATAAAAAATCCTCAAAAATTGGCACGTCAATTGGACTCTGTTTGGTATCCCTTTTCTGTAAAACACAAAAACAAGGAGAAAACAGAAACTGGCACTGGGCTCTAGGTTAATAGGTTAGTCCCAAAAATCATATAAAATGACATATAAATGCATATAAAACATCATAGATGGATAATATAATAGCATGAATACTTCATAAATTATAGATACGTTGGAGACGTATCAACCCCCAACCCAAGATCTTCTGAACTCAACTCCGTCATTGGTGGCCCGTACATGTCCCTCTGTGTAGTCGAAGCGGCTCGATGGCTCACGTCCAGATTAACGATAGCATCGGCTGTGGCATGAATTTTCTGCCTGGACAACTCTTTGTCTTCGGCAACATTATGCTTCATGCTGATTCAACTGGCCACCTTGGATCATTAGATTCAGAAACCTGGAATATGTTGCGGACTCCCGCGACGAACTCGCGTTTTCGATGTCATACCAGACTAAAGACGACACTAATACTCCCGTCCAGATTGGACTTGATCTCAACTCAGGACCATGCCATAGACCATACCTCGAATTTGGCCTTGAGAATGGAGCTGAGCACCACCCCCGTGGATCAGGCATCTAGCTTGACCGACAATGACCCTGAAACCATGACAGGTTGGATCTCGGGCAGACTCCAACTGAGCCCAACCTTGAACCAGGTCATGGGTGAAGGCAATAAGGCTCCCCCTAAACAAGATGCCAAATTAGATTCGGAACCTCGCAATCTTGGATGATTGAAACTCTGTGTACGATCAAATCTAGGAGAAGTCATGAGAGGCTGAATTTTTGGCCCACCCACCACCTACTTAGTCGCTATCGTCAAGGACTTAATCAACATTCTAGCCAGTGCCTTCGAGGAGGCAACCGACATGGATGAAGATGTCGGTGAAACTTCAGACACCGCCTTGCCACCAACCATCAATCACGCTGGCAAATGGGTCCTAATCTCCACCTACAATGTCTACTTGGCGGACACCCCCCAAGAATGGAGGAGGAGGAAATCCGAAGCGCCGACACAAGGGGCGTCGTAATGGGGGCACTGGCAACGGCGACAGAAGTAACAACGGCACCGGGAACGAGGATGCCATCAATGGAAAAGCAACACATGTTGGCTGATATGTCTCCGTCATATCTATAACTTTTTATTTTTTCATGCCAATATTCTACAACTTTCATATACTTTTGGCAACATTTTATATTATTTTTGGGACTAACATATTGATCCAGTGCCCAGTGCCAGTTCCTGTTTGTTGCATGTTTTTTGTTTCGCAGAATACCCATATCAAACGAAGTCCAAACGCGATAAAAAATTTACGGTGAATTATTTTGGAATATATGTGATTTTTGGAAAGTGGAATCAACGCGAGACGATGCCCAAGGGGCCCACGAGCCCTAGGGGTGTGCCCTCCTACCCAGGGCACGCCTGGCAGGCTTGTGGCCACCTCGTTGGTCGGTTGGAGGTGTCCTTTCGGCCGCAAGGAAGCTTATATCCAGAAAAAAAAATCATGTTAAAAATTTCAGCCCAATCGGAGTTATGGATCTCCGGTTATTTAAGAAATGGTGAAAGGCCAGAAAACAGGAACACGAAAACAGAGAGAAACAGAGAGGTAGATCCAATCTCGGAGGGGCTTCCGCCCCTCCGCCTCCATGGAGACCATGGACTAGAGGAGAAACCCTCCTCCCATTTGGAGGGGGGGGGGAGGTCAAGAAAGAAGAAGAAGGAGGGGGGGCTCTCTCCCCCCCCCTCTCCTGGTGGCGTCGAAACGCCACCGGGGCCATCATCGTGACGACGATCTACACCAACAACCTCGCCGCCGTCATCATCAACTCTCTTCCCCTCTATGCAGCGGTGTAACATCTCTTTTACCCACTGTAATATCTGCTTAAACATGGTGCTGGATGCTATATATTATTTCCTAATGATGTATGGCTATCCTATGATGTTTGACTAGATCCATTTTGTCCTATGGGTTGATTGACGATCATGATTGGTTTGAGTTGTATGTTTTATTATTGGTGTTGTCCTATGGTTTTATCCATGTCGCGCAAGCATGAGGGATCCCCATTGTAGGGTTTGCAATATGTTCATGATTCTCTTATGGTGGGTGGCGTGAGTGATAGAAGCACAGACCCGAGTAAGTAGGTTGTGGCGTATGGGAGTAAAGAGGACCTGATACCTTATAATGCTATGCTTGGGTTTTACCTTAGATCTTTAGTAGTTGTGGATGCTTGGTAGAGTTCCAATCATAAGTGCACATGATCCAAGTAGAGAAAGTATGTTAGCTCATGCATTTCCCTCATATAAAGTTGCAATAATGATTACCGGTCTAGTTATCAATTGTGCTAGGACCGAGAGTATATCGACCAGAGGGGGGTGAATGGGAGATTCAATTTTTCTTTTGAAATCTTTGAAACTTATCCCACTCACAGCAGCGGAAGTAGTTCGAAGGAAATAAACTTAATCAATCTTCTTCGTCAGAAGCATATTCATCGATGAAATCATTGACAATAGTATGAGCTTGATGAATCATAGGTTTGACTATGATGAAAGTAATGCAACATGCAAACAGATGTAGTAGAATGAGACATAGCATGGTACACACTGATACAAATCCTATGGAAAATATGGTAACGAATGAATACAGACGAAGACAATGAAACAGGGTGAAGACTGAAACACAAGTTGATAACAAACTGAACGATATGATCAAGTAAACTATCAGAATAGAGCACGAATATAAACTACTGAAGGAAATGTAGTAGAGTAAATAGAACCACTGGTGCTCAATAGCAACAGAGAGATTTGGTACACCAGCTCACCCTTCTGCCAAAGGGCTACGTCTGGTTGGAGGGGTTGTGACTTAACACGGAAGATAAACTCTCTTCACCCTATTCTCCTTCAATGCAGAGCTGATCAGAGTCAGGTTGATTTCACTTGTGGTAGATCCTTGTAGGTGATCTCCAAACCTTCGGTCGACCTTCGCGAACCATAATCACTCTTGGTTGCTGAAGATCTAGCTCAGAGAAGACAAAAATGTCGGATATCGGGTTCCAGCAAGACCCTTAAGGTTCGAACTTTGGGGTGCGCACGAAGATCTTCTCCCTACCGAAACACGCCCACAACCTCGCCGCAGTTTCTAAGCTAGCACCATGAACAACACAAGAGACACAAGGTTTGTACTGGTTCGGGCCATCGTTGTGGTGTAATACCCTAATCCAGTGTGTGGTGTGGTGGATTGCCTCTTGGGCTGATGATGAACAGTACAAAGGAAGAACAGCCTCGCAAGGGGAGGTTTTCTTGTGGTGGTGTGTGGATGAGCTAGGTCTGGATCAGATTGTCCTCTACTATGGTGGCTGGCCCTATGTATAGAGGCCCTGGTCCTCTTCCCAAATATTGAGCGGGAAGGGAACCAACAACGGCCATTTTGAAAGGGACAACTAGTACAAGCTATCCTGACTAAAGGTGGTCTTCGACTGCTAAAGGCGCTGGTGATGACGCTGTCTTGGGCTCCACGGTGACCTCTGTCCTGCTGTCCTGCTAGTCTTGGTCTCGTTGCACTAATATGGAAACCTTTGCCTGATGCCTCGGTACTCCGCGCCTGCGCTTGCCCCCTTTGCACCAAAGAGGAAACGAGGACACTATGTAGGCCGGCGCCTGCCTGGTGCCCGCCTGGTCTTGATCGTCATGGTTTGCGTCATGTGCACCTTGCTAGGTACCCCCCCGCCTTGATCTCTCTGCCTCCTCGCGAGCCGGCCTGGTGAGGCCGCCCCTGAGGAGGCCTTGTGTCGCCCGCCCCGTGAGGCTTGGCCCCTCGCGAGGGTCTTGAGCGTTGGTTGATGAAGACGGGTCGTATTGGGCCACTGGCTGAGCCACGCTGCAGGCCACACGCAGGCAAGTCTAGGGACCCCCATTCCCAGAACGCCGACAGTAGCCCCCGGGCCCAAGGCGCGCTCGGACTTGGCTTAGCAGCGAAGCCAAAGGGCAAGTGCGGAGCACCGCGGGCCCCAACAGCCTGCGACCTTGATCGCCGTGTGGCGATTGATTGGACGTGGGCGTCTCCACTTCCCCACGCTGCCTCGGCAACTGCCCGACTGACAAAAGGCTGGCTTGGGCAAGGCTTGCCTTCATTGCTCTCTTTCTCCTTGCTCCAGATCCCCTTCCTTGCTCCCTTGCTTCCGAAATCTCTCGATCCGTTCAATTCCTTCCCCTTCACTGAGCAATGCTGCCCCGCAAGGCCAAGGTCAATGCGCTGCCGGCTTGGTATTCGTCGGCCTTGGACGCCCCCAACATGTCAGAGAAGAATCTCGCCGCTACACGCCTGATGACGACGGTGGAGGGCAGCGAGATGGGGGAGACCGAACTCCGGGCTGGCTCCGCCGAGCCGGAGGCTAAGGGGAGCACCTTCTACCCCTTCTTCATGAACGCCGTCGTCGCCGGCCTGGTGCCTCCCTTCTCCGAGTTCTTCTACGCCGTACTCTGCCATTACAGGTTGTAGGCCCTTCATCTCCATCCCAACTCCGTTCTCCTTTTGTCAATTTTCGCCTACTACTGCAAGGCGCATGTTGGGGTGATGCCGTCCGTGGCCTTGCTGTGCCACTTCTTCTCCCTCTGAATCAACGGCGAGCGCACCTCGGTGCGCACCAACTTCGTCGCGTACTCCAAGGCCAACACGATCTCAAAGACCGGGAAGAGGGTCGACAACTTCCGGAGCAAGTGGGTCATGATGGATGCCGGATGTATCCACTCCCGGTTGGCGTTGCAACGGAGCCACCCCAGTCTGACGAAGGTTGTTCTCGCATGAAGCTTACCGATGACAGGGCGAAGTTGGTGCTGGAGAAGATGAACGCCGACTTGAGGCCGGGCAACGCGAAGGCAGCAAAGCTGACAGGGGCCACGCTCCCGAGGGAGTTCCTGACGCAGCGGGTGGCTCCGTGCCATGCACACTCATGCCCGTTGTGGACGCTTGGGGGCGCGGACGATGATCTTCGCCTGAACCCGGCAGCCTTGGCCGACGAGGATCTGGCCACAGCTCTCCGCCTCTTGGTTAGGGACGACCAGGAAGGTCTCGAGGGTGCCCCTGCCCCCTGTTCCTCCGTGATGACTGGAAACAGGTGGTGGATGCCATGCCCACCTTTGATGGGCGCGGCGGGTGCCGGCGGTGCCTCCTGTGGCCCGGGGGGCGACGACGCCGGTGGAAGTGTCTTCAGGTGACTCCCGCGGGGGAGGAGAGGAAGACGAAGAAGATGAGGAGCGCGACTCGGAGTCAACCACAGAGGGGACGAGGGAGACCTCTCCCCGGCGCAGGGCCAGCATCCTCCACACCTTGCCAAACGACGATGACGGCGACGCCACGCGGGAGGAAGAGGATCCACCCGCGATCCTGAAGAAGGACAGGTCGGCGCTGATCTCCCGAGGGGCTGCCTGTGCCCAAGCTCCGCTCGGAGCCGCCTCCAACCCTTCTGTTGCGCCCTCTTCCGCGCCTAGATCTCTCGACGCTGCACCCCGGACCAAGAGGCTCTCGGGTTTTAAGCTCGGCAAGAGGTCGGTGGCCTATACCGTGATTGACCAGTAAGTGCTCGGACCCCATCTTGTTCTCATTTTTGCTGCTGGGGCTTGACGTTCTCCATCACTTGGTTAGGCCGCCGGTTGTGGCGAAGAAGAAGGAGGACACAACGACTCTGTCTGGGGCAGACTCATCTGCCGCGGCCGCTCCTTCATCCACGGGAAGGGGAGGCAGTGAAGTTCGCACCTCCCCTACCCGATCGTCCTCGAGGCTTGGAGGAGCGCTCTGGCGGGATGCTAGCCCCCATGGCCCTGCTGGCTCCGGAGGTGCCAGCGCCTGATGCTGTTGCTAAGGTAACCAAGGCTCAGGAGCCACCAGTCTCCCGAGCTGTGGTTATTCTGCCGCCTTCTCCTCCTGCAGCACTGGTTCCAGGTTCTTATGCCTCCTCTGCTGTCTTGGACCGTGCCCTTTTTGAGTTGGGTCAGCTGCGAGAAGACCTCCAGGGAACCGACTCCCACCTGGTAGCCGGGCGCCTGGAGCTGATCTCTGGCTGGGTTCACTCTGACATCTTTGTCCGAGCGGCGCTGAGGCGGGCCGCGACAGCTTCTGAGGAGGAGAAGCAAGCCGCCACCCAGGCCGCAGCCACCCGCGATGCGACACTGAAGGATGCCACGGTCACCCAAGACCGTTGCAAGGCGCTAGAGGCCGAGCTGCAGGGCTTGCACCACGAGCACGCCAAAGAGGCTCGCAACCGCCGGGAGAAGGAGGAGGAGATGAAGGCTCAAGAGGAGGCCTTCAGGGACCGCGATGCCGAGCTGACGCAGCTGTCGGAGTCGCAGGCTGCTGAGCGCAGCCAGCTGGAGGCGCTGGAGCAGAAGCTGAAGGCAGAGAGGGCCGTCTAGACGCCAAGGCGAAGGTCCTGGCCGAGGACCGCGTGGCCTTCACGCGCCTTGAGGAGAGGTCTCGCAAGGCACTGAATACGCTCTAAGAGAGCGGCTTGGAGAAGTCGCTGGCTGGTGCCAATGACGGCCCCGCCCAGCTGCTTCCCTTCTTGGTCGAGGTGCTCGAGGAAGTTGTGGCCGGCGTCGGCCCCATAACCGAGGTTGAAGTTTGCGTCCTTTCTTTTGCGGCGCTGACGTGCGTCTTCAGCCACATCTACCTTCACGACCCTGGTGCCAATCTCGACAAGCTGCTGGAGCCCGTGGACGACGAGCGCTTCGCCCTGCTGCTGAAGCTATGAAGGTTCAGGTGGAAGCCCTACTAGCGAAGTTCCGCGCCTTTGCCACTGCGCCCTCGGGTGCTGCTGATCCCGCGGCCTCTGGAGGTGGAGCTGGTGGAGGTAACACCACCACGAAGGTGGAGCTCCTGGCGAATAACGGCGTTGCCCAAGGGTGATCTTCTCGTGGCTCTTTCCTGTTTTAACTCCTGCAATGTGCACCGTGCCTCGTGGAGGCGTTTAAACTTGCATTTGGTATTGCGAAGACAATTATGGTTTGTAATATTTGCTTCTGGATTTGCTTCGAAATCTTGCGGTTTCCTTCCTATTTGCTTTATGTTTTACGTCGGCTGAGCCCGGCCCCGTGCATACCTCAACTGCCATTAGCCCCGACCGGATCACCAGGACGGGACCAAGGAGTGAGGGGCTACATGATAAGTTAGGCTCCTAAGTCGCGATGCTCAGGAGTCCCCCTTGACGCACAAACAACAAATAGGGAGGGAGTGTGGGAGTAGATCTGGCGTTCTACGTTGGCAGGGCCCAGCCCCGCGCATACCTCAACCGCCATTAGCCTCGCGGGACTAAGGAGTGAGGGGCTACGTGACCAGTTAGGCTCCTGAGTCGTGATGCTCAGGAGTCCCCCTTGACGTTCAAACGGTCTTCATACCTTGGCTCCACTCGGGGACGGGCGCGCGAAGACCGGGTCCGCGGGACCTGGCTGGGTGGCGTGCGCCCGGGTCACCCCCGTGTCCAGCCCCCTCGCACGATGCTCCCGAGGGGAGGTGCTGCGACGAGGCCAGACACTGAGCTCTGGGCTCCCTGAGGTTGATACGGCCGTGGGCTGCCCTTAGTTGTTTATCACCAGCGTAGAGCATAGTGCTTCCGTATGTGTACGGGCATAGCCGCTCCTCGGCAGTGTCGTCAGCCAGCGCGGAGCATGGTGCTTCTACTAGTACGTGGGAGGCCCCCCCCCCCGGGAGGAGCCTTTGGGGCGTGTACAGCCCCGCCCTGACACGTGGCTTGCATGACATGGCTAGACGAGGTGTATCTGGGCACTCGTGAGCCAGCGCGGGACTCATGAGGCCCTACCTCAAGGCGGGTTGCGCCTGGTCTTGAGCCTTGGATGGATGTGTGTCCCTACGAGATGGTTAGATACAAGTGCTCTACGTCCTCAGGTCCCGGCCGTCGAGCGAGCTCATCCGCCGCTGGTATGCCAGGTCGTGATGTCGTGGACAAGGCCAGGGGGTGAGGGCTGGAGAGCCAGTAAGAGCTCCTGAGTCGCGATGCTCAGGAGCCCCCCTTTTAACGCGCAAGCGATTTGCATGAGGGAGAGGAGGCCCGTGACAGGCGGCTGATGATAGTCATAGGCAGGTTTAGCATGACAGGCAAATCAGCTTAGATAATTGCAGAATGGATACATGCCACTGGGCCAGGCCCGAGCGGCTTGGGGATGATGCAGCCTGAGGGGCGCCCCCAGCAAGGTAAACTAAAGACATAAGCAAAAGGGGTACATGCCATAGGGACAGACCCACGTGGCTTGGGAATGATGCAGCCCTGAGGGCGCTCCCAGCTGAAATGAACTCGGAAGATGTCACCTATTGCCATTTTAGAAGGGGTGTTGGAGTAGCTGAAGATGCGCGGTGAAGAGGCCGACCCTCACGAGCCATCGGAGCCCTGAGCCGCGAGGGGCTCTGGGGGTCCAGGCGGTTCCTCGAGGACCATCTCCATCTCTGCCAGGACCGCGTGATGCCTGGCTTCCTGAGCCACCAGAATGCTCCACAGATGGCACTGGTGAGTAGCAGCCGCGTTCGGTAGGCTGAAAGGCATGCGAACGTAGCTGCGCGGCGGACCCTCGCAACGTCCCACGCGCGAAGGCCATAGGCGCTCCTGAGATGCAGCTCGGTTGAGCCTTGGCACATCAATGCAGAAGTGCAGCCCGCCATCTTCGCCTGGATGTGGGGTTACGCCAGGCAAACGGCGATCTCCGTGCATGGCTCTTGCTTCCTGCAGCTCCTGAGCGGTCTTGGTGATGAACTCCTGAGGGTTGGGCTTCCCACACCCTATGCCTTCCTGAAGGAAACATGTTGTGAAGCACGCCTCCAAGTGGTGCCCGAGCACCTCCCTCGTGATTTTGGCAAAGTCTGAGGCCCTCCAGAAGAGATCCCCCGAGCCCTGCCCGAGGAGGGCGCCGGGCGCACCTTCCTATGTGATGGAAGGAGGCGCCCCTTGCACGGGCACGGATCCTGACGCGGCACCTCCTGAAATGCCAACCTCCTGAGGCCTTGAGCTGGGCGATGTCTTCTTCTTCTTAGGGACTGCCTTAGAAGGGTTCTTGCCCTTGCTATCCGGGTCCTCGATTGATGCAGCCTAGAAGGCACGCTCGAGGGAGAACACCGCATCTTTTTCTTCGTAGGGGACTGTGATGATTCCGCCGCTTCCTGGCATCTTGAGGACATTGTAGCCATGGTGGGTCACTGCCATGAACTTGGCCAGGGCTGGATACCCGAGGATGGCATTGTATGGCAGGCGAATATGGGCGATGTCGAAGTCGATGATCTCGGTGTGGTAGTTGTTGCGTTGGACGAAAGTGACAAGGAGGCGGACCTGCCCTATCGGGGTAGTGGAACCGTCAGTAACTCCTAAGAAAGGCTTGGTAGGCTAAAGTCGATCATATGGCACTTGAAGGTTGTTGAACATCTCGACGGACAGGACGTTGAGCCCTGCACCGCCATCGATGAGGGTCCTGGTAACAGGCATGTTGCTGATGACTGGGGAACAAAGCATCGGGAGGACGCCAGCGGTACCCGCACACTTGAGTTGATTTGCTGAGCTGAAAGTGATGGCGCACTTGGACCACCTGAGCAAGCGTGTGGCCTTGAGCTTGGGGAGGACTGCATTCACCTCGCGAGCAAACTGCTTGAAGATGTGCTGACTGAAGGAAATATGCCCTAGAGGCAATAATAAAGTTATTATTTATTTCCTCATATCATGATAAATGTTTATTATTCATGCTAGAATTGTATTAACCGGAAACATGATACATGTGTGAATACATAGACAAACATATAGTCACTAGTATGCCTCTACTTGACTAGCTCATTAATCAAAGATGGTTATGTTTCCTAACTATAGACATGTGTTGTCATTTGATTAATGGGATTACATCATTAGAAGAATGATGTGATTGACATGACCCATTCCGTTAGCCTAGCACTTGATCGTTTAGTATACTGCTATTGCTTTCTTCATGACTTATACATGTTCCTGTAACTATGAGAATTATGCAACTCCCGTTTACCGGAGGAACACTTTGGGTACTACCAAACGTCACAACGTAACTGGGTGATTATAAAGGAGTACTACAGGTGTCTCCGAAGGTACATGTTGAGTTGGCGTATTGTCGGAGAGGTATCTCTGGGCCCTCTCGGTAATGCACATCATTATAAGCCTTGCAAGCAATGTGACCAAATGAGTTGGTTACGGGATGATGCATTACAGAACGAGTAAAGGGACTTGCCGATAACGAGATTGAACTAGGTATTGGATACCGACGATCAAATCTCGGGCAAGTAACATACCGATGACAAAGGGAACAACGTATGTTATTATGCGGTTTGACCGATAAAGATCTTCGTAGAATATGTAGGAACCAATATGGGCATCCAGGTTCCGCTATTGGTTATTGACCGAGAATAGTTCTAGGTCATGTCTACATAGTTCTCGAACCCGTAGGGTCCGCACGCTTAACGTTACGATGACAGTTTTATTATGAGTTTATAAGTTTTGATGTACCGAAGTTTGCTCGGAGTCCCGGATGTGATCACGGACATGACGAGGAGTCTCGAAATGGTCGAGACATAAAGATTGATATATTGGACGACTATATTCGGACACCGGAAGTGTTCCGGGTGATTTCGGAGAAAACTGGAGTGGCGGGAGGGTTACCGAAACCCCCCGGGAGAGTATTGGGCCTTATGGGCCTTAGGGGAAAGGAGAGAGGGGCGGCCAGCATGGGCCGCACGCTCCCTCCCCCCTCTGGTCCGAATTGGACTAGGAGGGGGGGCGGCGCCCCCCCTCTTTCCTTCCCCCTCTCCCCCTTCCTTCCCCCTCCTAGTAGGAGTAGGAAAGGAGGAGCCCTACTCCTACTAGGAGGAGGATTCCTCCTCCCTTGGCGCGCCCAAGGGGCCAGCCGGCCTCCCCCCTTGCTCCTTTATATACGGGGGCAAGGGGGCACCCCATAACACACAAGTTGATCTACGGATCATTCCTTAGCCGTGTGCGGTGCCCCCTCCACCATATTCCACCTCGGTCATATCGTCGTGGAGTTTAGGCGAAGCCCTGCGCCGGTAGAGCATCATCATCGTCACCATGCCGTCGTGCTGACGGAACTCATCCCCGAAGCTTTGCTGGATCGGAGCCCGGGGATCGTCATCGAGCTGAACGTGTGCTGAACTCGAAGGTGTCGTACGTTCGGTACTTGGATCGGTCGGATCGTGAAGACGTACGACTACATCAACCGCGTTGTCATAACGCTTCCGCTTACGGTCTACGAGGGTACGTGGACAACACTCTCCCCTCTCGTTGCTATGTCATCACCATGATCTTGCGTGTACGTAGGAATTTTTTTGAAATTACTACATTCCCCAACAGTGGCATCAGAGCCTAGGATTTATGCGTTGATGTTATATGCACGAGTAGAACACAAGTGAGTTGTGGGCGATACAAGTCATACTGCTTACCAGCATGTCATACTTTGGTTCGGCGGTATTGTGAGATGAAGCGGCCTGGACCGACATTACGCGTACGCTTACGCGAGACTGGTTTCACCGTTACGAGCACTCGTGCGTAAAGGTAGCTGGCGGGTGTCTGTCTCTCTCACTTTAGCTGAATCGAGTGTGGCTACGCCCGGTCCTTGCGAAGGTTAAAACAACACTAACTTGACGAACTATCGTTGTGGTTTTGATGCGTAGGTAAGAACGGTTCTTGCTAAGCCCGTAGCAGCCACGTAAAATTTGCAACAACAAAGTAGAGGACGTCTAACTTGTTTTTGCAGGGCATGTTGTGATGTGATATGGTCAAGACGTGATGCTATATTTTATTGTATGAGATGATCATGTTTTGTAACCGAAGTTATCGGCAACTGGTAGGAGCCATATGGTTGTCGCTTTATTGTATGAAATGCAAACGCCCTGTAATTGCTTTACTTTATCACTAAGCGGTAGCGATAGTCGTAGAAGCAATAGATGGCGTAACGACAACGATGCTACGATGGAGATCAAGGTGTCGCGCCGGTGACGATGGTGATCACGATGGTGCTTCGAAGATGGAGATCACAAGCACAAGATGATGATGGCCATATCATATCACTTATATTGATTGCATGTGATGTTTATCCTTTATGCATCTTATCTTGCTTTGATTGACGGTAGCATTTTAAGATGATCTCTCACTTAATAATCAAGAAGTGTTCTCCCTGAGTATGCACCGTTGCGAAAGTTCTTCGTGCTGAGACACCACGTGATGATCGGGTGTGATAGGCTCTACGTTCAAATACAACGGGTGCAAAACAGTTGCACACATGGAATACTCAGGTCATACTTGACGAGCCTAGCATATACAGATATGGCCTCGAAACACGGAGACCGAAAGGTCGAACGTGAATCATATAGTAGATATGATCAACATAGTGATGTTCACCATTGAAACTACTCCATCTCACGTGATGATCGGACATGGTTTAGTTGATTTGGATCACGTGATCACTTGGATGACTAGAGAGATGTCTGTCTAAGTGGGAGTTCTTAAGTAATATGATTAATTGAACTTAAATTTATCATGAACTTGGTACCTGATAGTATTTTTCTTATCTATGTTTGTTTGTAGATAGATGGCTCGTGCTGTTGTCCCGTTGAATTTTAATGTGTTCCTTAAGAAAGCAAAGTTGAAAGATGATGGTAGCAATTACACGGACTGGGTCCGTAACCTGAGGATTATCCTCATTGCAGCACAGAAAAGTTACGTCCTGGAAGCACCGCTGGGTGCCAGGCCTGCTGCTGATGCAACTGACGATGTTAAGAACGTCTGGCAGAGCAAAGCTGATGACTACTCGATAGTTCAGTGTGCCATGCTTTACGGCTTAGGACCGGGTCTTCAACGATGTTTTGAACGTCATGGAGCATATGAGATGTTTCAGGAGTTGAAGTTAATATTTCAAGCAAATGCCCGGATTGAGAAATATGAAGTCTCCAATAAGTTCTATAGCTGCAAGATGGAGGAGAATAGTTCTGTTAGTGAACACGTACTCAAAATGTCTGGGTATAATAATCACTTGATTCAACTGGGAGTTAATCTTCCTGATGATAGTGTCATTGACAGAATTCTCCAATCACTGCCACCAAGCTACAAGAGCTTTGTGATGAACTATAATATGCAAGGGATAAACAAGACTATTCCCGAGCTCTTCGCAATGCTAAAGGCTGCGGAGGTAGAAATCAAAAAGGAGCATCAAGTGTTGATGGTCAACAAGACCACCAGTTTCAAGAAAAAGGGCAAAGGGAAGAAGAAGGGGAACTTCAAAAGAACGGCAAGCAAGTTGCTGCTCAAGAGAAGAAACCCAAGTCTGGACCTAAGCCTGAAACTGGGTGCTTCTACTGCAAGCAGACTGGTCACTGGAAGCGGAACTGCCCCAAGTATTTGGCGGATAAGAAGGATGGCAAAGTGAACAAAGGTATATGTGATATACATGTTATTGATGTGTACCTTACTAATGCTCGCAGTAGCACCTGGGTATTTGATACTGGTTCTGTTGCTAATATTTGCAACTCGAAACAGGGACTACGGATTAAGCGAAGATTGGCTAAGGACGAGGTGACGATGCGCGTGGGAAATGGTTCCAAAGTCGATGTGATCGCGGTCGGCACGCTACCTCTACATCTACCATCGGGATTAGTTTTAGACCTAAATAATTGTTATTTGGTGCCAGCGTTGAGCATGAACATTATATCTGGATCTTGTTTGATGCGAGACGGTTATTCATTTAAATCAGAGAATAATGGTTGTTCTATTTATATGAGTAATATCTTTTATGGTCATGCACCCTTGAAGAGTGGTCTATTTTTATTGAATCTCGATAGTAGTGATACACATATTCATAGTGTTGAAACCAAGAGATGCAGAGTTGATAACGATGGTGCAACTTATTTGTGGCCCTGCCGTTTAGGTCATATCGGTGTAAAGCGCATGAAGAAACTCCATACTGATGGGCTTTTGGAATCACTTGATTATGAATCACTTGGTACTTGCGAACCGTGCCTCATGGGCAAGATGACTAAAACGCCGTTCTTCGGAACTATGGAGCGAGCAACTGATTTGTTGGAGATCATACATACTGATGTTTGTGGTCCAATGAATGTTGAGGCTCGCGGCGGGTATCGTTATTTTCTCACCTTCACAGATGATTTGAAGCAGATATGGGTATATCTACTTAATGAAACACAAGTCTGAAACATTTGAAAAGTTCAAAGAATTTCAGAGTGAAGTGGAAAATCATCGTAACAAGAAAATAAAGTTTCTACGATCTGATCGTGGAGGAGAATATTTGGGTTACGAGTTTGGTCTACACTTGAAACAATGCGGAATAGTTTCGCAACTCACGCCACCCGGAACACTACAACGAAATGGTGTGTCCGAACGTCGTAATCGTACTTTACTAGATATGGTGCGATCTATGATGTCTCTTACTAATTTACCGCTATCGTTTTGGGGTTATGCTTTAGAGACGGCCGCATTCACGTTAAATAGGGCACCATTAAAATCCGTTGAGACGACGCCTTATGAACTGTGGTTTGGCAAGAAACCAAAGTTGTCGTTTCTTAAAGTTTGGGGCTGCGATGCTTATGTGAAGAAACTTCAACCAGATAAGCTCGAACCCAAATCAGAGAAATGTGTCTTCATAGGATACCCAAAAGAGACTATTGGGTACACCTTCTATCACAGATCTGAGGGCAAGATTTTTGTTGCTAAAATCGGATCCTTTCTAGAGAAGGAGTTTCTCTCGAAAGAAGTGAGTGGGAGGAAAGTAGAACTTGATGAGATAACTGTATCTACTCCCTCGTTGGAAAGTAGTTCATCACAAGAACCGGTTCCTGTGACAACTACACCAACTAGTGAGGAAGCTAATGATATTGATCATGAAACTTCAGATCAAGTTTGTACTGAACCTCGTAGGTCTACCAGAGTAAGATCTGCACCAGAGTGGTATGGTAATCCTATTCTGGAAGTCATGTTACTTGACCATGATGAACCTACAAACTATGAGGAAGCGATGATGAGCCCAGATTCCGCAAAATGGCTAGAGGCCATGAAATCTGAGATAGGATCCATGTATGAAAACAAAGTATGGACTTTGGTTGACTTGCCCGATGATCGGCAAGCCATTGAGAATAAATGGATCTTTAAGAAGAAGACTGACGCTGATGGTAATGTAACTGTCTATAAAGCTCAACTTGTTGCGAAAGGTTTTCGACAAGTTCAAGGGGTTGACTACGATGAGACTTTCTCACCCGTAGCGATGCTTAAGTCTGTGCGAATCATGTTAGCTATTGCTGCATTTCATGATTATGAAATTTGGCAAATGTATGTCAAAACTGCATTCTTGAATGGATTTCTGGAAGAAGAGTTGTATATGATGCAACCAGAAGGTTTTGTTGATCCAAAAGGTGCTAACAAAGTGTGCAAGCTCCAGCGATCCATTTATGGACTGGTGCAAGCATCTCGGAGTTGGAATAAACGTTTTGATAGTGTGATCAAAGCATATGGTTTTATACAGACTTTTGGAGAAGCCTGTATTTACAAGAAAGTGAGTGGGAGCTCTGTAGCATTTCTGATTTTATATGTAGATGACATATTATTAATTGGCAATGATATAGAATTTCTGGATAGCATAAAGGGATACTTGAATAAAAGTTTTTCAATGAAAGATCTCGGTGAAGCTGCTTACATATTGGGCATCAAGATCTATAGAGATAGATCAAGATGCTTAATAGGACTTTCACAAAGCACATACCTTGACAAAATTTTGAAAAAGTTCAAAATGGATCAGGCAAAGAAAGGTTTCTTGCCTGTGCGACAAGGTGTGAAGTTGAGTCAAACTCAATGCCCGACCACAACAGAAGATAGAGAGAAAATGAAAGATGTTCCCTATGCTTCAGCCATAGGCTCTATCATGTATGCAATGCTGTGTACTAGACCTGACGTATGCTTAGCAATAAGCTTGGCAGGAAGGTACCAAAGTAATCCAGGAGTGGATCACTGGACAGCGGTCAAGAACATCCTGAAATACCTGAAAAGGACTAAGGATATGTTTCTCGTATATGGAGGTGACAAAGAGCTAGTCGTAAATGGTTACGTTGATGCAAGCTTTGACACTGATCCGGACGATTCTAAATCGCAAACCAGATACATGTTTTTATTAAACGGTGGAGCTGTAAGTTGGTGCAGTTCTAAACAAAGCATCGTGGCGGGATCTACATGTGAAGCGGAGTACATAGCTGCTTCTGAAGCAGCAAATGAAGGAGTCTGGATGAAGGAGTTCATTACCGATCTAGGTGTCATACCTAGTGCATCGGGACCAATGAAGATCTTCTGTGACAATACTGCTGCAATTTCTTTGGCAAAGGAATCCAGATTTCACAAGAGGACCAAGCACATCAAGGGACGCTTCAATTCCATTCGGGACCAAGTCCAAGTGGGAGACAGAGATTTGCAAAATACATACGGATCTGAATGTTGCAGACCCGTTGACTAAGCCTCTCTCACGAGCAAAACATGATCAACACCAATACTCCATGGGTGTTAGAATCATTACTATGTAATCTAGAATATTGACTCTAGTGCAAGTGGGAGACTGAAGGAAATATGCCCTAGAGGCAATAATAAAGTTATTATTTATTTCCTCATACCATGATAAATGTTTATTATTCATGCTAGAATTGTATTAACCGGAAACATGATACATGTGTGAATACATAGACAAACATATAGTCACTAGTATGCCTCTACTTGACTAGCTCATTAATCAAAGATGGTTATGTTTCCTAACCATAGACATGTGTTGTCATTTGATTAATGGGATCACATCATTAGAAGAATGATGTGATTGACATGACCCATTCCGTTAGCCTAGCACTTGATCGTTTAGTATACTGCTATTGCTTTCTTCATGACTTATACATGTTCCTGTAACTATGAGAATTATGCAACTCCCGTTTACTGGAGGAACACTTTGGGTACTACCAAACGTCACAACGTAACTAGGTGATTATAAAGGAGTACTACAGGTGTCTCCGAAGGTACATGTTGAGTTGGCGTATTTCGAGATTAGGTTTTGTCACTCCGATTGTCGGAGAGGTATCTCTGGGCCCTCTCGGTAATGCACATCATTATAAGCCTTGCAAGCAATGTGACCAAATGAGTAGGTTACGGGATGATGCATTATGGAACGAGTAAAGAGACTTGCCGGTAACGAGATTGAACTAGGTATTGGATACCGACGATCAAATCTCGGGCAAGTAACATACCGATGATAAAGGGAACAACGTATGTTGTTATGCGGTTTGACCGATAAAGATCTTTGTAGAATATGTAGGAACCAATATGGGCATCCAGGTTCCGCTATTGGTTATTGACCGAGAATAGTTCTAGGTCATGTCTACATAGTTCTCGAACCCGTAGGGTCCGCACGCTTAACGTTACGATGACAGTTTTATTATGAGTTTATAAGTTTTGATGTACCAAAGTTTGTTCGGAGTCCCGGATGTGATCACGGACATGACGAGGAGTCTCGAAATGGTCGAGACATAAGGATTGATATATTGGACGACTATATTCGGACACCGGAAGTGTTCCGGGTGATTTCGGAGAAAACTGGAGTGCCGGGAGGGTTACCGGAACCCCCCGGGAGAGTATTGGGCCTTATGGGCCTTAGGGGAAAGGAGAGAGGGGCGGCCAGCATGGGCCGCGCGCCCCCTCCCCCCTCTGGTCCGAATTGGACAAGGAGGGGGGGCGGCGCCCCCCCCCTCTTTCCTTCCCCCTCTCCCCCTTCCTTCCCCCTCCTAGTAGGAGTAGGAAAGGAGGAGTCCTACTACTAGGAGGAGGATTCCTCCTCCCTTGGCGCGCCCAAGGGGCCGGCCGGCCTCCCCCCCTTGCTCCTTTATATACGGGGGCAGGGGGGCACCCCATAACACACAAGTTGATCTACGGATCGTTCCTTAGCCGTGTGCGGTGCCCCCCTCCACCATATTCCACCTCGGTCATATCATCGCGGAGTTTAGGCGAAGCCCTGCGCCGGTAGAGCATCATCATCGTCACCACGCCGTCGTGCTGACGGAACTCATCCCCGAAGCTTTGCTGGATCGGAGCCCGGGGATCGTCATCGAGCTGAACGTGTGCTGAACTCGGAGGTGCCGTACGTTCGGTACTTGGATCGGTCGGATCGTGAGGACGTATGACTACATCAACCGCGTTGTCATAACGCTTCCGCTTACGGTCTACGAGGGTACGTGGACAACACTCTCCCCTCTCGTTGCCATGCCATCACCATGATCTTGCGTGTACGTAGGAATTTTTTTGAAATTACTACGTTCCCCAACACTGAGAAGCTGGGGCCTGGGCGCCGCCCAAGATGCAAGTGATAGCATGTGGCTCCTGGAAGCCCCCCGCCCCCTCGTCTTGGTGGTGGTCATCATTCCTTCTTGGCGGCGGTGGCAGAGTAGGAAGGCCCGCGTTGCCCTGCAGCCGGTCCTCACGAGGCTGATCCCTCCAGGCTCCCTCGCGAGGCTGGTCCTGCCAGCGATCCTCACGAGGTCGGTCACGCCACTCCTGGCGAGGGCCTCGGTTATCCCATAATCCTCCGCCTCGTCCTCCTCCTCGGCGGTAGCCCCGGTTGTTGCGCTCGGAGCATTGACCGAAGCGTCCTTCTCGAACGGCCCTGAGCTCCTGACATTCATTAGTGTTGTGGGTGTGGAGGTTGTGGTAGGCGCAGAATGGTCGGCTTCCCTTGGATGACTCTGGCTGGTCCCTGCCATGCGTCGTGTCTGGCTCTGCTGCGAGCACGACTGCTCCTTTGCGCTTCACGTCCTTAGCCTTGGCCTTCTTCTCTTCTGGATCAGCAGCTGGAAGCTTGAGGAGGGAGAGGCGTCCTTCCTCATCCCTTGTGCACTTGGTCGCCAGGTTGAACAACTCCAGAGATGTGCACAGATCCTCGTGGATGGCGAGCTCCTCCTTCATCTTGACGCCACGGACGCCATCAGAGAACGCTGAGATGATGGCCTCGTCCGTCACCTTGGGGATCTTGAGGCGGGTGCTGTTGAAGCGCTGGATGTATTTCTGCAGGGTCTCTCCAGGCTGCTGCTTGATGCGGCGCAGGTCACCCGCGGCCGGGGGGCGGTCGCGAGTGCCCTGGAAGTTGGCGATGAAGCGGCTGCGCATCTTGTCCCAGGAGGAGATCGAGCCCGGAGGCAAGTTCAGGAGCCAGTGCGGGCACCGTCCTTGAGTGCCATGGGAAACTAGTTCGCCATGACCTTCTCGTCTCCGTTGGCCGCTTCGATGCCCAGCTCGTAGAGCTGCAGGAACTCCGCGGGGTCGGCCGTACCATCATAGCGAGGAGGCAAGTCCGGCTTGAACTTGCCCGACCAGGCGATGCTATGCAGCTCGGTAGTGAAGGCGCGGCAACCTGCCGTAGCCATTGGAGCCCTTTGCAGACGCGGGGCCTGCTCCTGATGATTCTCGCGTGCCACCGCCAGGGGCAGCACGGGGTCTTGACGCACTGGTGTAGGGATGCGGTCTTGTCGTGCTGGTGCCTGGAGCACGTGAGCACCTTCTTGAGGCTGAGGGATTTCTTGGCAGCTTCTTTCTTGTCGTGCGGGCGCTGGACGCGGTGGGTCACGTCCAGGGGCCGCGCGCCTTGGAGCCAGGGCACCTTCTTGGGGAAGAGGTGGCGGAGGCACTCCCTGAGCCGCGTTGCCCATGCATGATGGAGGGCGAGGCAGCGAGAGAGACGGCGCAGGAGAGCCCCTTGCGGCGCTGACGAGCTCGGTGATGCGAGCGAGCCACTCTTCGTAAAGGTCGTCGACGGGGCGGTAGTGCAGGAGCTCACGTGCCATGAGCAACACGGCCTGCGCGTTCGTGGGGGCGCGACAAGCGTGAGACGATGAACCAGCTGGGGTCAGCGACGGAGTGGCGGTGCGACCTTCCCGCCGCACCGAGGGGTGCAGCGAAGATGCTTGCTGCTCGTTCCCTGCAGGGTCGGTGGCAGCGTTGGTGGCAGGCGACGGAGAACGACGAGGAGGCCCACCAACGGGGGCCGTCTGGGCGACGAGAGCAGCCCGGCGCTCGGCGCGGGCTCGGCGAGCATCTGCCATGGATGCGACGAAGCGATGGGACGCATATCAGCGGAGAAAAGATTTTGGCGCACCCCTACCTGGCACGCCAAATGTCGGATATCGGGTTCTAGCAAAACCCTTAAGGTTCAAACTCTGGAGTGCGCATGAAGATCTTCTCCCTACCGAAACATGCCCACAACCTCGCCGTGGTTTCTAAGCTAGCACGATGAACACCACAAGAGACATAAGGTTTATACTAGTTCGGGCCACCGTTTTGGTGTAATACCCTAATCCATTGTGTGGTGTGGTGGATTGCCTCTTGGGCTGATGATGAACAATACAGAGGAAGAACAGCCTCGCGAGGGGAGGTGTTCTTGTGGTGGTGTGTGGATGAGCTAGGTCTGGATCAAATTGTTCTCTACTGTGGTGGCTGGCCCTATTTATAGAGGCCCTGGTCCTCTTCCCAAAATTGAGTGGGAAGGGAGCCAACAACTGCCATTTTGAAAGGGGACAGCTAGTACAAGCTATCCTGACTAAAGGTGGTCTTCGACTGCCAAAGGCACTGGCGATGACGCTGTCTTGGGCTCTACGGTGACCTCCGTCCTGCTGGTCTTGGTCTCGTTGCACTTATATGGAAACCTTTGCCTGATGCCTCGGTACTCCGCGCCTGCGCTTGCCCCCTTTGCACCAAAGAGGAAATGAGGACAATGCGCAGGCTGGCACCCGCCTGGCGCCCGCCTGGTCTTAATCGTCATGGCTTGCGTCATGTGCACCTCACGAGGTACCCCTCGCCTTGATCTCTCCGCCTCCTCGCGAGCAGGCCTGGTGAGGCCGCCCCTGAGGAGGCCTTGTATCGTCCGCCCCGCGAGGCTTGGCCCCTCGCGATGGTCTTGAGCGTTGGTTGATGAAGACGGGCCGTACTGGGCCACTCGCTGAGCCACGCTGCAGGCCGCAGGCAGGAAAGTCTGAAGACCCCTGTTTCCAGAACGCCGACAAAAAACTCTTCAACACTCGAGGCCGAAACCTATCCGTCTAGAGAGTGCACAACTCTCAAGAGTAATAGGTAGAAGAACTCTCACTAAGAACTACTGTGATGCTAAACCACTGTCTAAGATCGGGATCTTGGTTTTCTCTCGGTGGATCTTAAACTTAAATCACTCGGAGAGGGGGTGGTCAAATCAATCTTCGCAGAAATCTCAAGCGGAGCAGCCAACAGACAAAGTTGGAGCGGGGTGGCTATTTATAGCCGCAGCCTCCCTAATGGGAAAACACCAAATTAGACATCGGGTTCAGCCAATGACCGAATGGCACGAGTCCAACGGTCAGATTTGAGCACAATGGTAACTCCTCGGTTTGAGCCAAATCTCTCACAACGAAGAAGATCACAGTCTCTTGCTGGCAAGTATTTGCTTGGAGCACAAAGAGATTTCTCTCGCATCTGTCATAGGTTATGGCTAAGCATCAGAATAGATCTAAGCATCGAGAACCTATACCGTCTGAATAGTATAGAGGTCCTATGACTCGAAAGAATAAAAGAAGAACAACGAAATGAATATTACGTCTTCACTTTGCCTTCGACTTCCATCACCGAAGTCAATTTCTTCAGACGACAGTGTCGTATCAAAAGCTTTGCTTCAGCAGAAAAATTTCGAGGGGTCAATTTCTTCACATTAATCTTCTCGACTCTATTGCTTCAACAATTATAGCTCATTCTTCTCTGCAACGTAGATATACTTCGGTGAAGTTCCCCGAATCAGCACCAGAGATAGCATTATCTTCGGTTGTGTATGGACTTTTTCTCTCTGTATGCACTAGAAAACAAATTAGTCCATACCTGTTTCTGTCAACAATCTCCAAAACACAAGGTAGGCAAATATTGCACCAACAATCTCCCCCCTTTTCGACGATTGTTGACAAAACAGATCACATCAAATGATAGATAATGAATGGAATGTAATGCGAAGAGTAATGAAAGACGGAAAATAATTACGAAGATAAAATATTCTCCCCCTCAAATTATGCTTTAGATCATGAGAAACCAGAGAAACAATATTATTCTTCGTATGAGTGTCATTGACAAGAGATCTTATACTTGAGTTCTTTCAAAGCACTCGATGGTGTCTGAGGTGGTTCCTGTCACAAAACCTTCAAAGAAAGTTAGATGTAAGATAAGTGATGAGTGATTTGTGACAAGGATACATCATGAAGATTTTCTCAGAATACAATTTGAATCCACATGAGATATAAATTTCCTGCACGATTGATACATTTAGAGCAAGAAAAAGGTAAGACTCTATTGCTCGGAGTGGATATGCTTCTGATGTGGTTTCCCTATCATAGTCATAGAGAGATAATAGCGAGGGAAAACACTTTGCATAAAATCTTAAACTGACATTCTCTTCCTCCACGGTTAGATAATAAGATATAATAATTGGCACATATCCAACGACAACAGTTAGTTCATCTAGAGCTTGAAGTACTTCTCCAAAATGGTATCATCACATGATGATTCTCTGTTCTTCTTCGAGAAGCAGATATGTATCCTTGTAAGATAAATAATTGTCGAAGATAATCATTCACAGGGAAAACACATTCGATGGTACCTGCAGACAAATAGTGCGAAGCAAATGATATTGTAGGCAGGGGTTATTAATGTTACATGACGTCTAAGTGTTTCGGCACCACATGTAGTGTGATAAGTTCATGAAGCAAATTGTTCGAGGGAAAACCAAATAGCGAATGAAAAACACCCTGCAAACCCCGATAAACTATCACTCGATGTAATTCTCCCCCCTTTTGTCAACAAGTGTCAAAAAGGAAAGAGAAGACATACGAGGAACTACTCCATGGGAGTGTCTTCCGAATCCAAATTAAAACCACTCGACGAATCAGTGTCAGAAGAAGCGGAATGGTCGAGGCGGCAGCAGGAGTAGAAGCCTGGGCCTTGGAAGACTTGGAGCGATGATCATTTGGCTTGTAGACAAGAGTACCAGCTGTATCTACAATTTTATCATCATGATTGACAAACAATAGATCTGTTGAAGCAAAACATTATGGGAGCACTGGAGTTTGTCTTCGGATGTGCGGAACAGCAAGCAAGTCCAGGTAGTCATACTCCTTGAGGAGGCCCTTTTTAGCTAAATCCTTGTGAGAATAGTTCTTTCTCAACAAGTTCCATGAGCAATTCCTTGCATTCTTATCATGCAGAAGAATTTGATGAGTGTGATTATGAATCAGATTCAGCTCAGTCATCAATTCCACCTTTTCTTTTCTATCCATCTTGATGTGTCTTTCCAGAGTCTGCTGCGTGCGAACACAAATCTCATAGAGGGATTTCAATCCTGGCTTCCTTAACCTTCGGTGCATTTTCAGATGCAGAGGTAGTTGCAACAGTATCAACAGGTTCCTTCCCTTTGGAGTTATCCTTCACAATGCGCAGAGTGTCATGAAATGGTGGCATAAAAACTTTTGGTGTGTAAGACCAGAAGAATTTCTCATTTGTGAGCTGATCGATTGCGAACATGATCCATGGAGCATAAGGTTTCAATGACTGAGGGCTACCCGCTGCACATGCAAGGTTTCAAATGAAAAGGTCAGGAATGTCAAATTTGATTCGTTGAGATATTGACACAAGTGCATTTCACATGGTGCCTTTGATGGAGTTTGGCATGTTTGTTGGCGTGATGGTATTGCACATAATGTGAAATAATACTTTGTTATCATAAGCCAACTTCTTTGGATCAACATTAATGCATTCGTCGCCCACCATGATGGGATCCATCAGGACGTGGAGTTGTGCTTCCGACACTTCCCAGAAATGTAGTTTGTGCCCTTTGTCATTCTCAAATTCACATCGAGGCAAATTTATCAGGGCCAGAAAATGGTCTGCCAAGCATTTGATTCTCTCTCTGCCAATCATCCATTCAAGCGTCCAGGATGAAGTATTTGCTAGATCTCCTAAGATATATAGTGTGGTATAAAATTGAAGAATAACTTCCTTGTTCTAGCCATGATTAAATCGCATGAACCCCTTCAGTAGTGCATGTTCAATATGCTCAATTTCATGATGAAAACATGACATTTTCTCAAGTTCAACGAAGTTCAATATCTTATGATTGAAAATTCTGTGCTTGCCAAACAAGATCCGAGCATAATAGACAGCTTGTTCTTTAGTCCAAAACCTTAGTGATAATGAAGTTCTTTCTCCTTCGTAAGGGCTGACCCCAAAGAATGCAAGCTTCGATGAATGGAGTTGTTCATTGAATGAGGGCCATTGGGGCCATATTCAGCTAGAAATAGTGGAAATGATTCTTGAGGATTTTTCCGATTTTCTTCCTCGCAAATTTCCATCGACTGAAAAGAGGCTGGCACATTTTCATCGATGGGCTTTAATGGAGCGAGTGGCCTTATAACTGTCTTTGGAGTTTATAGCATGGGGGCACTGGTTTGACCTTCAATTTCCTTCGCTGGAACTCTTCAGTGGCTTTCTCAATCTCAGGCACTAGGGCCATTTCTTTCGGAGAGTTCTCAATAGTGGGTGGCATGACAACTTCTTCAAACTCTTGAGTCACAACTTGTTCACCTTCAACCTGTCGTGGCAACACTGGTGGTACAACTGCTTGATCTCTTTCTTCGTGAGCCATGGGCTCTTCCAACTTCTTCTCTTCCTGTTCTGGCTGTGAAGCCAAAGAACCAGGAGTAGGGTCAACCTCAATCTGGGTAGGATGATACGTCTTCGACGTATCTATACTTTATGAAGTATTCATGCCATGTTTATAACAATTCTATATGGTTTTGGTATGATTTGATTAGAACTAACCCAGACTGACGTTGTTTTCAGCAGAACTACCGTGGTGTCATTTTTTGTGCAGAAATAAAAGTTCTCAAAATGGGCTGAAAATTTACGGAGAATATTTTTGGAAAATATAAAAAATACTAGAGCGAAAAGATACTAGAGGGGAGTCCCGGGGTAACCACAAGGGTGGGGGGCGCCCCCTACCTTGTCATTGCCTCATGGACCCCCTTGACTTGTCCCTCTCCACCCAGCCGCCCCCTCCCGGACGGCCTCCGCCTTCTCCCTCTCCCCCAGAGCAGGGCGGCCGGTGCACCCCCCACTTCTCCCCACCCGATGCTGGTGACGGCCGCCCAAGCACCTCCCCGTCCGCCCGTGCCTCGAGCCGCCGCCGGTGCTCCTCCTGTCGCCTAGAGCAGGGCGACCGGTGCGCCCCCCTCTTCTCCCCACCCGATGCAGGTGCCGGTTGGTTGCTCCTTCATCATCGAGGGACGTTCGGGAAAGGACCGGAGGTGGGACGCCGGCGGCAGGGAGGTAGGTGAGGCGGAGGGTCCCGAATCCGGTGACGAAGCCATGGATGTTCAACCAGAACATCATGTTCGTGTTGACCTCTGTGGGCTGCTTCTTCTCCAACATCGCCTGCAAGAAGTGGTGCATCGACATGAACAATAGGAGAGAAAATACTTCTCCGTTCTCATCAGATCTTGTCGTAGTGGGTGGATTGGGTGTGGTGCTGATCCATGCTCTTGTGTTCTATGGGGGAGTGTAGGGCTGGAGAGTTCAAGGAGCCGGACTGGTTCTTCAACAGAAAGAAGGGCGGCATGTTCCTGACCAGGAGCCAGGAAGGACTACAACTTTATTTGGTTTCCAAATTTTTCATAAGAATCTGCAACCGTAAGAGTAGCAAGTAAATTTGGCATAGGTAAACTGAAATACTCCATGTTCTATAAACATGTGTGCTACTATAGTGAACCATATGGGATGTTTTAAGCTGGACTTTAGTTAATTAGTTTGTGCAAAGACGCAGTATGTGGTGCAGTGTTGTGGTCCGTGAGTTGACAAGTGGATTCATAAGGTCGGATTGATAAGAATCTGGATAGGAATCCTTGAGTTGGCTCGGATTGATAAGCACCAGGAATCGTGCAGCCCCCAAATCCTTGAGTTGGTTCAGAGTTAGCCTTGGCTGCTCCCCTGCTTGAAAATGGCCCTGATTTAGGTTTAGAGTTAACCTTTCTTAGGCTATTTCACACGCTATGGCTGAAGTTTTTGTTCCCTGCTAAAAAGCCTTCATTTTTGTTACCTCCGATTCAGGTTCCCCTGATTCAGGTTCATTTTTGTGTACTGCTCCCTGCTAAGAAACCTTCATCTTATAAAGCTTTTGTTAGCTCTGTCTGAACATTTTCTTATTGCCCTTTCAGTGCCTGCTCTCATGAAGATGAATGTGTCCTGTTCGTCAACGCCGGTGGGTATATCTGAAAAAAACTGCAAAGGAAGCAGAAGACAATGTGCTCCCAAGAGAGATGGTAAGGAATGCCATCAATCTTGACAATTAATTTGCTAGAATTATCGCAAGACTTGTCAAAACTGAAAATTTTGACTGCATCGGGTAAGATTGACTGAAGAAAGCAACTAAAACATCAAAGAATATATTGTTGTTTATATAAACTGAATACTGGTGTACTGTCAATATTCAGTAGCAGAAATTAAACTTCTGAGTATATTGTACCGTCAATACTCAGAAGTAGAAATTTAGTGTTGTACCACTAAAACTGTGTGGTTCGTCTTTGCCATGCAATGTTAACATCAGATTATCCAATGTTCCATATTTCAGCACAATATTCAATACTCTTATGTCCCGCACAAGGTCCCTGCTCCCTTCCCTGCTGCAGGTAGCACCCCCCCCCCCCCCCCCCCCCCCCTTTTGTTCAGTTTCAGTATGCAAGCGAACATGTACAGTTCATGTGCACTGATTCTCAAAACTGAAGCATTTACATGGCCATGTTGGTTTCTTCAGTGAGGAGACGAGAGAGGAGATTGCTGGATCTGGAAATGGAGGTCAGCACCACCTACACGACAAGAGCGCCGCTCCTCTCCGACTCTTCAAGGTCTCTCATGCTCTGCTCTTGCTCTGGCTCAATTAGAAGGTTAGGTGTGACAAAAAAACTGAAACTTTATCTCCTAATATCCCTCCATTTTTGCAAAATCAAATTTGTGTCAGCTATGTGACCAATGATCATACACTTGTTTCAAATAATCATACACTTATCAATTTCCACGGACAAGTTAATGGTGTATACCTGCTTCTGAGCTGCCATGCAAAGACTCTGTTATCTCTTGAACTTATCCACTGCCAACTTTATCCTGCGGTCATGGATAAAGTTTGCATTAGTCTTTGCCAGCCAGGTTCCCAAAACTACAAGTTCCAGTCCTTTTATTCTGCCTTGGTCATAATGTTAATTTTTCTTCCATATGTTAATTTTTTTGTCGTATGTAGGCCATCAGATAACTTGTGTATGTTCATCTAGCTGCAAAAGAAACTTATGACTTCTGTCGTCAGTAAAAAAATAGTAGACCAGTTTACAGTTGAAAGGACCAGGCACGACCATTTACTTGACGTGTTATACTCTCAATGAATCTTAATTATTTCTGATATGTTTCAGTTATTTTATTTCAACAGAAGACAAGACTAATCTGTTATACTCTCAATGAATCTTAATTATTTCTGATATGTTTCAGTTATTTTATTTCAACAGAAGACAAGACTAATCTGTCATTGATAGTGTTTTTGCAGCTAGCACTAAAAGCTGGTGTGTTTTATGATAGAGTGACAAATATGACTATTTTGGGAAACCATTCAACAACTCAGGTGAATATATGATTACAAACATGGCTACTCTGCTGGCAGTGCTTTGGAGTATTGATTTGATGATTTCCACTTGAGTAGGTTCCTAATTTCTTGAATGCCAAAATTGATGAGAGGCCAGTAAAAGAAGTCATCAAAGATACAAAGTGGCTAGAAAAGGATTTTTCTACAACTGTTCAAAAGGTACACAATTCCTGATTGATTGGGACAACTAAGAGAATATTGTGTACTGATTGATTGATTGATTTCATGAAATATTGTGTATTGGCTTGAGGTCATGCAGCTGCTCTCGTTGCTTACGCAGGTACACGGAGAAGGTGATGGTGCCGCTGAGGCTGTTGCTCCCGATGTTAGAGAGGGTGTCGCTGACCGATGCCGCCGGCTTGCCCGAGGTGGCCTGCACGTCTTCATGACCAGCCATCTCCCCAGTTGAGTCCCTTCCCTTTAAGAAAATCTCTCTGGCTAATTTGTTCGTTAGGATTGCAGAATGTGAATCTTCCTTAGTCATCACCAAATTGACATGCTCTGACTAACTGAAAAATAACAAAGTATTGAATGGTGCTACTCTAATGGAGTATGAAATGATTTAGTAATCACTTCTATGCAAAAATAGGTTCACAATTTGGTGTTGTGAGAATTGAACTGGAACAGAATTTTCATGCCTTTGTTTTTTCTTGTCGACCTATCTCCAGTCGTATGCAGATTCACAGTGGATCAAGCAGAATTGGCACATTTGCTATACAGATTGCGAAGCGCCTTGGAATCAAGGTTTTTTTCACTGCAGGTTTATTGGTTCAGATAAATACAATATATATGGTACAAAGATGTTTTCCGAAAGAAAATCTGTTATGCCGCTCGAGAAATCTAAAGAGAAACTAGTCGCTTGCGACGTTTAAGGTGTGGATATATGCAAAAACTACAAAACCTTTGTAGCACGTATCGAAGAAGAAACTAATGGAAATGGTATTATCGTGCCATCCTCTTGTGACACTTGATGCCCTGATGCAAAAGTAAATAAAATTATTTGGCTTTACCAAGTTATACCCGTCAATTTCATATACATTCTGACTGTAATATGTGGAATATCTCTACCAGACCTTGATGTCATTCTGGACAACGTAGGCAGATCTTATCTCCAAGGCAATCTGGATAGCTTAGCAGTTGATGGTATACTTTTCATCATTGGTTTCATGTGAGGCATTGTAATTGTAGTGAACCTGCGTTGTAGTTGAAGACCGACTGTACAAGGTTATATCGATCTATCTATATACAACCATGCCTCTTTCACTTTTATGTGTTTTTTTCCTGATAACACATCTTACTCTCTGAACACAATTCTCATAGGACTGTTGATGCTTTTCTGTTGTTAGAATTTCATGCTTTCTTTGTCGGCAACTGATGATGCAGTGCTATGATGTAGCTTTGTGTCTTCTAAATTATTTTTTACTCTCAAATAATTTACTAGACAACGGAAGAGCTAAATGCGTACTTTTGTGTAGACTTACCTCCATTCAGAGAGATGCTGCAACTGGTGATACATCTGTGCGAAGCCAGATCCAGAATGAGTCGACAGAGTTGGGAGTAGCAATACAACATCTGGGGGCTATGCTTTTTGAGCTTGGATGGACAATGATGATGCTTAGAATGGGGCCATCTCCTGTATGCATTTTTATACTATGTCACTATCACACAAGTGATTCACAAGGTTTAAGTATTTTGATAGCTTTTTTATTTTGAAGGCTAATGCTTTTGTAAATGTTGGGCATGCTGTTTATACAAACCCCACTGGACCAAGTCCAATCATGGTTCAGGCTACCTGTATAGCTTTGCTTTCCTATCATGAACAACCGACGACTTTGTTTTGGGCTATCATGCTAGCATGCCCTGTAACATATATCACTATGTATTAACATGCTACCTAAGTATCTATTTCTTTATACTTTAAGGATCTTATTATCAGTCCTTAAACAAATCTTACGTGCATGATTTGAATGCTTGGTTTGCTGTCGCCCTTTGCACCATCGGCGCAACGGGTGGTTAGCTGCTTTTTTATGTGTGAGAATGTGAGGAATGTTTCTATATGTGCCCACATTTATTTGGTGTGCCTGCTATGTTTCACTTTCACTCTCTTTGTTGAATAAATTGAGAAATTCTTGATTCTTTTCATCTTATTTCTTTACATGAAGGATCCAGATTAAAATCTAATGTGTTATTATTGTTGGCTTAGTTTACACAAATGCATTTTAGATCACCTACTTCTCAGTTCATGCATTTTGGATCCAGAGCCTCCGTTAGGTTTTTGGATGTGCTCTCTTAGGTACATTTTCTTTTCTCTTTCTTTCCTTCCTCTTGGACTGTTATTCTCTGTCTGTATATATTTGCTTCGATTGAAATAAAGGACCATGGGGCTTTTGCTCCACGGTGGATAGTGGAAAAAAAGTAATAGGTATTTGATTTAAACTGCTTGAAGTTAACAAGGACCAAGTAACATACTATGTGCTTGCTCTGTTTGGTCGTGGCATATGAATCTGATTGGATCATCGCAGTTGAATAATTAGAAACCTTGGGAAGGACTATGATGTGTGTTTCTGTTTTAGTTATAGAGACTTGGTCTCGTGTGATGCCTCATAAGGTCGAGGCATGTGTTACAGAGGCTAGGAAGATCATTTTGCTGTTGTTTATTAGATTTTTTGGATAATGCAAAAACACCTATGTACTAATAACCTATATACTGATGTTATACTAACAATAGTTTCCTTCTTTTCCATTGCAGTAAGTAGAAGTTATATTTTTTTCCTGACTATTCCTTTCTTTTCCTAGGCCAACGATTTGCTTTCTGCTCGGATTACACTGCCTGCAGCCTCCTAATTGTAGACTCAACTATCTTGACCTATCGATGATCTAATTTGTGGCATTATTACCTTAAGAAAATATTTGCATTTAATTTTCTGTATATACAGGGGTATAAGTTCTTACCAAATGTACTTAAATATACAGTTATTGAAAAAATGCAAATATTTTCAACACGAACATGCTTTTAAACGGGTCTTTGCGCCATTTGGCGCAACTGGTCATCTAGTATTTCGAAAAAAAACCCAGAGGATGAGCGCGATTTAGCTAAAAAGCGCACGTGCGGGATTTGGCGGGCGCTCACCATGTTGGCTCGGCCCATGACGAGGAAGCAGGCTGAGGGAGGCCCGATGCGGACGGGTGGGTCTGCTGGGCCGCGGGCGAGGCCCACCTGGCGGCACGGTCAACGACGCAGAGGGTTGAGTGGGGCGTGCTCCTCCTCGAAGCAGGACAACGGCGGCGTCCGGCGAGGGCGACACGACGCTGGCAACGGGGAGAGGTCGGCGGGTTCGGGAGCAGGCGGATCTGGCCACGGGAGGTCGGCGGGGCTCCGTTCTCGGCCGGATCCAACCAGAGGCGGAGACGGGCATCCATGGCGGCGCGGTCGGGGAAGACCAAGGCGGTGGCGGCGGTTCCCTGCGAGGACGGGAGGAAGCAAGACCTTGAGTGAGAGGGAGATGGAAGGCGAGGCAGAGGAGGGAAGGAGGAGCAGGGGCGACCGAGCACCCATCTACGGCGAGTTCCGGTCACTGGCGGCGGGGCTCTGGATCGGGAGCTCCTCTCCCGATCTGGAACTCGGGAGCGAGGCATCATGCGGGCAGCGACGCGGTCGGGCCCCGATGGGCTTGCACGGGCCGCGGCGAAGGGAGAGGCAGGGAGGCCACGTGGCAGCACCCGGTTGGAGGAGGGCGGCGGCTGCGGCGTTGCTGGCCGCTCAGGCAGCACCAAGTGTCAGAGGCGGGGTGGATCGGCGTGGATTCCGAGGAGGAAGGCGTATGGAGGTTAGGGGGAACTAGGGTTAGGCTAGGGACGCCCAAAATGGCAAGGGGAGGGGGTTTAAATAGGAAAAGGGGGCTAGGGCCGGGGGTTTTAGTCCGTTTTCGGACCGTACGATCGCCATCGGACGGTCCGGAGCGGAGGGGTAGTGTAGGGGGGCTAGATGGGCTGTGAAGAGGGGTTGGGCTGAGGGGAGAGAGATGAATTGCAGCCCGACAATGGTTTTCGGAGACCGAAAACATCCGACGTTTATACTGGCTATATTGCGGCTGTATGTTTAACGGTTGGGCTATCAAACGGATTCCGAATGTGACGAAATTTGACTGGCGGTCTACATGCACTATAATAAGACCGCACGCCAACTTCCACCCCATTCAGAGAATATTTTTCAGCCACTTATAAAATAATATTTCAGAGCTGCCGCGGGCGCGTGCGTGTGTGTTTGGACTCCGAACGGACAACGGAGAGAACTGGGAGGACCCGAATGGATGCAAGTTTTGAAAAACATGTAGATGAAATGCACATGATGACATGGCAAGATGCAACACGCAAGAGAATGACATGGGAACGACGGCGAAAACTGGATGACACCTGGCGCATCGGTCTCGAGGCATTACAACTCTCCTCCACTAACAGAGGATCTCGTCCCGAGATCTTAGGAACGAGACGGAAGACAAAGAGGATGAGGTGAAGCAAGAGCTCAAAGAGAGAAGATGAACAAGGTCGAGATCACTCGGGTAGAGAAGAGGAACAACGATTATGACGAGAATCAAAATCTCAAGGATTAAGATAGACTCTGAAACCACTCCGGTTAGACAAGGTAGAAAAATAATAAGAACGGAAGAATTTCGGCCTCACTCCGAAAGATTTGAAATAGTGAAATGAAAAGAATGGATAAGAGAAGAACAACTTCCACCACGAATGAATTTGATGGCATCTTAGAAGGAAGGATTGAATGGAGTTGTTGAGAAAATCAACAACAAAAGAATAAGCTTGTTGTGGACTTATGGAAAAACATCTCAAAACTTGAGGTGAAATTATGCCACAACCAAATGCTTGAGTAGCTGAGAAGAAGGAAGAAATGCAAAACTCCACTTCAAAAGAATACGGAGAATTAATTGCACTTCGAGACGCGAGAAGAAAAGATACTTGGACTCCTCCAACAAGAATCTTGATGAACATTTGAAGAATGAATTAAATCCTGATGAACCACCATGACAAACTCCGGTAACAAAAGGATGCTGAGAAAGGAACAAAGGATGAAAAGAATAGGATTAAAGCCTTGCAGTGATTTAGATGGAGGTTCCGACGAGATGGCCGAGGAAACTTGAACTCTGGAAAAGAAAACACGAAAACACGAAAACACTTGGGACTAGAATTTATTCATCATGAACAAACTGCGAAGGAAGGGATTAATCACTTCGAGAAAAGAATAAGATTTATTGTATGCTTATCCTTCATGAAATTAAATTTATGACAAGCAATGGATTTTGCATACTACTTATTCTTATTGGAAAAGGATTAAGGGGGATATGGCACAACCTTGAGGAAGGTCTTCAACGAACCACGAGTAGGATTGGAAAGAATGAATGAATTGATATGACAACAAAGGAAGAGGAATGCTGAACAAACCGCCGTAAGAATTTGGAAAAGAATGAAGAAAATAGGATAAATCATCGGGAAGAATTAGAAGAACAAATATGCTTGAGGGAATACAGAAACCAAAGAACGAAGAGATCACGAGTTGACTAAAGACTACCTGATCAAAGCACCAGAAGAATTGGAGAACGAGAACTGAAAGTTGAGAGTGAAGAATTCTTCTGAAATGGTGGCCTCCGGATGATCGAGAGGGAACTCCTGAAATGCTCCGGATGGGTATGAAAAGAATTGCATGATTGGAAAAAATTTGAGAGGATAGCAAGAAACTAGAACCATGAATCTTCGGGAGAACAGATAAGATTCAGAGGAAAACTCTTCTTCGGTCTTCAAATGTAGAGAATGACGACGAGAAACACCACCAAATTGTTGCGACACTCCGGAAGAATGAAAAGAGTAAAGGTTGATCAAAAAATGAAAATGATTTGAAAGCGATCTTGGAGAAGGCATATGACTGATGGAATCCATTCTTACATCACATTTTGAAAAGAATTTGAGAATAACTCCGGAAGAATTAGAAGTCAGGTAAGATCCTGGGAAAAGACCTGTGGGTTAGGGCCCACTGAAAAGAAATACCGTTGGAAGGGATTGTTGAATGAGAACTGATGCACTGAAACAATAGAAAGACTCGAATGAGGTGACAACCTCGAATTAATTGAAGGCAAACATGAATCTTCTGAGATGTCTTGAGCACTCTGGAAGGATAAACTGGCATGAGGCGAACGAGCAAGGGGAAACATTTGAGCCGAGGGAAAGAATATGATCAACACTGAATACTTGAATTAAGTCCACTGGAAAAGAAAACAAGACGAATCAATGATGAACTTGACTTGAATTCACTGGTTGAATGACTGAGGAAAGACTGAAGAGGCTCCGCACGAATGAAATTGATGCTCGAATAGACATGTAGACTTCGGAAGAAAAGGGGTGGGAGGGCGGGAAGAACAAAGGCAAGTTGTGAAAGTGCGTTATGTCGACTAGAGGGGGGGTGAATAGACGATTTTTATGAATTCTTCACTGAGGAATTTCAGGGTGAGGAAATTCCTAAGCAAAGAACTACTTGTAGCGGAATAAGTACTCATGTATAAGCATAACAGAGCAACAACATAGTCATCATGATGAAATGAAAGACAAACGCAGAGTACAGAAAGCATAAACACAGGATAAGCAGGATGAAGACAAACTGACTGAAGAAATAGGATTGAGGAATTAGAGAGAGTCTTCAGTCAAAGTCTTCAAATAGTAATGATCAGGTTCATCAACACATAACTGAGGAAATGAAAGGGTTGAGAAAATAGAACCAGTAGGCTTTGTGAAGACAATGATTTGGTAGACCAGTTCCAACTGCTGTGACAATTGTATGTCTGGTTGGAGCGACTGAGTATTTAAACTCGAGGACACACAGTCCCGGACACACAGTCCTCACCGTATTCTCCTTTAGCTAAGATCACAGAGACCTCGCCCAACAGTAGTGGTAAGTCTTCACAGGTGACTTCCAAACCTTCATAGACTCGGTCACTCGGTGATCCACAATTCCTCTTGGATACTCAGACCATGACGCCTAACCGTTTGGAGGATACATAATCCTCAAAGGTAACAAGCGTCGGTTCCACACAGGAACAATCTCTTCAGTGATGCTCAATCACTTTGGGTTAGTAGGTTTGGGTTTGGGATTTGGGTTTTCCTCACTTGATGATTTTCGCTCAAAGTCCTCGGAGGGGATACTCTCAAATGACAAGTGTCAGTTTCTCTTAGAGCAGCCAACTAGCTAGTGGTTGTAGGGGGCGGCTATTTATAGCCTAGGGAGCAACCCGACATGATAAGACATAAATGCCTTCAATGATATGACCGTTAGGTGGTAGGATACTTTGGACAGATGGCGCGTGGCACAACAACGGTCGGATTTGAGGTTCGAATTCCTAAGGGCTATCATGTTCCTCACTGTGTAGGCAGTCCGCACTAGCAAATTCCTAACTCCTCAGTCAGAACAAATTCCTCAGAGACCAGAAGATCTTTGTCTCTGTCACAGAAGAAATTGACTGAACTGATATGAGATTTCCAATGGCTTCACTCGAAGGATTGGGTAGGTGTAGGATTTTGAGATGAGCATCACTTGGAAATCAGTTTCCTTAGTATTACCTCGACCCCCTTTAATAGTACGGTGTTTCCTATGACTCAAGAAGAAGAAAATGAAACTGGGAAAACAAAAGTCTTCATGCTTCATAGTCCTTGCATGAATATCCAAGTCTTCACGGTCACACCAATTTCTTCACTTTCAAAGTCTTCAGGAGAACCAAAGTCTTCAGCCAAAGACATTCATTTTTAGGGGTCGACTTTCACTGTAAATATCAAACTCCTCATTGACTTATAGAACTTGTGTACACTCACAAACATATTAGTCCCTTAACCTATAAGTCTTCAATACACCAAAATCACTAAGGGGCACTAGGTGCACTTACAATCTCCCCCTTTTTGGTGATTGATGACACTATAGGTTAAGTTTTCAACGGGAATAAACATATGAATTTAAAGTGCTCAATATTGAGGAATTTGATTGCAAGATATAGAAGAACCCCCCCCCCCTGAAGATGTGCATAGTGAGGAAGTTGCTTTTGAAGAATTGCACATTTGAAGAGTAGAATCATGGAGATCTCCTTCTATATATTGTAATTCATACACGCATTTAACATATCTAATAAAGAATTTGAAATGCATGATGAAATATGGTGACTGATGTAATTCAGCATGCATGCATAGCATATATGAGGAAATAGCATGCAGAAAGCAAAGCAAAAGTATCAGGTCACCATCGGACTTAAGTTTACAACTCAATCAACAAACACTTCAGAAGAGCGAGAGTTGCAACTTAACAAAAAAACGCCCATATAGATAGACCCACTTTAAGACTAACTCAAATTTCTCCCCCTTTGTCATCAAATGACCAAAAGGGACGAAAAAATGAGGACTAACGCCCCTGAAGAATTTCATCACGAAATCGATGGAGGAGCGTCAGTGTTGTTGGGGTCGGTTGTTGGAGTAGGGCCTGCCGCAGTGTCGTCCAAGTCTTCATTTTCATCTGTCTCGCAGGATGAGGAATATGAGCTGGGCACCAAAGGAGGAACTTCAACCTTCTTGAATTTCTTCGTCGGAGGCTTAGACCAGCTGAAGTCCTGCTTGAAGCCCATCTGCTTGAGATCTTCATCACTGTAGAGATGAGTCAGAACAACCCAGGTGCGATCAAGAACTTCATTGAGGTAGTAGTGGTTCTTCTTCACTGAATTGTATGTGGCAGTCATGTTGTGAAGAATAGCACCAAACTGATGTTTGGCCCATTTATGATTGCGATCCACCTTCTGATGAAGACTGAGGAGAAGCTCACGATCAGTCATCACCCTTGGAGTTGTAGCTTGAGGACTTTGCTTTGAGGCTTTGGCGGTAGAGTCATGAGTAGCAGAGTCATCATTGGTGGAGTATGAGACAACTTTGCGGAACTATCCATCCAATGGACGATTGCCCTCATCAATAATTGCAGTGGCCTTGCCCTTTTCATCAGCTGAGGAAAATGTCCGCTTGAGGACTTCAATAGGGGGCAAGTAACTGCCATGGTTGAGTGTGTCAGCTTTGTAGTTGAGTGAAGACCTTGATCTGAGGAATTTCATAATCCAAGGAGCATAAGGCTTCAACTCAAAGGGAGACATTGCAACGTTTGTCAAAGTCCTCATGAAGAAGTCATGGTAGTTCACTCGAATACCATGCATGATATTGAATAGCAAATTCTTCATGATGCCAAGAACTTCTTCATCATTCGAGTTGTGGCCTTTGATAGGACTCAGAGTCTTGGTTAGAATGCGGTATACAGTCCGAGGCACATATTGCAATTCCTTCACAAGGAACTTTGTCCTTGAGGCTTGAACAGGCTTCAAAGGCTTCATCAGGACTTGCATGAAATGATCAGACAGTTTAGTTTCATTGTAGATAAGACACACACCTTTTGGGGAAGGATTGACAGGCATGGCATGAAGCAATTCAGTGGCCGGTGCTTTAAAGTGAGTATTTTCTATCATCCAGTCCAACACCCAAGAGTTCACATCTTCAACATTTCTAGTGATGTGCAGCGTTGCATAGAACTGGAGAATGGGTTCTTCATTCCAATCACAGATGTCAATGCAGAAATTTAGCAATCCAGCATCATGAATAGCACTGTGGACTGGTGCGAAGCATGGCCGTGATTCCATATCCACATGAGGAATATGCTCATGGTCGAAGACTTTGTCTTTGTTGAAAAGCACTGAAGAATAGAAGTTTGCCTGGCTGGCAGTCTAGAAACGCTTCCTTCTCAGACGAGCAGAGTCATAAGGATTGTAATCAGTGAAGAACACATGCTCATTGAAGAAGACATCAACCTTGAATTTTGGAGTCTTGGAGAAGAGATTCTTTGGCTTTGGCTGAGGAGTATCAGTCAGTTGAAGCACAACCTCAGGAATCTCAATCTCCGGAGCCGCAGGCTGAGGAATTTCAGCTTCTGCTTCAGTAGCAGCCCGGGCCACCATTTCTTCATCGGCTTGGTCATCAACACTAGTGGCCGGAATCTCTTCATGAATGGAAGGGGCAGTATGAATTTCATCAGAACCCATCTGAACTTCAGTGGAGACTGGGGACTGAGGAATTTGTTGAAGTGGTGTGAACATAGGAGAGTTGGGGTGCTGACTATCCCAAAAGTCATCGTTCATCACATGTGTGGTGCTCCCAATGTCCACATCCCCATCCTCTTCCATTTCTTCAACGTCGGCCTCTTCAGCTGTGAACTGAGGCGTTGGCGATGATACCTGGGGAGTTGAAGTGATAGCATCCACTTCAATTTCTTCATCCATCTGCTCTATGGAAGCAGCAGAGGGATTTTCTTCAGCAGATTCATCAGGAATCTCATAATCTTCACCAAAAGGAACGAGTTCCTTTGATGGCATGCTTGAGAGAGGAACAACATCGATAGGATTCTCAATAGAGCTTGTCAAAATCTTCGCCTTCTTGGGTGCAGAAGATTCTGAGGAAATAGATGCTTTCCTTTTCTTCAGAGTGGCTCGCTCCGCAGCTTTTGTTTTCTTCACTTCCAGAGCAGAAGGAAGAATTGGACTTGGTGTTGGTGTAGGCGGAGCATAGGAAATTGGATCAATTTCTTCAGGCACAACTGATGCAGTTGGCCTGTCTTGTGCAATTTTTTCAGGCACAGCTCCAGATTCTTCAGCTGTCCTGACTTGTTCTTCAGGTGCAACACTAGTGGTTGCCCTGGCAATTTCTTCAGCGGCTGGTATTTCATCAGACCTAGTGCTAGCAGTTTCATCAGTAGCCTAATTTTCATCAAAGGTGCTGGCATGTTCTTCAGTCAGCTGAGCAGACGCTTCAGCCGAGGGAATCTCAATGTGCGATGGATCAGCAACATTGGTGGTGAATTTCTTCGCCATTTTGACGAATCTGGCCTTGGCTCCCAACCATTCTACCTTATAGGCGTCAAATTCATCACTGAGCTTCTTGATATCAGATTTTTTGACTATTTACTGTGAAGCAACAACTCCACGGTCTTTTATTTCAGTGATAAAAAATAGAGGTCCACCTAATTACAAACTAAAGAGGTGTTAAGTAGGGGAAAATCTTACCTACTTACCTATGTTACAATATACAAAAGGCTAAGGAAGATTATTAACCCAAGATAAGAAAGCAGGTTTAACACTCTCCCTCACTTTATGGTACAACAAGTTGATATCATGTACAAATTACATCTCCAAACGCCAAACGAAGCCCTCTCAGATATGAAAATCTTCCCATTCCTTGTAGTCCAAATGCACCAGGCTGCAGTTAGCATAACCTCAAAGAAGAAAGGGTGCCCAAAATTCTTCTTGGCATGCAATAAACAGGTGGTCACATCCTGTCCCCCAACCAATCAATCTGCAGATAAGACCATACTCGTTGACTAAAATTGCAGGTGAAGAAAAGATGAAACCTGTCTTCATGCAAACGGGTAGGACAAAGAACACATAAATTCTCATCTTGGTCAGTCCTCCAATGTCTCCGGAGCAGGAGGTCCCGAGTGCAATGAGTTGCTCATGCGATAACCTTAGAACGTTATCCTTCAGATAGTGTCGCTTCTTGTACTGGGCTTTCTTAGCAACTCTGGCTTGATCATATTTCCACTTTTCTTCAGCAATGAACACCATCAACATGTGACTTTGTCCAGGAGTGAGGTCTAGTCCAGGCAATGGAGTGTTCGGATCTTTGTGCCAGAAGTCAATGAAATCCAGGATCTTCTTCGGATCCAATAGAAGAGGCACAACACTTCCTTTGGCTCTAGCGGCCCTTTGTTGTCTATCTTTGATGATATCAGCTAATTCATCATCATCAGCCTCATCATCATCAGAAGACACTTGAATGGCAACTTGTTTCTTGTGAGGACTTGGTCTAGTGCCTCGTCCTGCAGTGGCCTTGGTCTTCAGCAAAGTTGGGCTGTTTGAAGACATATGAGGAACTGAAGAACTTGCAGAAGCTCCTAAGGCAATTGAGATGCCTGTGGTCCTTTGGCAAGTGGCAAGATGCACATGTGCTGAGGAATTTGACGGAGGATCTAAGGGTTTTGAAACTCGAGGAACTAGTGTAGCTTGAGGAATTGGGGCAGCTTGAGGAATTTGCCTTGATGGCACAGAGGAGCTTGGTCGTGAGGGCATTGCTGAGGAAGTTGGTTTTCGAGCAGGCTTCTTAGGCATAGCCTTCTTGCTTGTGGTGGCCTCAGCAGCGGTAGCAGCAGAATCTTCATTGAATTTCTTCACTGCTTCTTTGGCCTGCTTGGCCAACTTAGCTTGTCGCCTGGCCCATTCATCAGCATAATCCTCACCATGTTTAAGGCTTGTTGGATCAGCTCTTTGACCAGGTGCCAACGGAGGTCTTGAGCATGGAGGGTGAAGAGCGAATTTCTTCATATATTTAGGAGTGACATATCTGTACTCCCTCCATTCTCGTGCCCATCTTCGTTCAATTCTCTATATGCGCACTTTACGCTCATTCTTGGTTTCTTTCCCGTGAGTTGCCTCATCAGGCCTGCAGTACCCTGCGTAAATGTCATTAGGGATCTCAAAGGCAGTGTTGACTTCAAGCTTCTTTCCTCCTTTCTGAGGTCTTTTACCATCTGCCATTTTCTTCAGCTGAGCAATTTGAACAATAGAGTTCTTTGAGGAAGTGTGTAGCTTTTCTTCGAGGAACGCCGCAAATGAGTTAAGTTGACGAGAACCTAGTGATTCAGCAGTAGACATGTGTACCTATGAATAGAGTATAGGTGCGGAGAATTTGGAGAGGTCATATGCATTCTCAGAAGTTTTTGCAAAACGGAACAAGTTTGAGGAAATTGACCGGTTGTGTCTTGAGGAATTTCACTAAGCGTTAGTTGACTTAGGTTCCAGAGTTGTGCGGATTGTGAGATTCACACAATTGAGGAATCATGAAGAAAAACTTCACTTAGAGAAACATATAAAAAGCAGTAGATTGTGCTAGATGTTTAGAGTGTGGAAGTTGAAGAATAAACACCTTTTGAAGATTTGATGAAAATCATCAGTAGTAACAAAGGTAGTAAAATTAACTTTTCATTACCCTTGACGAAGAACACGACAAACTGGAAGTGTAGATTGAGAAGTTTGTCTGCCCAGATCTTCCACGCCCTAACTTGGCAGAGGAAGACGGCTACGACGGCGGCGGAGAGAAGACCTCCGCGGCCGGCGCGAGTACGACGATGACGAGGTCGAGGCAGTGAAGCTCTTCCTCACCGGTGATGATGAAGGTAGCGGCGGCGCTAGGGATTGAGAGCTCGAGCGAGGGGAGTGAGATCGAGCGGGGTAAATGCAGTCTAATGAGGGTGAGGGGTATTTATAGCCACAGTGAAAAATCGTTCGCCCAAGGAAGATGGACAAACATGCCCCTAACCCTTCTCATCCTAGCGACATGTGTCACCCAGGTACAGTGTGGTGGAGATCGTGTAAGATCGTGAGTGAATAAATAAGTTTTATCGTGGGATGTGTAACGGTTTGAGCGGCAAAAGCCGAAAATTCAGATAAGAATATTTTTAAAGTTTCGTTCGCAATTTCTTCAGCTGACAAGTACATAGTGAAGATTTTGAACGAGTTTCAAATATAACGCACATGAAGAATTTGTGAATAGACTGGGTTGAGTTTAGCATAGAGGGGGAAGGGTCCAATCACATTCACGTAGCAGAAAAGTCAACTTGAAGAATTAGCAATAAGTGAATGCTGTAGAGGACATAAAACTCAAGTATATATATATATATATATATATATATATATATATATATATATATATATAGTCAATGAAGAACAACGACGAAATGAGTGAAGATAATGCAAAGTTGAAGAATTTGAAAAACCGAGGAATTTTAAAACGAAGAAAAACTCAAATTGAAGATTTTCAACTTTGTTTGGTGGCGTAACCCGCCGTATAAGAATGATGATTTCAGACACCGCGTACAATTGTCGTAGGGTTTTGAGAATCAATTTCTTCATTAATTTCTTCACACTTAGAGGGTTAGTCTTCATTGCTTGAAGAAAAATGTTACTTCGTGTGTTGCACATCTAAGTCATCAAGTCAGCATAAGTGTTAGGATGTGTGTCCTTTTCAAAGAACATTCAAAGATTTTAGGATATTTAGCTCACATCGCAACTTGCTAAATCTCTTCTCATCCAAGGGCTTTGTGAAGATATCGGCCAGCTGGTCTTCAGTATTAGCATAGTCGATGGAGATGTCGCCCTTCAACACATGGTCAAGAAGAAAATGATGGTGAATCTGGATGTGCTTTGTCTTCGAGTGCTGAACTGGGTTGTGAGCAATCTTGATAGCACACTCATTGTCGCAGTAGAGTGGCACATTCTTCACATTGATGCCATAGTCCTTGAGGGTTTGCTTCATCCATAGCAATTGAGCACAACAAGATCCAGCAGCAATGTACTCAGCTTCTGTAGTGGAGAGTGATACACAGTTCTGCTTCTTCGAGGACCAACATACCAAGGATCATCCGAGGAAATGACATGTGCCTGACGTTGACTTGCGGTCCACCCGGTCACCAGCATAGTCAGAGTCTGAATATCCAATAAGATCAAAGGAAGAGCCCTTGGGATACCATAATCCAAGTGTTGGTGTGTGAGCTAGATATCGAAGAATATGCTTCACAACCTTATGGTGTGATTCCTTCGGTGTAGCTTGAAATCAGGCACACATGCAAACACTAAGCATAATATCCGGCCTAGATGCACATAGGTACAATAAAGAGCCAATCATGGAGTGGTATACCTTTTGATCGAAGTCTTTACCATTTTCATCAGTGCATAGATGGCCATTAGTGGGCATAGGGACGCCTTTGCAATCTTGCATGCCGAATTTCCTCAACACATCCTTGAGGTATTTCTCCTGAGATATGAATATGCCATTGTATTGTTGACAAATTTGAAGACCTAAGAAGAATTTCAATTCTCCCATCATAGCCATTTGATATTCTTCACTCATCATATAAGCAAATTCATCACTGTAACGTTGGTTAGTACAGCCAAAGATAATATCATCAACATATTTTTGGTACACAAATAATTCATCATCATATGCTTTGGTGAAAAGAGTTGGGTCAAGTGAACCGGGTTTGAAGCCTTTCTTCATGAGGAATTCCTTCAGTGTGTCATACCACGCCCGAGGTGCTTGCTTGAGGCCATAGAGGTCCTTGTTGAGTCTGTAGACGTGATCTGGAAATTTTGGATCCTCAAAACCTGGTGGTTGAGTAACATATACTTCTTCCTCAAGCTTATCATTGAGGAATGCACTTTTCACATCCATTTGATGTAAGATGATATTATGATGGTTAGCATAAGCAAGCAATATGCGAATAGCCTCAAGTCTAGCAACTGGTGCAAAAGTTTCATCGAAATCAATTCCTTCAACCTGTGTGTAGCCTTGAGCTACAAGACGAGCCTTATTCCTCACCACAAGGCCATTTTCATCTTGTTTGTTGTGGTAGATCCATTTGGTACCGATGATGTTGTGCTTGCGTGGGTCTGGTCGCTTGACAAGCTCCCACACATTGTTGAGCTCGAGTTGATGCAATTCATCTTGCATGGCTTGAATCCACTCAGATTCCATGAATGCTTCATCAACTTTAGTGGGCTCTGTGATAGAGACAAAAGCAAAATGCCCACAAAAGTTAGATAAATGTGAAGCTTTTGAGCACGTGAGAGGACCTGGTGTGTTGATGTCATCGATGATCTTCTTGATCTACACTTCGTTTGCAACGCGAGGATGTGTGGGTTGATGACTTTGCTTAGGCCTAGCAATTTCTTCAAGACCAGTTTCTTCAGCAGCACCGGCGTGATTTTCTTCGCGATCCAGAATGACTTCTTCAGCAGATTCTTCGGTAGGGATGATATCCTCAGTAGCTTTGACCTTGATGGATTCCTCAGGTGGCATTTCATCTAGCATAGGAGGTAGGTGCTCTCTTTGCGAGCCATTAGTTTCATCGAACCGCACATCTCCAGTTTCAACAATCTTGTGATGATTGATGTTGAAGACCCTATAGGTGTGTGAGTCCTTTCCGTAACCAAGCATAAAACCCTCATGTGCTTTTGGTGCAAATTTAGAGCGATGGTGAGGATCTATAATCCAACATTTAGCACCGAAGACTTTGAAATAACTTACATTGGGTTTCTTGTCAGTGAGGAGTTCATATGAGGTATTTTTGAAGAATTTGTGAAGATATACCCTGTTGATGATGTGGCACGCATTATCAATTGCTTCAGCCAAAAGCGCTGAGGTGTCTTGTATTCATCAAGCATAGTGTGAGCCATCTCAACGAGAGTTTTGTTCTTGCGCTCCACGACGCCATTCTGCTGAGGAGTATAAGGAGCAGATAACTCGTGAGTAATACCAAGTATATCAAGATATTCATCGACGCCAGTGTTCTTGAACTCAGTTCCATTATCACTCCTGATATGCTTGATCTTCACACCGAAGTTAGTGGAAGCCCTTGAGGAAAGTCGTCTGAAGACTTCCTGCACTTCATTTTTGTAAGTGATGATATGCACCCATGTGTAACGAGAATAGTCATCAACTATGACAAAGCCATATAATGATGCCGAACTAGAGAACATGGCATAATGAGTAAGGCCAAAGAGATCCATATGAAGTAATTCAAAGGGACAAGAACTGGTCATGATAGTCTTCGAGGGATGCTTGGCTCTCGTGATCTTTCCAGCCTCACAAGCCCCACAAAGATGATCTTTGAGGAATTTGACACCCTCGATGCCAATGACATGCTTCTTCTTCGCGAGTGTATGCAAGTTCCTCATCCTAGCATGACCAAGTCGTCGATGCCATAGCCATCATTCTGAAGCTTTTGCAAGTAGACATGTGGCAGGCTGTAGTCCTGCAGAGAAATCAACAATATACAAGTCTCCTTTCCTAAAGCCTTTGAAGAATTGCTTTTGCCTTTGTCAGCGTAGGTGATATGCTTCAGATGAGATGGTGACAAATCAGTATCCATCAACAAGTTCCTGTCACTGGTCATGTGATTTGTACATCCACTGTCAAGGACCCACTCAGTAGCTTTGGGTTGTTCATCCTGCAGATGAATTAGTGCAACTTATGAACCCATATACTTCATAAGTGAAGAATATGATATCAATTTCATCAACAGTAACAGATATAGAAGTATGAGGACGTGAGAAATGAATGATTCATTTCTTCATGATTAGCTTGCATCCTTTCAAGCACATTCAGGTCTCCAGCAAATTCTTCAGACGATCAAGTTCGTCTGGAGACCTGACCCTGCACAAGAGATTAGTTCATTTTCTTCACCACCTACATATGGAGGGGTGGCAAAGAGTTCATCATTCTGCGAGCCCCATAAGAAAAAGATGGCATAGAAGCCAGTGCACTTCATTTCGTAGAAGAGTGGTTAGGATAAGCATATGAATAAGCAGAGAAATTCTTCGAGGACTTATGAACATAATGGTTTGAAGAATAATGCACATATTCATAGCCTTTAGACTTTCCCTGCAAAACAGAAGTGTTAGCATGATGATGTTCATATGAGGATTTTGATCCACGTGAGGAATTTGATCCATATGAAGGATTTGATCTAGGGTTCCTATTCTTGATGAGTGGTGTCATGATGACATTCACCTGAAGATTTTCAAGACATCTTTTAGGAACCCAGATTTTCTTCATAGGGGGACCGTTCCTGCAGTTCGGTCCAACATATCAAGCAAATACTTCACCGTTCTGATTCTTAAACAATTTATAGTTGGAGTCAAATGACTCATTAGAGGAATATGAAGAATCATAGGTAAAGCCAGATAAAGTGCATGGATCTACAGGGTCCGTGCGCAGCAACCCATGAGGTTTTGGGATACCGCTTAGGTTTCCAGTAGGTCCCATCAGCATTGACTTTCCTCTTAAAGGCAATACCCTCTTTCCTAGGGTTCCTGTTCAAGATCTGCTTTTTGAGCACATCACAAAGAGTCTGATGCCCTTTGAGGCTTTTGTAAATGCCTATCCCATACAATTCCTTCAGCCCTGCATTATCGTCAGTGATACATGTGGTATCCTCAGATGAGGAATTTGTGACCACAAAGACAGTTGAAGAATTTGCAGCAATAGAAGCATTTGAACATTCAGGTGATGAATTAGCAGATTCATGCTCAATGCATTTTAGACATGGTGGCATAAATTCTTCCTGAGCGGAACTGATCTGTTGAGCAAGCAATGAATCATTTTCCTTCTGAAGATCTTCATAACTCATTTTTAACTTCTCAAGATCTTGCTTTCTCTGAAAAAAAATCATAAGAAAGCTTCTCATGATCAGTTAAGAGAGTGTTATGATGATTTTGAAGGTTGTCAAACTTAGTTTGAAGTCTCTGAAGGTTATCTGTCAGAGTCTTGGTGTGATTCAATTCCTCACCCAACAGGTCATCGCTTCTGTCTAGTTGATTTTGAATCTTTTCTAAAGCCTTCTGTTGTTTAACATCAATTTTAGCAAGTTTCGAGTAGCTAGGCTTGATATTGTCATCAGATTCATCCTCACTAGAGTCAGAGGGGGAATGTTTGAGTACCTTGGCACCTTTTGCCATGAAGCAGTAGGTGGGAGCATAGTCATCGAAGCTTTTGTCAACAGAGTTGGGGAGGTCATTTTCTTCAGTGTTGAAGATGGACTTGCTGAGTAAGCGGTAGCAAGGGCTAGGCTTGCCACACCAGAGTCTGATTCCTCAGATTCCTCATTATCGGTGTCAAAACCGGCGGATATCGGGTAGGGGGTCCCAAGCAGTGCGTCTTAGGATCAATGGTAACAGGAGGCAAGGGACACAATGTTTACCCAGGTTCGGGCCCTCTCGATGGAGGTAAAACCCTATGTCCTGCTTGATTAATATTGATGATGTGTGTTACAAGAGTGGATCTACCACGAGATCAAGGAGGCTAAACCCTAGAAGCTAGCCTATGGTATGATTGTTGTATATGTCTATCGACTAGCCTGGCCCCGGTTTATATAATGCACCAGAGGCCTAGGATAACAAGAGTCCTAGCCGAATACGCCGGTGGGGGAGGAGTCCTTGTCTTGATCGCCAAGTCTTGTTGATTCTTCCTTGTATGCGGCAGCTGTCCGGACTGGCCCATGAGTATACGACCATGGGGGTCCTCGGCCCAATCCAACTGATCGGGAGACGACGCGTTGAGTACCCCCTAGTCCAGGACACCATTAGTAGCCCCCTGAACCGGTCTTCAAGTTAGGGACGTTCCTCGATTCTTCCGAACTGTTCTTCATCTTCGGTTGCCGGTCTTGAAAACTGGTTCAACAAATCTTCTCATCTTCTATCTTGAGGATCGCCGAAATGCATTCGATGAGTTTATGCGTTGGGTATCCGAGGAGCCCCTTTAAGTTTACAGCCTTTATCAATGCCTTGTTATTTTTATGCCATCCCTCGGGTTTGAAGTTGTTCCCGTGTGGCAACATCCTCTTGCGTCCGAGCTCCAACGCCGAACTGCATTCGAGGTATCTTTTGCAGCCGAGCACCAATGCCGGACTGCTTCACAACTCTAACGCCGGACTATGTATCCGAGCTCCAACGCCGGACTGTATCCGAGCTCCAATGCCGGACTATGTATCCGAGCTCCAACGCCGGACTTTATCCAAGGTGTCATAAATCACCTTGGTTCAAAGAAGTTTGAAGGAGTTTAACCGAGCTTAATGCCGGAAATGCCCTCTAAGGAGCCAGCCACTTGCATTCGAGCTATATGTCGAACTGCTTCCGAGGTGGTTAAGCACCTCGGTCATGGGCTGATTTTTGGTCAATGTTTTTTATTGATGTAATTTATTCTCCGACGAGATATATAGCCAGTAGCCCTCAAGGTATGTATCGGTCTAAAACCCGAGATGCACCTGAAGGATGACATAAGACCGCTGATCCCCGTAGCCGCTGAGACTCAGGTTGATTTGCAAAATCGGTCTGAGGATCAAGTCCTAGCTCGGCAGAATACTTCGGGACACAAAAAGCGGCGTGTTCAGTCCTCGAGACTCAGGTTGGGTGCGGCCGACCAACCTAAGGATCAAAATCTCCTCGGAAACTGTATTGCACTTAAGATTTTCTGCATAGAACAAGCAATGCAGTAGCCCCCGAGACACTGGTCGGGTGGCAACACCAGATCAGGGGATCAATGTGCCCCTTTCATATTTGTAAATAATAAGCCCGAAGCCCAGTAGCCCCCGAGCCTTAATGTGGGCACGGGTGGCCGAATTAAGGATCAATATCCATAGTAAAATCACAAATTATGTGTAATGACTCAATGTATTCAAGTACTTTATGTCATTAATGCTCGGATCCGCATTGTACAAAACTTTGTTGACCGACCATGGGCTTCAACCTCCTCGGCCGGTAGCCGAGGAGTGTTTGTCCTACTTTATAAAGCCTTTATGAGGGCAAAGCTTTACGACAAACAAGGCAATCTGGTCATACGGCTTTCTAAACAAAGGTACGCAGAGAGATATGTTATATTGCTGTTTAACAGAAGAAATGTCTTCCAAAGAAAATAGTCCCGCTATCGGTTCCTTTCTTTGGGTTGTCATGCTAAGCATGATCATGAAACCTCAGCTCCAATGTAAGAGCAAAAGATCGAGGATTTAGTTTGGGAGGCCAGTTAATATCCCCCGGTAGTGTTCGGCGACAGTCGAGGTCAAGCCGGAAACACTTCGGCCAATGTTATGAATGGCCTGTCATTTAATATAGTCATCGAATTGCTGACCAGTTTACACCTATTGTGACAGTCAGTTTTCGGCTTTCTCCACTGAGGTGCTTGACCATGCGAGCTGGAAACACAATCGCAGTGGTTCTCCCTTTGCACACCTAGCCGAACAAAGCGGAACGTAGGAGGCAAGCGCGGGAGCCGGGCAACCCAACTATTGATCGAAGACACAATTCGAAGCTGATGCATATATAGCAATATGCGAGAATGTTTTTGCCGAATCTCTAAAGGTGTCCGGCGTTGCACTGCGAGACTTGTGCTGAAAACACACAAATAGTTAAAAGTGCCAAAAGCTTGGAAAACCAAAAAACGTCAGTAAAAACATGACGTCCAAACAAGATCAAGTGTTCGGTGCCAATCCGAAAATTGGACTTTAGAAAAAAAGTGCTTCTGCCGTGCTTTAACTTTGCAACGACTAAGAAGAAAAACACTTAGTATGAAACGGCTCAAATAAACATAAGAGCCCCCAAGTGGCTTGGGTAAAAGTTCACTATAAAATGTAAGGTGACATGTAGAATGCCTTCTAGCCGGATTGTAGATCGTTTGTCGTAGCGGACCTTTTCGCTTCAACCTCTGGACCCAATAGTCCGGAGTGTGTCCGAATACCCTCGCGGTTATAAAAACCGGGGCATGCGTGGAGACCAGGCGTAGGGGTCATTAGTGCTTTATCAGACAAGTGCCCAACTAGTTATGTTATATTACATGGTTAGTAAGAAACATCTTCCAGGGAGAACAGTTCCGTTAGGGGTTCCTTTCCCTGGGAGGCATGCCCTAAAGTGCATGTCCGGACTGCGAAAAGAGCAGAAAAACATCTGGGGGCAGGTAAATAAATAGGTAAGAAATCATCTTTTAGTTCACCGACCGAGTATTCCCTTAAGAACGCTAGCTTTCGGCTTCACCCAGTCTGAGGTACACATCCGGCTGACCCGGCAGTAACAATCGCAGAGGTGCTCCCTTTACCACCTAGCCGAACAATCGGGAACGTAGGGGTAAGCACAGGAGCCAGGCAACCCAGCTTGGCCAAAACTTAAGTCATATCGATGCATATAATGGTGAATAAAAGGTACATGCAGAAGTGTGACACATGTGTTGGGCATAAAGCCCGTATTAATAAGCTTCTGTTAAAGAAGCCCCCAGGTATAATGAGCGCGGGTAGCACGTCAAGTGTGTGCGAACAAAGTATCAACAAGGAAAATTTTTACAAGCAATTTTTTTACAAAAAAGTATAATTCTTGGTCGAACCGAACACAAGTTAGAAATTTAAAACTTTGAGCATGAAGGCAACTTAGCTGGTTAATGTGTTCGGTATTGATGACGCGGCCCGAGCTTGATGCGGGACAAGGTTCCATCCCCCAAGCCGGTCCCGAGGTGGCGGAGCAAGGAGCTCGGCACTCCGAAGTGGTGACATAGCACGGTCAATGCAGGACGGCAGAGTGATGCCGAAGTCCCCGGCATGGGGTAATGAAGTGTTGACGAAGCCCCCCGTCCAGCCGAGGTGACGTCAAAGGATATAGTCCGGCTGGATCATTTTCCTGTGCACAAAAAATAGTGGAGACCGGGGATAATAGTAATAATAGGAATTAAAAAAATGTTGCATAATAAATAATTTATGCAAAGTGAGTAGTAAAAGAAATATGGCCATTGTCCTCAGATTCAGCTTCAGAGTCCATTTCCTTGCCAATGAATGCTTGGGCCTTCTTGGAACTGCTCTTCTTGTGAGATGAAGACTTTGAAGATTTTGATGATGAAGACTTTGAAGATTTCTTCTTGTTCTTCTTCTTTGAGTTATCAGAATCGTCATCTTTGTACTTCTTCTTCTTTGATTCCTTTTCCCACAGAGGACAATCAGACATGTAGTGACCAGGTTTCTTGCATTTGTGGCAAGTTCTCTTTTTGTAGTCACGAGACGAGGAATCATCATTTCTTGAAGACTTTCCAAAGCAACCGCGGCGAGAGAACTTATGGAATTTCCTCACGAGCATTGCTAGCTCCTGGCTCAGTTCTTCAGGATCACCAAGGCTGCTACCAGAGTCTTCAGCTTCAGACTTAGATACTGCCTTGGCCTTCAGTGCACGTGGTCTTCTGTAGCTCGGTCCATAGAGATCTCTCTTCTCAGCAAGCTGGAACTCATGAGTATTTAGCCTCTCGAGGATATCAGCAGGATCTAGTGACTTATAATCAGCTCGCTCTTGAATCATCAATGCAAGGGTGTCGAATGAAGAATCAAGTGATCTCAACAATTTCTTCAACACCTCATGGTCGGTGATGTCAGTGGCACCGAGTGCTTGAAGCTCATTTGAGATGCCAGTGAGGCGATCGAAGGTTTGCTAAACATTTTCATTGTCGAGTCTTTTGAAGCGGTTGAAGAGATTGCGAAAGAACATCAACTCGGGAGTCATGTTGAGTTGAGACTCCTTTGTTGACCTTAGAGAGCCTCTCCCAAATGAGCTTGGCAGTTTCCAGAGCACTCACTCTGCCGTACTGTCCTTTCCTCATATGACCACATATGATATTCTTCACTTGAGAATCGAGTTGCTTGAATCTCTTCACATCAGCAACATTCACAGACGGAGTGACAGAGGGAACGCCATTTTCCACAACATACCAGAGATCGTTATCAATCGCCTCAAGATGCATGTGCATCTTGTTCTTCCAGTAGGGGTAGTCCATCCCATCAAAGGTAGGAAACCCAGCCGAGACCTTGATCATACCTGCAGTCGACATAACTAAAACTCCAGGTGGTTAAACCAAAGTCACATAGAACAAGGGAGTACCTTGCTTTGATACCAATTGAAAGTGCGTTACATCGACTAGAGGGGGGGGGGTGAATAGTCGAGTTTTATGAATTCTTCACTGAGGAATTTCAGGGTGAGGAAATTCCTAAGCGAAGAACTACTTGCAGTAGAATAAGTACTCAGGTATAAGCATAACAAAGAAATAGCATAGTCATCATGATGAAATGAAAGACAAACGCAGAGTACAGAAAGCGTAAACACAGGATTAACAGGATGAAGACAAGCTGACTGAAGAAATAGGATTGAGGAATTAGAGAGAGTCTTCAGTCAAAGTCTTCAAATAGTAATGATCAGGTTCATCAACACATAACTGGGGAAATGAAAGGGTTGAGGAAATAGAACCAGTAGGCTTGGTGAAGACAATGATTTGGTAGACCAGTTCCAACTGCTGTGACAGTTGTACGTCTGGTTGGAGTGGCTGAGTATTTAAACTCGAGGACACACAGTCCCAGACACAAAGCCTCACCGTATTCTCCTTGAGCTAAGATCACACAGACCTCGCCCAACAGTAGTGGTAAGTCTTCACAAGTGACTTCCAGACCTTCACAGACTCGGTCACTCGGCAATCCACAATTCCTCTTGGATGCTCAGACCATGACGCCTAACCGTTTGGAGGATACACAGTCATCAAAGGTAACAAGCATCGGTTCCACACAGGAACAATCTCTTCAGTGATGCTCAATCACTTTGGGTTTGTAGGTTTCAGTTTTCCTCACTTGATGATTTTCGCTCAAAGTCCTCGGAGGATGGGATGCTCTCAAATGACAAGTGTCAGTTTCTCTCGGAGCAGCCAACCAGCTAGTGGTTGTAGGGGGCGGCTATTTATAGCCTAGGGAGCAACCCGACATGATAAGACATAAATGCATTTCAATGATATGACCGTTAGGTGGTAGGCTATTTTGGACAGCTGGTGCGTGGCACAGCAACATCGGATTTGAGGTTCGAATTCCTCAGGGCTATCATGTTCCTCACTGTGTAGGTAATCCGCACTAGCGAATTCCTAACTCCTCAGTCAGACATGTAGACTTCGGAAGAAAAGGGGTGGGAGGGCGGGAAGAACAAAGGCAAGTTGTGAAAGTGCATTATGTCGACTAGAGGGGGGGGGGTGAATAGACGATTTTTATGAATTCTTCACTGAGGAATTTCAGGGTGAGGAAATTCCTAAGCAAAGAACTACTTGTAGCGGAATAAGTACTCATGTATAAGCATAACAGAGCAACAACATAGTCATCATGATGAAATGAAAGACAAACGCAGAGTACAGAAAGCATAAACACAGGATAAGCAGGATGAAGACAAACTGACTGAAGAAATAGGATTGAGGAATTAGAGAGAGTCTTCAGTCAAAGTCTTCAAATAGTAATGATCAGGTTCATCAACACATAACTGAGGAAATGAAAGGGTTGAGAAAATAGAACCAGTAGGCTTTGTGAAGACAATGATTTGGTAGACCAGTTCCAACTGCTGTGACAATTGTATGTCTGGTTGGAGCGACTGAGTATTTAAACTCGAGGACACACAGTCCCGGACACACAGTCCTCACCGTATTCTCCTTTAGCTAAGATAACAGAGACCTCGCCCAACAGTAGTGGTAAGTCTTCATAGGTGACTTCCAAACCTTCACAGACTCGGTCACTCGGCGATCCACAATTCCTCTTGGATACTCAGACCATGACGCCTAACCGTTTGGAGGATACATAATCCTCAAAGGTAACAAGCGTCGGTTCCACACAGGAACAATCTCTTCAGTGATGCTCAATCACTTTGGGTTAGTAGGTTTGGGTTTGGGATTTGGGTTTTCCTCACTTGATGATTTTCGCTCAAAGTCCTCGGAGGGGATACTCTCAAATGACAAGTGTCAGTTTCTCTTAGAGCAGCCAACTAGCTAGTGGTTGTAGCGGGCGGCTATTTATAGCCTAGGGAGCAACCCGACATGATAAGACATAAATGCCTTCAATGATATGACCGTTAGGTGGTAGGATACTTTGGACAGATGGCGCGTGGCACAACAACGGTCGGATTTGAGGTTCGAATTCCTAAGGGCTATCATGTTCCTCACTGTGTAGGCAGTTCGCACTAGCAAATTCCTAACTCCTCAGTCAGAACAAATTCCTCAGAGACCAGAAGATCTTTGTCTCTGTCACAGAAGAAATTGACTGAACTGATATGAGATTTCCAATGGCTTCACTCGAAGGATTGGGTAGGTGTAGGATTTTGAGATGAGCATCACTTGGAAATCAGTTTCCTTAGTATTACCTCGACCCCCTTTAATAGTACGGTGTTTCCTATGACTCAAGAAGAAGAAAATGAAACTGCGAAAACAAAAGTCTTCATGCTTCATAGTCCTTGCATGAATATCCAAGTCTTCACGGTCACACCAATTTCTTCACTTTCAAAGTCTTCAGGAGAACCAAAGTCTTCAGCCAAAGACATTCATTTTTAGGGGTCGACTTTCACTGTAAATATCAAACTCCTCATTGACTTATAGAACTTGTGTACACTCACAAACATATTAGTCCCTTAACCTATAAGTCTTCAATACACCAAAATCACTAAGGGGAACTAGATGCACTTACAACTTGGAACGGGGAACCGGCAAATAACTTGAAGAGGAAAACATCGGTTGGAATAATTGAGGAAACAATGCAAAGGCTTCACATGAGTAGGATGGATACTCAATTACAACTCCGGCTCCGAGAAGAAAAATGGTGGGAGGGTGGGAAAAAGAAGACAACTGAGAACAAAATTGAGAAAGAATTGAGGATTGATCTTGCAAAGATGAAGAAGGATTGAATCAACTTGACGAGAAATGCACCGGTTGAACAAAGGATAGACATCGAACAAAAACACCTGCGTGATCCTAAAGAAAATTTGAAGGGGAAGAGGAGTAATTCAAAACACCTATGTCAAGATTCCTCACCTGAGCGACGAAGGGGCTGAGGAGTAAAAAGAATTCCTACTCTCTGATATAACTAAACTTCGAAGAAGTTTTTTTTCTAGACTTGACAACGGCCAAATTATACGATCAAACAAGGGGCTCCTATGGTCGGTCGAGGCTCTGATACCAACTTGTCACGCCCAATATGTGATCCTATCCGAGAGGAACTCGAAGGTCCCACCGAGGATAGAGCTGCATATTGAAACACTTTTGCAAGGTGGATATCATTACATCATACCATTACATAATAGATGGGATACAACCAAAAGGCATACAATGCCACATGAATACAACAACATCATTCATGAGAGCAACATCCGACTACGGATGAAACATAAACAGAAACTCAAATGACATCCACCCTGCTAGCCCAGGATGCCGACCAGGAACCTATTCCCTGAGCAAAGAAGAAGAAGAAGAAGAACTCCGAACAAGCAAACGCCGCTCTCACATCAGATCATCGCATTAACTGTACCTGCAACTGATGTTGTAGTAATCTATGAGCCACGAGGACTCAGCAATCCCATTACCATGGGTATCAAGACTAGCAAAGCTTAATGGGTAAGGAATGGATAAGTGGTGAGGTTGCAGCAAGCGACTAAGCAATGTATGGTGGCTAACTTACGAGTACAAGAATAAGATGAGAAGCTACGCGAATGGTCGCAAACTAGTAATGATCAAGAAGTGATCCTGAACTACTTATGTTCAAACATAACCCCATCGTGTTCTCTTCTTGAACTCACCCGAAAAGAGACCATCACGGTTACACACGCGGTTGGTGTATTTTAATTCAAATCTAGTGTCAAGTTTTCTACAATCGCACATTAAAAATTCCCATCCGCCACATAACCACAGGCACGACTCTTGAAACTTTAAACCCTGCAGGGGTGTCCCAACTTAGCCCATGACAAGCTCACGATCCGCGGAGACAATCCTCCATCGCGGGACATCTGATCAGACTCGGGATCCCGGTGCACAAGACATTTCGACAATGGTAAAACTAATCCAGGAAGACCTCCCGACGTGCCGACACCTTGATAGTAGCCGCGCGTATCTCGTCTCAGGCCACGACGGATGAGCTACGCGTACAGGTGCCAAAATAACCCAGGTTGCCCCGGGGCGGCCCTGCACACTGCTCTAGTTTGGACCAGCACCATCAGCACTGGCCCCCCTATATGTGGAAAAGAATCCTCGGGTTCATGACGCCCTATGCCAATTAATTATTTAGTTCAATTATTATTATGGCAGATGTAAAACCAATGTTGGGCCTTGCTGGAAGAGTTTTATTCAAAGCGAACTGTCAAGAGGGGCCCATAAACCCTCATCGTGTTAGGGCCGCAAAATCAAGGAACATAACACCGGTATAACGGAAACTAGGGCGGCAAGAGTGGAACAAAACACCAGGCATAAGGCCGAGCCTTCCACCCTTTACCAAGTATATATGTGCATTAATTAAATATAAGAGATATTGTGATATCCCAAGATATCCATGTCCCAACATGGAACAACCTGCAACTGCACCTGCAACTAGCAACGCTATAAGAGGGGCTGAGCAAAGCGTTAACATAGCCAAACAATGGTTTGCTGGGATGGTGAAAAAGGTTAGAGGCTATCATGGCAATTTGGGAGGCTTGATAAACAAGTGGTAGGAAGCGCGACATAGCGATAGCATTAAGACAACTAGCATAGCAATGATAGTAGTGAGATCTAAGGTGACGATCATCTTTGCCTGAAGTCCCTCTAGGAAGAAGAATGAGTCCATGAAGAAGACGAACGGGCGTAGATGAACCAAGCGTAGTCGAACGAATCCTCACGATCGCAACGAAACAGGAACTATCAAGAAGGAGCACGACCGGAAAGAAGCAAACAACATGGTAAACACACAACACATAAACAAGGCATGATGCACAACCAAGTATAATGCATGACAAGGCTACATGATGCTACTAATGGCAAGGGATGATGCATACAAGAACAACACATCAAAGCAAGTTTAGATGACGCCGGAAACAACATATAACAAATTCGGTAAGTCCCCATATGCAAATTTTGAAATTGGTCCAGATCTGAATAACACATTATGTTCAAGTTGTTAAATATCAAGTCAAGATTCACCATGATGATCTACACGAGATTCTAGTCAAGTTACATGTAAAGTTCATTTAATTCGGAGCTATGGCCTAGAAGATATGAGCAACACAAGTTAAACATGGCATTGATGCAAAATACATTCAAATATGAAGCACACATGCTCAAAACAAGGATTCAACAAGATAATATGAAACTACATTCAATTCTAAGCAAGTTTCAGATAGAGCATGCTCAAAACGGAGCAACAGTGCAACACACACTCCAAACAAGTTATAACAACAATCTGCCCAAAACAGCAACTAGGCACTTTGCAATCATCAAAACAACATGCTACAGGAACTATACATAGCAAGAAAGGGCATGGAACCAAAGCACACATGACAAATAGAAAATAACATCAAGGCGTCATATGCATATGACTAATGGATTAGTGGGAATCAACATGACAAGATTGAAAGTTGAAACAGTTTCAGCAAGTGTAAAACAGCAACATTATCATAGCATGTTTACAAGCATGGACCAGGGGTCATATGAAGTCCAAAATTATCAAACATGGCATCTGAGCAGATAAATCTTGGCATACTTCAAATCATGTAATTGGAGCATCTTCAAAAGAGACATAGATTAATTACTATCAACCTCACAACATGGCATCATGAAGTTAACAAAAATCTGGAACACCATTTAGGAAAGTTCATGGCAATCAAAACATATGCTAAAGGACATATATGGGGCATCAAAACGCATGGAATGATAGATAATAACATGCAAAACAAAACATTTCAACTAAGCATCTCCAGATTATGCATGGATTTGATGGTAGCATCAAGCAAACATGGCATCACAGTATAACAGATTCAGACTTGACAGAACATTAACAGCAAGTAGCCCACTTCACAAGTTTGATGCACTCACTACAGGGCATATAAAAATACATGGATTTCACCACCGCAAAGATGGAATAATTATGCTCCTAAAACATGTTGACATGATGCTCAAAAGAAAATCACACAAAAAGATATAAAAAAGACAAATAGGCAAGTTATAACAGTTTTCAGCATTTAATATCAGCAAGCACTTCTACAATAGGGATTAACATGTCAAAATGCAACCTAACATGAATGCAAAGCACCCCAACATGCAGATCGTGAAGAACAGAAAATTTGCATATGAAGAACATCATCATAGGATCAATACGCACAAAGTTACACCACTCGCAAGATGCATACATAATGTTGACAGGCAACAGATTTCAACAGTTTATATCATCAGTTTTGCAGCGAAGATTAGGGCATCAATATGAACAATATCATGAATGCAAACTACTCCATCATGAAGAGCACTCTGAGATGAACATTTTGACATTTGGCCACATCCACAAAGTTACAGCCACACAAACATGCATACATGCTGATGTTTTTCTCAGGGACTTAGCCATATTTTGAAAAAAACAGAGGATGAGCGTGATTTAGCTAAAAAGCGCACGGGCGGGATTGGGCGGGCGCTCACCATGTGGGCTCGGCCCAGGACAAGGAAGCAGGCCGGGGGAAGCCGGATGCAGATGGGTGGGCCTGCTGGGTCACGAGCGAGGCCCAAATGGCAGCACGGTCAACGGCGCAGAGGGTTGAGCGGGGCGTGCTCCTCCTCGAAGCAGGACGACGGCGGCGGCCGGCAAGGGCGACACGACGCCGGCGACGGGGAGAGGTCGGTGGGTTCGGGAGCAGGCGGATCTGGTCACGGGAGGTCGGCGGGGCTCCGTTCTCGGCCGGATCCAACCAGAGGCGGGCATCCATGGCGGCGTGGTCGGGGAAGACCAAGGCGGCGGCGGCGGTTCCCTGCAAGGACGGGAGGAAGCAAGACCATGACAAAGAGGGATATGGAAGGAGAGGTAGAGGAGGGAAGGAGGAGCAGGGGCGGCGGAGCACCCATCTCCGACGAGTTTCGCTCGCCGGCGGTGGGGCTAAGGCAGCGGGGCTCTGGGTCGGGAGCTCCTCTCCCGATCTAGAGCTTGGGAGCGAGGCAGCATGCGTGCAGCGACGCGGTTGGGCCCCGATGGGCTTGCGCGGGCTGCGTGCGGGCTTGGGCGGGCCGCGGCGAAGGGAGAGGCATGGAGGCCACGTGGCAGCGCCCAGTTGGAGGAGGGCGGCGGTGCTGGCCGCTTAGGCGGCGCTAAGTGGCGGAGGCTGGGTGGATCGGCGCGGATTCCGAGGAGGGAGGCGGCTGGAGGTTAGGGGGAACTAGGGTTAGGCTAGGGATGCCCAAAATGGCAAGGGGAGGGGGTTTAAATAGGAAAAGGGGGCTAGATGGGCTATGAAGAGGGGTTGGGCTGAGGGGAGAGAGATGAACTGCAGCCCGACAATGGTTTTTGGAGACCGAAAACATCCGACGTTTATACCGCCTATATTGCGGCTGTATGTTTAACGGTTGGGCTATCAAACGGACTCCGAATGCGACGAAATTTGATTAGCGGTCTACCTGCACTATAATAAGACCGCACACCAACTTTCACCCCATTCCGAGAATATTGTTTGGCCACTTATAAAATAATATTTTGGAGGTGCCGCGGGCGCGAGAGGGTGTGTTTGGACTCCGAACGGACAACAGAGATAACTGGGAGGACCCGGACAGATGCAAGTTTTGAAAAACATGCAGATGAAATGCACATGATGACTTGGCAAGATGCAACACACAAGCGAATGACATGGCAACAACGGCGAAAATTGGATGACACCTGGCGCATTGGTCTTGGGGTGTTACATTAGATCACTTAGCCTTTGTGTGAGCATTTCAAGTTCTCTGGTGATGGTGTGTTGATTCTCGACATCTTCTTCATCTTCCGAACTTCCATAGTTTGAGAGAATTTCTTCTTCACTTTCCGAAGAAGATTCTTGATTGGCATTTTCCAGTTCCATCTTTTATTCATGAATTGACAGTAGTGTCATGACTTCAACATAGTGAAGCTCTTCACAGTCAGGTCTTTGTTTGATTTCAGCTACAATAGTATTGAAAGATTCATCAAGTGCACTCAGAAGCTTGTTGACTACATGTCTATCGGTGATACCAGTTACTCCTTGCTGATGTAGTCTTTCGACAATGTTTGTCAATGGATCAATGAGTTCCATGGCACTTTCTTTACGAAGGCTTCTAAATCCACTGAACATGGCATAAAGCATTTGAATGTGAGGATTTGATCTGGCAACAAATTCTTCATGAGCGTTGTTGATAGCATCCCAAATTTGCTTTGCAGTATTGAGCCTTTGGAACCGAAAGAAAATGTATTTTGATAGACTACCACAAATGATATCTTTTGCTTGAGCATCCAACTGCAGATTTTCTTTATCATCGGAAGTCAGATCATTTTGTTGCTGAATGGTATAACCATCTTCCACAATCTACCACAGATCATAGTTGATAGCTTGAATTCCGATTCTCATTCGTTCCTTCCAGTACAAATAGTCATTTCCATTGAAGATAGGAAATATTTCAGAGTGCGAGGATCTAGCTGCATACGACATACTCAAAACTCCAAGGGCGTTAAACCTTTAATAAACAGAGATAGGGAGTACCATCTCTGATACCAATTGTTAGGATCGAGAGTATATTGACCAGAGGGAGGTGAATGGGAGATTCAAATTTTCTTTCGAAAGCTTTGAAACTTATCCCACTCACAACAGTGAAAGTAGTATCAAAGGAAATAAACTTAATCAATCTTCTTCGTTAGAAGCATATTCATCGATGAAAGCATTGACAACACTACGAGCTTGATGAATCACAGGTTTAACTACGATGAGAGTAATGCAACATGCAAACAGATGTAGTATAATGAGACATAGCATGGTACGCACTGATACAAAAACTATGAAAAGATTTCACGGGTGAATCCTAGGGAAAAGATGGTAACGAATGAATACAAATGAAGACAATGAAATAGGGTGAACACTGAAACACAAGTTGATAACAAACTGAACGATATGATCAAGTAAACTATTGTCACAGAGCATGAATATAAACTACTAAAGGAAATGCAGTAGAGTAAATAGAACCAGTGGTGCTTGATGGCGACAGAGAGATTTGGTAGACCAGTTCACCCTTCTGCCAAAGGGCTACATCTGGTTGGAGGGGCTGTGACTTAACACAGAAGATAAACTCTCTTCACCCTATTCTCCTTCAACACAGAGCTGATCAGACTCAGGTTGATTTCACTCGTGGTTGATCCTTGTCGGCGATCTCCAAACCTTCGATCGACCTTCGCGAACCACAATCACTCTTGGTTGCTGAAGATCTGGCTCGGAGAAGACAACAACTATTCAACACTCGAGGCTAAAACTTATCCATCTAGAGAGTGGACAGCTCTCAAGAGTAATAGGTACAAGGACTCTCACTCAGAACTACTGTGATGCTAAACCACTGTCTAAGTTTGGGCTCTTGGTTTTCTCTTGGTAGATCTTAAACTCAAATCACTCGGAGAGGGGTTGCTCAAATCAGTCTTCGGAAAATCTCAAGCGGAGCGGACAACGGACAAAGTTGGAGCTGGCTGGCTATTTATAGCCACTACCATCCCTGATGGGAAAAGACCAAATTAGACATCGGGTTCAGCCAATGGCCGAATTACACGGGTCCAACTGTCGGATTTGAGCATTTGAGCACAACGGTAAAAATGCTAACTCCTTGGTCTGAGCGAAATCTCTCACAACAAAGAAGATCACAGTCTCTTGCTGGCAATTATTTTCTCGGAGCACAAAGAGATTTCTCTCGCGTATGTCATAGGTTATGGCTAAGCATCACAATAGATCTAAGCATCGAGAACCAATACCTCTCTTAATAGTACGGACGCCCTATGACTCAAATGAATGAAAGAAGAACAACAAAATTAATACTACATCTTCACTTTGCCTTTGACTTCCATCGCTGTAGTCAATTTCTTTGGACGAAAGTGCCTTATCAAAAGCTTTGCTTGAGCAGAGAACTTTCGAGGGGTCAATTTCTTCACATCAATCTTCTTGACTCTATTGCTTCAACAATTACATCTCATTCTTCTCTACAACGCAGATATACTTCGGTGAAGTTCCTCAAACTCAGCACGAGAGGCAGCATTATCTTTTGTTGTGTATGGAATTTTTCTCTCTGTATGCACTAGCAAACAAATCATTTCATGCATGTTTCTATCAACAGTCTCGAAAACACAAGGTAGGCAAATATTGCACCAACAAATTGCCTGGGGACAAATAACTTTCTTGTGACAAAAAGCTCTCTACTAAAACTAACTAAGTTGTTTCTTTATCTAAACAGCCCCTAGCTTTTATTTACGTGTTCTTTATTATGTTTCAAATCTATCTTATTACACCTACAAAGTACTTCTACTTTCGTACTTGTTCTAGGTAAAGCGAATGTAAAGTGTGCATAGAGTTGTATTGGTGGTCGATAGAACTTGAGGGAATATTTGTTCTACCTTTAGCTCCTCGTTGGGTTCCACACTCTTACTTGTCGAGAAAGGATACAATTGATACCCTATACTTGCGGGTTATCAAGACCTTTTTCTGGCGCCGTTGCCGGGGAGCAATAGCATGGGGTGAATATTCTCGTGTGTGCTTGTTTGCTGTATCACTAAGTAGATTTTATTTTTTGTTCTAAGTTGTTTTATATCTTTAGTTATGGATATGGAACACGAAATACCAAAAAAAATAGTTGTACTTGCTACTCATGGAGATGGGGAACCTCCTAAAACCCTCGATGCTCATTATGTGAAAAATATTAAAGACTACTTTGATTATCCTGAGAAAACCCGATTCAACTTAATAATGGGAGACACGTTGGATTAACGTGAATACTTTAGGGATTATTGCTTGACTCAAAAAGGGAAACTGTTATGGGATCAAATTGAAATTTCGCGTTGGTATGCTTGGAATTTATGCTTGAGATATGATTATACTTGTTACTCTAGGATGAAGGATCCACAACGTCCCTTTTCATGTAAATTTACTGATAATGAAACCTTGGCTTCTTATGATAATGGCATATATGATTACTATGATGTGGAACGAATAGAATAATTTGTTGCTTTTAAGGGTGCTTATGAAATTGAATCTTTCTTTGAAAAGTGTGAAAATTATGATGATGCTGCTTATAGACCTGAAAATTATGCTATACTTAAATATTGCTATGAGAACTATGAATATAATGTCGATATTAATGAGTTTATTGAGAAAGTCTCCATTGTCCTAGAAGAGACTAATATTTTGCAGGAATCTATGGAAGAAGAAATTGATGACACTATGAGCTCATTGGATGAAAAAGATGACGAGTAGAGCGAAGAACGAAAGGAGGAAGACCGAATTAGCTACCCGTGCCCACCTTCTAATGAGAGTAACTCTTCAACTCATACATTGTTTAATTTTCCTTCATGCTTATCGAAGGATGAATGCTATGGTGATTGCTATGATCCGTTGGATTCATTTGAAATATCCCTTTTTGATTAAATTGATGCTTGCTATGCTTGTGGCCATGATGCCAATATGAATGATGCTTATGGAGATGAACTTGCTATAGTTCCTTACGTTATGAAAGAAATTGTTGCTATTGCACCCACACATGATAGTCCTATTATCTTTTTGAATTCTCCCAACTACACTATATTGGAGAAGTTTGCTCTTATTAAGGATTACATTGATGGGTTGCGTTCTACCATTACACATGATGACTTTGATGAATATAATATGCATGTGCTTGCTGCTCCTACTTGCAATTATTATGAGAGAGGAACTACATCTCTGCCTCTCTACGTTTCCAATACTATAAAATTGCAAGAAAGTGTTTATGCTATGTATTGACCCTTACTTGATGTGCATGAATTGTTCTTTTTTTGACATGCCGATGCATAAGAAGAGAGTTAGACTTTGTTATTGCATGATATATGTTGCTTTGTGCTCAATACTAAATTACAAATCATTGTTAATTAAAATTGGCTTTGATATACCTTGGGATTTGGGTGGATCAATTACTTGAGCACTTCATGCCTAGCTTAATGGCTTTAAAGAAAGCGCTGCCGGGGAGACAACCTGGAAGTTTTAGAGAGTCATTTTATTCTGTTGAGTGCTTTTATAAAGTTCAAAAACAAAAAGAAAATATAGAGTGGGAGCTAGCCTTGAACTTTGTTCGTGCCCCTGGAAACTTTGTGAACCTTGATTACAGAAAAGTTTCAACAAAAATAATTATCCCCTTGTACAAATTCATTGCATTATAAAAAATAATGTGCCAAGATTTGCCTTTAGGATGATTAAATTTCTTGTTTGGTTTGTGCAGTGCAAAAACAGAAACTTTGGCTGTAGTGCGTGAATTTACATTTTTTATTGGAAAGTCAAAAGTTTCTGAAATTTTTACATAGTACTAGTTTTAAAATTGTTTATTTTGTCCTAATTCTTCAAAAAAAATTGGAGTTACAAAAGTATGGTTAATGTTCAGATTGCTACAGACTATTCTATTTTTGGAAGATTCTGTTTTTGATGCATTGTTATGTGTGTTTTGATGAATCTATGGATTGTATCGGTGATATAAGCCATGGTTAAGTTAGTGTACAGTAGTTATAATTCAAAAATAAAATATGAATGTGTTTGCAACAGTACTTAAATTAGTAATTTTCTTTATGATACGTCTCCAATGTATCTATAATTTATGAAGTATTCATGCAATTATACTATCATTCTTGGATGTTTTACAATCAATTTATAGCAACTTTATATCATTTTTTGGGACTAACCTATTGACCCAGTGCCCAGTGCTAGTTGCTGTTTTTTGCTCATTTTTCACATCGCATGACACCAATATCAAATGGAGTCCAAACACCACGAAACTCCTTGGAGAATTTTGATGGACCAGAACACCCAGGATGGGCCAGAGCAGCACCTGGGGGTGCCCTGAGGGGGGCACAACCCACCAGGGCGCGCCTGGGCCCCCAGGCGCACCTACGTGGGTTGTGCCCACCTCGGTGGCCTCCCGCACCCCTTCTTCCCCCTATAAAATCCCAAATATTCCAAAACCCTTCGGGGTAGCCCTAGATCAGAAGTTCCGCCGCTGCAATGCCTCTGTATCCACGAGTTCCAATCTAGACCCCATTCCGGCACCCTACCGGAGGGGGGAATCATCACAGGGGGCCATCTTCATCATCCCGGCGGCCACCATGATGAGGAGGGAGTAGTCCACCCTCGGGGCTGAAGGTTTGTACCAGTAGCTATGTGTTTAATCTATCTCTCTCGTGTTCTTGAGATGTTACGATCTTGATGTGTCACGGGCTTTGTTAATATAGTTGGATCATATGGTGTTTTCCCCTCTCTATCTTGTTGTGATGAATTGAGTTTCTCCTGTTGAGATTTCGTTGTTATCGGATTGAATACTTATATGGATTTGAGAACACTTGATATATGTCTTGCAATTGAATACTCAAGGTGACAATGGGGTATCATATTGATTCACTTGATATATGTTTTGGCACTCAAATCGCGGATTCCCGCGGTGACATTTGGGTAATCTATGCATAGGGGTTGATGCACATTCTCGTCTTTTGTTTCTCCAGTAGAAATCTTGGGGCTCTCTTTGAAGTTCCTTCTGTTGGATTGAGTATTATGAATATGAATTTGCTTTGGTGTTATTTTAGTATGAACTCTAGGATAGATCGAACGGAAAGAATAGCTTTGTGTTATTTTATTACGAGCTCTTGAATAGATCAAACAGAAAAAATAGCCTTGAGGTGGTCTCATACCCTACAAACAATTTATTCTTATGTTCTCCGCTAGATAGGGACTTTGGAGTGATTCTTCATCGCACTATGAGGGATAATCATATGATGCAACTATGTTAGTGAAGGAAATATGCCTTAGAGGCAATAATAAAGTTATTATTTATTTCCTTATATCATGATAAATGTTTTTTATTCATGCTAGAATTGTATTAACTGGAAACATAATACATGTGTGAATACATAGACAAACTTAATGTCACTAGTATGCCTCTACTTGACTAGCTCATTAATCAAAGATGGTTATGTTTCCTAACCATAGACATGAGTTGTCATTTGATTAACGGGATCACATCATTAGTAGAATGATGTGATTGACATGACCCATTCCGTTAGCTTAGCACTTGATCGTTTAGTATGTTGCTATTGCTTTCTTCATGACTTATACATGTTCCTACAACTATGAGATTATGCAACTCCCGTTTACCGGAGGAACACTTTGTGTGCTACCAAACGTCACAACATAACTGGGTGATTATAAAGGAGCTCTACATGTGTCTTCAAAGGTACATGTTGAGTTGGCATATTTCGAGATTAGGTTTTGTCACTCCGATTGTCGGAAAGGTATCTCTGGGCTCTCTCGGTAATGCACATCACAATAAGCCTTGCAAGCAATGTGACTAATGAGTTAGTTAAGGAACGATGCATTACATAAGGAGTAAAGAGACTTGCCGGTAACGAGATTGAACTAGGTATTGAGATACCGACGATCGAATCTCGTGCAAGTAACATACTAATGACGAAGGGAACAACGTATGTTGTTATGTGGTTTGACTGATAAAGATCTTCGTAGAATATGTAGGAGCCACTATGAGCATCCAAGTTCCGCTATTGGTTATTGACCAGAAACGTGTCTCGGTCATGTCTACATAGTTCTCGAACCCGTAGGGTCCGCACGCTTAAGGTTTCGATGACAGTTATATTATGAGTTTATGAGTTTTGATGTACCGAAGGTTGTTCGGAGTCCCGGATATGATTACGGACATGACGAGGAGTCTCGAAACGGTCGAGACATGAAGATTGATATATTGGAAGCCTATATTTGGATATCGGAAGTGTTCCGGGTGAAAGCGGGATTTTACTGGAGTACCGGGAGGTTACCGGAACCCCCCGGGGGCTTAATGGGCCATAGTGGGCCTTAGTGGAGAAGAGGAGAGGAGGCCAGGGCAGGGCCACGTGCCCCTCCCCCCTAGTCCGAATAGGACAAGGAGAGGGGGGCGGCGCCCCCCCTTTCCTTCCTCTCTCTCCCTCCTCTTTCCCCCCTTCTCCAAGTCCAACAAGGAAGGAGGGAGTCCTACTCCCAGTGGGAGTAGGACTCCCCTTGGCGCGCCTCCTCCCTGGCCGGCCACCCCCTCCCCCCTTGCTCCTTTATATACAGGGGCAGGGGGCACTTCTAGACACAACAATTGATCTCTTGATCTCTTAGCCGTGTGCGGTGCCCCCCCTCCACCATAGTCCTCCTTGATAATATTGTAGCGGTGCTTAGGCGAATCCCTGTGACGGTAGAACATCAAGATCGTCACCATGCCATCATGCTGACGGAACTCTCCCTCGACACTCAGCTTGATCGGAGTTCGAGGGACGTCATCGAGCTCAACGTGTGCTAGAACTCGGAGGTGCCATAGTTTCGGTGCTTGATCGGTCGGGCCTTGAAGACGTACGACTACATCAACCACATTGTTCTAACGCTTCTGCTTTTGTTCTATGAGGGTACATGGACGACAGTCTCCCCTCTCGTTGCTATGCATCACCATGATCTTGCGTGTGCGTAGGATTTTTTTTGAAACTACTACGTTCCCCAACAGTGGCATCCGAGCCTGGTTTTATGCGTAGATGTTATATGCACGAGTAGAACACAAGTGAGTTGTGGGCGATACAAGTCATACTGCTTACCAGCATGTCATACTTTGGTTCGGTGGTATTGTTGGATGAAGCGGCCCGGACCAACATTACGCGTACGCTTACGCGAGACTGGTTCTACTGACGTGCTTTGCACACAGGTGGCTGGCGGGTGTCAGTTTCTCCAACTTTAGTTGAACCGAGTGTGGCTAAGCCCGGTCCTTGAAAAGGTTAAAACAACACTAACTTGACGAACTATCGTTGTGGTTTTGATGCGTAGGTAAGAACGGTTCTTGCTCAGCCCGTAGCAGCCATGTAAAATTTGCAACAACAAAGTAGAGGACATCTAACTTGTTTTTGCAGGGCATGTTGTGATGTGATATGGTCAAGAAGTGATGCTATATTTTATTGTATGAGATGATCATGTTTTGTAACCGAGTTATCGGCAACTGGCAGGAGCCATATGGTTGTCGCTTTATTGTATGAAATGCAAGCGCCCTGTAATTGCTTTACTTTATCACTAAGCGGTAGCGATAGTCGTAGAAGCAATAGATGGCGAAACGACAATGATGCTACGATGGAGATCAAGGTGTCACGACGGTGATGATGGTGATCACGACGGTGCTTCGGAGATGGAGATCACAAGCACAAGATGATGATGGCCATATCATATCACTTATATTGATCGCATGTGATGTTTATCCTTTATGCATCTTATTTTGCTTTGATTAACAGTAGCATTATAAGATGATCTCTCACTAATTATCAAGAAGTGTTCTCCCTGAGTATGCACCATTGCGAAAGTTCTTCGTGCTGAGATACCACGTGATGATCGGGTGTGATAGGCTCTATGTTCAAATACAACGGGTGCAAAATAGTTGCACACGTGGAATACTCAGGTTAAACTTGACGAGCCTAGCATATACAGATATGGCCTCGGAACATGGAGACCGAAAGGTCGAATGTGAATCATATAGTAGATATGATCAACATAGTGATGTTCACCATTGAAAACTACTCCATCTCACGTGATGATCGGACATGGTTTAGTTGATTTGGATCACGTGATCACTTAGATGACTAGAGAGATGTCTGTCTAAGTGGGAGTTCTTTAGTAATATGATAAATTGAACTTAAACTTAACATGAACTTAGTACCTGATAGAATTTTGCTTGTCTATGTTTGTTGTAGATAGATGGCTCGTGCTGTTGTTCCATTGAATTTTGATGTGTTCCTTGAGAAAGCTAAGTTGAAAGATGATGGTAGCAATTACACGGACTGGGTCCGTAACTTGAGGATTATCCTCATTGCTGGACAGAAGAATTACGTCCTGGAAGCACCGCTGGGTGCCAGGCTTGCTGTAGATGCAACTGACGATGTTAAGAAAGTCTGGCAGAGCAAAGCTAATGACTGCTCGATAGTTCAGTGCCATGCTTTACGTCTTAGAACCAGGACTTCAATGACATTTTGAATGTCATGGAGCATATGAGATGTTCCAGGAGTTGAGGTTAATATTTCAAGCAAATGCCCGGATTGAGAGATATGAAGTCTCCAATAAGTTCTATAGCTGCAAGATGGAAGAGAATAGTTCTGTCAGTGAACATATACTCAAAATGTCTGGGTATAATAATCACTTGATTCAACTGGGAGTTAATCTTCCTAATGATAGTGTCATTGATAGAATTCTTCAATCACTGCCACCAAGCTACAAGAGCTTCGTGATGAACTATAACATGCAAGGGATGGACAAGACTATTCCCGAGCTCTTCGCAATGCTAAAGGCTGCGGAGGTAGAAATCAAGAAGGAGCATCAAGTGTTGATGGTCAATAAGACCACCAGTTTCAAGAAAAAGGGTAAAGGGAAGAAGAAGGGAAACTTCAAGAAGAACACCAAACAAGTTGCTGCTCAAGAGAAGAAACCCAAATCTGGACCTAAGCCTGAGACTGAGTGCTTCTACTACAAACAGACTGGTCACTGGAAGCGGAACTGCCCCAAGTATTTGGCGGATAAGAAGGATGGCAAGGTGAACAAAGGTATATGTGATATACATGTTATTGATGTGTACCTTACTAATGCTCGCAGTAGCACCCGGGTATTTGATACTGGTTCTCTTGCTAATATTTGCAACTCGAAACAGGGACTACGGATTAAGCGAATATTGGCTAAGGACGAGGTGACGATGCGCGTGGGAAATGGTTCCAAAGTCGATGTGATCGCGGTCGGCACGCTACCTCTACATCTACCTTCGGGATTAGTTTCAGACATGAATAATTGTTATTTGGTGCCAGCGCTAAACATGAACATTATATCTGGATCTTGTTTGATGCCAGATGGTTATTCATTCAAATCAGAGAATAATGGGTGTTCTATTTATATGAGCAATATCTTTTATGGTCATGCACCCTTGAAGAGTGGTCTATTTTTATTAAATCTCGATAGTAGTGATACACATATTCATAATGTTGAAGCCAAAAGATGCAGAGTTGATAATGATAGTGCAACTTATTTGTGGCACTGCCGTTTGGGTCATATTGGTGTAAAGCGCATGAAGAAACTCCATACTGATGGACTTCTTGAATCACTTGATTATGAATCACTTGGTACTTGCGAACCGTGCCTTATGGGCAAGATGACTAAAACGCCATTCTCCGGAACTATGGAGCGAGCAACTGATTTATTGGAAATCATACATACTGATGTGTGTGGTCCAATGAATATTGAGGCTCGCGGCGGGTATCATTATTTTCTCACCTTCACAGATGATTTGAGCAGATATGGGTATATCTACTTAATGAAACACAAGTCTGAAACATTTGAAAAGTTCAAAGAATTTCAGAGTGAAGTGGAAAATCATCGTAACAAGAAAATAAAGTTTCTACGATCTGATCGTGGAGGAGAATATTTGAGTTACGAGTTTGGTTTACATTTGAAACAATGCGGAATAGTCTCACAACTCACGCCACCCGGAACACCACAACGAAATGGTGTGTCCGAACGTCGTAATCATACTTTACTAGATATGGTGCGATCTATGATGTCTCTTACTGATTTACCGCTATCGTTTTGGGGTTATGCTTTGGAGACGGTCGCATTCACGTTAAATAGGGCACCATCAAAATCCGTTGAGATGACGCCTTATGAACTGCGATTTGGCAAGAAACCAAAGTTGTCGTTTCTTAAAGTTTGGGGCTGCGATGCTTATGTGAAGAAACTTCAACCAGATAAGCTCGAACCCAAATCGGAGAAATGTGTCTTCATAGGATACCCAAAAGAGACTATTGGGTACACCTTCTATCACAGATCTGAAGGCAAGACTTTTTTGCTAAATTCGGATCCTTTCTAGAAAAAGAGTTTCTCTCGAAAGAAGTGAGTGGGAGGAAAGTAGAACTTGATGAGGTAACTATACCTGCTCCCTTATTGGAAAGTAGTTCATCATAGAAACCGGTTCCTGTGACAATTACACCAATCAGTGAGGAAGCTAATGATATTGATCATGAAACTTCAGATCAAGTTATTACAGAACCTCGTAGGTTATCCAGAGTAAGATCTGCTCCAGAGTGGTACGGTAATCCTATTCTGGAAGGCATGTTACTTTACCATGGCAAACCTACGAACTATGAGGAAACGATGATGAGCCCAGATTCCGCAAAATAGCTTGAGGCCATGAAATCTAAGATGGGATCCATGTATGAGAACAAAGTATGGACTTTGGTTGACTTGCCCGATGATTGGCAAGCCATCAAGAATAAATGGATCTTCAAGAAGAAGACTGGCGCTGATGGTAATGTAACTGTCTACAAAGCTTGACTTGTTGAGAAAGGTTTTTGACAAGTTCAAGGGGTTGACTACGATGAGACTTTCTCACCCGTAGCGATGCTTAAGTCTGTCCGAATCATGTTAGCAATTGCCGCATTTTATGATTATGAAATATGGCAAATGGATGTCAAAACTGCATTCCTAAATGGATTTCTGGAAGAAGAGTTCTATATGATGCAACCAGAAGGTTTTTGTTGATCCAAAAGGTGCTAACAAAGTGTGCAAGCTCCAGCGATCCATTTATGGACTGGTGCAAGCTTCTCGGAGTTGGAATAAACGCTTTGATAGTGTGATCAAAGCATATGGTTTTATACAGACTTTTGGAGAAGCCTATATTACAAGAAAGTGAGTGGGAGCTCTGTAGCATTTCTGATATTATATGTAGACGACATATTGTTAATTGGAAATGATATAGAATTTCTGGATAACATAAAGGGATACTTGAATAAAAGTTTTTCGATGGAAGACCTCGGTGAAGCTGCTTACATATTGGGCATCAAGATCTATAGAGATAGATCAAGACGCTTAATTGGACTTTCACAAAGCACATACCTTGACAATGGATCAGGCACAGAAAGGGTTCTTACCTGTATTACAAGGTGTGAAGTTGAGTCAGACTCAATGCCCGACCACATCAGAAGATAGAGAGAAAATGAAAGATGTTCCCTATGCTTCAACCATAGGCTCTATCGTGTATGCAATGCTGTGTACTAGACCTGATGTATGCTTAGCAATAAGTTTAGCAGGGAGGTACCAAAGTAATCCAGGAGTGGATCACTGGACAGCGGTCAAGAACATCCTGAAATACCTGAAAAGGACTAAGGATATGTTTCTCGTTTATGGAGGTGACAAAGAGCTGGTCGTAAATGGTTACGTCGATGCAAGCTTTGACACTGATCCGGACGATTCTAAATCACAAACCGGATACATATTTATATTGAACGGTGGAGCTGTCAGTTGGTGCAGTTCTAAATAAAGCGTTGTGGCGGGATCTACATGCGAAGCGGAGTACATAGCTGCTTCGGAAGCAGCAAATGAAGGAGTCTGGATGAAGGAGTTCATTTCCAATCTAGGTGTCATACCTAGTGCATCGGGACCAATGAAGATCTTCTGCGACAATACTGGTGCAATTGCCTTGGCAAAGGAATCCAGATTTCACAAGAGGACCAAGCACATCAAGAGACGCTTCAATTCCATCTGGGACCAAGTCCAGGTGGGAGACATAGAGATTTGCAAGATACATACGGATCTAAATGTTGCAAACCCGTTGACTAAGCCTCTTCCACGAGCAAAACATGATCAACACCAAGGCTCCATGGGTGTTAGAATCATTACTGTGTAATCTAGATTATTGACTTTAGTGCAAGTGGGAGACTTAAGGAAATATGCCCTAGAGGCAATAATAATGTTATTGTTTATTTCCTTATATCATGATAAATGTTTATTATTCATGCTAGAATTGTATTAACCAGAAACATAATACATGTGTGAATACATAGACAAACTTAATGTCACTAGTATGCCTCTACTTGACTAGCTCATTAATCAAAGATGGTTATGTTTCCTAACCATAGACATGAGTTGTCATTTGATTAACAGGATCACATGATTAGTAGAATGATGTGATTGACATGACCCATTCTGTTAGCTTAGCACTTGATGTTTAGTATGTTGCTATTGCTTTCTTCATGACTTATACATGTTCCTACAACTATGAGATTATGCAACTCCCGTTTACCGGAGGAACACTTTGTGTGCTACCAAACATCACAACGTAACTGGGTGATTATAAAGGAGCTCTACAGGTGTCTTCAAAGGTACATGTTGAGTTGGCGTATTTCGAGATTAGGTTTTATCATTCTGATTGTCGGAGAGGTATCTCTGGGCCCTCTCGGTAATGCACATCACAATAAGCCTTGCAAGCAATGTGACTAATGAGTTAGTTACGGAATGATGCATTACATAACGAGTAAAGAGACTTGCCGGTAACGAGATTGAACTAGGTATTGAGATACCGACGATCGAATCTCGGGCAAGTAACATACCGATGACAAAGGGAACAACGTATGTTGTTATGCGGTTTGACCGATAAAGATCTTCGTAGAATATGTAGGAGCCAATATGAGCATCCAGGTTCCACTATTGGTTATTGACCGGAAATGTGTCTCGGTCATGTCTACATAGTTCTCGAACCCATAGGGTCCGCACGCTTAAGGTTTCGATGACAGTTATATTATGAGTTTATGAGTTTTGATGTACCGAAGGTTGTTCGGAGTCCCGGATATGATTACGGACATGACAAGGAGTCTTGAAATGGCCGAGACATGAAGATTGATATATTGGAAGCCTATATTTGGATATCAGAAGTGTTCCAGGTGAAATCGGGATTTTACCGAAGTACCGGGAGGTTACCGGAACCCCCCGGGGGCTTAATGGGCCTTAGTGGGCCTTAGTGGAGAAGAGGAGAGGAGGCCAGGGCAGGGCCGCACACCCCTCCCCCCAGTCCGAATAGGACAAGGAGAGGGGGGCGGCGCCCCCTTTCCTTCCTCTCTCTCCCTCCTCTTTCCCCCTTCTCCAAGTCCAACAAGGAAGGAGGGAGTCCTACTCCCGGTGGGAGTAGGACTGCCCTTGGCGCGCCTCCTCCCTAGCCGGCCGTCCCCTCCCCCCTTTCTCCTTTATATACGGGGGCAGGGGGGCACCTCTAGTCACAACAATTGATCTCTTGATCTCTTAGCCGTGTGCGGTGCCCCCCTCCACCATAGTCCTCCTCGATAATATTGTAGCGGTGCTTAGGCGAAGCCCTGCGACGGTAGAACATCAAGATCGTCACCATGCCATCGTGCTGACGGAACTCTCCCTCGACACTCGGCTGGATCAGAGTTCGCGGAACGTCATCGAGATGAACGTGTGCTAGAACTCGGAGGTGCCGTAGTTTCGGTGCTTGATCGGTCGTGCCGTGAAGACGTACGACTACATCAACCGCGTTGTTCTAATGCTTCCGCTTTCGGTCTACGAGGGTATGTGGACGACACTCTCCCCTCTCGTTGCTATGCATCACCATGATCTTGCGTGTGCGTAGGAATTTTTTTGAAATTACTACGTTCCCCAACAGTTAGCATTGTTGAGAGATTGCACTAGTGAAAGTATGCACCCTAGGCCTCATTTTCAAGCATTGCAATACCGTTTTTGTGCCCGTTTACTATTTGCTACCTTGCTATTTTTATTTATTTAGATTATAAAAATATATTTCTACCATCCATATTACACTTTTATCACCATCTCTTCACCGAACTAGTGCATCTATACAATTTTCCATTGTATTGGGTGTGTTGGAGACACAAGAGATTTCTTGTATTTGGTTGCAGGGTCATTTGAGAGAGACCATCTTCATCCTACACCTCTCACGGATTGATATACCTTAGGTCATCCACTTGAGGGAAAATGGCTACTGTCCTACAAAACTCTGCGCTTGGAGGCCCAACACGTGTCTACAAGCATAAAGTTGCATAGTAGACATCACTTTATTATACTAACGAATCTCACGAGTTTTTTTTTATGTTTTGTGTGATTGAAGTTTTCAAGTTTTGGGTGAGATCACGATGGATGAAGGAATAAGGAGTGGCAAGAGCCTAAGCTCGGGGATGCCCGAGGCACCCCAAGGTAATATTCAAGGACTCCCAAGCAATTAAGCTTGGGGATGCCCTGGAAGGCATCCCCTCTCTCTTCTAACGACCATCGGTAATTCTACTTGGAGCTATATTTTTATTCGTCACATGATATGCGCCAATTCTTGTAGCGTCTTTTGTTTTTATTTTTCATTTTCTTTTATACACCATGCTGGTATGAGATAGTCCTTGGTTGAATTATAGAATGCTCTTTGCACTTCACTTATATCTTTTGAGTATGGCTTTATAGAATGCTTCATGTGCTTCACTTATATCTTTTGAAGTTTGGATTGCATGTTTCTCTACATAGGAAAACCATCATTTGTAGAATGCTGTTTTGCTTCACTTATATTTCTTAGAGTGTGGGAAAATATTTTTTAGAAATAAATAAACTCTCATGCTTCACTTATATCTATTTAGAGAGTTAACAGGAATTGGTCATTCACATGGTTAGTCATAAAATCCTACATAAAACTTGTAGATCACAGAATATGATATGTTTGATTCCCTGCAATAGTTTTGCAATATAGAGATGGTAATATGTGGGAGATACTAGTGAATGATTGTGGTTTAGTAAGAATATTGGTGTTAAGGTTTGTGATTCCCGAAGCATGCACGTATATATGGTCTCTCGTTATGCGATTATATTGGAGCATGATTTATTATTGATTGTCTTCCTTATGAGTGGCGGTCGGGGACGAGCGATGGTCTTTTCCTACCAATCTATCCCCCTAGGGGCATGCGTAGTAGTACTTTGCTTCGACGGCTAATAAACTTTTGGAATAAGTATGTGAGTTATTTATGATTAATGCGAGTCCATGGATTATACGCACTCTTACCCTTCAGCAATTTGCTAGCCTCTTCGGTACTGTGCATTTCCCTTTCTCACCTCGAGATTTGGTGCAAACTTGATACATCTCCAACGTATCTATAATTTTTGATTGCTCCATGCTATTATATTACCCGTTTTTGATGTTTATGGGCTTTACTATACACTTTTATATCATTTTTGGGACTAACCTACTAACTGGAGGCCCAGCCCGAATTGCTATTTTTTTGCCTGTTTCAGTGTTTCGAAGAAAAGGAATATCAAACGGAGTCCAAACGGAATGAAACCTTCGGGAGCGATCTTTTTGGAACAAACGCAATCCAGGAGACTTGGAGTGGACGTTAAGAAGCAGCCGAGGCGGCCATGAGGCAGGAGGGCGCGCCCTAGGGGTTGGGTGGGCCCCCACCCTCATCGGCCTCTCGTGGCTCCACCGACCTACTTCTTCCTCCTATATATATCTACGTACCCCGAAAACATCCAGGAGCACCATGAAACCCTATTTCCACCGCCGCAACCTTCTGTACGTGTGAGATCCCATCTTGGAGCCTTTTCCGGTGCTCCGTCGGAGGGGGAATCGATCATGGAGGGCCTCTACATCATCACCAAGGCCTCTCCTATGAGTTGTGAGTAGTTTACCACAAACCTTCGGGTCCAAAGTTATTAGCTAGATGGTTTCTTCTCTCTCTTTGAATCTAAATACAAAGTTCTCATTGATCTTCTTGGAGATCTATTCAATGTAACTCTTTTTGCGCTGTGTTTGTCGAGATCCGATGAATTGTGGGTTTATGATCAAGTTTATCTATGAGAAATATTTGAATGTCCTATGAATTCTTTTATGTATGATTGGTTATCTTTGGAAGTCTCTTCGAATTATCAGTTTGGTTTGGCCTACTAGATTGATCTTTCTTGCAATGGGAGAAGTGCTTAGCTTTGGGTTCAATCTTGCGGTGTCCTTTCCCAGTGACAGCAGGAGCAGCAAGGCACATATTGTATTGTTGCCATCAAGGATAGAAAGATGGGGTTTATATCATATTGCTTGAGTTTATCCCTCTACATCATGTCATCTTGCCAAATGCGTTACTCTGTTCTTATGAACTTAATACTCTAGATGCATGCAGGATAGTGGTCGATGTGTGGAGTAATAGTAGTAGATGCAGAATCGTTTCGGTCTACTTGTCACGGATGTGATGCCTATATACATGATCATGCCTAGATAATCTCATAACTATGCACTTTTCTATCAATTGCTCGACAGTAATTTGTTCACCCACCGTAATACTTATGCTATCTTGGGAGAAGCCACTAGTGAAACCTATGGCCCCCGGGTTTATCTTCCATCATATAAGTTTCTGATCTACTTTATTTTGCAATCTTTAGTTTCCAATCTATATCCTAAAAATACCAAAAATATTTATCTTATCTTATTATCTCTATCAGATCTCACTTTTGCAAGTGGCCGTGAAGGGATTGACAACCCCTTTATCGCGTTGGTTGTGAGGTTCTTGTTTGTTTGTGTAGATACGAGGGACTTGCGTGGAGCCTCTTACTGGATTGATACCTTGATTCTCAAAACAGAGCGAAATACTTACGCTACTTTGCTGCATCACCCTTTCCTCTTCAAGGGAAAACCAACGCAGTGCTCAAGAGGTAGCAAGAAGGATTTTTGGCGCCATTGCCGGGGAGGTCTTGGCTCAAGTCAAGACATACCAAGTACCCATCACAAACTCTTCTCCCTTGCATTACATTATTTGCCATTTGCCTCTCGTTTTCCTCTACCCCACTTCACCCTTGCCATTTTATTTGCTCTCTCTTTACCGTTTGCCTTCCCTTTGCCATGGCCGAATCGAAAAGAACTAAGGGTTCTTTCTAGGGTTTTAGTACTTTGGATAGTCCCTCTGTCCTCTCTAAGCTCATAAATAATGATACTATGGAAAGACCTAACGAGGTTATCAATGAAAGTTTGAGTAATTTCGACGAAGATGACTCTGGAATTTTTTCGTTATTTACTTGATGAGACTTTAAAAGATGCTTGGGATAGTCTATTAAGGATTCGAGCTAGCTATGTGCCACAATATCAAATTGAGATATACTAAAAAGCTTTTATGTTGGCTTACCCGCTTCTTTCAAGCAAGTTCTAGATTCTATTTTTGAAGAAAGTATTCTTGAAGTGGATGCTATAGATACCTATGAGAAAATCAAAACTATATTTGGGCACCCCATCAATGACAAGGTTGAATCCACCACTCTCTTATGCTTTTATCAAAACAAAATTATCAAAGATATGAAGGCTAGCTTAGATGCAAATTTCCGTAATGTGCTTAATATTTATTCCTCCATTAATGGCAATGTGCTTTCCTAAAATAGAAGGATGAATGCTATAGATAAGAAATTTTCTCTTTTCTTTCCCAATACCAAAGATGGCAATACTTAGATCTATTCTCGCTTTTATGCCTAGCTAGGGGCGTTAAACGATAGCGCTTGTTGGGAGGAAACCCAATTTTATTTTTGTTCCTTGCTTTTTGCTTCTGTTTAGTAATAAATAATTCATCTAGCTTCTGTTTAGATGTGGTTTTATGTTTTAATTAGTTTTTGTGCCAAGTAGAACCTATAGGATAACCTACGGTGATAGTTAATTTGATCTTGCTGAAAAACAGAAAATTTTGTGCGCACGAGATTAATTTTAGTAAATCACATAAACGCGCTTGCTAGTTGATTATTTTTGCAGTAGATCAATAGAAAAATTGCCTAGAACTTCCTATTTTGGTAGGATATTTAGTGTTCCATAAGTATTCGAAAGTTACAGATTGCTACAGACTGTTCTGCTTTTGACAGATTCTGTTTTTAGTGTGTTGTTTGCTTATTTTGATGAATCTATGGCTAGTATCGGGGGGTATGAACCATAGAGAAGTTGGAATACAGTAGGTTTAACACCAATATAAATAAAGAATGAGTTCATTACAGTACTTATAGGATGTGGTTTAGATGTGGTTTTATGTTTTAATTAGTTTTTGTGCCAAGTAGAACCTATAGGATAACCTACGGTGATAGTTAATTTGATCTTGCTGAAAAACAGAAAATTTTGTGCGCACGAGAATAATTTTAGTAAATCACATAAACGTGCTTGCTAGTTGATTCTTTTTGCAGTAGATCAATAGAAAAATTTCCTAGGACTTCCTATTTTGGTAGGATGTTTAGTGTTCCATAAGTATTCGAAAGTTACAGATTGCTACAGACTGTTCTGTTTTTGACAGATTCTGTTTTTAGTGTGTTGTTTGCTTATTTTGATGAATCTATGGCTAGTATCGGGGGGTATGAACCATAGATAAGTTGGAATACAGTAGGTTTAACACCAATATAAATAAAGAATGAGTTCATTACAGTACCTTAAGTGGTGGTTTTTCTTTCTTGCACTAACGGAGCTTATGAGATTTCCTATTGAGTTTTGTGTTGTGAAGTTTTCAAGTTTTGGGTAAAGATTTGATGGACTATGCAATAAGGAGCGCCAAGATCCTAAGCTTGGGGATGCCCATGGAACCCCAAGATAATTCAAGGACAACCAAAATCCTAAGCTTGTGGATGCCCCGGAAGGCATCCCCTCTTTCGTCTTTGTCTATCGGTAACTTTACTTGATGCTATATTTTTATTCACCAAATGATATGTGTTTTTCTTGGAGTGTCTTGTATGATATTAGTCTTTGTTTTTTAGTTTACCACAATCATCCTTTATGTACACACCTTTTGGGAGAGACACAACATGATTCGGAATGTATTAGAATACTCTATGTGCTTCACTTATATCTTTTGAGCTAGACAATTTTGCTCTAGTGCTTCACTTATATCTTTTTAGAGCACGGCGGTGGTTTTATTTTGTAGAAATTATTGATCTCTCATGCTTCACTTATATTATTTTGAGAGTCTTTTAGTACAGAATGGTATTTGCTATGGTTATAAAATTGGTCCTAATATGATGGGCATCCAAGTTGGGTATAATAAAAACTATCATAGAAAGTGCATTGAATACTATGACAAGTTTGATACTTGATAATTGTTTTGAGATATGAGGATGGTGATATTAGAGTCACGCTAGTTGAGTAGTTGTGAATTTGAGGAATACTTGTGTTGAAGTTTGTGATTCCCGTAGCATATACGTATGGTGAACCGTTATGTGATGAAGTTGGAGCATGATTTATTTATTGATTGTCTTCCTTATGAGTGGCGGTCGGGGACGAGCGATGGTCTTTTCCTACCAATATATCCCCCTAGGAGCATGCGCGTAGTACTTCGTTTCAATAACTTGTAGATTTTTGCAATAAGTATATGAGTTCTTTATGACTAATGTTGAGTCCATGGATTATACGCACTCTCACCCTTCCACCATTGCTAGCCTCTCTTGTGCCGCGCAACTTTCGCCGGTACCATACACCCACCATATACCTTCCTCAAAACAGCCACCATACCTACCTATTATGGCATTTACATAGACATTCCGAGATATATTTCCATTCAACTTTCCACTCTTCCATTTATTATGACACGCTCCATCATTGTCATATTGCTTTTACATGATCATGTAGTTGACATCGTATTTGTGGCAAAGCCACCTTGATAATTCTTTCATACATGTCGCTCTTGATTCATTGCATATCCCGGTACACCACCGGAGGCATCCACATAGAGTCATATTTTGTTCTAAGTATTGAGTTTTAATTCTTGAGTTATAAGTAAATAAAAGTGTGATGATCTTCATTATTAGAGCATTGTCCCAAGTGAGGAAAGGATGATGGAGACTATGATTCCCCCACAAGTCGGGATGAGACTCTGGACGAAAAATAAAATAAAAAGGGGAGAAAGGCCATAAAAAAGAGAGAGGCCCAAAAAATGAGAGAAAAAGAGAGAAGGGACAATGTTACTATCCTTTTTACCACACTTGTGCTTCAAAGTAGCACCATGATCTTCATGATAGAGAGTCTCCTATGTTGTCACTTTCATATACTAGTGGGAATTTTTCATTATAGAACTTGGCTTGTATATTCCAATGATGGGCTTCCTCAAAATGCCCTAGGTCTTCGTGAGCAAGCAAGTTGGATGCACACCCACTTAGTTTCTTTTGTTGAGCTTTCATACACTTATAGCTCTAGTACATCCGTTGCATGGCAATCCCTACTCACTCACATTGATATCTATTAATGAGCATCTCCATAGCCCATTGATATGCCTAGTTGATGTGAGACTATCTTCTCCTTTTTGTCTTCTCCACAACCACCATTCTATTCCACATATAAGTGCTATGTCCATGGCTCACGCTCAAGTATTGCGTGAAAGTTGAAAAGTTTGAGAACATAAAAGTATGAAACAATTGCTTGGCTTGTCATCGAGGTTGTGCATGATTAAATACTTTGTGTGATGAAGATAGAGCATAGCCAGACTATATGATTTTGTAGGGATAGCTTTCTTTAGCCATGTTATTTTGAGAAGACATGATTTCTTTGTTAGTATGCTTGAAGTATTATTGTTTTCATGTCAATATGAACTTTTATCTTGAATCATTTGGATCTGAACATTCATGCCACAATAAAGAAAATTACATTGAGAATTATGCTAGGTAGCATTCCACATCAAAAATTCTGTTTTTATCATTTACCTACTTGATGACGAGCAGGAATTAAGCTTGGGGATGCTTGATACGTCTCCAACGTATCTATAATTTTTGATTGCTCCATGCTATTATATTACCCGTTTTGGATGTTTATGGGCTTTACTATACACTTTTATATCATTTTTGGTACTAACCTACTAACCGGAGGCCCAACCCGAATTGCTATTTTTTTTCCTATTTTAGTGTTTCGAAGAAAAGGAATATCAAAGGAGTCCAAACGAAATGAAACCTTCGGGAGCAATCTTTTTGGAACAAACGCAATCCAGAGACTTGGAGTGGACGTCAAGAAGCAGCCGAGGCGGCCACGAGGCAGGAGGGCGCTGATAACCCACAAGTATAGGGGATAGTTGTAGCCTCTTTCGATAAGTAAGAGTGTCGAACCCAACGAGGAGCTAAAGGTAGAACAAATAATCTCTCAAGTCCTATCTGCCACTGATACGACTCTACGCACGCTTGACGTTTGCTTTACCTAGAACAAGTATGAAACTAGAAGTACTTTGTAGGTGTGAAAGGATAGGTTTGCAAGAAAGTAAAGAACGCGTAAATAAAAACTAGGGGCTGTTTAGATAAAGATGCAACAAAGTAAATATAGCGAGTGTGGAAAAGTGGTTGTAGGAGTTGTGGAATTGTCCCTAGGCAATTGACTATGTTACTAGACCGGTAATCACTATTGCAATTCTATTTGAGGGAGAGGCATAAGCTAACATACTTTCTCTACTTGGATCATGTGCACTTATGATTGGAACTCTAGCAAGCATCCACAACTACTAAAGATTCTTTAAGGTAAAACCCAACCATAGCATTAAAGTATCAAGTCCCCTTTATCCCATACACAAACAACCTACTTACTCGGGTCTGTGCTTCTGTCACTTACGCCACCAACCATAAGCAAATCATAAACATATTGCAAACCCTACAACAGGAATCCCTCACGCTTGCGTGACACGGAGGGCACAATAGGACAGCACCAATAATAAAACATGCAACTCAAACCAATCATAGCAATTCATCAATCACCGATAGGACAACGAAAATCTACTCAGACATCATAGGATGGCAACACATCATTGGAAAATAATATGAAGCATAAAGCACCATGTTCAAGTAAAGGGTACAGCGGGATGCGGGAGAGTGGACCGCTGGATATAGATGGGGGAAGGTGATGGAGATGTTGGTGAAGATGGCGGAGGTGTTGGTGAAGATCGCGGTGATGATGATGGCCGCCGGCGGCATTCCGGCGCCACCGGAAGCAAGAGGGAGAGAGCCCCCCTTCTTCTTCTTCTTCCTTGACCTTCTCCCTAGATGGGAGAAGGGTTTCCCCTCTGGTCCTTGGCTCCCATTGCTTGGGAGGGGCGAGAGCCCCTCCGAGATTGGATCTATCTCTCTGTTTCTGTGTTCTCTGATTCTACCCCTTCACCGTTTCCTTTATATCTGGAGATCCGTAACTCCGATTGGGGTGAATCTTCCGCCCAGATCTTTCTCATAAAATTATCTTTCTTGCGCCAGAAGAAGAGCATCAACCGCCTTACAGGTGGACCACGAGAGTTAGGGGCGCGCCTGGGGGGGGGGTAGGGCGCGCCCCCCTACCTCGTGACCACCTCGGACACCGTCTCGCGTTGATTTTACTTCCCAAAAATCATAAATATTCCAAAAAAAATCTCCGTCCGTTTTTATCCCGTTTGGACTCCGTTTGATATTGGGTTTCTGTGAAACAAAAAACATGCAACAGACAGGAACTGGCACTAGGCACTGGATCAATAAGTTAGTCCCAAAAATAATATAAAAGTTGCCAAAAAGTATATGAAAGTGAATAATATTGGCATGGAACAATCAAAAATTATAGATATGATGGAGACGTATCAGCATCCCCAAGCTTAAGTCCTGCTCGTCCTTGAGTAGGTAAATGATAAAAAAGAATAATTTTTGATGTGGAATGCTACCTAGCATAATCTTGATCATATGTCTAATCATGGCATGAATATTAAGACACGAGTGATTCAAAGAAATAGTCTATCATTTGACATAAAAACAATAATACTTTGAGTATACCAATAAAGCAATCATGTCTTTTCAAAACAACAAGGCCAAAGCAAGCTTATCCCTGCAAAATCATACAGTTTGGCCATGCTTCATTTTCGTCACACAAAATCCCCCATCATGCACAACCCCGATGACAAGCCGAGCAATTGGTTCATACTTTTTAACGCGCTTCAGCTTTTTCAACCCTCACGCAATACATGAGCGCAAGCCATGGATATAGCACCATAGGTGGAATAGAATATAATGATGGTGGTTATGTGGAGAAGACAAAAAAGGAGAAAGTCTCACATCGACGCGGCTAATCAAAGGGCTATGGAGATTCCCATCAATTGATGTCAATGCGAGGAGTAGGGATTGCCATGCAACGGATGCACTAAGATCTATAAGTGTATGAAAGCTCAACAAAAGAAACTAAGTGGGTGTGCATCCAACTTGCTTGCTCATGAAGACCTAGGGCATTTGAGGAAGCCCATCGTTGGAATATACAAGCCAAGTTCTATAATGAAAATTCCCACTAGTATATGAAAATGACAACATAGGAGACAATCTATATGAAGAACATGGTGCTACTTTGAAGCACAAGATATGAGACTCACTACATGAAGAACATGGTGCTACTTTGAAGCACAAGTGTGGAAAAAGAGATAGTAACATTGCCCCTTTTTATTTTCTTTTTTTCTTTTTTTTGAGTGGGCTTATTTGGCCCCCTTTTTTTAGGCTTCTTTGGCCTTTCCCTATTTTTTTATGGGGCAATGTTCTATAATGATGATCATCACACTTTTATTTACTTACAACTCGATATTACAACTCGATACTGGAACAAAGATATGACTCTATATGAATGCTTCCGGCGGTGTACCAGGATGTGCAATGATCTAGCATAGCAATGACATCAAAAATGGACAAGCCATGAAAACATCATGCTAGCTATCTTACGATCATGCAAAGCAATATGACAATGAATGCTCAAGTCATGTATATGATGATGATGGAAGTTGCATGGCAATATATCTCGGAATGGCTATGGAAATGCCATGATAGGTAGGTATGGTGGCTGTTTTGAGGAAGATATAATGAGGCTTATGTGTGATAGAGCGTATCGTATCATGGAGTTTGGATGCACCGGCGAAGTTTGCACCAACTCTCGAGGTGAGAAAGGGCAATGCACGGTACCGAAGAGGCTAGCAATGATGGAAAGGTGAAAGTGCGTATAATCCATGGACTCACATTAGTCATAAAGAACTCATATACTTATTGCAAAAGTTTATTAGCCCTCGAAGCAAAGTACTACTACGCATGCCCCTAGGGGGATAGATTGGTAGGAAAAGACCATCGCTCGTCCCCGACCGCCACTCATAAGGAAGACAATCAAAGAAACACCCCATGCTTCAAATTTGTCACACAACGGTTACCATACGTGCATGCTACGGGACTTGCAAACCTCAACACAAGTGTCTCTACAATCCACAACCACCCACTAGCATGACTCTAATATCACCATCTTTATATCGCAAAACTATTGCAAGGAATCAAACATATCATATTCAGCGATCTACAAGTTTATGTAGGATTTTATGACTAACCATGTGAATGACCAATTCCTGTCATCTCTCTAAATAGATATAAGTGAAGCAAGAGAGTTTAATTCTTTCTACAAAAGATATGCCCACGCTCTAACAAATATAAGTGAAGCAAAAGAGCATTCTACAAATGGCGGTTTTCTATGTAAAGAGAAACAGGCAATCCAACTTCAAATGATATAAGTGAAGCACATGAAGCATTCTATAAAGCCACACTCAAAAGATTTAAGTGAAGTGCAATGAGCATTCTATAAATCAACCAAGGACTATCTCATACCAGCATGGTGCATAAAAGAAAAATAAAAACCTAATTGCAAAAGACGCTCCAAGACTTGCACATAATGCATGAACGAAACAAATCCGAAATATACCGATACTTGTTGAAGAAAGAGGGGATGCCTCCCCAGCATCCCCAAGCTTAGACGCTTGAGCCTCCTTGAATATTTACTTGGGGTGCCTCGGGCATCCCCAATCTTGAGCTCTTGCCTCTCTTCCTTCTTCTCACATCGAAACATCCTCGATTAGACACTACATCCACACAAAACTTCAACAGAAAACTCAGTAAGATCCATTAGTATAATAAAGCAAATCACCACTCTAAGTACTGTTGCAAACCAATTCATATTTTGTTTTTTCATTGTGTCTACTGTAATATAACTTTTCCATGGCTTAATCCACTGATATAAATTGATAGATCAATCAAAACAAGCAAACTATGCATCAAAAACAGAATCTGTCAAAAACAGAACAGTCTGTAGCAATCTGAACAACCACCATACTTCTGGTACCCCAAAAATTCTAAAAAAATTAGAAAAAATAAACTAGTTGTATAGAAATACATTACAAAAATAATCAGAACAAATTGACGTTCCAGTTAAAAATGTAAAATCTCGCACTACAGCCAAAGTTTCTGTCCTGCACCGTACAAACCAACAAGCATTGTAAACATCCTAAAGGCAAACCTTGGCACATTATTTTTATAATACAATGGAATTGTACAAGGGGATAATTATTTTTATTGAAAAGTCTCTATAATTAAGATTCACAAAGTTCCCATGGGCCTGAACAAGTTTAAGGACGTCCCCCACTTTCACAATGCTCGTCTCTCTCACTTTCACTTCTCTTTTTTTGAAAAGTTTTGGGTTCCCCTCTTTATTTTTGTTGTTTTTAAATTATATGAAAGCACTCAACAGAAATAAATTACTCTCTAAAACTTCCGGGTTGTCTCCCTGGCAGAGCTTTCTTTAAAGCCATTAAGCTAGGCATATAGTGCTCAAGTAGTGAATCCACCCGCATCCCAAGGTTTATCAAAGCCAATTTTAATTAACAATGATTTGTAATTTAGTAGTGAGCACAAAGTAATATATATCAAGCAACAACGAAGCCTAACTATCTTCATATGCATCGGCATGCCATAAAAGAACAATTCATGCACACCAAGTAAAGGCCAATGCATAGTATAAGCATTTTCTTGCAATTTCATAGTATGGGAAACATAGAGAGGCGGAGATGTAGTTCCTCTCTCATAATAATTGCAAGTAGGAGCAGCAAGCACATGCATATTATATCTATCAAAATCATCATGTGCAACGGTAAAAGTCAACCCATCAATATAATCCTTAATAAGGGCAAACTTCTCCGATATAGTATAATCGGGAGAATTCAAAAAGGTAATAGGACTATCATGCGTGGGTGCAATAGCAACAATTTCATGTTTAACATAAGGAACTATAGCAAGTTCATCTCCATAAGCATCATTCATATTGGCATCTTGGCCACAAGCATAGCAAGCATCATCAAAAAGGGATATTTCAAGAGAATCAATGGGATCATAGCAATCGTCCTTCGGTAAGCACAAAGGGAAATTAAACAATGTATGAGTTGAAGAGTTACTCTCATTAGAAGGTGGGCACGGGTGATAAATCCGCTCTTCCTCCTTTTGTTCTTCGCTCTCCTCATCATCTTTTTCATCAAATGAGCTCATAATTTCATCAATTTCTTCTTCCATAGCTTCCTGCAAAATATTAATCTCTTCTTGGACAGCGGAGACTTCTTCAAGATTTTTTTTAACATAGGCATTAGAAGCATAATTCTCATAACAATATTCAAGTATGGCAAAATTTTCAGATTTGTAAAGAGTAGCATCATACTTTTCAATCAAAGTAGCAATTTCAAAAGCACCCTTAAAAGCAACAAATTCTTTAATTTGTTGAACATCATAGTAACTATAAACACCCTTAGCGTACGAAGATAAGATCCCATTATCAATAAACTCACATTGGTAGGGAAGGTGTTTTTTAGGGTTTTCAGAACAACAAGTAAAATCATATTCCCAACATAAATTCCAAGCATAGCATTGTAAAAGTTGAATTTGTCCCCATAATAGTTTCCCTTTTTCAGATATACGGTGTCGCACATAACAAGCATGCTCATCTAAAGATTTGCCCTCAACTAAGCTAGTTGGGGTTTCAGCACGAGCACATAGGGATCGAAGATGATCCAAGTAATAAGCTTCAGCAGTGTGATAGATTTTGAGTGGTTCTTCAACCATTGGTTCAGCAGGTACAACTATTTTTTTTGGTATTTTGCGTTTCCTACCCATAACTAAAGATAGAGAACAACTAAGAACAGCAAATAAAAATTACTTAGTGATAAAGCAAACAAGCACACACGAGAATATTCACCCCATGCTATGACTCCCCGGCAACGGCGCCAGAAAAAGGTCTTGATAACCCACAAGTATAGGTGATAGTTGTAGCCTCTTTCTATAAGTAAGAGTGTTGAACCCAACGAGGATCTAAAGGTAGAACAAATACTCTCTCAAGTCCTATCGGCCACTGATACGACTCTACGCCCGCCTGACGTTCGCTTTACCTAGAACAAGTATGAAACTAGAAGTACTTTGTAGGTGTGAAAGGATAGGTTTGCAAGAAATTAAAGAATGCTTAAATAAAAACTAGGGGCTGTTTAGATAAAGATGCAACAAAGTAAATATAGCAAGTGTGGAAAAGTGGTGGTAGGAGTTGTGGAATTGTCCCTAGGCAATTGACTATGTTACTAGACCGGTAATCACTATTGCAATTCTATTTGAGGGAGAGGCATAAGCTAACATACTTTCTCTACTTGGATCATATGCACTTATGATTGGAACTCTAGCAAGCATCCGCAACTACTAAAGATTCATTAAGGTAAAACCCAACCATAGCATTAAAGTATCAAGTCCCCTTTATCCCATACGCAAACAACCTACTTACTCGGGTCTGTGCTTCTGTCACTCACGCCACCCACCATAAGCAAATCATAAACATATTGCAAACCCTACAGCGGGAATCCCTCATGCTTGCACGAGACAGAGGGCACAATAGGAAAGCACCAATAATAAAACATGCAACTCAAACCAATCATAGCAATTCATCAATCACCGATAGGACAACGAAAATCTACTCAGACATCATAGGATGGCAACACATCATTGGAAAATAATATGAAGCATAAAGCACCATGTTCAAGTAAAGGGTACAGCGGGATGCGGGAGAGTGGACCGCTGGATATAGATGGGGGAAGGTGATGGAGATGTTGGTGAAGATGGCGGAGGTGTTGGTGAAGATCGCAGTGATGATGATGGCCCCCGGCGGTGTTCCGGCGCCACCGGAAGCAAGGGGGAGAGAGCCCCCCTTCTTATTCTTCTTCCTTGACCTTCTCCCTAGATGGGAGAAGGGTTTCCCCTCTGGTCCTTGGCTCCCATGGCTTGGGAGGGGCGAGAGCCCCTCCGAGATTGGATCTATCTCTTTGTTTCTGCGTTATCTGATTCTACCCCTTCACCATTTCCTTTATATCTGGAGATCCGTAACTCCGATTGGGGTGAATCTTTCGCCCAGATCTTTCTCATAAAATCATCTTTCTTGTGCCATAAGAAGAGCATCAACCGCCTTACGGGTGGACCACGAGGGTCAGGGGTGCGCCTGGGGGGTAGGGCGCCCCCCTACCTCGTGACCACCTCGGATACCGTCTCGCGTTGATTTTACTTCCCAAAAATCATAAATATTCCAAAAAAAATCTCCGTCCGGTTTTATCCCATTTGGATCCGTTTGATATTGGGTTTCTGCGAAACAAAAAACATGCAACAGACAGGAACTGACACTGGGCAGTGGATCAATATGTTAGTCCCAAAAATAATATAAAAAGTTGCCAAAAAGTATATGAAAGTGAATAAAATTGACATGGAACAATCAAAAATTATAGATACGACGGAGACGTATCAGGCGCGCCCTAGGGGGGTGGGCATGCCCCCACCCTCGTGGGCCCCTCGTGGCTCCACCGACCTACTTCTTCCTCCTATATATATCTACGTACCCCAAAAACATCCAGGAGCACCACAAAACCCTATTTCCACCGGCACAACCTTCTGTACCCGTGAGATCCCATCTTGGAGCCTTTTCCGGCGCTCCGCCGGAGGGGGAATCGATCACGAAGGGCCTCTACATCATCGCCAAGGCCTCTCCTATGAGTTGTGAGTAGTTTACCACAGACCTTCGGGTCCATAGTTATTAGCTAGATGGCTTCTTCTCTCTCTTTGAATCTCAATACAAAGTTCTCCTCGGTCTTCTTGGAGATCTATTCGATGTAACTCTTTTTGTGGTGTGTTTGTCGAGATTTGATGAATTGTGGGTTTATGATCAAGTTTATCTATGAGAAATATTTGAATCTCCTCTGAATTGTTTTATGTATGATTGGTTATCTTTGCAAGTCTCTTCGAATTATCAGTTTGGTTTGGCCTACTAGATTGATCTTTCTTGCAATGGGAGAAGTGCTTAGCTTCGGGTTCAATCTTGCGGTGTCCTTTCCCAGTGACAGTAGGGGCAGCAAGGCACGTATTGTATTGTTGCCATCGAGGATAAAAAGATGGGGTTTATATCATATTGCTTGAGTTTATCCCTCTACATCATGTCATCTTGCCTAATGCGTTACTCTGTTCTTATGAACTTAATACTCTAGATGCATGCTGGATAGCGGTCGATGTGTGGAGTAATAGTAGTAGATGCAGAATCATTTCGGTCTACTTGTCGCGGATGTGATGCCTATATACATGATCATGCCTAGATAATTTCATAACTATGCACTTTTCTACCAATTGGTCGACACTAATTTGTTCACCCACCGTAATACTTATGCTATCTTGAGAGAAGCAACTAGTGAAACCTATGGCCCCCGGGTCTATCTTCCATCATACTTTATTTTGCAATCTTTAGTTTCCAATCTATATCATAAAAATACGAAAAATATTTATCTTATCTTATTATCTCTATCAGATCTCACTTTCACAAGTGGCCATGAAGGGATTGACAACCCCTTTATCGCGTTGATTGCGAGGTTCTTGTTTGTTTGTGTAGGTACATGGGACTTGCATGGGGCCTCCTACTGGATTGATACCTTGGTTCTCAAAACTGAGGGAAATACTTATGCTACTTTGCTGCATCACCCTTTCCTCTTCAAGGTAAAACCAACGCAGTGCTCTAGAGGCAGCAAAACTTCGTCGGTGCATCCAAACCCCGTGATATGATACACTCTATCACACATAAGCCTCATTATATCTTCCTCAAACCAGCCACCATACCTACCTATCATGGCATTTCCATAGCCATTCCGAGATATATTGCCATGCAACTTCCATCATCATATACATGTCTCGAGCATTCATTGTCATATTGCTTTGTATGACCATAAGATAGCTAGCATGATATTTTCATGGCTTGTCCGTTTTTTATATCTTTTCTATGCTATGTAGGGGAACGTTGCATGGAAAAAAGTTTCTACGCACACGCAAGATCTATCCATGGAGATGCATAGCTATGAGAGGGGAGAGTGTGTCTACATACCCTCGTAGACCGTAAGAGGACGTGTTTATTAACGTGGTTGATGTAGTCAAACTTCTTCGCGATCCAACCGATCAAGTATCAAAAGTACAGCTCCTCTGTGTTCAGCACACATTCAGCTCGATGACGTCCTCGCTTTCTTGATCAGCAAGACGGGAGAAGTAGTAGATGAGTTCCGAAAGCACGACAGCGTGGTGACGGTGATGGTGAACTCGTTCTCGCAGGGCTTCACCAAGCACCGCAGACAAACTGGACGGATGACTAAACTGTGGAGAGGGGCGCCGCACACGGCTAAGAGATTGTCGTTGATTGTGTGGCACCCCCTCCTTATGTATACATAGGTGTGAGGGGAGGAGGGGAGGCAGCCAGGGCGCCCCCAAGGGGGTCGGCAACCACCCTTGGCCCCTGCCCTGCTGCGCCACCCCTCTCCTTCTAGGCATACAGGAGGAAGGCGGGAGGAGGTGGCGCCCCCTTTCCTTTCTCTCATGAGGAGGTAAAGGAAGGAGGGGTCAACCCTCCCCCTTTCCTTCCCCTAGGGTGGCAGCCAGCGAGAGGGGCGGACCAGCCCCTTGTGGGCTGGTGTGTTCCCCGCTTTGGCCCATTAAGCCCATATAGCCTCCCGGGGCTTCCCGGAACCCCTTCTGGTGATCCAATGACTACCCGGTACCTCCCTAAACTCTTCTGGTGTCCAAATAGCATCGTCGTATATATCAATCTTTACCTCTGGACCATTCTGGAGCTCTTCGTCATGTCTGTGATCTCATCTGGGACTCCGAACAACATTAGGTCACCAAATCACATAACTCATATAACACTATATCGTCAACGAACGTTAAGCGTGCGGACCCTACGAGTTCGAGAACTATGTTGACATGACCGAGACGCCTCTCCAGGCAATAACTAATAGCGGAACCTAGATGCAAATATTGGTTCCTGCATATTCTATGAAGATCTTTATCGGTCGAACCTTACGACAACGTATGTAATTCCATTTGTCTATCGGTATGTCACTTGCCCGAGATTCGATCATCGGTATCTTCATACCTAGTTCAATCTCGTTACCGGCAAGTCTCTTTACTCGTTCTGTAATACATCATCTCGTAACTAACTCCTTAGTCACTTTGCTTGCAAGCTTCTTGTGATGTGTATTACCGAGAGGGCCTAGAGATACCTCTCTGATACACGGAGCGACAAATCCTAATCTAGATCCATGCCAACTCAACAAACACCTTCAAAGATACCTGTAGAGCATCTTTACGATCACCCAGTTATGTTGTGATGTTTGATAGCACACAAGGTATTCCTCCGGTATCCGGGAGTTACATGATATCATAGTCGAAGGAATATGTATTTGACATTAAGAAAGCAATAGCAATAAACTAAATGATCATATGCTAAGCTAACGGATGGGTCTTGTCCATCACATCATTCTCGTAATGATGTGATTCCGTTATCAAGTGACAACACATGTCTCTGGTTAGGAAACCTTAACCATCTTTTATCAACTAGCTAGCCTAGTAGAGGCTTACTAGGGACATGGTATTTGTTTATGTATCCACACATGTATTTAAGTTTCTGGTCAATACAATTCTTGCATGAATAATAAATCTTTCTCATGAATAAGGAAATATAATAATAACAACTTTATTATTGCCTCTAGGGCATATTTCCATCAGTCTCCCACTTGCACTAGAGCCAATAATCTATATTACAATGTATTGAATCTAACACCCATGGAGTCTTGGTGTTGATCATGTTTTGCTCGCAGAAGAGGCTTAATCAATGGGTCTACTACATTCAGATCCGTATGTATTTTGCAAACTTATATGTCTCCATCCTTGACCTTTTCACGAATGGAGTTGAAGCGTCTCTTTATGTGTTTGGTTCTCTTGTGAAACTTGGATTCCTTCGCTAAGGAAATTGCTCCAGTGTTGTCACAAAATATTTTCATTGGACCCGATGCACTGGGTGTTACACCCAGATCGGATATGAACTCCTTCATCCAGACTCCTTCATGTACTGCTTCTGAAGTAGTTATGTACTCCGCTTCACACGTAGATCCTGCCATGATGCATTGCTTGGAACTGCGCCAACTGATAACTCCCCCATTCAATATAAACACGTATCCGGTTTGTGACTTAGATTCATCCGGATCAGTGTCGAAGCTAGCATTGACGTAACCATTTACGATGAGTTCTTCGTCACCTCCATAAACAAGAAACATATCTTTGGTCCTTTTCATGTACTTCTAGCATGAATAATAAACCTTTATCATGAATAAGGAAATATAATAATAACAACTTTATTATTGCCTCTAGGGCATATTTCCATCAGCTAGATCATTCATATCCTGGTACACTGCCAGAGGCATTCATATAGAGTCATATTGTTCTAGATATGAAGCTGTAATATCGAGTTGTAAGTAAATAAAAGTGTGATGATCATCATTATTAGAGCATTTCCCCAGTGAGGAAAGGATGATAGAGACTATGATTCCCCCACGGGATGAGACTCTGGAGGAAAAATAAAAAATAAAAAGAGAGGCCAAAAAGAGCCCAACAAAAAAGGAGAAAAAGAAAAAAGAGAGAAGGGGCAATGTTACTATCCTTTTCCACACTTGTGCTTTGGAGTAGCACTATGTTTTTCATATAGAGAGTCTCCTATGTTGTCACTTTCATATACTAGTGGGAATTTTTCATTACAGAACTTGGCTTGTATATTCCGATGATGGGCTTCTTCAAATGCCCGAGGTCTTCATGAGCAAGCAAGTTGGATGCACACCCACTTAGTTTTCAGTTTGAGCTTTTATACACTTTTAGCTCTTAGTGCATCCATCGCATGGCAATCCCCGCTCCTTGCATTGACATCAGTTGATGGGCATCTCCACAGCCCGTTGATTAGCCACATCAATGTGAGATTTTCTCCTTTTTCGTCTTCTCCACACAACCTCTAACATCATATTCTATTCACTACAAAAAAAAGACACATCCGTGACATTTTGGGCCGAACGAATTTTTTTTCTGTCATACATATGACACCTATATGACGATAATTGTGACAGAACCCGATATCGTCATAGATGTGGTGGGCTCCTACTTCTATGACAAAAATTCATGACAAAAAATGGGCTTTTCGTCCTGGGCGGGCCGGAGACGCAGCTGCATGACATTCTTTGGGCCGTCCATGACGGAAAAAACCATGGTAGAAGCGAGGGGGAGGAAAATTTCGGGGAGTTGCCGGTTACGGTGGGAGGTCGGGGGCGGAGCGATGCGCGTTTCTCTCATACACGTACGCGCGTGTGTGCGAGGCATTGGCTCTAACTGAACCCGAGCGAGGCGTTGGGCTCTAACTGAACCAGAGCGATTGCACTGCAGGCTACGCGTTACTGAACCCGAGCGATCGATCGATGGCTGTTAACTGAACCCGATGGAGCGATTCCTTCGCTACTGCTGCTAACTGAAGCCGATCGATTGGATGAATAGTGAGCATTGCGGGGGGGGGGGTGGGGTTGGATGAACAGTGAGCGGTGGCGTTGCCTCTGGATGAACAGGAACCCGTGGTGTGGAGGGCTGGATGAACAATAGACGGTGGAGGGGTGGCCGTGGAGGGGTGGTTGAACAGGACCTCGTGGTGTGGAGGTCTGGATGAACAGTAGATGGTGGAGGGCTGGATGAACAGTAGACGGTTGAGGGGTGGTTGAACAGTAGCCGCTGGAGTAGCGCGCGGTGGAGGCTGGATGAACAGGAGCCCGTGGAGGCTGGAGGAGGTCGACGCTAGCCCGTGGAGGCTGGAGGAGGTCGACGGTGGAGATGAACAATATCCCATGGAGTCCCGTTTTGCGGTACGCCACACCCCTCCCCCCCGTTTCGACCGTAGCGCTCCAACACAAGTCCGTTTCGTCCATTTTGCGGTACGCCACACCCCTCCCGATCAACAGGACCCACATTTGGACCGTAGGAGGTCCGCTTCGTCCGTTTTGCGGTATGCCACACCCCTCCCGATCAACAGGACCCACGTTTCGACCGTAGGAGGTCCGTTTCGTCCGTTTTGCGGTACGCCACACCCCTCCCGATCAACAGGACCCCCGTTTTGACCGTAGGAGGTCCGTTTCGTCCATTTTGCGGTACGCCACACCCCTCCTGATCAACAGGACCCTGTTCCGAACGTAGGAGGTCCGTTTCCTCCGTTCTACGGTACGCCAGGCCTCGTTTCCATCGCCTGTTCCATCCAAGCCTTCCCGATGAACACGACCACGCATTCCATTCCGACCCAGCCAGTTGGCTCTGTTGGGGAACGCAGTAATTTCAAAAAATTTCCTACGCACACGCAAGATCATGGTGATGCATAGCAACGAGAGGGGAGAGTGTTGTCCACGTACCCTCGTAGACTGTAAGCGGAAGCGTTATGACAACGCGGTTGATGTAGTCATACGTCTTCACGATCCGACCGATCCGAGTACCGAACATGCGGCACCTCCGAGTTCAGCACACGTTCAGCTCGATGACGATCCCCGGACTCCGATCCAGCAGGGTGTCAGGGATGATTTCTTTCAGCACGATGGCGTGGTGACGATGATGATGTTCTACCGACGCAGGGCTTCGCCTAAGCACTGCTACGATATGACCAAGGTGGAATATGGTGGAGGGGGGCACCGCACACGACTAAGGAACGATCACAAAGATCAACTTGTGTGTCTAGAGGTGCCCCCTCCTCCGTATATAAATGGGGGAGGAGGAGGGGGCCGACAAAGGGGGTGGCACGCCCTAGGAGGGGGAAACCTACTCCAAGTAGGTTTGCCCCTCCCTTTCCTAGTCCAAGAAGGAGGGGGAAGGAAGGAGTGGGAGAGGGGGAAGGAAGGGGGGGGGCGCCGCCCCCCCTTCCTTGTCCTCTTCGGACTCAAGGGGAGGGGGCGCGCCTCTTTCCCTGGCCGGCCCCTCTCTCTCTCCACTAGGTCCCAACAAGGCCCATTAGTTCCCGAGGGGGTTCCGGTAACCCTCCGGCACTCCGGTTTTCTCCGAAATCACCCGGAACACTTCCGGTGTCCGAATATAGTCGTCCAATATATCAAATCTTTATGTCTCGACCATTTCGAGACTCCTCGTCATGTCCGTGATCACATCCGGGACTCTGAACGACCTTCGGTACATCAAAACTTATAAACTCATAATAAAACTATCATCGTAACGTTAAGCATGCGGACCCTACGGGTTCAAGAACTATGTAGACATGACCTAGAACTATTTCCGGTTAATAACCAATAGCAGAACCTGGATGCCCATATTGGCTCCTACATATTTTATGAAGGTCTTTATCGGTCAAACCGCATAACAACATATGTTGTTCCCTTTGTCATCAGTATGTTACTTGCCCGAGGTTCGGTCATCGGTATCTCAATACCTAGTTCAATCTCGTTACCGGCAAGTCTCTTTACTCGTTACGTAATGCATCATTCCGTAACCAACTCATTGGCCACATTGCTTGCAAGGCTTATAGTGATGTGCATTACCGAGAGGGCCCAAAGATACCTCTCCGACAATCGGAGTGACAAAACCTAATCTCGAAATACGCCAACTCAACATGTACCTTTGGAGACACATGTAGAGCTCCTTTATAATCACCCAGTTACGTTGTGACGTTTGGTAGCACATAAAGTGTTCCTCCGGTAAACGGGAGTTGCATAATCTCATAGTTGTAGGAACTTTGTATAAGTCATGAAGAAAGCAATAGCAACATACTAAACGATCAAGTGCTAGGCTAACGGAATGGGTCAAGTCAATCACATCATTCTCCTAGTGATGTGACCTCGTTAATCAAATGACAACACATGTCTATGGTTAGGAAACATAACCATCTTTGATTAATGAGCTAGTCAAGTCGAGGCATACTAGTGACATTAAGTTTGTCTATGTATTCACACATGTATCATGTTTTCGGTTAATACAATTCTAGCATGAATAATAAATATTTATCATGATATGAGGAAATAAATAATAACTTTATTATTGCCTCTAGGGCATATTTCCTTCAGTCTCCCACTTGCACTAGAGTCAATAATCTAGATTACACAGTAATGATTCTAACACCCATGGAGTCTTGGTGCTGATCATGTTTTGCTCGTGGAAGAGGCTTAGTCAATGGGTCTGCAACATTTAGATCCGTATGTATCTTGCAAATCTCTATGTCTCCCACCTGGACTTGGTCCCGGATGGAATTGAAGCGTCTCTTGATGTGCTTGGTCCTCTTGTGAAATCTGGATTCCTTTGCCAAGGCAATTGCACCAGTATGTCACAGAAGATCTTCATTGGCCCCGATGCACTAGGTATGACACCTAGATTGGAAATGAACTCCTTCATCCAGACTCCTTCATTTGCTGCTTCTGAAGCAGCTATGTACTCCGCTTCACATGTAGATCCCGCCACGACGCTTTGTTTAGAACTGCACCAACTTACAGCTCCACCGTTTAATAAAAACACATATCCAGTTCGCGATTTAGAATCGTCCGGATCAGTGTCAAAGCTTGCATCGACGTAACCATTTACGACTAGCTCTTTGTCACCTCCATAAACGAGAAACATATCCTTAGTCCTTTTCAGGTATTTCAGGATGTTCTTGACCGTTGTCCAGTGATCCACTCCTGGATTACTTTGGTACCTACCTGCCAAGCTTATTGCTAAGAATACGTCAGGTCTGGTACACAACATTGCATACATGATAGAGCCTATGGCTGAAGCATAGGGAAGATCTTTCATTTTCTCTCTATCTTCTGCAATGGTCGGGCATTGAGTCTGACTCAACTTCACACCTTGTAATACAAGCAAGAACCCTTTCTTTGCCTGATCCATTTTGAACTTTTTCAAAACTTTATCAAGGTATGTGCTTTGTGAAAGTCCAATTAAGCGTCTTGATCTATCTCTATAAATCTTGATGCCCAATATGTAAGCAGCTTCACCGAGGTCTTTCATTGAAAAACTTTTATTCAAGTATCCTTTTATGCTATCCAGAAATTCTATATCATTTCCAATTAACAATATGTCATCTACATATAATATCAGAAATGCTACAGAGCTCCTACTCACTTTCTTGTAAATACAGGCTTCTCCAAAAGTCTGTATAAAACCATATGCTTTGATCACACTATCAAAGCGTTTATTCCAACTCCGAGATGCTTGCACCAGTCCATAAATGGATCGCTGGAGCTTGCACACTTTGTTAGCACCTTTTGGATCGACAAAACCTTCCGGTTGCATCATATACAACTCTTCTTCCAGAAATCCATTCAGGAATGCAGTTTTGACATCCATTTGCCAAATTTCATAATCATAAAATGCGGCAATTGCTAACATGATTCGGACAGACTTAAGCATCACTACGGGTGAGAAAGTCTCATCGTAGTCAACCCCTTGAACTTGTCGAAAACCTTTTGCAACAAGTCGAGCTTTGTAGACAGTTACATTACCATCAGCGTCAATCTTCTTCTTGAAGATGCATTTATTCTCAATGGCTTGCCGATCATCCGGCAAGTTAACCAAAGTCCATACTTTGTTCTCATACATGGATCCTATCTCAGATTTCATGGCTTCAAGCCATTTTGCAGAATCTGGGCTCATCATCGCTTCCTTATAGTTCGTAGGTTCGCCATGGTCAAGTAACATGACTTCCAGAATAGGATTACCGTACCACTCTGGTGCGGATCTTACTCTGGTAGACCTACGAGGTTCAGTAGAAACTTGATCTGAAGTTTCATGATCAATATCATTAGCTTCCTCACTAATTGGTGTAGTTGTCACAGGAACCGGTTCTTGTGATGAACTACTTTCCAATAAGGGAGCAGGTACTGTTACCTCATCAAGTTCTACTTTCCTCCCACTCACTTCTTTCGAGAGAAACTCCTTCTCTAGAAAGGATCCGAATTTAGCAACGAAAATCTTGCCCTCAGATCTGTGATAGAAGGTGTACCAAATAGTCTCTTTTGGGTATCCTATGAAGACACATTTCTCCGATTTGGGTTCGAGCTTATCTGGTTGAAGTTTCTTCACATAAGCATCGCAACCCCAAACTTTATGAAACGACAACTTTGGTTTCTTGCCAAACCACAGTTCATAAGGCGTCGTCTCGATGGATTTTGATGGTGCCCTATTTAACGTGAATGCGGCCGTCTCTAAAGCATAACCCCAAAACGATAGCGGTAAATCAGTAAGAGACATCATAGATCGCACCATTTCTAGTAAAGTACGATTACGACGTTTGGACACACCATTTCATTGTGGTGTTCCGGGTGGCGTGAGTTGCGAAACTATTTCGCATTGTTTCAAATGTAAACCAAACTCGTAACTCGAATATTCTCCTCCATGATCAGATCGTAGAAATTTTATTTTCTTGTTACGATGATTTTCCACTTCACTCTGAAATTCTTCGAACTTTTCAAATGTTTCAGACTTGTGTTTCATCAAGTAGATATACCCAGATCTGCTCAAATCATCTGTGAAGGTGAGAAAATAACGATGCCCGCCGCGAGCCTCAATATTCATCGGACCACATACATCAGTATGTATGATTTCCAATAAATTAGTTGCTCGCTCCATAGTTCCGGAGAACGGCGTTTTAGTCATCTTGCCCATGAGGCACGGTTCACAAGTACCAAGTGATTCATAATCAAGTGATTCCAAAAGTCCATCAGTATGGAGTTTCTTCATGCGCTTTACTCCGATATGACCTAAACGGCAGTGCCACAAATAAGTTGCACTATCATTATCAACTCTGCATCTTTTGGCTTAAACATTATGAATATGTGTATCACTACTATCAAGATTTAATAAAAATAGACCACTCTTCAAGGGTGCATGACCATAAAAGATATTACTCATATAAATAGAACAACCATTATTCTCTGATTTAAATGAATAACCGTCTCGCATCAAACAAGATCCAGATATAATGTTCATGCTCAACGCTGGCACCAAATAACAATTATTTAGGTCTAAAACTAATCCCGATGGTAGATGTAGAAGTAGCGTGCCGACCGCGATCACATCGACTTTGGAACCATTTCCCACGCGCATCGTCACCTCGTCCTTAGCCAATCTTCGCTTAATCCATAGTCCCTATTTCGAGTTGCAAATATTAGCAACAGAACCAGTATCAAATACCCAGGTGCTACTGCGAGCATTAGTAAGGTACACATCAATAACATGTATATCACATATACCTTTGTTCACTTTGCCATCCTTCTTATCCGCCAAATACTTGGGGCAGTTCCGCTTCTAGTGTCCAGTCTGCTTGCAGTAGAAGCACTCAGTCTTAGGCTTAGGTCCAGACTTGGGTTCCTTCTCTTGAGCAGCAACTTGTTTGCTGTTCTTTTTGAAGTTCCCCTTCTTCTTCCCTTTGCCCTTTTTCTTGAAACTGGTGGTCTTATTGACCATCAACACTTGATGCTCCTTCTTGATTTCTACCTCCGCAGCCTTTAGCATTGCGAAGAGCTCGGGAATAGTCTTGTCCATCCCTTGCATATTATAGTTCATCACGAAGCTCTTGTAGCTTGGTGGCAGTGATTGAAGAATTCTGTCAATGACACTATCATCAGGAAGATTAACTCCCAGTTGAATCAAGTGATTATTATACCCAGACATTTTGAGTATGTGTTCACTAACAGAACTATTCTCCTCCATCTTACAGCTATAGAACTTATTGGAGACTTCATATCTCTCAATTCGGGCATTTGTTTGAAATATTAACTTCAACTCCTGGAACATCTCATATGCTCCATGACGTTCAAAACATCGTTGAAGACCCGGTTCTAAACCGTAAAGCATGGCACACTAAACTATCGAGTAGTCATTAGCTTTGCTCTGCCAGACGTTCTTAACGTTGTCAGTTGCATCTGCAGCAAGCCTGGCACCCAGTGGTGCTTCCAAGACGTAATTCTTCTGTGCAGCAATGAGGATAAACCTCAGGTTATGGACCCAGTCCATGTAATTCCTACCATCATTTTCAACTTAGCTTTCTCAAGGAACGCATTAAAATTCAACGGAACAACAACACGAGCCATCTATCTACAACAAACATAGACAAGCCAAATACTATCAGGCACTAAGTTCATGATAAATTTAAGTTTAATTAATCATATTACTTAAGAACTCCCACTTAGACAGACATCTCTCTAGTCATCTAAGTGATCACGTGATCCAAATCAACTAAACCATGTCCGATCATCACGTGAGATAGAGTAGTTTCAATGGTGAACATCACTATGTTGATCATATCTACTATATGATTCACGTTCGACGTTTCGGTCTCCGTGTTCCGAGGCCATATCTGTATATGCTAGGTTCGTCAAGTTTAACCTGAGTATTCCGCGTGTGCAACTGTTGTGCACCCATTGTATTTGAACGTAGAGCCTATCACACCCGATCATCACGTGGTGTCTCAGCACGAAGAACTTTCACAACGGTGCATACTCAGGGAGAACACTTCTTGATAATTGAGTGAGAGATCATCTTAAAATGCTACCGTCAATCAAAGCAAGATAAGATGCATAAAGGATAAACATCACATGCAATCAATATAAGTGATATGATATGGCCATCATCATCTTGTGCTTGTGATCTCCATCTCCGAAGCACCATCATGATCACCATCGTCACCGGCGCGACACCTTGATCTCCATCGTAGCATCGTTGTCGTTACGCCATCTATTGCTTCTACGACTATCACTACCGCTTAGTGATAAAGTAAAGCAATTACAGGGCGTTTGCATTTCATACAAGAAAGCGACAACCATATGGCTCCTGCCAGTTCCGATAACTTCGGTTACAAAACATGATCATCTCATACAATAAAATATAGCATCACGTCTTGACCATATCACATCACAACATGCCCTGCAAAAACAAGTTAGACGTCCTCTACTTTGTTGTTGCAAATTTTAAGTGGCTGCTACGGGCTGAGCAAGAACCGTTCTTACCTACGCATCAAAACCACAACGATAGTTCGTCAAGTTAGTGATGTTTTAACCTTCGCAAGGACCGGGTGTAGCCACACTCGGTTCAACTAAAGTTGGAGAAACAGACACCCGCTAGTCACCTGTGTGCAAAGCACGGCGGTAAAACTAGTCTCGCGTAAGCGTACGTGTAATGTTGGTCCGGGCCGCTTCATCCAACAATACCTCTGAACCAAAGTATGACATGCTAGTAAGCAGTATGACTTGTATCGCCCACAACTCACTTGTGTTCTACTCGTGCATATAACATCAACGCATAAAACCTGGCTCGGATGCCATTGTTGGGGAACGCGGTAATTTCAAAAAAATTCCTACGCACATGCAACATCATGGTGATGCATAGCAACGAGAGGGGAGAGTGTTGTCCATGTACCCTCGTAGACCGTAAGCGGAAGCGTTATGACAACGCGGTTGATGTAGTCGTACGTCTTCACGATCCGACCGATCCGAGTACCGAACGTATGGCACCTCCGAGTTCAGCACACGTTCAACTCGATGACGATCCCCGGACTCCAATCTAGCAGGGTGTCGGGGATGAGTTCCGTCAGCATGACGGCGTGGTGACAATGATGATGTTCTACCGATGCAGGGCTTCACCTAAGCACTGCTACGATATGACCGACGTGGAATATGGTGGAGGGGGGCACCGCACACGGCTAAGAAACGATCACGAAGATCAACTTGTGTGTCTAGAGGTGCCCCCCTCCTCCGTATATAAAGGGGGGGAGGAGGAGGGGGGCGGCTAAGGGGGTGGCGCGCCCTAGGAGGGGGAAACCTACTCCAAGTAGGTTTACTCCTCCCTTTCCTAGTCCAAGAAGGAGGGGGAAGGAAGGAGTGGGAGAGGGGAAAGGCAAGGCCCCCCCTTCCTTGTCCTATTCGGACTCAAGGGGAGGGGGTGCGCCTCTTGCCCTGGCCGGCCCCTCTGTCTCTCCACTAGGGCCCAACAAGGCCCATTAGTTCCAGGAGGGGTTCCGGTAACCCTCCGGCACTCCGGTTTTCTCCGAAATCACCCGGAACACTTTCGGTGTCCGAATATAGTCGTCCAATATATCAATCTTTATGTCTCAACCATTTCGAGACCCCTCTTCATGTCCGTGATCACATTCGGGACTCCGAATGACCTTCAGTACATCAAAAATTATAAACTCAAAATAAAACTATCATCATAACGTTAAGCGTGCGGACCCTACGGGTTCGAGAACTATGTAGACATGACCTAGAACTGTTTCTGGTCAATAACCAATAGTGGAACCTGGATGCTCATATTGGCTCCTACATATTCTACGAAGGTCTTTATCGGTCAAACCGCATAACGACATACGTTGTTCCCTTTGTCATCGGTATGTTACTTGCCCGAGATTCGATCGTCGGTATCTCAATAGCTAGTTCAATCTCGTTACCGGCAAGTCTCTTTACTTGTTACGTAATGCATCATTCCGTAACCAACTCATTGGCCACATTGCTTGCAAGGCTTATAGTGATGTGCATTACCGAGAGGGCCAAGAGATACCTCTCCGACAATCGGAGTGACAAAACCTAATCTCGAAATACGCCAACTCCACATGTACCTTTGGAGACACCTGTAGAGCTCCTTTATAATCACCTAGTTACGTTGTGACGTTTGGTAGCACACAAAGTGTTCCTCCGGTAAACGGGAGTTGCATAATCTCATAGTTGTAGGAACTTTGTATAAGTCATGAAGAAAGCAATAGCAACATACTAAACGATCAAGTGCTAGGCTAACGGAATGGGTCAAGTCAATCACATCATTCTCCTAATGATGTGACCTCATTAATCAAATGACAACACATGTCTATGGTTAGGAAACATAACCATCTTTGATTAATGAGCTAGTCAAGTAGAGGCATACTAGTGACATTAAGTTTGTCTATGTATTCACACATGTATCATGTTTCCGGTTAATACAATTCTAGCATGAATAATAAATATTTATCATGATATGAGGAAATAAATAATAAGTTTATTATTGCCTCTAGGGCATATTTCCTTCAGGCTCCCCATGAACACGACGACGACGCTGTTTCTCCGTTCCGACCCAGCCATGTACGTATGCGCGAGTAGGCGTTCGAGATCCAGCCCGTATGTACACATACGTGGCCGTATTTTCTTTCTTGCACCCTGGCCGTTGTACGTACGTGTACATGCTACGTGCGCGTCTCTACTACGACACGTGCGCGCCTCTACAACGACCAGTATGTATGTACACGTTCGTGACCAGAATGACAACGCTACGTACACTTCAACCAGGTGGGTCCCGACTGGCAGGCACTTCCTTGCATGCGAAAATGTAGCTGGTGGGTCCCAGCAGTCAGAGGGGCGAATCATTTTTTTTGCCCGGACGCACTTCCTTCCGTGCGAAGGTGTAGCTGGTGGGTCCCAGCAGTCAGGGGGGAAACGTTTTTTTGTGAAATATGGTTGCCCGTCCGGTGGGTCCCCGCTGTCAGGTGGAGGAATAATTATTTTCCGTGTAATAAGGAGGCACTTCCTTGCTGCGGCCGTGGACCCAGCTGTCAGCCTCTCCACATACAGTCCACGTCCGATGGAAATCATTCCTTGAGCACGTTGACCCCGCCGCGCCGAGAGCACCAGGGCGGTGGACGACGGTGAGGCCTAGGAAGGGGACGACGGGGAGCCGGCAAAGACGCGGCAGTGGAAGCCCGCGCCGAGAGGAGTACGAGGGTTCACTGGTTCGGCTGCGGTGTGAGGCTGCCGTCGCCGCAAGGCCTGCCAGTGGTGGGAATAGTAGGGGGCGGTGAGGCCTCCGCGGCAGCACATCCGGCCACGGGAGGCAGGAGCATCCGGCCACGCTGCTTTGGGCGGCTGGAGCAAGAAGACCAGAGGTTGAAGAAGCACTACGGCCGTTGGATGGACATCGTACGGTCACTGGACCTAGAATCGTTTATATTGACTAAGTTGACAAAGCCCTCCGTCCCCATCAACTTAGTAGGCCCGCAAGTCAGCCTCCCACCAAGGTGGGTCCCAGCTAGCTGGGGGGTATTCATTTTTTGTGCGTAATAAGGAGGCACTTCCGGTGGGTCCGAGCTGACAGCAGGGGGAACGTTTTTTTTCGCAAAATACGGTGGCCCGTCGGGTGGGTCCCAGCAGTTAGGGGCAAACATCTTTTTCGCGAAATACTGGTGGCCTGTCCGGTCGGTCCCTGCTGTCAGGTGGAGGAATAATTATTTTCCGCATAATAAGGAGGCACTTCCTTGCGGCTACCGTGGACCCAGCTGTCAGCCTCTCCATGTATATTATTCTTCCCATGGAATTCGGTCGTTGACCACATTGACCACGACGCGCCGAGAGCACCACGGCGGTGGACGACGGCGAGGCCTAGGAAGGGGACGACGCAGAGCCGGGGAAGACGCGGCAGTGGATGCCCACGTGGAGAGGAGTACGAGGGTTCACTGGTTCGGCTGCGCTGCCGTCGCCGTAGAATAACAGGGGGTGTGGGTGAGTGGAGTGGAGGGATGGCCTGGCCAGCGGTGGGAGTAGTATGGGGGCGATGAGGCCTCCGCGGCAGCACAGCCGACCACGGGAGGCAGGAGCAGGCGGCACGACCGGTGCTGCTTTGGGCGGCTGGAGCAAGAAGACCAGAGGTTGAAGAATCACTACAGCCGTTGGATGGACATCGTATGGTCAGTCGAGCTAGAATCGTCCATATTGACTAAGTTGACAAAGCCCTTCGTCCCCGTCAACTTAGTAGGCCCACTATACTGGGTCCCAGCTAGCAGCGGGAGTATTCTTTTTTTGGGCGTAATAAGGAGGCACTTCCTTGCGTGCGAAGATATAGCTGGTGGGTCCGAGCTATCAGCGGCGGTAACGTTTTTTTTTGCGAAATACAGAGGCCCTTTTGGTGGGTCCCAGATGTCAGCTGGAGGAATAATTATTTTGCGCGTAATAAGGAGGCATTTCCTTGCGTGCGGCCGTGGACCCAGCTGTCAGCCTCTCCACGTACAGTCCACTTCCGATGGATGTCGTTCATTGAGCACGTTGACCAGGCCGCGCCGAGAGCACCAGGGCAGTGGACGACGGCCAGGCCTAGGAAGGGAACGACACAGAGCCGAGGAATACTCGACAGTTATTTCCCACGCGGAGGAGTACGAGGGTTTACTTGTTCGTCTGCCGTCGTCGGAGAATAACAGCATGTGTGGGACTGAGGGTGAGTAGAGGGATAGTTAGGCCAGTGATGGGAGTACGGTGGGGCGGTGAGGCCTGTGCGGCAGCACAGCCAGCCGCAGGGAGGAGGGAGCAGGCAGTCCCGCCGACGCTTGTTTGAGCGACTGGAGCAGGAAGAGCAGAGATTGAAGAAGCACGACGGCTATTGGATGGACATCCAATAGTATACAGGCCATCTGTGGAAAGCCTCAAATCTGTGGAAAACAGCATACAACCCATCTGCCATTATTTCAAATAGTTTACAACCCATTTGCTAATTCTTATAGTTTTTTTGGAGCCCATATTCTTTTTGTTAGCATTACAGCCCATATGTGGCCACGGTTAAAAAATTATACAAAATTTTGCATATGTTGGTGCGGTCTGAACTGTTTTTAATCCCGAAATTTCGAGTCACATTCAGACTGATTTTAAAAATAAATGTATATCAATATAAAATCCAATAAATTGTCCACGCATGAAAATCAATGCAATTTAAAATCTCGAAATGAAAAAAAGATATTTGAAACTAATTGCCGGTTTGATGTGTTTTAAAAATGTACAACCCATTTCTCATTACTGATAGGCCATTTTCTCAGCCAACCGAATGAAGCTCCTCGTTTAGCCCAACAGGCCTGATAAAGTGACTTACTTGACAAATCACAAAAAAACTGGGCTAGCCATTTTCAAAAAGAAAAAAAACTACTAGGCTGGTCTGTGGTAAACATAAAAGGAAATGTTGTCTAGACAGGCCAGAGTGTCCCGCACAGCCCAGTTGACACCCTGCTTCCATCTTAAAAACATATTAGATAAATGCCACTCCAATTATGGCGATTCATAAAAATGCCACTGCATTTTCCAAACTTTGAAAAATGCCACTGCAATTTTTGCAAACTTTCAAAAACGCCACTGCAGTTTGCAAACTTGGAAAAACGCCACTCCAGACTTAAAAAATGCCACTAGAAATGGCATGAAATGGCATTTTTCAAAGTTTGGAAATGCAGTGGCATTTCTCGGAGGCATTTATCAAGTTAACCCAAAACAAAAATAACTGGGCGAGCTGCTGGTTCCCTGGTGTCAGCCGCTCGTTGTGCAATTCTCTCGTTTATTGACTACGTTGACAATGGCATGGGACCCAGATGTTAGAAATCCACTAGGAGGAGCCATTTTTTTATTTGCTTGAAATAAGGAGGCACTTGCTTGCGTACTGCCATGACCTTGGCGGGTCCTTGCTGTCATCCTCTCCACGTACAATCATCTCCTGATTGTGTACGTGTCAACTTGCTAGGCCCACAAGTCAGCCTCTAAACCCATGGAGGACAAATACAACCCATTTAAAAAAATAACAGCCCATTCCATACGTTCAAACGGAAAGTTCAACATTTAGAGCAAAGTAACAGGTCTGATCCACATATAGAGTACTGAATTCCACGTTGACAACCATCATAGCCAAGTTAACTATCTACTCCCACTAGACAAGTACTAACTTACTCTTAGCTAACTAGACGATGCCAACAGTACACACTAAACGCAGGGCACCGGCGTCCTGCGCCTCGCCTCGGACTTGCCAGAGGTGCGATAGGGCGCGTTGCTCGCGCGCGTTAGCCCTTTTCATGCCGGCGTGGTCCACCGAAGCTTCGGCTTCCAAGCGGGAAACCCAGTTGACGAGCTGGTAGTAAAAATCGGCGTCGCGAACGCGTGCGTGCCCGACAGCCTCCAGGGCTATTTGCCGGGCGTCGGCCTCCATGTAGTCGGCCCAGTTGTGGGGTCTCTGCTCGCGACTCAAAGCGTCGGTGCGCTGCTGCTCCATGTCCCGCTGGCAGCGCAAATTGGTGATACGCTACTCCTCCGCCAGGCGGTCGCGCTCCAACAACTCCTGCTCCTCCGCCATGCGGTCGCGCTCCAACAACTCCTCGATCTACGCATTGCCATCTAAAGACAGATAGAATGCCTCCTCCCTCCGTCTGCCTTCCGGTGAAAAACCGAACACTAGTTCCGGCGGTGACCGCCTCCGGCGTCGCCTACCGCGGACGGGCGAGGGCATGGCGGACATGGCGAGCGACGTCGGGCTGGTGGAGGCTTATGAGGATATGGCGAGTTGGGTCACGGTGGCACTGGAGAATGCCGGGAAACAGTACTTACAGGAGGAAGGTAGCGCGACGGTCATCGGAATTCAATGCATAATGGCTTATTGCGCCAGCTTGCCGTGGAAAACTAGGGAAATTGAAATTATGACTGTGCCGTCCCGTCCCGTCTGGGTCGCACGCCGGCATGGTGGTCAAACGAGTGCACTCAAATCATCTCCCTCCTTGTCAATAATGATTCCACGGATTTAAAAAGCCCGCAACAATTAAAGTGTATCTTTTTCGCATCAGTTAGCTGCCTTAATTACGGTCGGCTGCATGCAGGCACTCAGAATCGCTCACAGGCAGTATGCGAAGCAGCATGCAACGAGTCGCAGCCGAGGGCACACATGCAGCCACTTAAATCGCTGGAATTAATTAGGCTTAAACTTCTGCATGCCGTTAATTATTGCCATGCCTTGGTCTTGCTGCTTTTCTCATGGGACTAATAAACCCGGATGGAGGGAGTACCTTGGTTGGTGAGAGGTTTGAATTAAGCCCTGCAAACCGGAAAGGAGGTACTAGTACGTGCGTGATCCGCTATTTATTCGTGTAGGATCGAGTAGGTCGTTTCTTGAATTGAGCCCTTCAAACCGGAAAGGAGGTAGTACGTGCGTGATATGCTATTTATCCGTGTAGGATCGATAGTGTATCTTGTCAGTTTCTTCAGAGGTGGGCATTTTTATCCGTGTAGGATCGATAGTGTAGATTGTCAGTTTCTTCAGAGGTAGGCATTTTTATTCAAAAAACAGCTACTTCGCATCTTGCGTCACAAATAAAACTGCCAGGAGCGCATTTGTAGGCTAGCTAGTGATCGATCAGTAACTTGTAAACACTGAGCGAACAGAAATAAGTAACTGTTAATGCATCTCAGTGATTCACAGATCATATACAAATATGTAGCCCCAAAAGCAAAGATCAGCCACTTCGGATCTTGCGTCGCAACTAAAACTAACTAGTATGATTGCCATACATAAGATCAACATGTTAATGCATCTCAATGATTCACAGATCATATACGAATATGTAGCTCCAAAAGCAAAGATCTAGAAAAAACATCTGTTCTTCCTACTAACATGGATGCTTCTCTTGGCCAACATTCAGTACAGACTGAAAGACAAATTTGTTTGTGAAGTCTACAATTCCTCTTGCAAACGTAAGTGGTTTCACCAACAGCTGGAACCATGAGAATGAACCACACATGATGGAGGAACATCCACTGCAATATGATTTGGTCTTCTCTCGATCACACCACGAGACTATTTTCGGAATACAAACTTTAACTTAGGGAAAATGATGCCCATTGTATAATCAGACCAAAGCAATGAAGCACCAAGTGTTGGCCAGTAAATAGTACAATACTACTTTTCTGCAGTCCATGAAGTGACTATCCAATCTTTGTGTCTATTTTCAAATGGCACTGCATGCAGTGACTATACTATTCTCTTGTGCAGTTCAACCAAAATTGCGGACAGTTTGTTTGTTTGCCCAATAGCAACGGGCAGACATCTCTGTCTGCACAAATATCAAGCAGCTAGTAAACATATACCACACCATGTTCGCAGTGATGGAAAAGGTGAAATCTATACAACCGAAATTGAGCATCCAATCATTGAATCCTGTCCTGCACCTCCAATGTAGGTCCACCCTGCCAATAAATTCACATGCAAACCACTAGTATTACTATCTAATGACAGTACAAAAAGAGTAGCAAGATAGTAGCAAACCATGTACCTTCGTAATGAACAGCTCATAGTGCCACCAATTGGATATACAGGTTTGGAAAAAAACATGCTCCTAATGTTGAACCAGTTGGACTATTTGTGCAGCTCCACTAAAATCGAGCATCCCTGTTTGCATATATATTAAAAGTGTGATTACTATAAAAGTGGCACTAGTTGAAGCATAGACTCACAAATATAAGCATTCCAATTTCTTAATGGGAAAAGGTAGCAAGACTGTTTCTAACCACCTGTTTGAAGGAATAAATAAAGCAACAACGGCTGATGTCAGGAAGGCATACATAGTTTTTTTCTGAAAAACTGAGCCATTCCTGACCTTTCCTCTTCTTTTAAGCAAAATTTGTGCAGTTCTACTAAAATAAAATGCCATCACCGCCTTGACAATTTAGTTACACTGTATAAAAGGAAATGACTTAACATTATATCATGATGTCGGGTATGTAGTAGACATGCATTAGAGACAAACATACAGACCTCCTCCGATAACATAATGAACATTAATTTTAACAAAGGTGTGACTGGCTTTACCGGGATAATTTGAGTGAACTCTACACCCTCTGTTCCTTAATATAAGACATTTTTGCGGTTCAATTTAAAGTACCCAAACGTCTAGTATTTAGAAAAACAGGTAGTAGTTTTCTTGAGCACATATCTGGGAAAGCTTGCCACACTTTATTTATGTCCATACGCTAATGCAACACCATTCGAATACTACAAATATACACTAATCCAGTGGCTAGTGCAATAGTAGAGTAGTTAGTTTATTACAGGGTACAGTACAATGGTTTTACTGAACAGATTTCAATAAACTCTAGCACTGGAAGGTTTCTATAAGAATTGACAATACAAAATGTAAAGGTAACAAGTTTTAGCATTGGTATACTAGCTGTGCATGAGCATTAAACCAAATACAGAAGTCTGAAGGTAACTAGCATTATTAACTAATGACAGTATAAATTTTTTGCAAACCATGTACCTCCAAGGTAAATATCATTTCGAACTCGGGGGACCTTAAAAATTGCTATCCCAATCTTGATAATCGATCAAACATAAAAACTTGATCGAACGAATTAAGAGAACAGCTGGAGGAGGAGGTGCCTACTCTTGACCTTTCCTCTTTTCTTCATAATTGTCTATGCAGTTTAACCAAAATAAAATGACATCAGCGCCTTGGCATTTTGGTGACACTATACAAAAAAATTAACTTATCTCATGAAAGTGAGGTATGTAATCTATAAGCATTAACAGTGCAAAAATCTGAAGGTAGTAACAAGTTTCATCGTTGGTATACTGGCTGTGCAACAACATTAGAATGCCTTAGATGAAAAATCTTCAATACATACACAATCAAAAGCTAACCCTCAAATGATCTAGTGACATTAAATGGCACTGCTTAAATTTATCTGTGGCATTAGACTAAGAGCGGCATTAGTTAAATGTGGCATCACTTTAGCAGTAGCATTGCTTGACTTGACTGCTGGCGTTATTACTAATAGCAAAAAAAAGTGGCAATAAGAGCATGGGAGGCCCATTCGGACAGTGGGTGAACTAGTGCAATGTACCTCCACGGACGCAGAGTGGTGAGGGAGGTATGGTTGCCCAGAGCAACAAATATCCAGGCAGCATATGTGCATTACGTCCCATTTTTGTTCTCTTTAGCCACCTTTTTCCTATGTGAGGACAACAAACTGATCGACCTGGTCATTCTCTATTGCGTTGTCATGCCTTTCTACCCTTCGTCAACCAAGAGACACGAGACTCGTTCCTTAGCTACTGATTTTCCCCTTTTCAACCTAGATGCGGGTTCGATGCCTACTCTCTTGGACAGTATAGTCTCCCTTCCTTTCCTATTCAACCCAGACATGCATTAGTCTGCATGAAGTAGGGTTTCCTTTAATAGTGCAAATTATGGTTTTCGTCTGCATGGCCAACAGAGCAGAGGATAGCCAATTGGGAAGATGGTGGAGTGGAAAAAGATCCACATGCAACGACGTGCCAGATGGGGCAATAGAACAAGGGTATGGTTCGAAAAGAGGTAGCATACCTGAGGGTCAGCGGGAAGTGGCTTCGCTTGTGGTCGTCGTCCTCCGCACACACTACGGCAGCGATCCCGCGCGGGCGCTAGGTCTGAGAGGACGGCCTTGTCGTCAATGCGTGACCTTGCTCACCGACGATGAGTGCATCAACGCTGCATGTCCTTTTCTTCCCCGGCGGATCTGTGACCACTGGTGAGGAGGGAAAGAGGGGCCATCTCTTTTATATCTGGAGAGAGGGTGGTAGTGTGAGAAGCAAGTGGGAAGCCCTTGGCAAGAAAGCGCTGAAGTTCCAGCCTATATATCTTCTTTATACTACTAGTACTGGAGGTGGAGTAGTCGTAGAGTAGTTTATATTTTCTCTGCATACTGTACTAGTTAGTCGTGCTTCAAAACTGAACGGCACGCCATTAAGAAAATAAAGGCCGATAACTAATGCGGCACCTCGGTCCAACGCGGCCAGATCGCATTTAGCACGAGAAATTACACACCATGTTTCGTTGACATGTGGTCCCATTCCACATATCAGTTAGACGACGGCGAGTAGTAGGAGTATTTCTGAACCGACATGTAGGCCGGGGCGCCCCTTCGTGAACCGTGGCAAACTGGAAACCATCCACCGACTCTTCGCCTTTCCCTCTCGATTTGGAACTGCTGTCGCACGCTCTTCCTCTCCCTCCTCCATTTTCCTTCAGCCCTTCACCCTTTCTTCTGCCATTGTTTGATCGTCTTCTCCATGGAGGGAACAGGATGGAAGCGACCCCGTTATTCTTGCCCCGATCTGAAAGATGACATGGTGGAGGAACTCATTGATCGGTGCGACGTCATCACCTCGGCTAGCATGGCAGGTTCGTTCAAGCCCATTCTCGACTCAACTAATAACATCATTACAAGGAACCCAAGAGTCAAGGAGCGGTTTGATCTCCCCTATCTTCTTTGACGTGACCCTGATGACTGGCACTGTCATGACGGAGGCCTCGCCCTGTGCAAGTTGATGCCGCTTGATAATGATACGTATGATGTTAAGATCCCATCGCTTGAGGGCAAGGCTTGGGAAGGCACAAATGGAGTTTGGGTTGTTTACATTGGGTCCAACTGCGAGTGGGAACTTGTGAATATGTACACTCGTGACCGGGTTCCACTTCCAAAATTCTCAGCAGACTGCCCAGAGGTTGAGCACACCGGTATTGTACGCATGTTCAAATACAATCATGGTGACTGTCTTATACGGAAGATAGCAATTTCTCGAGTCCCCAACCGCTCTTGGAATTACAACAACTATGAAGTTGTTGCTATCTTCGACAAGCTTTTTGCCGTTGTTAGTGGTTTGACTACATGGATATTGTTCAAAAATCAATTTTTGTACACGGATGAGTACTGTGATGCAATTGAATACGAGGGCCTTGTGTTTGCTGCCACCACTCGTGGCACTGTTTTTGCATGGCATCCTCATTGTGTCAGTACGTTTCTCTTCCACCGTAATTACAATTGTTTCATCCACATGCATGCGGGTTAGCAAGTTTCCCTTTACTAATTAACCTTCTTCTTGTGTTTCCAAGGTCCTGTGAACATTCCACCACCTATACTTGAAGATTTTTATAACCAAGGGGGAGATGATGATGGTGATAATCATGAGCATGAGGACGAGCAACGCCCATATACTATTTGGCGCCTGGCAACTAATTCTGATGGTCACCTCTTCTCGTGTGTATACAGCCCACTGATGATGTTACTGCTAAGGAATCAGGTGTAGTCTCCCATGGTCGCACTCTCCGGGCCTATTCCAACACCCGTTGCATGGTATTCGGGATGGATACTAGTGTGCTAGAGCCAACTCCTTCTCCCTGGTACATAATTGATAGTCTTGGAGAAAACTCGCTCTTCCTTGGACAAAACTATCCAATGATGGTGAAAGGCAATCCAACTGCTATTGACACAATGTTACTACCATTTATGAGAAGCAACTGTGTCTATACCTCGGACATTTTGGTGGTTCCCTACCCAGGTAGTGATATAGTAGGCCGCTTCAGCCTGGATGATCAGTCCTGCATTGGTCTCCAGATCAACAATGGATGGCCCGTCCCAGAAAACACTTGTGGTTCAAAGCAAGCGTTTCCAACGCCGAGGAATGGTTGAGTTGAAGTTCATTTCACTGCTTGTTATTTGTTGTGTGGTGAAAACTTTAGTATTTATAATGTATCCTCGTTGTCAATGTGGGTTGATGACCTGTTGTATGTAATAAAATGATATGCATGTGATAAACTTACTAAATTTATGAATGGCTTTCGAGTTGCTTCTGTGAGTGAGTGGTGCGACGAGGCAAAAAATATTTTCTGAATACATAATTGTGCGTGCATCGCAACAGGTTATCGGATGAGGCCAATTAACAATAGTAGTACACTATTTGTACTAGCTTCACATGCTTCGCGCGTCGTGCGGGTGTTTTACTGTAGTCATACTGTACTACGTAACCAGCACCTCGAATCCTCGATACTAGTAGTACTATATACTAGTAAGTAGTAGGAGTAGTAGGGTGGCATGGGCCAGAACAAGCATTCACGTCCAGGAGTACGACACACGCCACCAGCACGACTTCCATCCGACACCATATTTCTTGCAGTCCGTGCTAGAGCAATCTCTTCAACCTCATCGTTTCTCTAACTCAGCCATCGCGCGGCGGGTGAGGTGGGGGTTTGCCGATAGTCGGTTTCCTTAACTGCGGTCCCACTTGTAAGGCCAACTGCAACGCACGACCCCAAACGGACCTCCGTTTTGCACGAACTCCAACGATAATTTTGACTAGAAAAGCAAGACCAAAGAAAACAAGAACCACAAGAATACATTTTACTACTCCTGTAAGTTGGATTAGTGCCTTCTCGATGCATTCATTGTTGATCTGCGGAGGCTCGATCTTGCGTGCTTCTTTCTTCTTCGAGTGTAAAGAAGTAGACGTTGCTTCCTCGCATCTAGTCTCATGTCTAGCCTCTATTCTAGTACTCCCTCCGGTCCGTTTTTCTCTGCGTCTAAGCAGCAACACGCATACCAAGTAGGAGTATCAACAAGTGCACTAATCTCATCTATAGCCTCTGTGCTAGCTAAAAGTGATAGAACATCTACTAAATTGCGCTCTATCAATATATGGATGTACTCTTCTTCCCAATACAAAAACTTGCATCCATTCTACTCCCTCCGTTGCACAATACATGCCTTCTATTTGTCAAAATATATATGTATCTAGACATGTTTTAGTATATAGGCACATCCATTTTTGGACAAATGGAAGTCAAGTATTTTGGAACGGAGGGAGTACACAATAAAATTTTTAAGTTAGCACAACTAGTCTAATCCGAGAGCACAACCGAAGATTTGGTCGGGTTCTTCCTCCTTTTGCCGACACGTGGGACATCCAGCATCCAGGTCGTGTCATGAAAGAAAATAGAGTGGTAGTTGAAGCCACGAGATGTGCATCTTGGGTTAAACTGTAAATAGAATCTTACTACTCTTGAGTAACTCCAAAAGCGGCCACCGAAGATCTTTCTTGGATTTGTTTTTCATCACCAGCACGTCGAGGTGAAAGATGTGCAGGTTCAGTGGGTCCGCTTGCGTTTTCACTGACATGTGGGACCGCATGTGAGCAAACAGACGATGGGCTCCGCGCGTCCGCTGGCTGGCTGAGAAGAGAGATAGAGGAGTGCTGAGCACGGACTGCAGGAAATTTGTTCTACGTACCTCGATATAGGCTCGATATAGTGGGGTGGCATGGGCCATAACTAGCATTCACGTCTAGCAGTACGGCACACGCCACCCACACGAGTCCCATCCGACACCAATTTTCTTGGAGTCCGTGCTACAGCCATCTCTTCTCCCTCCTGTTTTCTCAGCCATCGCGCGGTGGGCGGGGTGGGGGTTTGCCAATAGTCGGTTTGCTCAACTGCGGTCCCACTTGTAAGTGAAAATGCAACACCGCACGCATTCCCGCTTGAGCGGCGTGCCGGACCAACCGTGTGGGGGTGCGACGCGAACACGGCAGGCTTTTCCTTTTGAACTCGTAACTTGTAAAATTTGGTTCTGCTCCATGGCGCGATCGATAGATAGAAAATAACGATTTTGCCTAGAGTAATGAGAAGTTTGGTTCTGGCGCCGTTCATGCATGGAGTACGTACGAAAATTATGAAGTTGATGCGAAAGGTAAGATAATTACTGTAGTATCATATACTACTACATGGATTTGACGGAAAGATAAAAATACATACGGATCCATCAACAACATCCTCACGCCCTAGTGCGCCGGGTCACCAACCGACGTGTGAGGAGCAGCGGCGTTGGCGGCGAGCTCAACGTGCTTCTGAACAGTGCCGTCCAAGGTTGCCCTGCGGTCCAAGAAGGCCAGCGTCCTATCGTCCTCCTCTTGCATGCGCGTAGACGTTGGTGATTATGTCGATGGTGTCTTGCCGCGCCAGGCGCTGCGCGGCGAGCGCGACCTCAAGGTGGACATTCTCCGGCGCAACGGCAGGTAGTCGCAGGGCCACCAGTGCGTCGAAGAGGTTTTCACCATAGTGGACGTTGAGGGTGGCGGGCATCGCAAAGCCTGGGCACGTCGGCTGGAGGCTTACGTCAAAGTCGTCCGCGAGCTTCTTGACGACGGTGAACTTGTCGAGGAAACCGACGAGGACCTCGTCGAACAAGGAGACGAAGCTGTCGTCCAAGCGGCCCCTCGCCCTGCCGGCCTCAAGCAATACTACCTGGAGACGTTCCTCGTTGCCGGGCCGCAGGCCGGCGTCGTGGACCATCTGGCACAGCCGGCTGATGCTCGCGCTCATCGCCTCCATGGGTCTAGCTTAGCTTCTACTACCTCCGTCCTGGTTTATTGGTCCCCATTGTAATCCGTGTCAAATTTTGACCACAGATTTAACTAACAAAATGTTTACGCATGTTACTAAAAATTATATCACTGAAAACTATGTTCAAATACGAATCCAAAAATATAATTTTTGTTGACATGCATCAACATTTTGTTAGTTAAATCTTTGGTCAAAATTTAGCACAAATTACAAAGGAGACTAATAAACCAGGACGGAGGTAGTAGTAGTCAACTGATCTTGCGATTCGAGTGATCACTCTTGCCCTTGGTTAGCGTGCGTAGGTGCGTAGGATTTCGTACTACTCCTCGGCCCTCTACTGCACCTGCCTTTGGCTGTATGATAGGTGGGCCAGCCACCCCCTGGGCCCACGTGTCATTCACCCAAAGGCAGTTGCCGTAAGTCAATGAAGCTGCGCCCCCTCCGTGCCGGTGCAGTATAGTCATCTCACCGGACCTCTAGTTGGGGCCAAACGAGAGAAGTTTGATGTTTACTGGTTTATTGGTCCCCTTTGCATTTTGCGCCAAGTTTTGACCTTTGATTTAACTAATAAAATGTTAATGCATGTAAACAAAAATGTTGTGTAAGTCACATTACGAAAACCAAATAATCCCAAAACACTTAGGCACGGTGCATTAACTCCCTCCTTGTTTCTTATTTCGTGACATATCAACCAATGAGAGATGTGGGCCGTGCATGCTTTCAATGACTTGAGACTACCAAACATGACATGCAGTGTTTAGTTCATTGCATGTAATCCTATTAAGACTCTAGTTAGCAAGAAAACATTAAGTTCTCTCGCCGATAGGAATAAAACACCATGTATTTATTTACAGAGGGAGTAGTACATTTTTTGTGACATGCATTACTAGATATTGCTAGTCAAATACTAAAATCCAGATGGACGTGGTAGTACTCCTAAATCCAGACGGTGGTGCTACTAGTACTAGTAGTAGTACTACCAATGTAGTACTCCTAGGAGTACTAGCACTGTACTACCCGTTGGTCAAATTATTACGTGCTGCTCCTCACAGTGAAGTGACAAGACCCTGCGCCGGAGATGACACCTGAGTATAGGCGCCGTGTTCGGCATACCATAGTCAGCCTCACCGTCTGCAGTCACTATCATCATGGCTGTAGAGCTAGCCTGCTTACAACTAGCCCTGTTCGACATAATTTCCCGTGCGTAGATGCCCGTGCATTGCACGGAACACCAAGATTGGGGGTGGACGGCTCCGGCAGCGGCCATCGCGCCAGATTTTTCCACGGCCTTCTAGATGTGGTGGGGAGGAGATAAGGCTGATTGTGAGAGACAAGGAGTTGTTTGTAAATAGGGAACAAGTGCGGGCATCTTTTTGCAAAAATGGAGAAGCTTGGTTTGTATGCGTCAGATCTAGATCCGACGGCTATTGGTGAAAGATGGGAGGCACAACATCATCACCAACTCAGGACCTGTTTGATTCGCAGGATTTTGAAAACGCAGGAATAGGACACGGCAATATTACAAGTTTCAAACTGATATTACAAATGTTAGGAGTAATGCTGCACCTAGGAAGAGGGAATTACTAGGAAGTTCACGTAAGAACTTTCGTTACTTTAGGTGGATGCAGCGTTATCGTACAAACTAAAATCCACCGCCCTGACAAGTCACTAATGGGCAAATAAGTTTTCGAGTCTCTGGCCACTTGATGTTTCAAAAACAAATTCAGCTTCTGCGGAGACTTTGTCATTTAGGCTTAGACGCTTGCGGTGATCAGCACGCCATTCATTGTTGCGCCAGAGAACGCCAAACCTCATTACCTTGAGCACACTTGCCTCCAGAACAAAGAACCTGGCCAATTTAATCTCAGATGTGCTGCCTCGGTAGTCGATCAAATCAATTTCTGTAAGATGGAGATCAAGGCATTCGATGAGATTGTTATAGTGCAGCACATTTTTCACTTTCGGGTCTTTTTTATCTGCAAAAGAAGAGAACATATTAGAGTAGCTGGCTGCATAAGATTGTCGTGTCATCAAGAGGTACCAATATGATTCGCTCATACGATAGGGTTGGCTGGCTAGTGATATTTTTTCACTCTCTCTCTCTCTCCCTCTCTCTCTCTGTTTCTGTTTCCTCTCATTTAACTAGGAGCACGTGAAGAGCTTGGGCATTTGTTGCCTTCCACTATGTGGCCGATGCCATATTTCGCAAAAGTATGCCACATAATACGCATCAATGTCAAATCAAAAGATTTTGGCACCGCTCTCGCGATGTGAGAGAGTTGGCACCGCTGTGCACACAGACCCACATGTATAAACAAATCAATCAAACCAACTACACCAGCCTCTCACTCTCCCAAACAAGTGTTTTTTATTGCCTCAGTCCTCTCTCTCTCCCACGCAGTGTTTTTTCATTGCGTGAGTTAATTTGGCACCGGAGCAAAGTAGGTGATCCAGATTGGGGCACCAGGTGAGCAATGGAGGGGCATCGATGCCAAATGCATCACAAGTGAATTTGGCACATGTTTTGGCCTACATAGCCCACTTTTGTACTCCCTCCGTCCCAAAATTCTTGTCTTAAATTTGTCTAAATACGGATGTATCTAGTTACATTTTAGTGTTAGATACATCCGTATCTAAACAAATGTAAGACAAGAATTTTGGGACGGAGGGAATACTACCTCGTATTTAGTATAAAATTTTGACCATAGATTTACCTAAGAAAATGCCAATGCATGTCACTAAAAATTACACCATTTGAAATTATGTTCAAATACGAATCCAACGATATAGTTCTTAGTGACATGCATTAACATTTTGTCAGTTAAATCTATGGTCAAATTTTGATACTACAAAATTGGAAGAGTAAACCAGGACGGAGGTAGTACTTGCCCTTAGGGTAACCATAGAGTTACTGGAGTAGTCTAAGTTACTTTCCACTATGACTAGCCTAGGCTACTATAGTAGTACAGCATAAAAATGATGCAGGTGATCACGTGAGAAAAAATACTAAAAACATTTCTTTCGGTGCAGTGCGTAGATGTAGTTTTGAACACTACACTTGTCATCGTAATTTGGGAAAATTACGAAAAAATTGAGCTACGTTGTGATTACCGTTTACTAATAGGAAAGAAGTTTCACCTCGATGAGTAGCTTCTCCGTGCATGGAAAGCATGTAAGGAATCCAACAACTTGATCCAGATTGGGGCCGATAGATTTTAGTGCTAAGATCTTCACTGTGCGCATGGACTGGGTCAAGCTTGTGGGAATCATTTTCTGGAAGACGGTCGTAAATACATCAAGAAGAAATTTAAAAATGTGAATTTCAAGAAGACGGAGAAGAAGATGAGTGTTGTACCTGAACGATTACGGATCCAATAAAGAGTTCGGAGAATTTGGCAGACGAGTACACCAACGCTGTCAATTTCGGCGCGTCAATGACCCTGATTTTTGTTGGACCTTCTAGATCCGATACAAGCAATCTCTCAAGGAAAGGCGCATTCTCAATGACCATAACGTGGAACAGCTGGAGTGATCTCTTCCCAATTGATGTCTTGTTGCGGGGCCAGCAAGACACATAAATCCATCGGAGATTCGTCGAGGCGATGTGGAGGCTAATGAACCCGTGGATCTGCTCAAGACGAAGGTACTCGAGCGCAGTACAGCTGCGGAGCAGGTGCTCCATAGCCTTCTTCGAGATGACAACGTCGAAGAGGTCGAGCTGCTTGAGTTGAGGGAGAAGAAGGGCGGGCGCGGCATTAATCTGGGGAAGATAGCAGGAGCTGAAGCTGGCGCGGCGCAGCGTTGGCGTGAGGCGGAGCGCGGACGGCGGCAGAGAGCGACATCGTCCAGCTTCAAAGCTGAGCTCCTCGAGCTGATCTAGGGCGGGGGATAAGAACCACTCGTCGAACTTGGGTTGGACCTTGCAGTTGGTACTGAACATGCGGATGTCAAGGCGTCTGGCTGGCCCAGGGTGCGATGAAAGGATCTTGGAGACTGCGGCCATGCGTTTGCAATCCCCATCGCAGAGGCAGCTGTCGACGGTGAGGTTGAGGGGGACGCAGCGCCAGAGGGGGCGCCACCGCCGGGAGAGCAGGGCGGTCCGCACGGCAGATTTGGTGGGGAGGAGGCCGATGATGACGAGCAGCATGTCATCGGGGAGGCTGCTGATGAAGTCCAGGCTCGCCGGATGCGGTTTTGGCTCGAGCGGCCTCCGCTTGTTGGCTGCCTCGCCGTCCATCTCAACCGGCGGCGACGCCGGTGTACACGTGTGCTGGTGTGTGTTGTGTGCTGGGTGTGCGCGAGTGCGTCCTTCTGTGCATGCCGCCGCGCAGTGGTGAATTGTGCACGAGTGCGTCCTTCGCGCGCAAGAAGTTTGTCCTCAATGCGCCCTCAATTTACTAGCGTGCGGGGTGCTACCCCGAGTGGTTTCAACTTTGTTTCCTTCACCGCGTGTCAGATGGGCCTCTAGTTTACTTATTTTCACCCACTGCCACATGGGCCAGCACACCAAGATACAGAACACGAGCTGACAACGCAGCATGTGGATTGGTTGACCGGTCAACTAAACAATATACAGAGCTATACACTGACACAGTGAGCGTATAATCCGTCGGTATAGAGAGTTCGAGTGAGAGGGGAGGCCCGTGAGAGATAGCAGAGAGAGAGAAAGAGCTACTCCCTCCGTTCGATAATGTAGTTACAACATTTTTTTAAAGTCAAACTTTTGAAACTTTGACCAAGTTTATAAAGAAATTACTTATATCTGCATACCAAAGATAAATGATAGTATGAAGTAAGTACATGTTGTGATGAATCTAATGATCGTTCCAGATGTAAATGTTTTTCTCCACATATACCTAGTCAAACTTTTCTGAGGTTTGACTTTTCAAAACATCCATATGCTTATGGACGTGACAGAGTCCCTGACAGAGAGAGAGAGAGAGAGAGAGAGAGAGAGAAAAAGTGTGTGTGCGTGTGTGAAAGAGACATGGACAACACACGATAAAAGTGGAGAAAAAGCGTGTGTGTCTTATGCAAACATATCACACATGCATCTTCGACAACGGAGGCAAGGTGAGGAGATAGTGTGTGGTTGTTTGGAACCGAGAGAGGAAGACCCCTAGCACGTGGCCAAGAGGGGTCTGACAAACAAGGGAGAGAGGTCGAGAGAGACGTACGGAGAAAATGCAGACATGGGGAGGAGAGAGTGTATGTTTGTCATAGAGAGATCCCCTGGAGATCGTGATGGGACTACATGGGTGGGAGATCGAGTGACAAGGTGTGTGCGCGATAGAAGATGCCCCGAGAGATATCGAGATAGACGTATGGATGGAAGGAGACAATACGTGTGTTCCTGATGGCTAGTAAGAGATAATCATACTTAGGAGGGGGGGAGTGCTTGCGCCTATGGCCCTGTTTGGATACTCTAACTCAGTTAGAGGTTAGAGTTAGATTCTAACCCTGAACTAACTCTAAGTAAAGAGGTGTTTGGATGGCAGGGTTAGATGGAGCGCGGATACGGCGAGGCACCTTCACGGGCGGTGCGAGAGGGAGGGAGGGAGAGGACGAGAAGCTTCGAGGAAGTGGGGAGGGATCTGCTGCGGGGAGAGCGAGAGAAAAAAGTGTTTATTAGTGGTCCCGAGAAGAACTAACCCAAATAAGCACCTCTTGGATGGGTTAGTTTTTTTGGATGGGTTAGATGCATCTAACCTAAACTAACCCTCCTGTTTGGATCTTTTTGGGTTAGTTGACTCCAAACTAACCCAAACTAACTCTAACCCATGGATCCAAACAGAGCCTATGATGGAGTGAGGGATTATGGTACTTAGGGGGGTGCGTGTCACATGGAGAGAGAACAAGGGCGGAGAGTGTTGGATGGGTCTATATGTATAGCGCGAGCGAGACATGTGTATGTGTGAACCAGGGAGATATAAGGCCCAGTTTGGCTTGCGTCGTGAGCATCTTTTGCGTGGCCTGGGGTTGTGGCTGGATTTCATGCACGCTTGTTTGGTTGCTACCCTGTGAAAAAGAAAGCCCGCCTGGGCTGGGTTCCCTTGCACTTTAATTAGCCTGGCTGAACTCCAGACACTGCAAGTAGCCTGGCCCAAGCGACCGATTTCGAACGCCTGGCCGTGCCTGGTCGTGCGGCCACGAGGCTAACAGCAACATGGATGGATATTAGCATTAAATAATTGATGCATGGATTGATTGATGGGACGTTGATGCTTTGCCTGGCCCAGGCATGAACCAAACGCTTCAGCACCACACAAGCCTGGCCAGGCAGAAATATTTTACATCTCACGTCCACACCAGGCAGTACCGACCATCAAGGCATGAGGGTCAGGTCACGAACCAAACTGACCAATAAAGTTTGAGAGAGATTGAGGAGCCCCGATAAGGCTGAGTGGTGCGTCAGATAGCTGAGAGGGGGAAAGAGATATTCCATCCGCTCGATAATGCAGTGCATGTAAATTTTTTAGAAGTCAAACTTTGGAAACTTTGATCAGGTTTACGCAAATGTTATTTATATCTACAATACCAAAGATACATCATACAAAACTACATCTCATGGTGAATCTAATGGTATATGTTTGCCGTACTAGATGTAATTCTTTTTCTCCACGTACATGGTCAAACTTTGTGATGTTTGACTTTTCAATAAATCTATGTGCTATGGACGGAGGTGAGTGCCTCAGTCGAGACAGATCAAGTGCGTGTGAAGGAGAATGAGTAAGTGTGCAAAAAGAGTATGTGTGTGAAAGAGAAAGTGACAACAAACGATAAATTAGAGAGAGTGTGTGTTTTTTCGTTTCTTATGCGAACATATCACGCATGCATCTCCGAGATGGAAAAGCGAGGCGAGGAGATACACGAAGATAGCTAGTGTGTGATTGTTTGCAACGGAGAGAGACACCCCTGTAGCACATGTCCAATAGAGGTCTGGCCAACAAGGAAAAAAGGTCGAGAGGGACACATGGATGGCATGGACGCATGGGGAGGGAGAGAGGGTGTGTTTGTGATAGAGAGATCCCCTCGAGATCGTGAGGGGACTATATGGGTGGGAGATCGAGGGAGTGCGTGCGCGATAGAAAGATGCCCCGAGAGAAATCGAGATAGACCATGCACATGTTTGTGATGGAGACTAAGATTAGCTAGTCATATACATATAGGGGGGACTGCGTGTGCCTACAATTGAGTGAGAGACCATCATACTTGGCTAGCTGGGCATGAGATTGTGTGTGTGTTTGCGTGTGAGATGGAGAGAGAACGATGGAGAGAGATAGAGTTTTAGATGGGCCTATCGAGTGCGAGTGAGATATGCATGTGTATGTGTGACCTAGGTGGATGGAGAGTTTGATAGAGGGGGGGAAGAGCTCCGAGACGACATAGTGGTGCGTGAGAGAGTTACGGGCAAAGAGCCAAGGAATTTGTGTGTGTACGATGAGTGCACCCAAGATATCGAGCTTGGACTAGCTAGAGTATCATGCATAGTGTGCGAGAGAGACCTATAGATGGTGTTTATATGAATGCGAACTAGAAAGACCCCCCCACACACACACACAGAGACAGAGAGAGGGAGAGGGACCAACAAGGTTTTTGTGTCGGCTGTGTGCGACAGAATTGAAGATTGTCGGCGAGAAAGTGAGTGAGAGAGAGAGAGAGAGAGAGAGAGAGAGAGAACAGGAGTCCGGGAGAGGGGGAGGTCGCGTTTTATGCATCAAAGACTGATATAAACCATGTTTCGATATAAACTTGGATTCAAATATTTAAACTGGAGAACATGTTGTCTGCAATCCACACATGAACGGATATATGCGTATATCAAACAAGTTCATTAATTTGACTTTCAACATGTTCATGGAGTACTATAATACTGCACAACATGATACTCGATTGAGGTGTTCAATTTTGGATTTAGTTCACTATTTTGACCTACTGAACGAGCTAGTTCATTGAATCGAGATATTTCATTTTGGGTTTGATTCGCGTTTTTGAGTGGGTCAACTATTTGTCATATAGTAAATTGCTAGCAACGAGCATGTAAAAACACATTACTCCCGAGCATCATCTCTCCATCTAAAAAAGAAGTGGCAAGCTAATATTTCAAAATTTGATTCAAATCAACTTGGTAAGGTGGACGTGGATGCTCGTTCTCCCAAAATTTGAATGAACCATTAAACATCCTCTCTGCTCGGTGGAATTCGCCCAAGCAAATAAATGGGAGACGCGAAATTACCGTCCTATGTGGGACACGCATCAATTGGCCCGTTGTACATCGAGGGTAGGTTCGTAACTTCATCCAAGCGCGCCTTCTCCTCGGCCGAAATGACATGTGCCGAATAATTCATAAACCATGGTCGGCAAAACACGCTCTCCTCGCCCGAAATAGCTCGCGCCCACTATTTCAAAACACGCTCTCCTCGCCCGAATTCGCTCGCGCCCACTATAGTTCAAAACACGCCCTCCTCGCCTGAAATCGCTCCCGCCCACTATTTGGGGAGAAGCAAAGTTACTCTACTATCCCCGACCCTCAGTACACAGACCCAAGCCGAGAAGCCTATAGGCAAGGGTAGAATTGTAACTCCCCCTCACATTTCAGACAAATGCGTCCGTAAGACATGGTTCCACTCCCCTCCCAATTCCCCCCCCCCCGCCCGCCCCCATTCATACCTCGTGGGCACCAAATCACCTTCTCCCCGGGAATCTCCCTTCTCCGGAGCCGCGAAACCTCAGCCCCACCTCCATGGCGCCCCCACCGCACCAATTTCACAGCCGCCCTCCTCCCTATGCCGGAGACACTGTCCAATTGCTGTCGTGCACTGGGCCGTGTGCCTCTTACTCCGTGCTGCTGGTGCTGCCTCGACGACGGCCGCGTGAACCGTACAGGAGCCGATTCACCCCCGCCATTGTTCACGGCACCGGAGCGGCTCCAACTTCGGATCTGTCCAAAGACCTGGCGCTGCTTCCGCGTAGCCGTCGACCGTGGCGACATCGCTCTTTCCCTGCCACCGGTCGCCACAGCAACCGCGCCGGCCTCACTGACTCGGCAGCTGGACCTGCCTACTTCACCATGTCGCCAGATAGGTCGCACCCTCATCTGAAATCACTTTATTTAGGCGTTAGTTGTCTGAATTTTTATTCTGGGCCAATCGATTCCCAATGGGAAGCAGCACCCCTCGAGGCGGCGGAGCTCCTAGGCTTCCGGTTGGCTGGTGTCTAACGTAAGGGTGCGGGGCCGCAAGTTCGCCGCGGAAGCAGCACTTAGATGGCTATCTTTTAGAGTTGCGTGGGTTGAAGGTACTGCCGCCGCCGGATCTGGTTGACGGGGAGTCTTTGTGGATTGGCCCGGGGGCGGCGCAACCACGGCAGTGCGGTGGGGCGGGGAGCGGGGTTTTGGCCGGGGCCACGGACGGCGGAGGCAGGCTGCTCTGCCGTTGGTCGCTGGCTCTTCGGGGAAGATTCCGAACAGTGTCAGCCGGGAGGCACAAGACGGCCATCAAGCCATCCGGCGTAGATCGGACAGTACCAAAATAAAATAAAATCATGTGACCCCAATTTAGTCTTCAGTCAACAGACTTGTGACCACTCTCGTACCTTGCTGTTGATCTCTTAGTGTATTTCTTTGTATCAAAGAGATATGTCGTTCTTAACATTATGCATTATCTGCATCTTCAGACACACCGTTTTCCGACTCACCGCAGCTGCTCCAACAAGGGAAGCATACACCAGAAGGGAGCTACAGTCCCCACTCAACAGTTCCCTGCATCGAATGCGCGTGCCCGACATGGACAGCCACAACAACTGCAGGGCCATCGACAAGTCAGCACATGATGCTCACTCCTATGGATGGCAGCCAGATAGGTTGTACCCACATCTTACTTGTGTGCAACATTTATGGCTTTGTTATTCATCTAAGCACGGAAAATAGATCATCACATTTCACTGTATATTCATGCTGATCTCTTACGGGTCTTGTTCAGGAGTTCACGTTGTTCCATAGTTCAGCTAAGATACTTGTTCTTTAGGTAACGTTGTTCCATAGTTATCATCCATCAGCCAATGCTATCCCACAGGCTGGTGATTATAGTATTATACCACTTCTAGTATTACCTATGTTGTTCTTTAATACTTTTGTGTGCCATCTAGTTAATCTCGAGTACAAACGATACATATTCTGTAGCTTTCATCTGTGTTCTCCCTTTAGTTTATGAGACCTGTTGCTGCTAGTTAACCCCAGTCCTACTATTTATGTCGTCTCCTACAGGCACTCATTTACATAAATCTAACTACTAGTTGTCTTCCATGCATGTCAGATATAATTGCACACACTGATATATCCACAAGAACCTCACGGAGCAATGTAAAGGCCAATAAACTTGATGTCAATGATACCCAATATGATGGAACATGTAAAGGCAGTTCTTCAGAAGACTTGCAGAAAGATGATGAATCCTCTTCACCCCACAAGGTCCTTGCTCTAACTTGGCCTGTGATATGGGTACAACATGCATATAATGTCCTGGAGTGTATCTACTCTGTTGCAATGCCATGTGCTTAGCATGCTGATCATGCATGTAAATATGTCATGCCTTCCTGTTTTTCAGTACCTATTCCATTCATGATAACATGTTTTCAAATTCAAGTACTGTCATTCTACTCTATCGCAATGCCATCTGCTTAATTTGGACATCATGCTTCTGAATATCTTATGCATTGTTATTCATCAGTATGTACTTCATCTGTCTGCCATACCATGTTTTTTACATTGAAGTGTTGTTCTAGTGCTCTGTTGCAATGCCATCTTATTTTCCCAATCATACACGTGTATGTTGCCTTAGTTATTTCTGTACGTATTCCGCTAGCATATAGTTTTACATTCAACTAGTTTTTTTTGCTGTGTTGTCCTGTCGTATCCCTAGCTCTTACACCATACTCCCTCCGTCCGGATTACATGTTGCCGAAATGGATAAAAAAGGATGTATCTAGAACTGAAATACGCCTAGACCCATCCATTTTTTTCCGGATGGAGGGAATACATGTCAATATGTCATGCCTTTCTATTCTTCAGTACCTATTCCATCTCTCTGCTGTCGCATGTTTTATAATTAAAGCACCATTCTTCTATACAAGGCATGCAAGGGGAAGACGACTATGTTAGAATCTGAAGGGTTACAAACAAGGCCTTTGCAAAAGATCCAAACGCCAGGAGATAATAAACCAACTCCAGTTTTTATAGATACTGCTCCAGCACAGAGAAACCCAACTCCTACTGATAATAAGCAGATTCCAGTGGCCAAAGAACTAGTCCGCTCCAGTCGAGCAAAAATATGTCAACTCAATTCTAAGAAGCGTGTGCGTATCCTTGCATCATGAAATTTTATAGCATGCTGATCATATTTTCTACATGTTTCTTACCCATCTCTCTTTTAGAAAATAAGCTTAACAGATAGAAGAATTTCTGCAATGGTATCGTTTATGAGGAAAGATTCTTGCAGGAATTCTCTGTGCTCCAATGTAGATGTAAGTACCTGTTGTATATCACTATATTTTTACATCAGCATGTATTTTGTTAATCGGCGTGAATCCAACCTTTATCTGATCTAAATTTAGTTGTAGCAAAATGTATGATTAAAGGCCACAATGTTGATTTTTGTAAGGAAAACTGCCTGGTAGTTTTGCATCCTGAGCTGCATGAGTGTACTATCTCATATCAGTGGGTTTGAATACTTTGGTTCTGCAGTGGGTTTTTCAGTGTTTTTTTACTGTGTTGTCCTGTCGTATCCCTAGCTCTTACATCATACTCCCTCCGTCCGGATTAAATGTCGCAGAAATGGATAAAACTGGATGTATCTAGAACTGAAATACGCCTAGACCCGTCCATTTATTTCCGGATGGAGGGAATACATGTCAATATGTCATGCCTTTCTATTCTTCAGTACCTATTCCATCTCTGCTGTAGCATGTTTTATAACTGAATCACCATTCTTCTATATAAGGCATGCAAGGGGAAGACGGCTCTGTTAGAATCTGAAGGGTTACAAACCAGGTCTTTGCAAAAGATCCAAACGCCAGGAGATAATAAACCAACTCCATTTTTCATAGATACTGCTCCAGCACAGAGAAACCCAACTCCCACTGATAATAAGCAGATTCCAGTGGCCAAAGAACTAGTCCGCTCCAGTCCAGCAAAAGAATGTCAACTCCATTCTAAGAAGCGTGTGCGTATCCTCGCATCATGAAATTTTATAGCATTCTGATCATATTTTCTACATGTTTCTTACCCATCTCTCTTTTAGAAAATAAGGTTAAACGATAGAAGACTTCCTCCATTGGGATCGTATTCGAGGAAAATATCTTGCGGGAATTCTCTGTGCTCCAATGCTGATGTAAGTACCTGTTGTATATCACTATATTTTTACATCAACATGTATTTTGTTAATTGGCGTGAATCTAACCTTTATCCGGTCTAAAATCAGTTGTAGCAAAATGTTAAAGGCGCCAATGTTGATTTTTGTAAGGAAAACTTCCTGGTAGTTTTGCATACTGAGCTGCATGAATGTACTATCTCATATCACGCACATTACTGAATTGTAGTGCTTCTCTGGTTGCCCATTCATTCATTGTGTCAATGTTGCTTTCGTACTACCTTACCTAGCTGATGATAGCTGTGCCATATTGTGTTAATTTGGTGTAGGCTACTTGCCCAAACGTTCGTTGTGTCAATGTTGCTTTCCTATTATCTGGCTTGGCCAATGATAGCAATGCTACTGTGTTAATTTTGTGCAGGCTGCTGAAGATAAGAAGGCAAACTCTGAAAACAGCAAGGCAACCCCATTGTTTCTCCAGTAAATCTAGGCCAGGTAATGTGGCAATAACTCATGATTAATCTATTTGGTTCCCGTCCTAATTTATGTTATGATGCAGTGGTCGAGACACTCTCCACTATCAATAATACAAGCCTGCCAAAATCCCCATCTGAATCTGTTCAGTATCCTCTGTCTCGAATGCAACGGAATAAATGTATGTTTGTGAACCAATTAATGGCTGAAGCAATGATGGAAATGGTGGATGAATCAGAGGTGCAGATTCGTGCGACACAACAACTGATCAATGTTTTCAGAGATAGTGTAGCAAAGCAGAAAGAACTTGCCCACATGCTTATGGGCGTCATCTGTATTGAGGTTGCAAATTGTGACATTGTAGATGGTTAGGTTCTGCTCATTTATTTGCACTGGCATCAATCTTTGATTGCCCAGTGGATGTAATTTCCTGTAATATATGCTGGTCGTAATGGGCTCAAATTATCTAATTTGGCCTAAAGACATGTACGAACTTTAGTGGGCCCATTAAGTTAATGGGCCGTTACTAGGCCGAAAGTTAATGGTCGGCCCTCTTACCTCTCGAGTTGTTAACAGGCTGACATCAAAGCGGGCAACAGGTGGCCCCAGTTTATTTCACGGGCCGTTAACATGCCGTTACTAAGTTTGGGCTACATATGGCCCAACTATACTGTAGACCTTTAGCAGGCCGAAAGAGACATCGGGCTTGTACTGGACCATGAAGACCATGGGCCACTAAGAGGCTGAAAGTCAGGTCGTATTGTAAATGGCCCAACTGTGTTGTGGGCCTTTAGCATGCCGAAAGAGAAACTGGGCTGGTATTGGACCATGAAGGGCATGGGCCGTTAAAAGGCCAAAACTAAGGTCCGACTACAAATGGCCCAACTCATTTATGGTCCGTTAATAGGCCGAAAGACACACAGGGCCGGTAATTGGCCCAACACTTAAATGGGTCGCTAAAAGGCCAAAACTGAGGCCCGACTACAAATGGCCCAACTGATTTATGGGCCGTGAACAGGCTGAAAGTGACACCGGGCCAGAAAATTGGCCCAACACTTAAATGGGCGGCTAAAAGGCCGAAACTCAGGTCCGACAACAAATGGTCCATCAGATTTATGGGCCGTCAACAGGCTGAAAGACACACCGGGCCGGAAACTAGCCCAACATTTAAATGGGTCGCTAAAAGGCCGAAAGATGTACATCCTGAAAATTGGCCCATCCATTAAACGGGTCGTTAACAAGCCGAAATCTCATCGGGCCGATATTGAGCCCGGATATATAACGGGCTGTTAACGGGCTCGAACTGACGATGGGCTACAATGGTGTCAACTCTTTAATGGGCCGTTGACGGGCCGAATTGGCTCATCTTGTATGGGTCGTGGGCTTAAATGGACCTGACACAAGTAGGCCTTATATGGGCTGGCCTGCTAATTTTTACTGGGCCGACCTTTTCACAGGAATGGGCCTCTGTTGGTCCATGCCATGTGTCGTCGTACCACATGCGTCTTCCGTCCAATGAGTGGATGACATCTGTCCCAACGGTGAGCCGACACGTGTTTCCTCCAGCCAATAATGATTTTACACGTGGAAAATCCCCATTGGTCGGGGCTGTTAACGGGTTATCGGATCCAAAACCCGACACGATAGCTTAACGACGTTCCGTTACGGTGGATGCCACATGTCGGTCACCCTTGACGAAAGAACTTCTGTGACGCGCGATTTATCGTCATGGAAGTGGACACTTCGGTGATGATAATTTTGGTAATGTCATGGAACACTTCTACGACAGCACAGGTATGACTATCTTGATTCTGTCATAAATTTGTCATGGATGTACATGCATGACAAAAAACGCGACCTACTATGACAAACACGTATCATCACGGAAGTGTATTTTTTTGTAGTGATTCCACCCATAGTGCTATATTCATGGCTCACGCGCATGTATTGAGTGAAGTTGAAAAAGCTGAAGCGCATTAAAAAATATGAACCAATTGCTCAGCTTGTCATCGGGGTTGTGCATGATAAATACTTTGTGTTAAGAAGATGGAGCATGACAAGGCTATATGATTTTGTAGGTATAATGTTCTTTAGCATTGGTATTTTGGAAGACATGATTGTTTGTTGGGATGCCTGAGTATTGATGTATTTATGTCAAATTATAGACTATTGCTTTGAATCACTCATGTCTTAATATTCATGCCATGATTAGATTACATGATTATTCTAGGTAGCATTCCACATCAAAAATTATCTTTTTTATCATTTACCTACTTGAGGACGAGCAGGAATTAAGCTTGGGGATGCTGATCCGTCGTATCTATAATTTTTGATTGTTTCATGCCAATATTCTACAACTTTCATATACTTTTGGCAACATTTTATATTATTTTTGGGACTAACATATTGATCCAGTGCCCAGTGCCAGTTCCTTTTTGTCGCATGTTTTTTGTTTCACAGGATACCCATATCAAACAAAGTCGAAATGCGATAAAAATTTACGGAAAATTATTTTGAAATATATGTGATTTTTGGGAAGCGAAATCAACGCGAGATGATGCTCGAGGAACCCACAAGCCCTAGGGGAGTGCCCCCTACCCAGGGCGCACCTGGCAGGCTTGTGGCCACCCCATAGGTCAGTTGGAGGTGTCCTTCGGCCGCAAGGAAGCTTATATCCGGATAAAAATCGTGTTATAACTTCATCCCAATCGGAGTTACGGGTCTCCATATGTTTAAGAAACGGTGAAAGGCTAGAAAACAGGAACGCAGAAACAGAGAGAAACAGAGAGATAGATCCATTCTCGGTGGGGCTCCCGCCCCTCTACTGCCATGGAGGCCATGGACCAGAGGAGAAACCCACCTCCCATCTAGGGGGGAGGTCAAGGAAGAAGAATAAGGAGGGGGTTTCTCTCCCTCTCTCTCCTGGTGGCCCGAAACGCCACCGGGGCCATCATTGTGACGACGATCTACACCAACAACCTCGCCGCCGTCATCACCAACTCTCTCCCCCTGTATGCAGCGACATGACCTCTCTTTTACCCGCTATAATCTCTACTTAAACATGGCGCTGAACACTACATATTATTTGCCAATGATGTATGGCTATCCTATGATGTTTGAGTATATCCATTTTGTCCTATGGGTTGATTGATGATCATGATTGGTTTGAGTTGTATGTTTTATTATTGGTGTTGTCCTATGGTGCTCTCCATGTCGCGCAAGCGTGGGGGATCCCCGTTGTAGGTTTTCAATATGTTCATGATTCGCTTATGGTGGGTGGCATGAGTGACAGAAGCATAGACCTGAGTAAGTAGGTTGTGGCGTATGGGAGTAAAGAGGACTTGATACCTTATAATGCTATGGTTGGGTTTTACCTTAATGATCTTTAGTAGTTGTGGATGCTTTCTAGAGTTCCAATCATAAGTGCATATGATCGAAGTAGAGAAAGTATGTTAGCTCATGCCTCTCCCTCATATAAAGTTGCAATAATGATTACCGGTCTAGTTATCAATTGCCTAGGGACAAATAACTTTCTTGTGACAAAAAGCTCTCTACTAAAACTAACTCAATTATTTCTTTATCTAAAAAGCCCCTGATGAGGATACAGACCTGGGGTTGGGTCATAGGCCAGACCTATATGTCCTACCCAAGGCCACTACCCTGAAAGATAAGAAGTCCAAGAGGCAACAAAGGACGCACAGCCAAAGATGTCGAGTGTAATTCACTCGACAGTCATATCACTCGGGCGAATCCTACCTATTGCCACTCGACCACTCAAGGAGTCACTCGACCTACCAAAGATCAGGAGTCACTCTGCATTGCAACGGTCAGGCGTTCACTCTGTAGTCTTTAAGGTCATAAATACCACTTAAGGCTGGCATTACCAATAACCTCCCTACTATATGTACATTAAGTCCCTTGTAATGGGGGCGACTGAGGTCCTGGTGTACTCTATATAAGCCACCCTCCTCCTCTGGCACAAGGGTTCGCACCCCCTATAGCATCACACGCATATAATCCAATCGACCGCCGCCGGGCACCGAGATGTAGGGCTATTACTTCCACCGAGAAGGGCCTGAACTCGTAAACCTCGTGTGTACACCTTCACCATAGCTGAGATCTTGCCTCTCCATACCTACCCCTCTTTCTACTGTCAGTCTTAGAACCACGACAGTTGGCGCCCACCGTGGGGCAGGTGTCTTAGCGACTTGATTGGTGAAGTTGTAAGTTTTTCCGATCATCATCGTCATGGTTTCTGGCGGCGGATTGGCTGAGGGTCGCGAGATCCGTCTCGGCACGCTCGTTTTCATCGCCGACGATTCCGCTTGGCTTCAGGAAGCTCCCCTTGACGTTTAGGCGCTCCTTGTTCGAGGGGCGACGCACTTTCGCGTGTGCGTTCACGGCGTCCTCCTCCGGCTGCCGTCGACTCAGTATCGGTCGACTCCGATGGTGTCTTCCCTCCCCGTTGTTCGCCGCTGCAAGCGATCCAGTCGGTCGCGGCTTCAGCGGTGGGTGAAAAACACGGTGGCTCAACGTTCGGCCACCCATCAAGTCGCGGCAATCGAGTCCGACGATGCTCTCCACAGCGTGTTCGATCTGTCGACTGGCTCCGCGGAGACCGCATCCGAGTGCGATAGCAGCGACCCTGCGGCTGAAGTCTTGATGGTCGATGGACCGCGTGGTCCGCCTGGTTTCCGCCGTGAAGACGGCGAGGATGGTGGCGGCGATCTGTCACGGTCCATGAGGAATACCATCCTGAACCCCTTTCTTCACAGTAGAGGGAAGAACTTCGTCGCCGCAACATGGATGCACTCCACACGCCCATCATTGGAGAAAGCCCCGAGGCTCAGGCCTTGGAAGAGGTGCGCTTGGCTAATTTGGCTGAGCATAGTCGACTGGAGAACCTTCAGCGTGCTCTCGAAGAGCATGCTCAAGAGAGAGTCCCTGAGTCCAGTCGACGACAGTTTTTTCCGCCCCCACCTAAGGTATACCGCATTCCGATCCAAAATCTCACAGCTGCAGCCCGAATAGCAGAGTCAATTCAACCTTCCGAGTCAGAGGCCGACAGAGGTTTGATGCGGCTTTGCTTCGGGCGGCAGGAGAGCAGAACACAGTAGTGTCTCAGTCGCAGAATAGGATTCACAGCAGATCCGTAGTAGCGGATACAGTTCAGTCGGCTCACAGTCCAAGATCGCCCCCGAAGTGTGAAGGCCGTGCACAGTCTGATCATCGACTCGACCGCGACAATCGTTGTTGAGTGCCCACGCCTCCTCCAAGGAGTGTATCATATGTGCCTCGGCAGAACGATGATAGACACCGTCACAGTGGCGATCACAGAGCACCAGTCGACCCAAGAGAGCCGGGCTTCGATGCGAGATCTATCCTTGTTCAAGGTCTAGTCAACCGGAACAGAGCACATAGAGAAGACCCTGTCAGAGATCGTCCGAGTGGCAGCAGAGTGCATGTTTCTGGTCCAGAATGTTTTAGCAGAGCCATCAAGGCAGCGGTGATTCCTCCCAACTTCCGGTTGGCGACCGGAGTCAGTAAATTCACTAGAGAGTCCAAGCCTAAGACTTGGCTTGAGGATTACTGAGTGGCTGTGCAGATTGGTGGTGGAAACAATGATGTAGCAATGAAACATCTTCCTCTGATGTTGGAAGGGTCGGCCCGAGCATGGTTGACTCAGTTAGCTCTAGGCATTATATATAGTTGGGAAGAGCTTGCTCGAGTGTTCGTCAGAACTTTTGAGGGCACTTGCAAGCGGCCAGCAGGGTTGACAGAGTTGCAGCATTGTGTGCAGAAGCCGAGTGAGACTTTTAAGGGATTTCATTCAGAGGTGGACCACTTTGCATCACACCGTTGAAAATGTATCAGAGCATCAAGCAGTGTGTGCCTTCAAGGAAGGCGTCAAATACCGAGAGTTGGTCCTGAAGTTCGGTCGGACTGGAGATATGACTCTGACTCGGATGATGGAAATAGCCACCCGGTATGCTAACGGAGAAGAAGAGGATTGACTCCATAGCGGACAAGGTAAACCAGTCGGCCAAGAGGCCTATGGAGGTAATTCCAATCGGAAACAGAAGCGTAAGGCCGAGCCCGCAGCACCCGGTGAGATTGCAGCGGTGGCTCAAGGAAAGTTTAAGGGAAAACCTAAAGGGCCCTGGCCCCCTAAGAAGGTAAAGGATCAACCAGGAAATGATGTGTTGGATTTACCGTGTCACATCCACATGAAGAAGGACGAAGAGGGTAATCTGATCTAACCTAAGCATACCACTCGACAATGTCGACTCCTGATCCAGCAGTTCCGAGAAAAATAGCCCGATGAGAAGGAGAAAGAGTTGGACAAAGATGAGGACGAAGAGGAAGATGATGGTTATCCCAAAGTCAATTCCACCCTCATGATTTTTGCTGATGTTGAGAGCAAGAGTCGGTTGAAAGTTATCAATAGAGAAGTGAATATGGTCGCTCCGGTGACGACGACCACATACCTGAAATGGTCTCAGACAGCCATCACATTCGACCAGTCTGACCACCCTGCGCGTGTAGCCACCCCCGGGAGGCAAGCATTGGTGGTCAACCCCGTGGTTGGAGGCACTAGACTGACTAAAGTGATGATGGACGGTGGTAGCGGCCTGAATATTCTTTATGGTGAAACCTTGAAGGGGATGGGCATTCCGATGTCCAAACTTAGCGAGAGCAATATGAGTTTCCATGGTGTTATCCCTGGAAAGAAAGCCGAATCACTCGGCCAGATCGCTCTCGACGTGGTTTTCGGTGATTCCAAGCATTACCGTAAGGAAAAGTTGACATTTGAAGTCATGGATTTCCAGAGTGCTTATCATGCCATTCTGGGTAGGCCTGCCTACACACGTTTTATGGCTCGACCATGTTACGTGTACCTCAAGTTGAAGATGCCTGGCCCCAAAGGTGTGATCATAGTTACTGGCAATCGGCAGAAAGCAGAGGAATGCTTCCAGAAAGGTTCCAAAATTGCCGATGCGCAAATGGCAGTAGTTGAATTCTAAGAATATCAGAAGAATGCAGATCCGAGTGATTTGTTTCGAGCCAAGAAGCCTGCCACGGATTCTGCATTTCAGTCATCTGGTGAAACGAAGCCGATTCATATTCACCCGACCGATCCCAATGCCGCACCGACTCATATATCAACGACACTCGACAGCAAATAGGAGGAAGCGCTCATTTAGTTCCTCCATGAGAACTGGGACATCTTTGCATGGAAACCCTTTGACATGTCGGGTGTACCCAGAGGACTGGCTGATCACCATTTGCATGTCGACCCCAACGTAAAACCCGTCAAAGAGCATCTTCGGCGGTCCGCCGTACAGAAGAGAAAAGCAATTGGCGAAGAAGTGGCTCGGCTCCTAGCAGCAGAGTTCATCCGTGAGATCTACCACTCCGAGTGGCTTGCCAATGTAGTCATGGTCCCTAAGAAGGACGATTCACTTCGTAGGTGCATTGATTTCAAGCATATCAATTGGGCCTGCCCAAAAGATCATTTCCCTCTCCCCCGCATCGATCAGATTGTTGACTCGACGACGGGGTGTGAGTGCTTGTCTTTTTTAGATGCATATTCCGGGTATCATCAGATCCGACTGTATGGTCCTGATGAAATAAAAACAGCCTTCATGACCCCATTCGAGTGCTTTTGCTATGTCACCATGCCATTCGGTCTTAAAAATGCCGGATCCACATTCATGAGAATGGTTCAGAAGTGCATGCTCACTCAAATCAGTCAGAATGTGGAAGCATACATGGATGACATTGTGGTCAAGTCTCGCAAAGGATCCGACCTACTGATTGACCTCAAAGAAACCTTTGCCAACCTAAGAAGGTACGATATCAAGCTTAATCCGTCAAAGTGCACATTCAGAGTTCCAGGTGGGAAGTTACTCGGTTTTCTCGTTTCCGAACGAGGGATTGACGCCAATCTAGAAAAATTTGATACCACCCTCGAAATGAAATGCCCTGTGTGTGTGCATGACATTCAGAAGCTGACTGGTTGTTTGGCCGCCTTGAGTTGATTCAATTCTCATCTTGGTGAAAAGGCCTTACCTTTTTACCGACTGATGAAGAAATTTGATAAGTTCGAGTGGACTGAAGAAGTTGATGCAGCGTTTGCAGAGCTCAAAACCCTGCTTTCCACCCAGCTGGTGCTCGCTGGGCCAATCAGCAAAGAGCCTTTACTGCTTTATATTGCAGCCACTGGACAAGTTGTCAGTACAGTACTCACGGTCGAGCGAGAAGAAGAAGGAAAGGCTTACAAGGTTCAGCGCCCAGTATATTATCTCTCTGAAGTTTTGACTCCATCCAAACAACGATATCCACATTATCAGAAGCTTGTCTATGGGATCTATATGACCATGAAAAAGGTTGCACATTATTTCTCTGATCACTCCATTACAGTCGTCAGGGACGCACCATTATCTGAAATTCTGAACAACAGAGATGAAACTGGTCGAGTGGCAAAATGGGCGATTGAACTCCTTCCATTGGATATCAAGTTTGAGGCAAAGAAAGTGATGAAGTCCCAAGCAATCGCAGATTTCCTTGCCGAGTGGATTGGGCAGCAATTGCCGAATCAAGTTCACTCGGAGCATTGGACTATGTTCTTCGATGGCTCCAAGATGCTGAATGGTTCAGGTGCTGGGGTAGTGTTGGTATCTCCCCGTGGAGACAAGCTTAGCTATGTCCTCCAGATTCATTTTGATTCCTCCAATAACGAAGTTGAATATGAAGCACTTTTATACGGGTTGCGCATGGCCATTTCACTCGGAGTCCGTCGCCTTATGGTCTACGACAACTCGGATTTGGTGGTTAATCAAGTGATGAAAGAGTGGCATGTTAGGAGCCCGGCCATGACTGGTTATTGCAATGCGGTGAGAAAGCTGGAAAAGAAGTTTGAAGGGTTGAAGCTCCACCATATACCCCGACTGAAAAATCAAGCTGCAGATGAGTTGGCAAAGATAGGTTCTAAGAGAGAGGCCATTCCCAGCAATGTATTTTTGGAGCACATTCCTTCACCTTCAGTTCAGGAAGATCCTTTCACTGAAGAGCCCCCACAGCCTAAGAGCGCCACAGATCCGACTGAAGTCAAAATCCCAGCCGTGGTCGACTTAGTCATGGAGGTTTTGGTCGTCACTCCCGACTGGACAGTGCCATATGTCGCATACATTCTGAGGAAAGAACTTCCAGAGGATGAAGAAGAGGCTCGACAGATCGTCCGACGATCTAAAGCCTTTACCGTGATAAAAGGACAGTTGTTCAAAGAAAGTGTAACTGGAGTCTACCAGAAATGCATCACACCAGAAGAAGGCCGAATGATCCTCAATGATATTCACTCAGGGACCTATGGTCACCATGCGTCCTCTCGGACCATCATGTCCAAAGCATACCGAGCCGGATTTTACTGGCCATGTGCCAACGAGATGACGAAAGAAATAGTGGATAAATGTGAGGGCTGTCAGTTTTACTCCAACATGTCCCATAAGCCTGCGTCAGCTCTGAAGACTATTCCACTCGTCTGGCCTTTTGCTGTGTGGGGATTGGACATGGTTGGACCTCTGAGGACTGGCAGGAGTGGATTTACTCATGTACTGGTGGCAGTCGACAAGTTTACCAAATGGATCGAAGCCAAGCCCATTAAAAACCTTGAAGCAAGTACAACTGTGAGTTTCATCACAGAATTGATATTCAGATATGGTGTTCTGCACAGCATCATTACAGACAATGGGTCGAACTTCGACTCTGACGAGTTCAGAGCCTTTTGTGCTTCCCAAGGCACGAGGGTCGATTACGCTTCGGTCGCCCATCCTCAGTCGAATGGACAGGCTGAAAGAGCGAATGGGTTGATTCTAAAAGGACTGAAACTCCGGCTGATGCCTGACCTCAAGCATGCAGCAGGAGCCTGGGTCGATGAACTTCCATCAGTACTTTGGGGATTGAGGACAACTCCCAATCGGTCGACTGGTCGAACTCCATTCTTCTTAGTCTATGGAGCCAAAGCCGTACTCCCGAGCGATCTGCTCCACAATGCGCCTCGAGTCGAGCTCTTCTCAGAAGAAGAAGCAGAACAGGCTCGGCAAGATGCAGTCGATCTCCTGGAAGAAGAAAGAGAGATGGCCTTGATCCGATCGACCATTTATCAGCAAGACCTGCGTCGATTCCATGCCAGAAATATAAGGGGTCGAGCATTTTAGGAAGGAGACTTGGTTCTTCGAGTGGACCAGCAGAAACCACATAAGCTCGCTCCCGCTTGGGAAGGCCCTTTCGTCATCACCAAAGTGCTCCACAATGGAGCGTATCGTCTTTTCAACATCGAGCACAATAAAGATGAGCCATGTGCTTGGAATGCGGAACTGCTCCGTCCCTTTTACTCCTAAAGTATTCAGACTATTGAGATGTAATAAGAAGTACCTTTTAGTTTGATTATCAAAAGACATGGTTTTACAATCTTCCGAATGATTGTTTTTTATTTTTTACATGTTCTAAAATCCCCCAGTGGGTGCCTTAGCTGCGAATCCGTTTCGCCTAAGTTTAAGAGAAAATCCTACCAAGTGGTGAGCAATCCTCCCACTCGGAGGCTTAGCTGCGAATCCGTTTCGCCTAAGTGTTAAAAAAAATCCTACCGAGTGGTGAGCCAGCCTCTCACTCGGAGGCTTAGCTGCGAATCCATTTCGCCTAAGTGTTAAAAAATCCTACCGAGTGGTGAGCCAGCCTCTCACTCGGGGGCTTAGCTGCAGTCCAGTACTCGCCTAAGTTTGAAAAATCCTACCGAGTGGTGAGCCAGCCTCTCACTCGGGGGCTTAGCTGCAGTCCAGTACTCCCCTAAGTTTGAAAAATCCTACCGAGTGGTGAGCAACCCTCCCACTCGGGGGCTTAGCTGCAGTCCAGTACTCGCCTAAGTTTGAACAATCCTACCGAGTGGTGAGCAATCCTCCCACTCTGAGGCTTAGCTGCGGTCCAGTACTCGCCTAAGTTTGAAAAATCCTGCCGAGTGGTGAGAAATCCTCCCACTCGGAGGCTTAGCTGCGGCGAGTACTCGCTTGAGTTTGAAAAATCGTACCGAGTGGTGAGCAATCCTCCCACTCGGGGGCTTAGCTGCAATCCAGTACTCGCCTAAGTTTGAAAAATCCAATCGAGTGGTGAGCAATCCTCCCACTCGGGGGCTTAGCTGCAGTTTAGTACTCGCCTAAGTTTGAAAAATCCTACCGAGTGGTGAGCGATCCTCCCACTCGGGGGCTTAGCTGCAGTCCAGTACTCGCCTAAGTTTGAAAAATCCTACCGAGTGGTGAGCGATCCTCCCACTCGGGGGCTTAGCTGCAGTCCAGTACTCGCCTAAGTTAGACAAATCCTACCGAGTGGTGAGCGATCCTCCCACTCGGAGGCTTAGCTGCGGTCCAGTACTTGCCTAAGTTTGAAAAATCCTACCGAGTGGTGAGAAATCCTCCCACTCAGAGGCTTAGCTGCGGCGAGTACTCGCCTGAGTTTGAAAAATCCTACCGAGTGGTGAGCGATCCTCCCACTCGGGGGTTTAGCTGCAGTCCAATACTCGCCTAAGTTAGAAAAATCCTACCGAGTGGTGAGCGATCCTCCCACTCGGGGGCTTAGCTGCAGTCCAGTACTCGCCTAAGTTTGAAAAATCCTACCGAGTGGTGAGCGATCCTCCCACTCGGAGTGCTTAGCTGCAGTCCAGTACTCGCCTAAATTTGAAAAATCATTCCGAATGAAAATTGATCCTCTCGCTCGGGGACTTAGCCATACGCTGCATCCTGATCCACAAAGGCAGCAAGATGCGGGTCGATCGCCACCCCCCCCTCCGGGGCTGCACCATCAAGAAGAAGGACGAGATTGAGCGTGTTGCCAAGGCGAGCCACTTTCAGGAACGTCAAGACCATTGCTGAATGCCTCGCTGATGAACTGATCAATGCTACCAAAGGCTCATCCAACAGCTAAGCGCCAAGACAAGCTGCTTTCATAAGCTGACTTGTTGAGTGGTGCGGGTCGGCCACGACCCCCCCCCCCTCCGGGGCTGCACCGTCAAGAAGAAGGACGAGATTGTGCGCACTGTCAAAGGCCCATCCGACGGCTGGTGCCAAGGCAAACTGCTGACAAGAGCGTCAAGACCATTGCTGAGTGCCTTGCTGATGAGCTGATCAATGCTGCTCAAGGCTCGTCCAACAGGTCAACTGCAGATTCTTCATCAGAAGCTGCGTCAAACGTACAAAAACCAATCTGAGAGAAGAACGAATTTCACTCGAAGATAAACATAACATATCCCAAGATAAGACCAAAGGTTTCTAACCGCAGATTAAAGTACTCGGGCATCAGGCCCAAAGGATTTTTAACGATTACAAAATCACTCGGCATTACGAGGCAAATAAGGGTGAAGCATAATGTTTTTTCAATCACTCAACGGGAGAAGGGTTGGCTGGATCACAGAAGCTGTCAAGGTCGATGCTGTCGGCAATACGAGTGGCTGCCTCAAGGAAGGTGTCCATGAAGGTTTGGAAGGAGTGCTTCTTAGTATTCACTACCTTGAGGGATGCCAGCTTGTCTTCTTTAGCCTCCTTGCAGTGCACTCGAACCAATGACAAGGCGACATCAGCACCACAGCGAGCATAAGACTTCTTCCACTCTTGCACTCGGCCAGGAATCTGATTGAGTCGAGTCATCAGTGACTCGAGGTCTTGAGAAAGTTCCGCCTGAGGCCAGAGTTCGGCGTCCACTCGGGTCATCGCAGCCTTCAGCCGAGCCAGATAGTCAACAGCGCCGTCCAAGCGTGATTCCAATCGAAGCAAGTTCATCGCAAGTTCATCTTTCACGGGACAATTGATGGGGTCGAGACCTGTCTCGACCCGCCCCGTTTTGGCTTCAAAGTCCTGGCAAAGTTTTGTTCCATCATGAAAAAAATGAGTCGACAATATTGCAGCATACTTCAATCGACGCAATTAACCAGTTGAGTGACCATACCTTCAAGCTTCAGAACTAGTTTCGTGGCAAGTTGTCCCAGATAGGACTCTAACTTGCCTGTCTTGGCTCTGATGCCTCCAACTTCAGTGGTCAGGTTCTCCTTGTCCTTGTTCAGTTGCTCTACTTCTCGATTGGCTTCTGAGATGGAGGTCTTCAACTTCGTGTTCTCCTCTTCCAACTTGTCGACTGAAGCCAGCTTCTGTTCTGCAAGCGTTGTCTTCTCACGTGCTTCCTTCTGAGCAGCAACAAGGTCCAGGTCCTTCTTCTCCAAAGCTTCCTTCATTCTCTCTAAAGAAACAACACTCTTCTGATGAGCCTGAAGTTGGCGGTTTTCACTACGCACATCTGCTTGTGTGAAGTCACTCGAGTTCAAAGAGACTAAAAGAAAAAGCAGTGGAAAATGAGAGCTACTAAGTTGGCAAGACAGTTGAATGGTTACCTCCCATGATGGTTGTCTCTTGTTGAGCAGTCTTGAGGTTATTCTTTGCGAGTTCAAGATCAAGTTCAACGCTGATATGCTTCTTCTTTAACTCGAAAAGTCGAGCTCCAAGATCACAAGACCTCTGCAGTCAGCGAGAGAGATATGTCAGTCGATAGAAATAAGAGACAATGACAATGAAAAGCTACTCTAAGACTACTGCCGAATCAAATATTCAACAGTAGTCTCGGGGACTACACCCAGTGGGTGCACTTAGCATGCCCCCACTGGTTCAGATCAATACTCAGTAGGGTCCGCCCAGCGTGAGTCAAAAAAAGAGAGAAGGTTCTAAGACCTCAGTCGACTGCCAACAGTCAACCGTGGTCTCGGGGACTACACCTAGTGGGTGCACTCGGCGTGCCCCCATTGGTCCAGACAGTTTACTTAGACTCAGCATGAGTCGAATGAAGTGGAAGATTTCCTCAAACTCTAAACAAAGGCACACCCCAGTGGGTGATCGGATATAAAACAGCGTTCAAAAGTTCAGTCGGAGTTCGCTGACCTAAACGTTGGTCTGCAGGGCAGTGCTGGCATTGTAAGCCACCCGACTAGCCTCATGCATCATCTTCACCTGCTCCATGACAAGGTTCACCTGGCGAAGAGCCTCCCTGGTAGCACTCGACGAGTCGTCTGGGTCTAATATGCAGCGAAGAGTGATGGATGCAAGGCTGTCGAAACGGTTAATGGGTCAGACACTTGGAGTTGCACTGGAGCGGCAGGAGTCGGAGCAATCGATCCCGACAGACGATCAGTCGTCAGCGGGTTGGTGAATGTGACGTTGGTCTGAACCGGTTCTCCGGAACGTTCAACCACCGCCTCAAGCGTCGGCGTCGACTGAGGGACTTGAACTTCAAGTATCTTCCTGCTTGAGCCCCCACTCCTTTTCCTCCTCTCCTGTAGAGGCGCTTCTTCTTCTTCTTCGTCAGGGAGCACGACGACCTCTTGCGGAACTACAAAAAGGGAGAAATATCAGAAAGTCAGCCAATTGACGATCCACTCGACTAAATGAAACCTGTTCGAACGGACTTACTAGCGCGAGAGGTGGCCTCCTCGTCTCCTGGTGCCTTGTCCATGTCCATGTCAGTGGCAGGAGAGGTGGGGCTAGAAAGATACATGATCCAGTTGGTCAGAACAAAAACTTCAGTCGGTCTATGTAAACACAAATGAGATGCTCACCCCAAAGCAACAGGGATGTCCATCTTGATCCGCGGCAAAGTCTTCCGAGCCTTGGGAGGAGCAACCTTGGGCTTCTTGGTGACCTTCTCCGTGGGCTCCGGAGTCGACGTCCGAGTATGCTTCTGAGTGTGGGGACCTGGAGCCACGTTCTTCCCACGCTCGCCTGCCGGGTCATGTTGCTGTTTGGATCGACGCTTGGAGCACGGCGGCGAGTCGACTTCTTCCTCCTCATCCGATTCATCGCTCTCCTCCTCCTCTTCATCCGAGGACTCCCAGTCGCCACTTTCCTCTACACTGTCCTCTCCCTCCTGGTCCTGCTCCAGAGCTTGTTCGCCGTTGGGCATTGAATACATCTCAGTGAAAACCTACAAGACAAAAAGTCGAGTAAAATTCAGTCAACATCAAGTACAGTCGGAACATATACGCCAGGATGTCAAAATAAAGAGCATACCTTGTCGGGCGGATTGTCGTCTCTGAAGGGAATGACTCGCCTGGATCCTCTGGGTTGTCCTGATTGCCTGTGATAGTCTTCAACCACATAGCCACGGTTTTGGACGTCACTTCCTCTGGATGGACCTGAGCGGTGTCTTCAGGTCCGGAGTACAACCACATAGGATGGTCACGAGCCTGAAGGGGTTGGATGCGTCGATTGAGGAACACTTCCAGCAGATCCAGGCCGGTGACACCCTCATTAATAAGTTGGACCACTTTCTCCACCAGCATCTTCATCTCCACGTTCTTAGCAGCAGTCACTTTCAGTGGAGAAGGAGTCTGAACACGGTTGAATCTGAAGTGGGGAAGGCCAGTCGACTGACCTGGAGCTGCGACGTCCTAACAATAGAACCAGGTCGACTGCCAGCCTCTAACAGATTCGGGGAGAGTCATAGAAGGGAAAGAACTCCTATGCCTCTTCTGAATACCCAAACCCCCACACATCTAGATGACATGGGTCTTTGAGTCACTCGTCTTTGCTTTCTTGACCGACTGGGATCGGATGGTGAAGATATGTTTGAAAAGACCCCAGTGCGGTCGACACCCCAAAAAGTTTTCGCACATCGACACGAACATGGCCAGATACGTGATGGTGTTGGGAGAAAAATGGTGGAGTTGAGCACCGAAGAAATTCAAGAATCCCCGGAAGAAGGGGTGCGGAGGGAGCGAAAAAACCCGGTCGAGGTGGGTGGCGAGCAGTACACTCTCACCCGGTCGAGGCTGCGGGTCCATCTCCCCCTCCGGCAGCCTTGCGGCTCCCTTGGCGATCAGCCCGGACTCTGCCAACTCGTCCAGATCTTCTTGCCGGAGCGAAGACCGGATCCAATCGCCCTGGATCCAGCCTGGCGGCAGCCCCGCACGTGATGATGACCCAAGGTTCTGCTTCTTTCCCTTCGCTGCCCCCGTCGCCTTCTTCGCACGCACCAGTGCCGCCGTCTTGTCCTTCACCATGGCGGCGGAGCGGCAGCATAGAGAGCAGAAGAGCCTGGTGCGGTGCAGGAGTGGAGGAAGAAGAAAGAGAAACAGGAGTGCACAGTGCAGACGCCTCGGACCCGTCGCCTTATAAAGGGTCAGTTCCGAGTGGCTGACGCATGGGGACCAGGCGATCCTATCAAATCCCGCAACAATCACGCGCAACGTACGTGGCAAAAAAGGCGGCATGGAAATTGAGGCATCACTATTTATCCGCTCCGCCCACTTCAGCGCTACCCATCCCGCGCGCTTCCCTGAAATTTCGTATCCCGCGAAATCCGGGATACGCTGTAGTCAATCGCGCCAAAGATCCTGCAGTCTAATATAGCACTCAGCAGAAGATGCTATAAGTTCAATCGACAACTCTCTGAATGGATCAAGACGACTGAATCGACGCTGAAGTACCAACGTGAATTTTCCATCTTGCAGAAAACACTTGCGAAGGTGGAAAGCTCAGAACAAGTTCAACTTCAACCTACTTTCCACTCGAACCTTAATCCATTCGGGGGCTACTGATGAGGATACAGACCTGGGGTAGGTTCATAGGCCTGACCTATACATCCTACCCAAGGCCACTACCCTAAAAGATAAGAAGTCCAAGAGGCAACAAAGGACGCCCAGCCAAAGATGTCGAGTGCAATTCACTCGACAGTCATATCACTCGAGTGACTCCTACCTATTGCCACTCGACCACTCAAGGAGTCACTTGACCTACCAAAGATTAGGAGTCACTCAGCATTGCAACGGTCAGGCATTCACTCCGTAGTCTTTAAGGTCATAAATACCACGTAAGGCTGGCGTTACCAATAATGTCCCTACTTTATGTACATTAAGTCCCTTGTAATGGGGGCGGCTGAGGTCCTAGCGTACTTTATATAAGCCACCCTCCTCCTCTGGCACAAGGGTTCGCACTCCCTGTAACATCACACACATATAATCCAATCGACCGCCTCCGGGCACCGAGACGTAGGGTTATTACTTCCACCGAGAAGGGCCTGAACTCGTAAACCTCGTGTGTACACCTTCACCATAGCTGAGATCTTGCCTCTCCATACCTACCCCCCTTTCTACTATCAGTCTTAGAACCACGACAGCCCCTAGCTTTTATTTCTGTGCTCTTTATTATCTTGCAAACCTTTCTTATTACACCTACAAAGTACTTCTAGTTTCATACTTGTTTTAGGTAAAGCGAACGTAAAGTGTGCCTAGAGTTGTATCGGTGGTCAATAGAACTTGAGGGAATATTTGTTCTACCTTTAGCTCCTCATTGGGTTCAACACTCTTACTTATCGAGAAAGGCTACAATTGATCCCCTATACTTGTGGGTTATCAGTGGCGCAGGTAACGGTGGCGTTGGCAATGGCAACGGTGACGACAAGGTCAACGAGGATGATGATGACCCCAACAACGGTGATTACAACCCAAAGGCCGAGGAGGAACGAAGCTTCAGCCCCGACGAGTATGATGCTTTTGAGTAGCCCCTTGAGGGAATTCAACTCGAAATCTTGTGCAAGCGATTGGACAATATGTTTAAAGCATTAAAAGCAAGTCTCAATGTCTTAAAGATGAATAATATGAACTAAACGAGAGATGGACCTTGCTCTTCAGGGTTGAACATGTGCTCAAGGATAAGCTCCTACAAACCCAAGTCAAAGTACAAGATATCATCTTCAAGATATCTGTTAATGAGCAGGTGCTCAATAGCCCCTCGAGGGTTGAACATTCATGTTTTCCTTTAAGACATCATCTTAATGAATAGAGAAGATTAGATACAAGGTTGATCAGGTCAAAGTACAAAGAGTGGATTCAAGTTGATCAACACACAAAGTGTAGAAGATGTACCGAGTGGGATCAAGTGATCTCATGATATGGTAAGCATTGTCAATGGGCTTGCATCAAAAGGAAGTTCTAATATAACCCATGGAGGATGACATCAAGTGGTAATCGTCATCAATTTTTCAATTTTGACCGGTAGGCACAGTTTTGCCGATCATATCTCCATATGACTCTTTTTCATCTTTTAGTGCTTCGTGCTCCGAGCTCAGTACGATTCTGACAGAACTTCAAGAGAACGGTGTGTTTTTTGCTTGCATAGTCTTACCATACCGTTTTACAGCTCACTATCCATTTGTAATCATGTGGACATGATACACTCTAGAAAGCTATGTGTTATAAATGGCTGCAACACTGGGAAGAGCACCTTTTAATTGCTATTTACTGTGAGGGATCACCCTAATAATTGATTATTACACAATCAAAGGGTGGAAACAACAAAGAGATAAATATCTCAGGAAACTCATAATAGTATGATATGGTATATCCCTAGATGGCGAGAGGTCTTCACGGTCTTCCTGAATCTTCAGTCAAAATGTTGCCACGGCGGCGGAAAAAGCATTGTCGTCGTAGCCGTTTAAAAAACGTTGCCGTTGCAGCAATTTTAGAAATCGTTGGTGTGGCGACCGTTTCAAAAACATTGTCATGCCACCAATTTCAGAAAACACTGCCGTGGCATGAACATTTTTCAGCCCCTCCACCCTCCGCCTGATACACCTTCTCCATGTCGGGGTCCTTTGTGCACGCTTGCCACCATCACCCGTTACTCGTAGGCTATCTATACATCTATGACATTGAAATGGCAGTTCTGTGGCTTTAGCCATCATGCCATACTGTGATGCACATGCCACTTAATATTACAACATATAACTATCTCATACACAAACTTATTATCATGACGAAGGCTATACCACATCACATGGAACCTGCAAAACCAAGTTAGACGTCCTCTAATCGGTTTGACAAATTTTAATTACGTGGCTTCTAGGGTTTCTGGATAACACTAGCTATCTACGCCTGCCATTAAGGCGATAATTCTTGTTGCTAGATTAACTTTAGGGGTGTGTGAGGGAAGAGACTTAATTAAAAATCTCTAGCCCCACACTAAAGTTCGTTAATACACGTGTGACGCCCCCGATTCAATCGTATACTAATCATATACGCAAATGTGTATAATCAAGATCAGGGACTCACGGGAAGATATCACAACACAACTCTAGACACAAATTAAAATAATACAAGCTTTATATTACAAGCCAGGGGCCTCGAGGGCTCGAATACATTAGCTTGAAAACAAAAGAGTCAGCGGAAGCAACAATATCTGAGTACAGACATAAGTTAAACAAGTTTGCCTTAAGAAGGCTAGCACAAAAGCAACATCGATCAAAAAGGCAAGGCCTCCTGCCTGGGAGCCTCCTAACTGCTCCTGGTCGTCGGCGTTCATCACGTGGTAGTAGGCACCCTCAGGGTAGTAGCAGTTATCGGTGGTGTCGTCTGGCTCCTGGGCTCCACCATCTGGTTGCAGAATCCGAGAAGAATGGAAAGAGGTGGAAAAAGGGGAGCAAAGCAACCATGAGTACTCATCCAAAGTACTCGCAAGCAAGGATCTACACTACATATGCAACATTATCAAAGGAAGGTTGTATATGTGGACTGGGGTGCAGAAATGCCAGAATAGAGAGAAGGCCTGGACCTATCAAAGACTAGCATCTTCTGGAAACCACCATCTTGCAGCAAACAGGAGGGAGTAGAGTAGCATAAAGTAATAGTAGTAGTGTTATCAACCTCGGCCAGAGATCCTTTCTCGACTCCCTGCGGGAAAGTAATTCCAGAGCCGTACTATCCATTTCTCATCACAATCCAATTCTCATCACAAGTATCCAGTTCTAGTTGTATCGATCAGGATACAACTCCAAGTGTCCATTACCATAGGACAGGCTATCGATAGATGTTTTATTCCCTGCAGGGGTGCACCAACTTACCCACCACGCTCGATTAACTCCGACCGGACACACTTTCCTAGGTCATGCCCAACCTCGGCCAAACAATACACCGCAACATGACCTAGGCTTAATAGAGAGGTCAGCACGCCGGATTAAACCTATGCTCCCAGGGGTCATGGGCCATCGCCCCAAGAACTCATGCACGTTGCTTACGCGGCTGGTGAGCAGACCTAGCTACCTCCTTAAAAAAGGCAGGTGCTTATGCAGTCCAACCCGACGCACGCCGCTCAGTCGCTGACGTCTATTAAGCTTCGGCTGATGTATATGATGTAGAACGCCCATACTATGCCCACATGATGGTTAGTGCTATCAGGCTAGAGGCCCCTCAGATCAAATATCAAAATTGTAGTGGATTAGGAATGCGCGGTAATAAGTAGTGACTCACGAAAGATGTGACCCCGTTGCCCCATCTCGAGGACTTGCGACAAGGGCTAGGAATGCCCGGATACGCCTCGTAAGTATCTCACGGGCACCTCCCAGGTCAACCCAACTCCTCATCACTCCCAGATATGCTCGGGCAGGTACCCCACAGGGACAACCCGTCTTTAGTAACATGGTTCAGTGTAAAGTCATAGTAATCATAGTAACCGTGTGTCTAACACCAAGGGGAAAACCTGAGGAGTCACCCCCGACAGATTCCACTCGATGTAATCATCAAGGTGGATGGAAGAGGAACCACCCTCGAGGTCCACACTTGAGGGGTTGCACGACAGAGTCGTCTCGGAAGTGGTTAAGGAGGAAATCACCCTTGATAACCACGACCGAATAACTACACTACTGGGTTAACATCAGAAGTGCTGATGAGGTCCTACCCTCGTCACTCGATAGTAACCCAGTAGTGTCAAGCAACTAAGGGGAAGTGATGTGCGGTGCCGACGCCTGGTCTTCGATCCCGTTTAACGGGTCTTCGATGATGGAGCAGGGGCAACAAGGACAAGGTGGGGGGTCACTGATGGATCACTAACCAACCTATACTAAGGAGTTTAGGATAAGGAGGTAAGGTACAACAACAGATACAAAAGCAGGCTATGCATCAGAATAGGAGCAAACAATAACAGTAGCAAAATCTAATGCAAGCATGAGAGAATGGAATGGGCGATATCAGGATGATCAAAGGGGGGGGGCTTGCCTGGTTGCTCTGGCAAGGAGGGGTCGTCGTCGACGTAGTCGATCACAGGGGTAGCATCGGTCTCGGGGTCTACCGGAGAGAAGAGGGGGAGGAAATAGTAAATATAAAGCAAACATAGCATCACAAAGCATAACGTGGCAATATGCTGTGCCGGGTGTGACCTAACGTATGGCTACACGATATAGGTGAAGGGGGAAATCAACCAGGAACGTATTCCCGGTTCCGGACCTGTGTCAGACAGATGATCGGAGGTGATTGTTCCATGTTTAGATAGTTAGAGGCATCTAATAGGTATGTGGTTAGAGTATTCGTGTTCATCTCATCGTTCTGAGCAACTTCCATGTAGAAAACATTTTCATCCGAGTTATGGTTTGTTTTCTATGATTATTCAAAGATTAAAGCATTTTCAGAAACTATTTAAAATAACAGAAATGGAAATATGACATCAGCAGAGTGTCAGCATGACATCAACAGGTCAACAGACCCGCTGACTGGTCAAACTGACCAGTGGGTCCCACCTGTCATAGACAGTAGGGCTAACAGAGGTTAACCTAAACTAACTAACTTCATTATTAGAAGGGGCCCACCTGTAAGTGTCTAATTTGGTTAATTAAATAAGCTTAATTAACTTCGTTAATTAGGGGTGTGGGCCCCATCTGTCAGTTGCATGGGCCGGTCCAGTCAGCAGGGTTGACTGGTCAATCCAGACAACTAAGGTCCCTGGGCCCACAGGTCAGTGACCCAGCGGACGGCCACGTGGCGCCAGGTCAACGTCGTCGCCGGAGTAACCCCGACGACCACGTTTTGCGGCAGCGCGCGTCGGGAGTTGGTCGGGTTTCGGCTATGGTGGCTCGTTTCGAGCGCGGGAGGTGGCGTTCGAATGAGTGCGATGAGCCGCATCTAGTGGTGGCGGTGGCGTGGCCGGAGGTGGCCGGAAGTGACGGCGGAGAGCACATCGGCGGACGGGCGGAGTTGGGCGTGAGAGCAAACGGTGGTACGGGGCATGGGTTTATGCATGGTTGGGTGCGTTCGAAAGCAGGGGCTCGGGCGCACCCATTCGTGGCCTCAGCCGGGGCTGGGACGGACGGTGTCGACGACGGTGTCAAGCGCGGCGGACGCCGGAGTTTGGTCGAGCTCGGGAACGATGTTGCAGAGTGCAAAACGGCCGGTGTTCGGCACCTACAGCACCTACGTGAGCTCACCAAGCGAATGGAGGCACGCATGGGACCACTCGTCCACCAGAGCCTCGCCGGAGATGAGCCATGCGGCGGAGCATTTCGTCCGACGGCGGGTCGGTTGCTAGAGCTCGCTATCGATCGCGTGGAGGGAAGGGAATGTGAGTGATACTCACAGGGGGCCTGCAGATGTGCTAAGCGGGTGCGGGCAATGCTTGATGGCAACGAACGGGCGGCGGCGATCCGAGGTGGCCGAGGAGGAAGATGAAGTCATCGCGGTCGCTGCACGGGCTCCGAGCTCCAAGTCGAGGTCGCAGGTGGTGTAGGGTACGGCGACTGAGTGAACAGGCACGTCGGACGAGCGTCACGAGGACGATGGCCGCGAGGGCGACGGCGGCGAGCACTTTGGCCTCCTCTCCAAAACGAAGGAGAGGGAGAGGGAGAGGGAGAGCCAGGGGAAGGAGAAGCGGGAGTGGCGGTAGGTGAGGGGGAGGACTCAAGGCGTCGCCCTTATCCCCTCGGGGCGGCGCCGACGAGCTGGTCAGACCGGAATAGCTCGGGCAGGCGCCCGGTCAGCTGTACAGGATAGGGAGGGGACCGGTGGGGGGGAGTGGGCTGGATGGGCTGGCTCGGGTGGGCCGAATCCCAAGGGGTTAGTTCCAGAGGGGCAAGGGCATCTTTTTCCCTTTTAACTAGTTTTGCATTTTCTTTTAGTCACAAATGACTTTGCAAAAAATATTCCACTGGCCAAAACAATTTCAAAGAAATCTTTGGCACTGCCACAAAAAGTTTGGGGCCTTCACGAGCTGTCCATGCATTTTTAGAAAATGAAAAGGACATCTTAAATACTGCTGGACCACATAATAAATTCTCAGGGGTAATTTGGGAATTCCAAAAATGTTGGCTTCGACATGACAAATATCTAGGGATTATTTGCCATAGGATGAACTATTTTATTTGCATGAAAGAAAAAGCAAATATTTGACATGCAATTTGAATTTGAATTTGAAGGAGATTTTGGACAAGTGGCATTTTGGCGTGATGATCATGATGACATGACCTTCATTAGGGGGAGATTACTGTAGTGTGATGCTGGGGATGTTACAACACGTGACCCTAGAAGATTGAACATCTTCATTGCCCTCTCGTGTTTGCGATGGTTCACTATTCTTGACTATGATGAAGCCCAAAGAACTATTAGCAGATCGTTGACAACCAGAGCGGTCGATTGTCAGAACTTTGTGAAAAGCTACATGATACGTCTCCAACGTATCTATAATTCTTGATTGTTCTATGCTATTATATTATCCATTTTGGATGTTTAATGGGCTTTATTATATACTTTTATACTATTTTTGGGAATAACCTATTAACCAGAGGCCCAGTCCAAATTGCTCTTTTTTGCCTATTTCAGTGTGTCGTAGAAAAGATATATCAAACAGAGTCGAAACAGAATTAAACCTTCAGGAGAGTTATTTTTGGAACAAGCGCAATCTAGGAGACTTGGAGTGGACGTCAAGAAAGAAATGAGGAGGCCACGAGGCAGGAGGGTGCGCCCAGGGGGTAGGCGCGTCCCCCCACCCTCGTAGGCCCCTCGTGGCTCCCCTGACCAACTTCTTTCACCTATATATACTCATATACCCTGAAAACATCCAGGAGCACCATGAAACCCTATTTCCACCACCGCAACCTTCTATACCCGTGAGATTCCATCTTGGGGCCTTTTTCGATGCTCCACCGGAGGGGGAATCGATCACGGAGGGCTTCTACATCAACACCATGGCCTCTCCTATGAAGTGTGAGTAGTTTACCACAGACCTTCGGGTCCATAGTTATTAGCTAGATGGCTTCTTCCCTCTTTTTGCATCTCAATACAAAGCTCTCCTTGATCTTCTTGGAGATCTATTCGATGTAATTCTTTTTTGCGGTGTGTTTGTCGAGATCCGATAAATTGTGGGTTTATGATCAAGATTACCTATGAACAATATTTGAATCTCCTATGAATTCTTTTATGTATGATTTGTTATCTTTGCAAGTCTCTTCGAATTATCAGTTTGGTTTGGCATACTAGATTGATCTTTCTTGCAATGGGAGAAGTGCTTAGCTTTGGGTTTAATCTCGCGGTGTCCTTTCCCAGTGACAGCAGGGGCAGCAAGGCACATATTGTATTGTTGCCATCGAGGATAAAAAGATGGGGTTTATATCATATTGCTTGAGTTTATCCCTCTACATCATGTCATCTTGCGTAATGCGTTACTCTATTCTTATGAACTTAATACTCTAGATGCATGCTAGATTGCAGTCGATGTGGAGTAATAGTAGTAGATGCAGAATCGTTTCGATCTACTTGTCACAGACGTGATGCCTATATACATGATCATGCCTAGATATTCTCATAACTATGCACTTTTCTATCAATTGCTCGACAGTAATTTGTTCACCCACCGTAATACTTATGCTATCTTGAGAGAAGCCACTAGTGAAACCTATGGCCCCAGGGTCTATTTGCCATCATATAAATTTCCGATCTATTTTATTTTGCAATCTTTACTTTTCAATCTATATCATAAAAATACCAAAAATATTTATCTTATTATCTCTATCAGACCTCACTTTTGCAAGTGTCCGTGAAGGGATTGACAACCCCTTTATTGCGTTGGTTGCAAGGTTCTTATATTGTTTGTGCAGGTACGAGGGATTTGAGTGTAGCCTCCTACTGGATTGATACCTTGGTTCTCAAAAACCGTGGGAAATACTTACGCTACTTTGTTGCATCACCCTTTCCTCTTCAAGGGAAAACCAACGCATGCTCAAGAGGTAGCAAGAAGGATTTCTGGCGTCGTTGCCGGGGAGTCTACGCTCAAGTCAAGACATACCAAGTACCAATCACAAACTCTTATCCCTCGCATTACATTATTTGCCATTTGCCTCTCGTTTTCCTCTCCCCCACTTCTAGAATGATTTTCGAAAACCTTTGCCTTTTCTTCGCATTCTTCCGTTATGTCTTTTTGTTTGTGTATCCATGTGCCTTCTATTTGCTTGCATCTTTACTTGCTAAAAGTCTATTGATATGGATCCAGTTAAAGTGTTCTACTTGGATCATCTCCAATCTATTTGTGCTCGTGCTGAAACCCCAACTAGTTTAGTTGAGGGAAGATCTTTAGATGAGCATGCTCATTTTGTGCGTCATCGTTTGTGTGAAAAGGGGAATCTCAAATAAATAGTTTGCTATGCTATGCTTGGAATCTTTGTGAAATTTATGATTTTACTTGTTGCTCTAAGAACCCTAAAAAACACCTTCCCTACATATGTGAGTTTAATGATAATGAAATCTTATCTTCTTATGGAAAGCGTGTTTATATTTAGTATGATATGGAACAAATTGAAGAATTTGTCATTTTTAAGGGTGCTCATGAAGTTGCTTCTTTGATTGACAAATATGATATTACTCTCTACAAATCTGAAAATTCCGACATACTTAAATATTGCTATGAAAATTATGCTCTTAATGCCTATGTTAAGGAATTTATTGAGAGAATGACCGTTGCATTGGAAGAAAATAATGATATGCATGAATCCATAGATAATTATGATTCCGATGATCTGATTGAAATATCCCTTGATGAACATGATGCTTGCTATTCTTGTGGCCATGATGCCAATATTTATGAAGATGAATTTGCTATAGTTCCTTATGTTAAACATGAGATCGTTGCTATTGCACCCATACTTGATAGTTCCTTCGATGAAAAGCATGATTGCAATGATGTTATTATAAATTCTCTTGATGTCAATTGTGCTAATAATATGCAAAAACCTAAGCTTGGGGATGCTAGTTTTGCTATGTCTACTACTTGTTGCAATGATCATGATTGGGGTGAGTCTTCTTATGATCTTGAAAATTTATTTAAGCCCCATGATGAATATGATATTGATAATAATGTTTGCAATAATATTGAAAGTGGGTTGGAAGAGTGTCAACTTTAGATCCCACATATTTGGAGAATGTTCAATCGTATGAAGTTTTTGATAAAAGTGGGTTTGGAGAGGTCATGACTTTAGTTAATGTTAATCCCACTATTTTGGAAGAGTGTCGTGGATCGTGTTAAGAATATGTTTTGTGATAGATATATTGTTGAATTTGCTTATGATCCTACATTTAATTATTATGAGAGAGGAAAATATGGTTGTAGAAATTTTCATGTTACTAAATTACCTCTCATTATGTTGAGATTTGTCGGGGGTTGGGTACGACATATGCCAAAGGATGGCTTATCATGGTGGGAGCGAGTAGAACGTCGCCGGTGCCCAGAAGCGGGATGAGCCGAAGACATGCACGCCGGCGGATCTTACCCAGCTTCAGGGCTCTCCGAGGAGATAACACCCCTACTGCTGCTCTGCGGGGTCTACGCATGGTCACTATGGAAAATTGAATACAATCGTGCTCCTAGAGCTATTTCTGGAGGTAGGAGAGGGCAAGGCTAGCTCTCCCCTTCCTATGTGATCGGTCTAATGCTAAAGAAGCTCTCCCGTTGCATGGGTGCCTCGGGGCTTATATAGGCCTGCCCCCCAGGGATACAATGGTAATTCAGCTGGGCGCGGGTCCCAGTCGTCTATCTCTCAGGCCGCCGCCTTCTCCACCGACTTCTGGGGCCCGCCGACTGGCGGGCACTGCGGATAGGCCTGATACTGTAGCGGTGCTTTTGATGACGCTGGTTTGGTCACGGGGACATGGCAACAGTGCTGCCGTCTGGCGGGCGATCACTGTCGCCATTCCCCGTCTTGTCTGATTAATGGCGTGCGGGGCCCGTGGGAGGGGCCGGCCGACTCCAGGGGGCCGACTCCCACGGGGCCGTCTTAGTGGCGCTCTTGCCGCCTTCGGTACTCCCACTGACATGCGGTCCCGCCGTCCTCGGGCCGTACGGGTAGGCATCGTGGGCACAGTGCGCCGCCCACTAAGGCTGAGGTCAGGGCCGGCATGGCAACAGTGCCGCGCCGTGATGGAGATCTCCAGCGATACGGCGCACTGTAGCCATGCCAGCCCCTCGTAGGCGGGGTAGAGACGGCCACGCAATGACCGTCCCCCGCCCCGTCCATCGTGGCGAAGGTAGGAGAGGGTTGGAGTCGTGGGCCGACTCCCATAGTCGTCTTATCTTGAAGTCGCCAGCCAAGAGTCGGCTTGTCTTGAAGCCGTCTCTGGGACTCGGCTGTGAGGGACGGTCGCCGCCGCCTCCCAGGAGGCGGCTCTTCATTGTGGGGTCTTGAGGGGCGCAGTCGGCCCCGATGTTTCGAAAGGCTCTGGGGCTCGGGTTAGCCTACCCGTGGCCCATTACTCCGACAGTAGTCCCCGAAGCTGGTGAGGCGCCGCGGGAGGTGTGCCGGGGAGCCTCAACAGTTTCATCTCTCCGGGGGTGGAATCTCGGCTTCGCGCGCCGTCTTCCTCCAGGCCGACTAGCTGGAGTCGGACTCGTAGAAGGCTGTCTTGCCTCTTAGAGGGTTTGAACGTTGCGGCAGGGTCCAGGCGGCGTGCCTCATAAGCTGCCGGTCGGTCGCCCATTGCGGGTCCGTCACTTGGCGCCATGTGGCGGGGTCAGTCTGCCCACCCACGCGCGCGACGGGACAGGACCTCAGGCGGGGCCCGCCACTACCGTGCCTCGGCACGTGAGCGGATTTGCTGCGGTCATGTGGACGGTTGGGGTTCCCACGCCTTAACTTCACGCAGTTACTGCGTGTGGTAAATCATGGGGGGTGTGGGGGCCGGGGCGCAGTTAATCTCACGCCCGCCCCATCGGCTTCTCAGCCCTATGAGCCTATAAGTAGGCGGGAGGAAGGGAGCGGCGAAGCACGCGTGCCCATCTCCCCTACTCCCCTGCTTCCTTCTTGCCTCTTCTTCCTCTCGTCGCCGCCGCACCGAGGTACGCCACGCTTGCGACGATGAGCTCTTCCTCCGCCGCCGCACCTGCTGCCGTGCGCTCCAGCGTGTGGGACGGCTCAGAGGTGGACGACGACCTCATCGAGTTCCTCCGCAAGACGCGCCGCCTCCCCGGCGCGGACCTAGTGCGAGCCCGTGCCGCGCCAGAGAGGGAAATCTTGCCGGCGCCGGAGGAGGGCGAGCGGGTCGTATTCCGCTCGCACCTCATGCGCGGCCTGGGGCTGCCGGCGAGCGGCTTCTTCCGCTCCTTCCTGGAGTTCCACGGGCTCCAGCCGCACCACCTCACCCCGAACACGGTGGTGCTGCTGGCCGCCTTCGCCACCTTGTGCGAAGGCTTCCTCGGCGTTCTCCCCACAATCGAACTATGGGGAGAGTTCTTTCAGTCGAAGCTCGGCACGCATGTCGCCGGCGTGCCGGCCCAGTGCAGCGCTTTCATCGCGATGCGGAGGTCGGTGGCCGACAATCCGTTCCCCGCCATCCCGCTGATCAAGTCGGTGAAGATGTGGCAGCGTTCTTACTTCTATGTGAAGAACGTCGCCGCAGACGGCGACTGGGTCAACCTGCCACCTTTCGAAGCCGGCGCACCGGCTGGGAGGCTCCCCAACTGGTCCCACCGGGTCAAAACGCTGACTCCCGCTGGTGCCGCCGCCGTCGCGCGACTCCGAGTTCTGACGCAGTCGGAGGGCTTGACCGGGTCCGACTTGCTGGCCGCCTTCGTGGCGCGCCGAGTCCTCCCGCTTCAAGGCCGACCTCATCTGATCTGTCAGATGAGCGGCCACCGGGATCCGAGTCGGCTCTGCTCCAAGGACATGCCCCACGCGGAGGTGGCGGACATGGTGAACTATATCTCAAACTGCAATCTCGCGGCGACTTGGCAGTTCGGCAAGGAGCCGTACTCACGCGCCAACCCCCCGCCTGTCGTAAGTCGTCCTTCTTCTTCTTTTGTCTTCTTTGCAGCCGAATCCGACTTCTAATCTTTTTGGTTTTTCTTGAGTCAGAACCCCCTCCTCCAGCCTTCAGTCGGCACCGCGGGCCCGGCCCGCCAATTCGTCCCCGATCGAGCGGAGAGCGACATCAACGACCCGGACTTGGGGGCCGCGGCGATGGAGGCCGACGCCGAAGGAGGAGGAGGAGGAGGCTTCAGGCCGTCGGCCACTTTTGCCGACTGGCCTGATGACGATGCCGAGGGGGAAGCCGCCCCACGCCACCAACCAAGGGCCGGCCAGCCGAGCGCGAGTTCCGCCGCCGGCTTGGGTGGTCAAGGCGGCGCGAAGAGGCGCCGGGCCGGGCCGAGCTTTCTTGGCGGCCGGCCGAAGAAGCTCAAGGGGGGAGCCGCCGCGACCCAGAGGGAGGAGGCGATCGCGAAGGCCAACCGCTTCCGCAAGGAAGTGAAAAAACCGCCACTGGTCTCCGCGTAAGTGCCTCCACTCTTGACTTGTTTCGCTCTTGGTGGATTTTTGTCCAAATCTTTACATGCTTTCTCCGCCTCAGGGCTCCCCTCACCTTCGAGAGGGTCGCTGCCGCCTCCGTCATGGGGTCGGCAGAGACCTCCGCCAGTACTCGGCGGATAGATCCCGCCGCCGACCTTCGGGAGGCGACGGAGCGGAATGCACGGGAGAAGCGCGAAGAGGACGAAGCCGCCCGTCTGGAGAAGGCGGAGGCCGAGAAGGCGGCTGCCTCCGCCCAGAGGAAGCTGGACGAGGCCGAAGCCGCCGTGGCGGCAAGGCGGCGAGCTGAGGAGGCGGCGCTCCTCCAGTCGGCATTGCTCGTCACCCCGCTGAACTCCGCGCAGCCGCCCCCGGAGTTCACGGGGCAGACTGGGGAAGCTGGCGGTGAGAACCCCGTCATGGAGAGGGAGAGCGGCGATGGCTCTATGTCGGACACAATCGTGCCGCCACCGCCGCCTCCGCCGCCGTCTGGGGTTGCGCAAGATAAACAGCCGGCAGGCCCGCCGGTGCCGCCGACTGAGGACGAGTCCCTGGCGAGGCTGCTCCTTCAAGTCGCCTCGCCAGTGCGCTGCCGTCTCGAGAAGGCGACTTCGGCGCCACGCCCGCTGGAGACCGGCGCCGCCAGCTCGGCCATCCCAGACGCCGAGGCGACGAGCGCCGTGCCCGTTGGGTGGGTGCGAGGAGGCGGCACAGGCCCGCTGAACCAGGCGCTTCTGGACGTCCAGGCGAAGCTGCGAGCCGAAGGCGACGCCATCCAAAGCTGCACCAAGGCGCATCTGGCGTCGCGCGTAGCCGTCCGGGTACGCTTCATTTTTGACTTTGCTTTTCTTTGTTCTTCTCTGTGGGGGCGCGCCAGCGCACCCACTGGGTGTAGTCCCCGAGTTTCGGGCCGGCTGCTGAGCAGGCGGCCCGGAACTCCTTCTGGCGAGTTCCGATACTTATCTTCGTCTAAAAATTCTTATTGCAGGAGTACCACAACCTCTGCGTCACTGCCTTCAACCGCAATGTTGAGGAGCTGAACAAGCGGACTGCCGATTTGACTGAGAGTCGGAGTGAGTCCTCCTTCTTCTTCGCGGGGGCGCGCTGGCGCACCCGCGGGCTGTAGTCCCCGAGATTCGGGCCGACTGCTGCGCAGTCGGGCCGGATCTTCTCAGCGACTTTCTTGTTGACGGCTTAATGTCTTTCTTTTTTATTCTTCAGAGGCCAACGCCACTCTTCAGCAGCAGTTGGGCGAGGCCAACACCGCCTTGCACGCCAAGGGGGAGGAGTTGCGACAAGCTCGCCATGGAGCGTGATCTCCTGGCCGCGCAGCTGGTGGAGCAAAAGGAGCTTCTCAAGAAGGCACGGGAGGAGGCAGGGAAGAAAGAGGCTGCGCTCCTGGCCGAGTTCGAGAGCGAGCGCTCCTCCTGGCCGACAAGGAGGCGCAGCTGACTTCCGGTTTCCATGAGATTGAGGACATCGTCGATGGTGAGTTTCTTTACTTTCTTTGAGCCGCCGACTGCAGGTCGGGCGACTCCTGACTCTGACTTGCTTCTTTTTTGTCTTGGCAGACTTCTTCCCTGGCCACGCGCAGGCGGCCACTCAGGCCATCGCGGCAGATCGCGAGGCACGGAGGGCAAATGGTGCGGAGATTGCCGCCAACGCCCCCTGGACCCTTGACGAGCAGCTTCTGAGCATCGAGGCTCGTCTGCGGCCGGCCCATCGGATGTTGCGCCGGCTTCAGCGCGCCGGCGCCCAGGCCGTTGCAGCCCTGTGGCCGGACATGCCGGTTCTACGCACTGCCAGTCGGACTGCCGACAGGCTGGAGGTCGCAGTCGGTCTTCTTGAGGCGTGGAAGGGTTCCTCGGCCCGGGCTGGAGCGCGCCGAGCCTTGGAATTTGTCAAGGCATGATATCCAGGGCTGGACCTGGACCGTCTGGCCGCGTTCCGGTCAGAGGCCCAGGCGGAGCTGGTAGCTGTGGAAGACGCCCTCGTCGCCCGTGCCGCGGCGATCGCCGACTATGCCGACACCAGCATCTTCGTCCCTGATCGGGCCGAAGATGACAGGGAGGTGCCGCCGGAGTGGTTCAGGATGAACCCAGATTACGACAAGGACTCGGCGGACGTGATTGCTTCCAGCGTCGAGGAGGAAGGCGAGGCGGAGGATGAAGGTGATATGGAGGCGCCAGAAGACGGAACGGGCGACCAGCCTCAGCTCGACCGCACCTCCAGCAATGAGCCGCGTCCGGAGAAGGCGGCTGCCGTTGGAGACGATCAAGCCGAGACTGCCCAGCCGGCCGCCCCGGCGCCTGACGCCACCGTCTCCTCCGACCCTCCGAACCCGGTTGCCGCCTCCTAGGCTGCTGTCTTTGCTTTCCCTTTATCTGCCTTAGTAGTCTTTGAAAAACTTTGTTAATTCGAACAATTCCACCCGCGGGGTGTATCTTGAACTTCTACTTGAAGATTCGGCCAAGGGCCTATGTCATGTAAATATTTATCCGAGTTCTATCTTTCCTTGCTCATTGCTCTTTTGGCTTTTTCCTTTGCTGCCTTCCCTTAGTTGCCGCCTTGCCAGTCAGACAACCGCTCTGCGGACTGCCACTAAATCAAACACTTGGCTATTTTGGGAAGGCAAGTACTTGGCCATTTTAGAGTCTTTTTAACAAGTCGGATAGAAAGCGGTAAGCCGACTACTTACGAGTCGGCTTCACTTAGGAGAGGCTAGGAGAAAGCGGCAAGCCGACTACTCATGAGTCGGCTTTTGCTTGAAAGAGGCTGGAAGCCGTCTTAAGCTATGTTTGTGCTTTGGGTCCTTAGCCATTTTTCGTGTGGGCGCCCGTTCTTCCTTACTCCTGCCTACCAAACAGTCGCTCTGCAAGCTGCGGCTTCTGACAGGAGACGGCTTAGGCGCCACACACTACTTGTCTGACTGCGGGAAGCACCTCATAGCGCGAGGCGGCGAGTCCCCGGGCCGACTAGTCGAGCCCGGTGCCAAGCGGCATTAACAAAGAGTAATATACTCGAAGGCATAATTCTTATCATACAGATAACAAAAAAGAGCAGTCCCCGAGCTCGTCTCGGGGGGCCCGAAGTCTTGGTACTTTAATACAAAGGGTAGCGTGATACATACTGCATCAACTGTAAAATCTTCGGAGAAGATTTGCATTCCATGGGCGCTCCGTCTCTTTGCCGGAGTCGTCCCTCTTGCGTGCTCGGGGCTTCTGAGCGTCGATCAGGTAGTAGGAGTCGTTTCCCAGCACCTTGCTGATAATGAAGGGGCCTTCCCAAGGCGCCGACAACTTGTGCTGGCCGGCTGTTCGCTGGATCAGCCGGAGCACAAGGTCGCCCTCTTGGAAAGATCTCGGCCTGACCTTCCTGTTGTAGTATCGGCGCAGGCTCTGCTGGTAGATGCTGGACCGGCTGAGTGCCAACAGCCGGCCCTCTTCCAGCAGATCGACACCGTCTTGTCGTGCTTCTTCTGCTTCTTCCTCGGTATACATGGTGACTCGCGAAGAGTCGAACTCTATGTCCGTTGGGATGACGGCTTCAGCACCATAGACGAGGAAGAAGGGTGTGAAGCCGGTTGACTTGTTTGGAGTCGTGCGTAGACTCCAGAGGACGGCTGGCAATTCGTCAAGCCAACAGCCGGCCGAACGCTCCAGTGGTTCGACCAGTCGAGGCTTTATGCCAGACAGGATGAGGCCATTTGCTCGCTCTACCTGGCCGTTTGACTGCGGATGGGCAACGGACGCTAAGTCCAGTCGGATGCCCTGAGTCGCGCAGAAATGAGCCAAGGCACCTTTGGCAAAAATTTGTGCCGTTGTCGGTGATGATGCTGTGCGGTATGCCGTACCGAGTCGTGATGTCGGCGATGAAAGTCACTGCAGTCGGACCATTCAACTTCTTGATGGGCTTCACTTCTATCCACTTGGTGAACTTGTCCACCGCGACAAGTAAGTGAGTTAGGCCGCCTCGTGCTGTTTTGAATGGTCCCACCATGTCCAGGCCCCAAACCACAAAGGGCCAGGCAATGGGGATAGTCTTGAGTGCGGAGGCCGGCTGATGTGGCTTGGAGCGGAACATCTGGCACCCCTTGCATTTTTGGACTAATTCTTTGGCCTCTTCCAGGGCAGTTGGCCAGAAGAAACCGTGTCGGAAGGCTTTGGCGACGAGTGCTCTCGAAGCCGCATGGTGGCCGCACTCGCCTTCATGGATGTCTCTGAGAATTGCTTGGCCTTGCTCTGGCTCGACGCAGCGCTAGTAGACGCTAGTGACACTGCGCCTGACTAGCTCTCTGTTGACTATGGTGTAGGCTGCCGCTCGGCGTTGTACTTGCCGAGCCAAGGTTTCATCAATCGGCAGTTCTCTGTTCACCAGGAACTTGAGGATGGGCTGTGCCCATGAGGGTGCTGCTATTTCTTCGACTACCAGTACTGCAACTTGGACGAGGGCGGCTGGGCTGGGAGGCGGCGGGTTGGAGTCCACAGCCGCTTGCTGGATTGATGAAGTCCCCGGGCCGACTGGAATAGTCCCCGGGCCGAGTTCTGGAGTCATCGATTTGGTCGCCACAGTCTCCGAGCCGGGTTCTGAAGTCCCCAGGCCGGCTTTGACTGGAGCGCTCTTGGAGTCGGATCCGACTTCTTCGGGTGGAGCCGGCACAAAGATGGAGTCTGATTCTGGTGAAGGTTTGACAGATGGCTTGAGGAGGCGCCGAAGGGCGACGCCGGATGGTATTGCTTGGCGGGTGGAGCCGATTCGTGCCAAGGCGTCTGCTTGGTCGTTGTCGTTTCTTGGTACGTGGAGGAACTCGCACCCCTCGAAGTATCCGCTGAGTTGCTGCACAAGGAAGCGGTAGCTCGCCATGTTTGCGTCCTTGGCGTCCCAATCGCCAGATGACTGCTGGACCACCAAATCAGAGTCGCCATAACACAGGATCCGGCGAATGCCGAGTTCTTTGGCAAGCCGGAGCCCGTGAATGAGCGCCTCGTACTCGGCGACGTTGTTGGAGGCGGCAAAATGGATCTGTAGCGCATATCTGAGCTTGTCGCCCTTGGGGGAAGTGAGGACGACGCCGGCTCCCAAGCCGGTGCGCATCTTGGAGCCGTCGAAGTGCATCCGCCAATGGGTGGAGTCGGGCGCTGGTGGCAGGTACTGGGTCTCGGCCCAGTCGACGAGGAAGTCGGCCAGTGCTTGCGACTTGATGGCGGTGCGGGGCTGGTAGTAGATGGTGTAGGGAGCCAGATCGATGGCCCATTTGGCCACTCGGCCAGAAGCATCTCGGCTTCCGATGATCTCGGCAAGTGGGGCTGTGCAGACCACAGTGATTGGATGCTCCTGGAAGTAAGGCTTCAATTTCTTGGCGGCAAAGTGCACGCCGTAGCACATCTTCTGGTAGTGGGGGTAGTTCTGCTTGGAGGCCGACAGTACTTCGCTCAGGTAATATACCGGTCTCTGGACGGGTAGCGCCTTGCCTTCCTCCTTGCGCTCAACTACAATGACTGTACTGACTACCCGGCTGGTGGCGGCAATGTATAGGAGCATGGGCTCTTTGGGAGTCGGGGCCGCCAGCACAGGGGGCGTAGTCAACATTTTCTTCAGTTGGAGAAAAGCTTTGTCCGCCTTGGGAGTCCACTCAAAACATGTCGTCTTCTTCATGAGCTGATATAAGGGGAGAGCCTTCTCGCCCAGCCGACTGATGAATCGGCTGATGGACGCCAAATAGCCGGTGAACTTTTGCACATCTAGCAGTCGTCTGGGTGCCTCCATCCTCTCGATGGCCTTGATCTTCACAGGGTTGCACTCTATGCCGCGTTCAGAGACCAGGAAACCCAGGAGTTGGCCTGCTGGTACTCTGAAGACGCATTTCTCGAGGTTAAGCTTGATCTGGAATCGGCGCAGATTCTCAAAGGTTTCCTTGAGGTCTTCCAACAGTGTTCCACGTTTTTCCGTCTTCACCACCACGTCATCCACGTAGACGTGGGCATTTCTGCCGAGTTGCTTGAGGAGGCACTTCTGCATGCAACGCTAAAAGGTGGCGCCGACATTCCTCAAGCCGAACGTCATGGTCAGGTAGCAGAAGGCACCAAACGGCGTGATGAAGGCGGTCTTCAGTCTGTCAGCCGGGTTTAGCTTGATCTGGTGATATCCAGAATACGCATCTAAGAAACTCAACAGCTCGCATCCGGCTGTGGAGTCTATCACCTGATCAATTCTCGGCAGAGCGAATGGATCCTTGGGGCAGGCTTTGTTGAGGCTTGTGTAGTCAATACACATCCGCCACTGCTTGTTCTTCTTCAGCACCAGGACAGGGTTTGCTAACCATTCTGGAAAAAATACTTCCATAATGAAGCCGGCTGCCAGGAGCCGGGCTATCTCTTCTCCAACAACTCTTCTCTTCTCTTCTGACAGGCGGCGCAAGGGCTGCCTGACGGGCTTCACATCAGACCGGACATGTAACTTGTGCTCGGCGAATTCCGTCGGTACACCTGGCATGTCTTTAGGGGACCATGCAAAGATGTCTCGATTCTCATGGAGGAAATCGACGAGCTCGCCTTCCTATTTGCTGTCAAGGTTTGTACCCATGACAGCGTACCTCTGTGGGTGCTCCGGGTCCAAAGGTATCTTCTTCGTTTCTCTGGCCGGCTTGAATGACCCTTCTGCTTCCGACTCCTTGGGGTCGGGCGACATCTCGGGCTGCTTGCCGGCCATCGCCACAACCCGATCAAGAAGCCGCTTCTCAGCCGCGATCACCAAGGACTCGGCCAGCCGACTGCTTTCGGCCGCGCAAGCGGACGACTTTCTGTAGTCGCCGGCCACGGTTAGAATTCCCTTGGAACTCGGCATCTTCATCTTGAGGTAGGCGTAGTGGGGGACTGCCATGAACTTGGCCAAAGCAGGTCGGCCAAGCAACGCATGGTACGGGCTTTCGAGGTCCACCACTTCAAACCAAACTGGCTCTCGGCGGAAATGATCTTTGTCCCCAAAGAGGACGTCTATCAGGATCTTGCCGATTGGTGAGCAGGAAAGGCCAGGAACAATGCCGTGGAACACAGTCCGGCTGCTCTAAAGCTGTCTTCGCTTGATTCCTAACTTCTCCATCGTATCCTTGTACAGGATGTTGATACTGCTGCCTCCGTCTATCAGCACTCGTGAGAAACGAGCGGCCCGCCTATCTGTGGCGAGTGTGGCGCCTAAGACCAGGGTGTAGGAGCCCGGATTCGGCATCACCTCTGGGTGATCAGCTCTGGTCCAACTGATAGGTCTTTCGGACCAGTGCATGAACTCTGGAGTGCTTGTCGCGACTGTGTTCACCTCTTGCTGCTGCTGGCGCCTGCTGGGCGTCGATCGTCAGCCACACTGGTGAACACCACATAGGCTCCGTGCTCATCTGGGAACTCGTCTTGTATCGCGCCGACTGGCCTGACAGCCGGCTGCTGGGGCGACGGTGGAGGAGGCGGCCCAGCAGGCGGGGGAGGGAGTAGGCCGTCTCCCTTGGCGATTCTGGTCAGCCAGTGGCATTTCCGGGTGGTGTGGTTTGACGGCTTCGCGCCGCTGTGGAACTTGCAGGGGCCATCTAGAGTCTGCTCGTAGGAGAAGGCCGTCAACCAGTTGGACTTGCCGCCCTTCTGCCGCTTGGTCGGAGGTTGTCCCTGCGGCTGTTGGTCTTCGACTGTCGCCACTTGCCGGCTGTTGGAAGCCGGTTGTGGGGCCTTGCGCTTGTGGTCGCTTTGCTGCTGCCGCCGACTGGTGTCCCCAGCCGGAGTTCTTGGAGCCTGAGGGGCGACTTTGCCAGTCGCACTAACTTGAATCTCCGCCTTCATGGAGGAGTCGGCCGTGGTGTACTTGTCTGCTGTGATCAGCAGCTCATCGAGGGTCTCCGGCTCGTCGCAGAGGAGCTTGTGCTTGAGGAGGGTGCCTTCTCTGCACCCGGCAGTAAAGTACTCGATAGCCTGCACCTCGTGCACGCCCTTGCTGGAGTTCCGAAGCTCGGCCCAGCGCGTGAGGTAGTCGCGAGTGGACTCGTTGGGGCCTTGCACGCACAAGGAGAGTTGACGAGGCTTGGGAGGTCGATTGTACGTGCTCGTGAAGTTGCGGACGAAGGCCTCGGTGAAGTCGACCCAGCTATTGATGCTACGGGGCTTCAGACTGTTCAACCATGTCCGGGCCGTGCCCTGGAGCATGAGCGGAACATATCTTACGGCAACACGCTTGTTGTCGTTCGCTATATTGACGGCTGTGGAGTAATCAATCAGCCAGTCCTCCGGCTTCACGGTGCCGGTGTATTTGGGCGTGTCTCGGGGGAGAGTGAACCCTTTGGGAAAAGGCTCATCTCGGATGCGGGGTCCGAAACAGGGAGGACCCAACTCGTCTTCTTCTTCCAGCGCCAGGGATCGGTGGAGTCGGTCGATCAGGTGGCGGGCATCATTCTCTCCGACTCCCTCTCGGCAGCCAAGGCGGTCGCCGAGAGTTGGATGCCCTACGGGCGGCGGGGAGACTCGCCTTTCTTTGCGAGGAGGGGGAGGCAGATAGTCGTCCCGCCGTTCCACCGCTTTGGGGCGGCCGTCTTGGTCGCGCTCGATGGTGATGCGAGTCCGACTGTGGCTGACAACCGGCTCCTTGTCTTTCTTTCCGTGGACCCTGCCAGTCGGCGTCCGAGACGTCGCGCCTTGATCTCGGCGGGGTGGCGGGTCGTCGTTTTGTCGCTGCGGCGCCTCCGTGCGGCAGCCGGCCTCATTCTGTGCGGCAGCTGCGTCGAGGAGCTGCTGAACTCGCTCCGTCATCAGGCAGCGCTCTTCGCCCTCGTAATTGTCGAGCTCGTCTGCCGCCGCCTGGGCGGCCCGGATGTTCTCCGCAGGCGTGGCATACACAGGGCGATCGGCCCCGAACAGATTGGCGATTGCCACGCCGCGTTGCCGGACCGCGCCTAGGCGGCTAGGCCCAGTCGGAGCCTGCGAGCCGCCCACGGCGCGAGCCATCTCACGTTGGTAGGCTTCTGACAAGCGTCTCATGCTTGCTAGCTTCTTCGTGCCCTCGAGAGCTGAAGGCGGCGCGCCTCCAGCGTCTCGGCGTCAGCGTCTCCCGGAATCGGGGCGGATAGGGCTTGCAGACCCGCGTCGAGCGGGTCGTGAGCTCCCTCGCCGGAACGCTCGCCGTGATCGAGGACGAGGAACTCCGTGACGGTGCTTCCGCCGCTCTCCGCACAAGGGAGCGGCTCGTCGTAGACCACCACGTTGGTGGGGAACGCGTCGAGCGACGCGGTGTCAGAGTCGACCAGCATCGGGTCGGTGGAACCTATGGACTCCAGGTCCACGGCAGGCTCGCCGGTGATGTGGAGTTGGTCGAGGAGACCCACGAGGAGGCTCTCGGGGCCGCTCGTGCCCGCGTCAGACGCATGCTCATCGGAGAGGCGAACCTCGCCGATAAGCTTAGCGAGGCAGATGGCCGCACAGGCGACCTCAGTGCCGTGTAGCGCGTCAGCGCAGACTCCATCTGGCGTGCCGGGCTGGCTGTGCTCGCCAGGGAGGAAAAGGGTTCCCATCCAGAGCAGGTCTCCGGACGACGGTGCACCTCGCCCCACGGTGGGCGCCAAATGTCGGGGGTTGGGTACGACATATGCCAAAGGATGGCTTATCATGGTGGGAGCAAGTAGAACGCCGCCGGTGCCCGGAAGCGGGATGAGGCGAAGACATGCACGCCGGCGGATCTTACCCAGCTTCAGGGCTCTCCGAGGAGATAACACCCCTACTGCTGCTCTGCGGGGTCTCCGCATGGTCACTATGGCAAAGTGAATACAATCGTCCTCCTAGAGCTGTTTCTGGAGGTAGGAGATGGCAAGGCTAGCTCTCCCCTTCCTATGTGATCGGTCTAATGCTAAAGAAGCTCTCCCGTTGCATGGGTGCCCCGGGGGGCTTATATAGGCCTGCCCCCCCAGGGATACAATGGTAATCCGGCTGGGCATGGGTCCCAGCCGTCTGTCTCTCAGGCCGCCGCCTTCTCCGCCGACTTCTGGGGCCCGCCGACTGGCGGGCCCCGTGGACAGGCCTGATACTGTAGCGGTGCTTTTGATGACGCTGGCTTGGTCACGGGAACATGGCAACAGTGCCGCCGTCTGGCGGGCGATCACTGTCGCCATTCCTCGTCTTGTCTGATTAATGGCGTGAGGGGCCCGTGGGAGGGGCCGGCCGACTCCAGGGGGCCGACTCCCACGGGGCCGCCTTCGTGGTGCTCTTGCCACCTTTGGTACTCCCGCTGACAGGCGGTCCCGCCGTCCTCGGGCCGTACGGGTAGGCGTCGTGGGCACAGTGCGCCGCCCACTAAGGCTGAGGTCAGGGCCGGCATGGCAACAGTGCCACGCCGCGATGGAGATCTCCAGCGATACGGCGCACTGTAGCCATGCCAGCCCCTCGTAGGCGGGGTAGAGACGGCCACGCAATGACCGTCCCCGCCCCGCCATCGTGGCGAAGGCAGGAGAGGGTTGGAGTCGTGGGCCGACTCCCATAGTCGTCTTATCTTGAAGTCGCCAGCCAAGAGTCGGCTTGTCTTGAAGCCGTCTCTGGGACTCGGCTGTGAGGGACGGTCGCCGCCGCCTACCAGGAGGCGGCTCTTCATTGTGGGGTCTTGAGGGGCGCAGTCGGCCCCGATGTTTCAAAAGTCTCTGGGGCTCGGGTTAGCCTACCCGTGGCCCATTACTCCGACAAGATTGCTATTGTTTCTCTCTTCTTCCTTGAATATGGTAGTTTCTGCTTGCCTTGATAATTTGTTTGCTTATAAAATGCCTATGCATAGAAAGTATGTTAGACTTAAATGTGTTTGTCACATGTTTCATGATGCTCTGTTTGTGTTTCAATTATTATCTTTCGTGTGAGCATCGTTGAAATCTTATGCCTAGCTAGGGGCGTTAAACGATAGCACTTGTTGGGAGGCAACCCAATTTTATTTTTGTTCTTTGCTTTTTGTTCCTATTTAGTAATAAATAATTCATATACCCTCTGGTTAGATGTGGTTTTATGTTTTAATTAGTGTTTGTGCCAAGTAAAACCTATAGGATCATCTTGGGTGATAGTTAATTTGATCTTGCTGAAAAACAGAAACTTTTGCATGCACGAGAATAATTTTCATAAATCATAGTAACGTGCTTTTCAGTTGATTCTTTTTAAGAAGATTAATATACAAATTATCTAGGACTTCCTATTTTGGTAGATTTTTTGGGGTTCCAAAAGTATTCGAGAGTTACAGATTGCTACAGACTGTTCTGTTTTTGATAGATTCCGTTTTTCGTGTGTTGTTTGCTTATTTTGATGAATCTATGACTAGTATTGGGGGGTATGAACCATAGAGAAGTTGGAATACAGTAGGTTTAACACCAATATAAATAAATAATGAGTTCATTACAGTACCTTAAAGTGGTGGTTTGTTTTATTTTGCTAACAGAGCTCATGAGATTTTCTATTGAGTTTGGTGTTGTGAAGTTTTCAAGTTTTTGGGTAAAGATTTGATGGATTATGGAATAAGGAGTGGCAAGAGCCTAAGCTTGGGGATTCCCAAGGCACCCCAAGGTAAAATTCAAGGACAACCAAAAGCCTAAGCTTGGGGATGCCCCTCTTTCGTCTTCGTCCATCGGTAACTTTACTTGATGCTATATTTTTATTCACCACATGATATGTGTTTTGCTTGGAGCGTCTTGTATGATTTGAGTCTTTGGTTTTTAGTTTACCACAATCATCCTTGCTGTACACACCTTTTGGGAGACACACACATGAATCGGAATTTATTAGAATAATCTATGTGCTTCACTTATATCTTTTGAGCTAGATAATTTTGCTCTAGTACTTCACTTATATCTTTTTAGAGCATGGTGGTGGTTTTATTTTATAGAAATTATTGATCTCTCATGATTCACTTATATTATTTTGAGAGTCCTTTATAACAGCATGGTAATTGCTTTGGTTAAAATTTTAGTCCTAAAATGATGAGGATCCCAGATAGGTATAATAAAAACTATCATATAAAGTGCATTGAATACTATGAGAAGTTTGACACTTGATGATTGTTTTGAGATATGAGGATGGTAATATTAGGGTTATGCTAGTTGAGTAGTTGTGAATTTGAGGAATACTTGTCTTAAATGTTTGTGATTCCCGTAGCATGCACGTATGGTGAACCGTTATGTGATGAAGTTGGAGCATGATTTATTTATTGATTGTCTTCCTTATGTGTGGAGGTCGGGATCGCGTGACGGTTAACTCCTACCAACCCTTACCCTAGGAGCATGCCTGTAGTACTTTGGTTTGATAACTTGTAGATTTTTGCAATAAGTATGTGAGTTCTTCATGACTAATGTTGAGTCCATGGATTATACGCACTCTCACCCTTCCACCATTGCTAGCCTCTCTTGTGCCGCGCAACTTTCACCGGTACCATACACCCACCATATACCTTCCTCAAAACAGCCACCATACCTACCTATTATGGCATTTCCATAGCCATTTCGAGATATATTGTCATGCAACTTTCCACCATTATGTTTATTATGACACGCTCCACCATTGTCATATTCCTTTGCATGATCATGTAGTTGACATCGTATTTGTGGCAAAGCCACCATTCATAATTGTTTCATACATGTCACTCTTGATTCATTGCATATCCCGGTACACCGCCGGAGGCATTCACATAGAGTCATATTTAATCCAAAGTATTGAGTTGTAATTGTTGAGTTGTAAGTAAATAAAAGTGTGATGATCTTACTTATTAGAGCATTGTCCCATGTGAGGAAAGGATGATGGAAACAATGATTCCCTCACAAGTTGGGATGAGTCTTCGGACTTCATAAAAAAATAAAAGAGGCCAAAGAAGCCCAAATAAAAAAGAGAGGCCAAAGAAGCCCACCAAAAATAAAAATAAATGAGAGAAAAATAGAGAAGGGACAATGTTACTATCCTTTTACCACACTTGTGTTTCAAAGTAGCACCATGATCTTCATGATAAAGAGTCTCCTATGTTGTCACCTTCATATGCTAGTGGGAATTTTTCATTATAGAACTTGGCTTGTATATTCCAATGATGGGCTTCCTCAAATTGCCCTAGGTATTCGTAGCAAGCAAGTTGGATGCACACCCACTTAGTTTCTTTTGATGAGCTTTCATACACTTATAGCTCTAGTGCATCCGTTGCATGGCAATCCCGACTCACTCACATTGATATCTATTAATGGGCATCTCCATAGCCCGTTGATATGCCTAGTTGATGTGAGACTATTTTCTCTTTTTTTTGTCTTCTCCACAACCACCATCCTATTCCACCTATAGTGCTATGTCCATGTCTCACGCTCATGTATTGCATGAAGATTGAAAAGGTTTGAGAATACTAATGTATGAAACAATTGCTTGGCTAAAACCGGGGTTGTGCATGATTTAAATATTTTGTGTGATGAAGATAGAGCATAGCCAGACTATATGATTTTGTAGGGATAACTTTCTTTGGCCATGTTATTTTGAGAAGACATGATTACTTTGTTAGTATGCTTAAAGTATTACTATTTTTATGTCAATATTAAACTTTTGTCTTGAATCTTTCGGATCTGAACATTCATGCCACTGTAAAGAAAATTACATTGAGAATTATGCTAGGTAGCATTCCACATCAAAAATTCTGTTTTTAGCATTTACCTACTCGAGGACGAGCAGGAATTAAGCTTGGGGATGCTTAATACGTCTCCAACGTATCTATAATTTTTGATTGTTCCATGCTATTATATTATCTATTTTGGATGTTTAGTGGGCTTTATTATATACTTTTATACTATTTTTGGGACTAACCTATTAACCGGAGGCCCAGTCCAAATTGTTGTTTTTTTGCCTATTTCAGTGTTTCGTAGAAAAGATATATCAAACGGAGTCGAAATGGAATGAAACATTCGGGAGAGGGTTTTTTCGAACAAACGCAATCCAGGAGACTTGGAGTGGACGTCAAGGAAGAAACGAGGAGGCCGCGATGCAGGAGGGCGCGCCCAGGGGGTAGGCACGCCCCCCACCCTCGTGGGCCCCTCATGGCTCCCCTGACTGACTTCTTTCGCCTATATATACTCATATACCCTGAAAACATCCAGGAGCACCACTAAACCCTATTTCCACCGCCGCAACCTTCTGTACCCGTGAGATCCCATCTTGGGGCCTTTTCCGGCGCTCCGCCGGAGGGGGAATCGATCACGCAGGGCTTCTACATCAACACGGTAGCCTCTCCGATGAAGTGTGAGTAGTTTACCACAGACCTTCGGGTCCATAGTTATTAGCTAGATGGCTTCTTCTCTCTCTTTGGATCTCAATACAAAGTTCTCCTCGATCTTCTTGGAGATATATTCGATGTAATTCTTTTTTGCGGTGTGTTTGTCAAGATCCGATGAATTTTGGATTTATGATCTAGATTATCTATGAACAATATTTGAATCTCCTATGAATTCTTTTATGTATGATTTGTTATCTTTGCAAGTCTCTTCGAATTATCAGTTTGGTTTGGCCTACTAGATTGATCTTTCTTGCAATGGGAGAAGTGCTTAGCTTTGGGTTCAATCTTGTGGTGTCCTTTCCCAGTGACAGCAGGGGCAACAAGGCACGTATTGTATTGTTGCCATCGAGGATAAAAAGATGGGGTTTATATCATATTGCTTGAGTTTATCCCTCTACATCATGTCATCTTGCCGAATGCGTTACTCTATTCTTATGAACTTAATACTCTAGATGCATGCTGGATAGCGGTCGATGTGTGGAGTAATAGTAGTAGATGCAGAATTGTTTCTACTTGTCGCGGATATCGTCTCCGGGTTGTAGCAAAAGAAGATGATTCAGTGTAGATCATGCTTGGAGTTCCTCGAACCGTAGATGAACGATCACGTGAACCGCCCATGAACAGTCCCTCGAACAGAAGACCGAAATCACGACCTCTGTATGAGTTGCACGCATGCGGTCTTCACGATCTGGCAGCGCTTCGCTGTCAAGAGCTAATCATCACCAAAGAATTGGAGGGAGGAGATTAGAACCACACTGCGCTTCTAATTATGAGGGTTAGTGAATCTAGGTCAAGCTCTAATTGATCAACTAGGACCAACTAGACTAGAACTAGAGCATAAGAGGAGGCTCCAAAACTTGTATGTTGAAAGACAAAAATCCTCTAGTATATATAGGTTGGAGGAGAGGGGAGGAGGCACCACAAGGCGAGAAGGGACCTTCCCTCCTGGCCGGACAAGGAGGGGGAAAGCCCCTCCAATTCAGGCTCCTCCTTTCCTTCGGATGCCCCTATATCTAGCCTTCAACGAGTCTAACTTCTGACTCACTGAAGGCGGGAGCGACGTGGGCCAGCCCATCCACGTTGGATGCCACAACCTGTTTTCACATTCTGCTTTCTTTTTGTGCTTTTTATATATTTTTTAAATATTCTAAATATATATATTACAAAAACCGCTCTACAAACTTATTTGAAAATGTTCATCAAGCACTTAAAAAGGTTAATCAAGCATTCGGATAATGTTGAACAAGTATTTCAAAATGTTGAACAAGTATTTGAAAAGAAGTTAATCAAGCATTCATAAAATATTGAGCAACTATTTGAAAAAAAAGAACAAGTATTTGAAAAAAATCTTAATTAAGCATTCGGATAATGTTCAACAAGTATTTGAAAAATGTTAATCAAGCATTTGGAAAATGGTGAACGTGTATAGAAAAATTGTTGATCATGTATTACAAAAATAATGAAATTTCTGGATCATGTATATAAAAATGTTAATCAAGAATTTGAAAAGAAATGTTGAACTAGTATATGAAAAATGTTAAACAAGCATTTTGGACATGTTAAACGTGTATAGAAAAAATGTTCACCATCTATTAAAAAATGATGAAATTTTTTAATCATGTATATAGAAAAAAGTAATCAAGCATTTGAAAAATGTTGATCAAGTGTTTGAATAATGTTAATCAAGCATTTTAAAAATGTTAAATGTGTATCAAAAATTACTGACATGCATTCAAAAAATGTTAAATCTTTTTATTTGAAAACGGTTAATCAAGCATTTGAAAAAACTTTAAAAGTGTGTATAGCGAAAATGTAGACCAAGTATTCAACAAATGTTAGTCTTGTATTTTAAAAGAAGTTAATCAAGCATTTGAAGAATATTAACCAAGCATTTGGAAAATGTTAAAATGTGTATTAGAAAAGATGTTGCCATGTATTAAAAATGTTTAATTTGTACTGGAAAAATGTTAAACATGTATTAGAAAAATGTTGTTAAGATATACAAAATGTAGAATGAAAAACTAAAGAAAAGAAAAACAAATAAAAACCAAAAAAGAAACAGAATAAGTCAAGGAAAAATAAAATAATATAACAAAGAAACAAATGCAAAAAGAATGAAAAATACAAAGAAAAGTGATGAACACCAAGAAAGAATAAATTAAAAAATGAAAGAAAGAAAAGCAAAAAAACAATGAAAACTAAGAGAAGAAATAAAGAAAAACAACAAAACTGGTAAAACATGTAAGAAAGGAGAAACCCGATTAAAAGTAAAGAAAACAGAAAAAAAATGAAAAACCGGGAAAAGCAGTAAAAATAGCAGCTCGATTGGCCCAAAATAGGCCGCACCCAACTAGGTAATCATGAAACCATGGTGAGCCTAGTAGTTACCAGCGTGCATGGTTAGCTGGGCGACCATGGATCAATCCATTTTTGCTGGGCCGACCCCGTGCTGTTGTCCCTCTATGCAAGAGAATTATCTGTCTCACTTAAGGCGATAAATAGTCATTGCACTTTCCTTCCACTTGGGGAAGGGGGGGAGCTTTTCACTTTTTAGGCCTATTGATATTTAAAATAAATATAAAAGCCTTCTAATCATATTTATAGTCCTCTAATATTAATTTAACATCATCAAAAACTAATCCACCTATATATAATTTATCGGTAATACTCGGTATTTCCCAATAAATTCGGAAACCCGTGTGGTGACCCCGAAACGCTTTCGGTTTTTCTAGAAACTATTTTGATTATTAACTAGACTATTTCACAAATATTTCCTCGTTACTCCCGTCCTACCAACACTCAGCAGATCGTGATTACCTTAAACTTGTGACCCTGTAGGTTCGGTAAAACATAGACATGAACAAAAATCCCTTTGTTCAATGAACGATAGCAGAACCGTGGACATCCATGTCGATCCCTATGAGTACACGAATGACATTCGAGTGAACTTTTGGTTATCATGTGTTGTTCCCTTTGCTTCACGATACTTTACTAAACCTGAAGTGAGATTTATTGGTATCCTCTCGACACATATACATACTCACTATACCGGTCTCCTCGTTACCGGTTTTGTTCTTCTTTCTCATTGACATGTTCCGGCATCCCCGTGACGTAGTCACCTGTGTCTGGCCAGATGATGATGGATGCCATCACACCGAGAGGGCCCTAAGAATATCTCTCCATCATCGGAGGAGCTAATCCCACTATCAAGCTATCTAGTCCATTGTCAAACTTTTTGATGAACCTGTAAGTTGTCATTATGATCACCGTGTTAGAGATGACGTTTGAGCAACCCCAGAGTCTACGATACTCTCATGGTCTAAGGAACTAAATCACATGTTAACACTTCATGTTATAACAATTGAATTTTGACGATATTATTTCAAAGTGTAACAAACAAGTTTGTGTCGATTCAATATGATTGTTTTTCCAACGTCATACTCTCAATATTGTTTTAGGACTATCGTTATACTTAACAATGTCCTAATATCCGAAAAACATGATCACCAACAATACTTGAGCCAGTCTTAACGGCAAGACTAGGAACCTAATTTTACCGTTTATCATTCTATACGTGCATAAGAGTTTTCCACTGAACCGCATATTCCAGGATCATAGCAGTTATAGCATAGAATATAAACTATTAATTATGAACATAAAAATATAATAATACAATACTATTGCCTCTAGGGCATATTTTCCAACAACACACCCCACACAAACTAGGGAAACCACTTCCCGCCATTGTGTTGGTTAGTTTCCAAATACTTTTGAAATCAAACTCTATGTGATCATATCCTTAGACCCATACATGCAACCTTGGTTAATTCTGTCCTAATAGCCTGAATATTATGTGAGTATTGCTAATAGATGTGTTGAAGTATTTTTCTTACGTTGTTCATGCATTGGCCTTTATTTTCACGTTGCATCTTTATTTGAATGTTACTTGTTATGGTTATTTATTTGGGGTTATATTTTGTTTATGATAGATTTCCGGAGTGTGACTCTCAACGAGAATACAAAACTGGAGTACCACTACCAGGACTAAGGCAAGTTGCAGTTTCTATGCAGAGAGACACAAACCCTACCAACATCAAATCAAAGACATGTTTTGGAGGTTAATCTAACAGTACTAATGTCTCATGGTGAATGTTGAGTCCAAGCGAACTAGATTTTTGCTCACACACACACTATTGGGTCGTGAATCAAGATTGTTGCAACCATCGGTCGACCGGTGTTGAGCAAGTGGAAAAATGCCTTCATGGTCCCACTTGTTTTCATCAAGTTTGAGTTGCTCACCACGTGTGCCACATGCTCTCCATGCTGCCACTTACTGAGCATGACACATAATATGCAAGGACTGTAGAGGCAAAGGAATAACAAGTATGGTGAAAAGCCCTTAAATTTGCATAATTGTTTGAGTTCTTCAATCCTTTTTAGATGTGATTTCTTCCACTAGTAATGGTGGATTAGATGAGATAATTAGAGTTTTACTTAGACAAGTTGTAGTGCCTCATTGGGATGGTAGCTAAATGGAATGGAATGGCAATCACACCATTTCTTGAGTAGATGTGCATGTTTGTAGAGGACGATTTTCGTGTTTTGACCGTTTTTGCTAGATATGACCCAGGTTTGAATTCTTTTTGACATTTGACCCTTTTCCTACCACCATGGGTCCCGGCGATAGGGTTGCATAGGCTACCGCCGTGACCAGTGGCGGTAGGGTAACGGCAGGCGCCGTCCCGCCAAACGGCCCATGCTGACCTCGCAGAGGACCTACCGCCAGCAGGCACGGCGATAGGCTATGCAACCCTGCCTCCGTGACTCATGGCGGTAGGGTGCGCAACCCTCCCGCCGAAAATTTGCCACTTCGTGTATCAGTAGCCTATCCCGTGAGGTAAGGCTCCTACAGCCGGAGGCCTTGGTGGTATGTTGTGCAACCCTACTGTCGTGGCTCCCGGTGGTAGGGTGCGCAACCCTACCGCCAAAATTTTGTCACTTCACGTATTAGTAGGCTGGCCCGTGGAGTTAGGCACCCTATCACCGAGGGCCTTGGCGGTAAGCTATGCAACCCTACCACCGCGCTCCCCGACGGTAGGATCTGATTATAGTTCATTTTTGCACACAACTTTGATTTTGCCTTCAAATTTTTTGCCATAACAATTCCATAGATTTAAAAGCAGCAAGCACAATTTCATAACAATTTCATAGACAGAAAAACAATAAGTTTGATCATATTTCAACTAAGAAACAAGTACCAAATAGTTTGATCATAGTTCAACTAAAAAACAAATAACATAGTTTGATCACATCCAAATAGTTTCACGAAGCCAACATAAGAAGTTTAACAAGTTCAACAGTCGTCGACAACATAAAAAGTTTCACTGCCTCCTTCCCCTCTTTGATGTACGGTCCTCGTTGTTCTTTGATCGCTTCTCGGCCGCCTTCTTCTTGCGCTGAGTAGGACGCGCTCTCTGAAACAGGGATGGACTTGCACAATCATTCTTCGGCACATTCCTCTTCTCAAGCTGGGTTGTCTGAGTTGGTGGAGGTCCGTCGTCATCGTCATGCTCCTCCTCATCGCCCTCTTCCTCTTCTTCCCCATGTTCTTCTTCTACTCCCTCCTCGCCCTCTTCTTCATCTTCACCTTCTTCGTCCTCATCCTAGTCCTCGTCCTCGTCCTCATCCTCGTCCTCGTCCTCGTCCTCTTGAACCGCCCTAGACGACGAGGCAGCCTGGCTCGATGAAGCGAGGCTACGCACCGGTGCTGCAGGAGCAAAAGCATCAGCAGAGGAGGTAGCGCACCCAAGCAGTCTCACAAGCTTGTGGCATTTGTTGACGAACTTCTGTAATAAGAACGAAACAAGAACATAATATGGATCAAGTTTATGGTTAAAAACGAAAATGAACTTAAGAAAGCTATCTCGAGCCCCGGGGATAGAACTTAGCCCCGGGGATCCTACATTCTTTTTGGATGTAATTGTAGGAGGCTCGATGTTACCTTCACCGTTCCCCTCAACTTATTCTCACTATCTCGAGCCCCGGGGATAGAACTTAGCGCATCCAAGGCTTCAAAATGCTTTTGTTCAGCTCCGAAGACCGCAAAACAATAAATGAGTCACACTCACTAAAGTAGATTCCGTCCAACTATCGGTTGAAAACAGATAAAGACAACTTACCACTCTATTCATGAGTAGTCCGTACTCCCTAAATCCGTCTTTAAGCTCTCTGATGCTTGTTGGGGAACATAGTAATTTCAAAAAAAATTCCTACGCACACGCAAGATCATGGTGATGCATAGCAACGAGAGGAGAGAGTGTTGTCCACGTACCCTCGTAGACCGAAAGCGGAAGCGTTAGAACAACGCGGTTGATGTAGTCGTACGTCTTCACAGCCCAACCGATCAAGCACCGAAACTACGGCACCTCCGAGTTCTAGCACATGTTCAGCTTGATGACGATCCCCGGACTCCGATCCAGTAGGGTGTCAGGAAGAGTTCCGTCAGCATGATAGCGTGGTGACGATCTTGATGTTCTACCATCGCAGGGATTCGCCTAAGCACTGCTACAATATTATCGAGGACTATGGTGGAGGGGGGCACCGCACACGGCTAAGAGATCTTGGAGATCAATTGTTGTGTCTTAGAGGTGCCCCCTGCCCCCATATATAAAGAAGCCAAGGGGGAGGGGGCGGCCGGCCAAGGAGGGCGCGCCAAGGGGGAGTCCTACTCCCACCGGGAGTAGGACTCCCTTCTTTCCTAGTTAGAGAAGGAGAAGGGGGGAAGGAGGAGGAAGAGGGGAAGGAAAAGGGGGGGGCACCCCCCTCTCCTTGTCCTATTCGGACTAGGGGGGCGGCCAGCCCTTGCCTCCTCTCTTCCTCTCCACTAGGGCCCATGTAGGCCCATTAAGCCCCCCGGGGGGTTCCGGTAACCTCCCGGTACTCTGGTAAAATCCCGATTTCACTCGGAACACTTCCGATATCCAAATATAGGCTTCCAATATATCAATCTTCATGTCTCGACCATTTTGAGACTCCACGTCATGTCCGTAATCTCATTCGGGACTCCGAACAAACTTTGGTACATCAAAACTCATAAACTCATAATATAACTGTCATCGAAACCTTAAGCGTGTGGACCCTACGGGTTCGAGAACTATGTAGACATGACCTAGAACTATTTCTGGTCAATAACCAATAGCGGAACCTGGATGCTCATATTGGCTCCTACATATTCTATGAAGATCTTTATCGGTCAAACAACATACATTGTTCCCTTTGTCATCGGTATGTTACTTGCCCGAGATTCGATCGTCGGTATCCAATACCTAGATCAATCTCGTTACCGGCAAGTCTCTTTACTTGTTATGTAATGCATCATTTCGTAACTAACTCATTAGCTACATTGCTTGCAAGGCTTATAGTGATGTGCATTACCGAGAGGGCCCAGAGATACCTCTCCGACAATCGGAGTGACAAAACCTAATCTCGAAATACGCCAACTCAACATGTACCTTTGGAGACACCTGTAGAGCTCCTTTATAATCACCCAGTTACGTTGTGACGTTTGGTAGCACACAAAGTGTTCCTCCAGTAAATGGGAGTTGCATAATCTCATAGTTGTAGGAACTTTGTATAAGTCATGAAGAAAGCAATAGCAACATACTAAACGATTAAGTGCTAAGCTAACGGAATGGGTCAAGTCAATCACGTCATTCTCCTAATGATGTGATCTCGTTAATCAAATGACAACACATGTCTATGGTTAGGAAACATAACCATCTTTGATTAGTGAGCTAGTCAAGTAGAGGCATACTAGTGACGTTAAGTTTGTCTATGTATTCACACATGTATCATGTTTTCGGTTAATACAATTATAGCATGAATAATAAACATTTATCATGATATGAGGAAATAAATAATAACTTTATTATTGCCTCTAGGGCATATTTCCTTCAGTCCCCCACTTGCACTAGAGTCAATAATCTAGATTACACAGTAATGATTCTAACACCCATGGAGTCTTGGTGCTGGTCATGTTTTGCTCGTGGAAGAGGCTTAGTAAACGGGTCTGCAACATTCAGATCCGTATGTATCTTGCAAATATCTATGTCTCCCACCTGGACTTGGTCCCGGATGGAATTGAAGCGTCTCTTGATGTGCTTGGTCCTCTTGTGAAATCTCGATTCCTTTGCCAAGGCAATTGCACCAGTATTGTCACAGAAGATCTTCATTGGTCCCGATGCACTAGGTATGACACCTAGATCGGAAATGAACTCCTTCATCCAGACTCCTTCATTTGCTGCTTCCGAAGCAGCTATGTACTCCGCTTCGCATGTAGATCCCGACACGACGCTTTGTTTAGAATTGTACCAACTTACAGCTCCACCGTTTAATAAAAACATGTATCCGGTTTGCGATTTAGAATCGTCCGGATCAGTGTCAAAGCTTGCATCGACGTAACCATTTACGACCAGCTCTTTGTCACCTCCATAAACGAGAAACATATCCTTAGTCCTTTTCCGGTATTTCAGGATATTCTTGACCGCTGTCAAGTGATCCACTCCTGGATTACTTTGGTACCTACCTGCCAAGCTTATTGCTAAGCATACGTCAGGTCTGGTACACAGCATTGCATACATGATAGAGCCTATGGCTGAAGCATAGGGAACATCTTTCATTTTCTCTCTAACTTCTGTTGTGGTCGGGCATTGAGTCTGACTCAACTTCACACCTTGTAATACAGGCAAGAACCCTTTCTTTGCCTGACCCATTTTGAACTTTTTCAAAACTTTATCAAGGTATGTGCTTTGTGAAAGTCCAATTAAGCGTCTTGATCTATCTCTATAGATCTTGATGCCCAATATGTAAGCAGCTTCACCGAGGTCTTTCATTGAAAAACTTTTATTCAAGTATCCCTTTATGCTATCCAGAAATTCTATATCATTTCCAATTAACAATATGTTATCTACATATAATATCAGAAATGCTACAGAGCTCCCACTCTCTATCTTGTAAATACAGGCTTCTCCAAAAGTCTGTATAAAACCATATGCTTTGATCACACTATCAAAGCGTTTATTCCAACTCCGAGATGCTTGCACCAGTCCATAAATGGAATGCTGGAGCTTGCACACTTTGTTAACACCTTTTGGATCGACAAAACCTTCCGGTTGCATCATATACAACTCTTCTTCCAGAAATCCATTCAGGAATGCAGTTTTGACATCCATTTGCCAAATTTCATAATCATAAAATGCGGCAATTGCTAACATGATTCGGACAGACTTAAGCATCGCTACGGGTGAGAAAGTCTAATCGTAGTCAACTCCTTGAACTTGTCGAAAACCTTTCGCAACAAGTCGAGCTTTGTAGACAGTTACATTACCATTAGCGTCGGTCTTCTTCTTGAAGATCCATTTATTTTCGATGGCTTGCTGATCATCGGGCAAGTCAACCAAAGTCCATACTTTGTTCTCATACATGGATCCCATCTCAGATTTCATGGCCTCAAGCCATTTTGCGGAATCTGGGCTCATCATCGCTTCCTCATAGTTCGTAGGTTCGCCATGGTCAAGTAACATGACTTCCAGAATAGGATTACCGTACCACTCTCGTGTGGATCTTACTCTGGTAGACCTACGAGGTTCAGTAGTAACTTGATCTGAAGTTTCATGATCAATATCATTAGCTTCCTCACTGATTGGTGTAGTTGTCACAGGAACCAGTTCTTGTGATGAACTACTTTCCAATAAGGGAGCAGGTACAGTTACCTCATCAAGTTCTACTTTACTCCCACTCACTTCTTTCGAGAGAAACTCCTTCTCTAGAAAGGATCCGAATTTAGCAACAAAAATATTGTCCTCAGATCTTTTGGGTATCCTATGAAGACACATTTCTCCGATTTGGGTTCGAGCTTATCTGGTTGAAGTTTCTTCACATAAGCATCACAGCCCCAAACTTTAAGAAACGACAACTTTGGTTTGTTGCCAAACCATAGTTCATAAGGCGTCGTCTCAACGGATTTTGATGGTGCCCTATTTAACGTGAATGCGGCCGTCTCTAAAGCATAACCCCAAAACGATAGTGGTAAATCAGTAAGAGACATCATAGATCGCACCATATCTACTAAAGTACAATTACGACGTTCGGACACACCATTTCGTTGTGGTGTTCCGGTGGCGTGAGTTGCGAAACTATTCCGTATTGTTTCAAATGTAAACCAAACTCGTAACTCAAATATTCTCCTCCACGATCAGATCGTAGAAATTTTATTTTCTTGTTACGATGATTTTCCACTTCACTATAAAATTCTTTGAACTTTTCAAATGTTTCAGACTTGTGTTTCATCAAGTAGATATACCCATATCTGCTCAAATCATCTGTGAAGGTGAGAAAATAACGATACCCGCCGCGAGCCTCAATATTCATTGGACCACATACATCAGTATGTATGATTTCCAACAAATCAGTTGCTCGCTCCATAGTTCCGGAGAACGGTGTTTTAGTCATCTTGCCCATGAGGCACGGTTCGCAAGTACCAGGTGATTCATAATCAAGTGATTCCAGAAGTCCATCAGTATGGAGTTTCTTCATGCGCTTTACACCAATATGACCCAAATGGCAGTGCCACAAATAAGTTGCACTATCATTATCAACTTTGCATCTTTTGGCTTCAACATTATGAATATGTGTATCACTACTATCGAGATTTAATAAAAATAGACCACTTTTCAAGGGTGCATGACCATAAAAGATATTACTCATATAAATAGAACAACCATTATTCTCTGATTTAAATGAATAACCGTCTCGCATCAAACAAGATCCATATATAATGTTCATGCTTAACGCTGGCACCAAATAACAATTATTTAGGTCTAAAACTAATCCCGATGGTAGATGTAGAGGTAGCGTGCCGACAGCGATCACATCGACTTTGGAACCATTTCCCACGCGCATTGTCACCTCGTCCTTAGCCAATCTTCGCTTAATACGTAGTCCCTATTTCGAGTTGCAAATATTAGCAACAGAACCAGTATCAACTACCCAGGTGCTACTGCGAGCATTAGTAAGGTACACATCAATAACATGTATATCACATATACCTTTGTTCACTTTGCCATCCTTCTTATCCGCCAAATACTTGGGGCAGTTCCGCTTCCAGTGTCCAGTCTGCTTGTAGTAGAAGCACTCAGTCTCAGGCTTAGGTCCAGACATGGGTTTCTTCTCTTGAGCAGCAACTTGTTTGCTGTTCTTCTTGAAGTTCCCCTTGTTCTTCCCTTTGCCCTTTTTCTTGAAACTGGTGGTCTTATTGACCATCAACACTTGATGCTCCTTCTTGATTTCTACCTCCGCAGCCTTTAGCATTGCGAAGAGCTCGGGAATAGTCTTGTCCATCCCTTGCATATTATAGTCCATCACGAAGCTCTTGTAGCTTGGTGGCAGTGATTGAAGAATTCTATCAATGACACTATCATCAGGGAGATTAACTCCCAGTTGAATCAAGTGATTATTATACCCATACATTTTGAGTATGTGTTCACTGACAGAACTATTCTCCTCCATCTTACAGCTATAGAACTTATTGGATACTTCATATATCTCAATCCGGGCATTTGCTTGAAATATTAACTTCAACTCCTGGAACATCTCATATGCTCCATGACGTTCAAAACGTCGTTGAAGACCCGGTTCCAAGTCGTAAAGCATGGCACACTGAACTATCGAGTAGTCATCAGCTTTGCTCTGCCAGACGTTCTTAACGTCGTCAGTTACATCTGCAGCAGGCCTAGCACCCAGCGGTGCTTCCAGGACGTAATTCTTCCGTGTAGTTGCTACCATCATCTTTCAACTTAGCTTTCTCAAGGAACGCATTAAAATTCAACGGAATAACAGCACGAGCCATCTATCTACAACAAACATAGACAAGCAAAATACTATCAGGTACTAAGTTCATGATAAATTTAAGTTCAATTAATCATATTACTTAAGAACTCCCACTTAGACAGATATCTCTCTAGTCATCTAAGTGATCACGTGATCCATATCAACTAAACCATGTCCGATCATCACGTGAGATGGAGTAGTTTCAATGGTGGTATCTACTATATGATTCACGTTCGATGTCAGGACCCCGACTCAATGCCATATCGATCTAGCATGTAACACCTCATATCACTTTGCGGCCTCACGCACGGTATTCCCATGGGTGTCGCCTTACCTTTGCCCGGGATTGTTTGCGCCTTTTGGCACACGTATATGATAGTGTCGCTAGCATCCATATGATAAGGAGCCCGAGCTGACATGGCTAGTCGTAAACCCAAAGTGGCACAAACTTACAGGGACAGGCATCCATGACCCAGCATCGAACGTGTCGGTCATCAGCGAGTGAATCTGGGCTATAGAACTGGGCTAGCAGGACTCTGGTAAACTGGGCTGTAGCAGGCTAACATGAATCCGGAAGACACCGCGTGACATTTCCCCGAAGGGGACAGACACATGAACGAAGAAGGACACATGCCGGGCAGCCTAAGTGTTCTGGAGCAGTAGGAAGCTACTAAGGCTCAGTGGAAGCACTAGGAGACATTCCCGGTAAGAGAGGCTACCAAGGATAAACAACTAGATAGTCAGATCCCACACATACCAAGCATTTCAATAACATACACACAATATGCTCGATATGTGCAAATACAACATGGCATCACAACATGACACTACAACTCAAGTATTTATTCAATAGGCTCCGAGGAGCGAGATATTACAAACATGGGTCTCACGACCCAACATTCAGAGCATACAAGTCAAAGCACATGCGTAAGCTTAACATGTATGAGTACAGACAACTACAGATGAAAAAGGCTGAGAAGCCTGACTATCTACCAGATCCTGCCGAGGGCACAAGATCGTAGCTGAGGTAACAAGCTAAACGTCGAAGTCCACGCGGAACTACTAGTGAGACGGAAGTCTCTCTGCAAAACATAAAATAGGCAAACGTGAGTACAAATGTACCCAGCAAGACTTACATCAGAACTAACTACATATGCATCATTATCAACAAAGGGGATGGTGGGTTTAACTGCAGCAAGCCAGCTTTACTCAGTGGCTATCCTAAACTACGACTGCAAGTAACTCTTTTGAGGTGGCGCACACGAGTCCACATATTCACCATATCAATACACCACTATGGATCCGCTCCCGTCTCCCTACGAGAACGCCATCCATAGCACTCACGCTTATCTTGCGTATTTTAGAGTATCCACTTTCACTTGTCTATGAACTGTACAGGCAACCCAAAAGTCCTTTACCGCGGACACGGCTATTCGAATAGATGATGTTAACCCTGCAGGGGTGTACTTCTTCACACACGCTCTCACCACTTACCGCCGTTTACACGACATGTACTCGGCAACCTTCAAGCGGAAGCCCAATGAGGGTGTCGGCCACGACCTACCTAAACAATCAAGTCTCTATCCAGGTTTATCGCCTATTCAGGTTCCATCCACAGGAAGTCCGGCCGAGGTTTCCACATACGGCCCCGAACGATGTGTGCAGGGTTCCCGGGACACCAAACGGGCGCCCGGTACACCGTGCCACATGCCTACCGCATAACAGCCCACCCCTCCGGTCAGCGCTGCCCACGGCCTCCAGCATACTACAAACACCAGAAACTACTTGCAACTCCTGGACAGAGGACAAGGGTGATTAAGAAGCCGAGAGGGTCCATTGGTTTCGGTCCCAATGCGTGGTAGTAGTTGTTTCATGGATCACAAACACAGAACTCAGTTCCTGAGGGCGGCTTCAATGAGCAACCCACCATGTACTCCTACACGGCCTCTCACATCTACCTTTACTAAATCGTGTTCACACACTTAGCTCACACACAATAGGACATGTTCACCATTGTTCCAATTCATCCCCGATGAGTCGGACCTAAGCATAGCAGGCATGACAAACAAGCATGAATGAGTAGGCACATCAGGGCTCAAAAAACTCCTACTCATGCTAGTGGGTTTCATCTATTTACTGTGGAATGACAGGTCATGCAGAGGATAAAGGGGTTCAACTATCACAGCGAGTAACAGATGAATCGTTGTTGTCCTAATGTAGTAAAAGAGAGCAGGAGCGAGAGAGTGGGATTGTATCGGAATAAACAAGGGGGTTTGCTTGCTTGGCACTTCTGAAGATAGCATTGAGTCTTAATCAGTGTCAACGATCACAACGTCGGAACATCGTCTACCGAGAGAGGACAGATACCGGCAACAGAGAAGAAATACAATCAATCCAATGCACAATATGATGCATGATCATGACATGGCAAAATGAATGTGTTTTGGGCTAATGCAAGCTAGAACAGATTGAAATGAGTCCATTTGAACCAAAGATTCAAATGCAAACCCATTTTATGAAGTCATAAAGGTGCATTAACTTGTTTCATCTAAACAGCAAGGTTAGGTTGCTCTAACATGCATGAAAATGCCATAAACAGATTCTTTGGATTTTTCTGATCATTTTTCATATATAACTTATTTCATTCTGAGTTATAGATTAATTTCTATGAATTATAGAAGTTTAGGCAAATTTCTGAAATTTCCTGAATTAAAATAAATCCAGAAAATAGCTTATTGCGTCGGCATGACATCAGTGTGACATCAGTAGGTCAATACGCCAGGTCCAGGTCAAACCTGACCAGTGGGTCCCATGTGTCAGCAGTTAATTAAACTAACTAAGTTTAGTTAGCGTTAAACTAATACTAACCTAGTTTAGTTAGTGGCATGGGGCCCACACGTCAGTGAGTCGGGTGGAGTCAAACCCCGGTCAAGCGGGGTCAAACTTGCTGGACCCGGTCAACGGCTCGTCGCCAACGACGACAGAGACGGCGGAGGGCTTCGGAAACATTGTTCCAGCGACCAAAATAGCAGCGGAGGAGCTCTATGCGTAGCTGGAGATCTCGCGCATCTAACGGTGTAAGAAGCAGCAGCTGGGGTGGTCCGAAACAACAGCGATGTCGAGCTTTGCGGTGGCCGGATTTCGTCCAACGGCGGGTTAGGTGATGCAGGGATTGGCAGGAGCCGCGGGTGGTCGCGGTCGACTCCTGGGAACGTGCTGAGCACGGTGGCGCGCTCGGTTGCGAGCTTGCGCGGCTGTGGCCACGGCTACGCCATGGCCGGCGGCGAGATGCTTCGGTCACGGTTGGGGATCGGGGCTAGAGGATGAACGCGTCGACGGGGAGAGGGGCGAGGGGCGTAGGAGCTCACATCGGTTCCGTAGGGTTGGTCAGTGGGCTCGGGGAGAGGCCGGAGCAAGCGGGGCGGCGGTGGAGATCTCCGGCGTCGGGAGGTTGAAGATGACGGCGTGGAGGCGCTCGGGGGCGTCCGGTGTTGCATAGCTCGACGAGGAGGAAGAGGGGTACTAGGCGGAGCTCTTGGGCCTCTCAGGGCGTCGCCGGGATGGCGGTGTCCGCGGTGGTGGCGAGCGGCAGCGATGGAGGCGTTCGGGCGGACAGAATAGAGGAAGGGAAGAGCGTTCGGGGGAGGGAGAGGGAGAGCCTGAAGGATCTGGGGGTCGCGTGGCGTTGTCCAGACGCGTCGAGGAGGAGCCAGGCAGGCAGGAAGGGAGGAGGTGGAGGCCTCGGGTGCGCTGGCGTCGGTACGCCTCTGCCTACTGGCAGAGGTTGAAGACGACCGCTTCGCCCTGGTGGGCTGGGCCTCAGCTACAGTGCTGGGCCAGCTGGGCTGCCAGGTGAGCGCCAGGTAAGTTCTCTCTCTCTAGTTTCTCTATTTTATTTTATTTTGTTCCTGTTTTCTATTTCTTTTATTCTGTTTTGAATTAATAAAAATACTAATCCATTTTGTAAAATCCTGAAAATAATATTGGGCAGAGTTTGGATCATTTCCAACAACCCAAAACTAGTTTCAGAATTATTAGAGCATTTAAAAATATTTATAGGATTTAAATGCTCCAATTCAAATACGATATGAGTTAATTCAAAGGTCTAGAATGTCCTAGAAATATATTCATCATTTTTGGCAGAGGTTTTCACCTTTGTCAGAAATCATGAACATTTTCAAGGGGCATCTTGGGTTCTTTGAAAAAGATTTTGGATTGAACCTAGTTGAGTTCCATTTGGTGTTAGGGTTTGAACATCCCCATTTCAAGTTTAACTGAAATTTAAACATGATGCAAACACTCTAATGCATGCACTGACTAGGGTTGTGACAACTCACCCCCACTAAACAAGAATCTCGTCCCGAGATTCAAGCGTAGGGTAAGATGAAGGAGGGGACGCAAACTAACACAATCTTCACGGTCCAGATGTCCTTCTCGAGGGTGTTGATTCATTGCATCACCTTGATCGTGACATCTTTCTTTGAGAACTACATCCAACATAACAACAAGAAGAAAAGGAGAATTCTGAAAGGATCGATCTTCTTGAGGTTCGAGCAACTTAGGATCATCTTAATGATCACAAGATCAACTCACGAAATGGGACATAGAAACATCTCTGGAGCTGAGAGGCAAAACATGCATCAGGAGGGACGGAAGAAACAATTTGACGAGGGTTTCAGAATAGTGAGGAAGAATTGCCATGATTCCATAACGGGGCACCTTAGGGAAGGTGACTCGTAGAATTATTCTCTCAAGTGGCAAAAGGAATTACTTTTGATACGTAGATCATTGGAACTCTTCTCACCAGCCTGAGGCAATTCCCAATTGTTCGTTTGAAGGAATTTGAAAGAATGGCATACTTAGCTTGGAAAGGAAACTAGAGTTATAATACAACTCAGCAGATGGGAAGCACATTCCAAATGATGCTGAGGATATAACCCAGTGACTTAGCGTGCTCTCAAGAACTTGAGCATTTTCATATTCATCAAGGCTTTACCAATATCCGTGTCAAGGATCCCGGCAACACAACATACTACAATGATGAATGGTGATGGATGATGCGGATGCAAAGGAAGATAACACCTTCTCAGATCTCACCTTAGCGGAGCCAAGGGGCAAATCTGGATGATCGACCGAGAGACATTTAGCACTCCGCTTCTAATGTTCTCCTTGATGTGCTAGCGCAACCCATTTATTAAAATGGTCTGGTATCTAGAACATCAAGTAAAGGTCGGACTTTGGGAGCTCAAGAATCCATAAGGAACAACTACTGGAATAAATTCTACGGGATCCTTATGGGGAGGTGGCCAACTTCCTCAATCAAGACACTACAATAGTAGGTCTTCCGGCTGGGTATGTTGGCCACGACATTCACTTTACCGATTACGGAGAGACCAGTATTATAGTTCTCGGGAAACGTTCCAACCATCATATCTGCCTGAGATTCAGATCTGGCTGGTGTCAGAATAATGCAGACTCATCAAGTCTAGAAGGAAAAATGAAAGTTTGCAACACAAATCAACGATATGACGTTGCGAGATTCTCAGGAGATGAACTACTATAGCATGCTCCAAAACATGAGCTGGTTCTGCTACAAACATGTGAACACGTTGTCCGAGACAAGCATGACCACATAGTAGTCTTATAATAAAACACTACTGAGTTCAGGTGGGGAACCATCAACGAGGATATCGAAGTCCCTACATAAGTCCGGATTAGCTCTTATGAAGGAACTCCTTCTCCTTGAACAAATCAATCAGTGGCTTGGTGTGCTAGGGACACATAGAATGAAGGTTGCAAATCTCCAAACCACAGAATACTTCGCACGTATTCATGACTGATTTGGGATGATTCCAAAGGAAGCAACATTGAATTTCTCGAATTCATGGCGGCAACTTGCATCAAATGCACGTGAATCTGAGGAAGTCACTTCTTTCATCCAACGCATGCTTCATGAACGGGACATGAAGATAATGCTTATAGAAGTTTCCAATACTAGCTGGATGTTCAACACAAATCATGGAGAAGATAACAATGTTGTTGATGGGCTCAACAACATTTCATCTAGGTTTCCACATAAGTGAAATTCCAGAATTATGTGAACAAGGTGATAGTATTGGTTAGACCCGAAAGATGTAATGGTGTATGCTCGAGGAACAACCACGAGTAAGACAACATTACGAATATCATTGGTTCTGATTTGATTTGAGAATAGCCCACACTCAAATCAAAGATTGGATGAGACAATAGATACAATAACTGATCAGAGGACCAATTGATGACGATATCATCTTTCTTCAACACACACACACACACAAGGATATCCCTTGGAGATGAACTAAGTCAGGTAAGCTTTTATCTTCCACTCTCCAAGTTGTTGTTTAGCTTAACCAACTAGCTCAAGGGTTTCCAACAAAGATTCTTGGAGAAGGGGTGGTTTACGAGAAACCAACTTGATCACGAGCTCAACATAACAGTCAAGGGAAAACCTGGTGATACTTCCGAGAAGATATTCGGAAAATCACGAACCACCAATATGTTACTAAACTCGAGAACAATCTTGCTTTCCAGGGCAAGACGATATGATCAAATAAGCGAGGGATTGGCACAATCCTAACTCATTGATCGAAGAGTGCACCAGGAAATAAGGACTAGGTAGCACGACCAATCTTAGGGTGATGATTTAATAACCAACACGCTAAGAATGAGAATATTGCCCATTAACTACCAAGCAACAGAGTTGCCAGGAGTATTGATTTCACACATCATGACTCACTTGCCGGCATTGCGGTTACAATAACACGGGAACCGAGGAATGAACAATGATGGCAAGAAGTATCACTGCGTCAAAAATTCATAAGAGATGGTAATTCCTATGATATTCTTAACATAAATAGGGTAAACTCCAAGGTAGAATAGAACAAAAGCTGGGTTGGCATTTTGATCTGCGGAGCACAACTATTTCGACCCAATCCTGGATATGGATGAGGTACTGGAGTTTGTTTCTCCTAGTCATTCCGAATAGAATGGCTTGACGGACCACAGAAGTAAAAGGCATCGATGAACACGAATGCACGACTACTCCTGACTATCAATTGATAGACGAAGGTCAGAATACAGCTAAAGGGGGACAATTCAAAGGAACATATAATTTTCTGAGTTGTGGATGCATAGATTAGTATGTCGAACCAAGTTCAACAAATTTCTTCCGGATAATCCATGCGAAGAGGTAGGATTGGCAGAGTTACAGCATGGAATCAAGAACTTGTCAAGAGCACTCTGGTTGTGATCTTTCGGTTCAGCGAGGAACTTCTGCCAAGGATGGTTCATGGTATTTGGAAGAATGATATACCACGGACCTCAAAGACTATCGCAAAGGTTACTAATATCCTAAAGGAACGAGCAAACACTATCAACATAAAGTAAGTAGGGTGAATCTCGGGTTCAAAACCCAGGAATAGAATACCTACTAGCTAAATGGCATCATGGGATGCTTTCGAGAATAATGGCCAGAATCATCACACTGGGAACGCAAAACATGGTTCGATTAATAGGTGGCACTCTAAGACACCTAGGGTCATAATAATAACTCCAACATATATGTCAAGGCAATAGAGTACCTCCACTCACCGATTAATGTGGTTAATCTGGCCCAAAGGGACATCGGAACGGGAGGAAGGGATTTTGCAAATGCTTCAGACTATTTAGAAACCTGGGATGACTCGGACAGTATAACGGTTGTAAATGCTCAAAAAGATTGGAGACATGCTACAAAAATGGTGGCATAGCCACTCATAAGCACAATATCAAGGTTTCGAGATCAACAGTTAACATACGGAGGTAGAAACTAAACTGAGGCTTAAATCAAACAATTTATAAGTCTACGGATTAGTAACACGTGATCCTGATAGAAAGAAGAGAAAGCCTAGCTCCTTAACCCCGTAGGAAAGATAAGATGACACGGATCAGAAGGCATAAGGTATAAGGAGTAAAAAGAGCCTTACGTTCCATCCCACAATCAATTCCCTTATATAACTAAAGAATTTCTAGACTCAACTTCGACCAGTTTGGCTTGGTAATCCTACAGGCAGTCAGGCTCTGATACCAAAGCTTTCAGGACCCCAACTCAATGCCACATCGATCTAGCATGTAATACCTTATATCACTTTGCGGCCTCACGCACGGTATTCCCACGGGTGTTGCCTTACCTTTGCCCGGGACCATTTGCGCCTTTTGGCACACATATATGATAGTGTCGCTAGCATCCATATGATAAGCCCGAGCTGACATGGCTAGTCGTAAACCCAAAGTGGCACAAACTTACAGGGATAGGCATCCATGACCCAGCATCGAACGTGTCGGTCATCAGCGAGTGAATCCAAGCTGTAGCACTGGGCTAGCAGGACTCCGGTGAACCGGGCTGTAGCAGGCTAACAGGACTCCGGTATTCATCGCGTGACATTTCCCCGAGGGGACAGACACAGGAACGAAGAAGGACACATGCCGGCCAGCCTAAGTGTTCCGGAGCAGTAGCAAGCTACCATGGCTCAGTGGAAGCACTAGGAGACATTTCCCGGTAGAGAGGCTACTAAGGATAAACAACTAGATAGTCAGATCCCACACATACCAAGCATTTCAATAACATACACACAATATGCTCGATATGTGCAAATACAACATGGCATCACAACATGACTCTACAACTCAAGTATTTATACAATAGGATCCGAGGAGCGAGATATTACAAACATGGGTATCATGACCCAACATTCAGAGCATACAAGTCAAAGCACATGCGGAAGCTTAACATGTCTGAGTACAGACAACTACAAATGAAAAAGGCTGAGAAGCCTGACTATCTACCAGATCCTGCCGAGGGCACAAGATCGTAGCTGAGGTAACAAGCTAAACGTCGAAGTCCACGCGGAACTACTAGTGAGACGGAAGTCTCTGCAAAACATAAAATGGGCAAATGTGAGTACAAATGTACCCAGCAAGACTTACATCAGAACTAACCACATATGCACATTATCAACAAAGGGGATGGTGGGGTTTAACTGCAGCAAGCCAGCTTTGACTCGGTGGCTATCCTAAACTACGACTGCAAGTAACTCTTTTGAGGTGGCGCACACGAGTCCACATATTCACCACATCAATACACCACTATGGATCCGCTCCCGTCTCCCTACGAAAACGCCATCCATAGCACTCACGCTTATCTTGCGTATTTTAGAGTATCCACTTTCGCTTGTCTATGAACTGTTATAGGCAACCCAAAAGTCCTTTACCGCGGACACGGTTATTCGAATAGATGATGTTAACCCTGCAGGGGTGTACTTCTTCACACACGCTCTCACCACTTACCGCCGTTTACACGACATGTACTTGGCAACCTTCAAGCGGAAGCCCAACGTGGGTGTCGGCCACAGCCTACCTAAACGCTCAAGTCCCTATCCAGGTTTATCGCCTATTCAGGTTCCATCCGCAGGGAGTCCGGCCGAGGTTTCCACATACGGCCCCGAACGATGTGTACAGGGTTCCGCGACACCAAACGGGTGCCCGGCATACCTGGCCACGTGCCTACCGCATTACAGCCCACCCCTCCGGTCAATGCTGGCCACGGCCTCCAGCATACTACAAACACCAGAAACTACTTGCAACATCTAGACAGAGGACAAGGGTGATTAAGAAGCCGAGAGGGTCCATTTGTTTCGGGCCCAATGCGTGGTAGTAACTGTTTCATGGATCACAAACACAGAACTCAGTTCCTGACGACGGGTTCAATGAGACAACCCACCATGTACTCCTACATGGCCTCTCACCGCTACCTTTACCAGATCGTGTTCACACACTTAGCTCACACATAGTAGGACATGTTCACACACCTCTGATTCATCCCCAATGAATCAGACCTGACTCAACTCTAAGCAGTAGCAGGCATGACAAACAAGCATGAATGAGTAGGCACAACAGGGCTCAAACAACTCCTACTCAAGATAGTGGGTTTCATCTATTTATTGTGGCAATGACAGGTCATTCAGAGGATAAAGGGGTTCAGCTACCGCAACAAGTAACAGATGAATCGTTGTTGTCCTAATGCAGTAAAAGAGAGCAGGAGCGAGAGAGTAGGATTGTATCGGAATGAACAAGGGGGTTTTGCTTGCCTGACGGAGTGGTAGTGGAATACTGCCCTTCAGTTGGATACTCGTGACTATCCTCGGAGGCAGAACCTACCACGAAGAACACATTGAAACACAATCACCACATGGCAATATGCAACAATATGATGCATGCAATGACATGGCAAAAATGAGTGTGTTTGGGCTAGTGCAACTTAGAACAGATTGGTTTGAGTTCATTTGAATCAAGGATTCAAATGCAAACCCAAAATAAGAGGTCATATTAGTGCATTAACTTGTTGCACCTAAACAGCAAGGTTAGGTTTCTCTAACATGCATGCAAATGATACGGATGGATAGATTGGATTTTTCTGATCATTTTTTCATATATAACTTATTTCATTCTGAGTTATAGATTAATTTCTATGAATTATAGAAGTTTAGGCAAATTTCTGAAATTTCCTAAATTAAAATAAATCCAGAAAATAGCTTATTGCGTCGGCATGACATCAGTGTGACATCAGCAGGTCAACACGCCAGGTCCAGGTCAAACCCAGTGGGTCCCATGTGTCAGCAGTTAGTTAAACTAACTAAGTTTAGTTAGCGTTAAACTAATACTAACCTAGTTTAGTTAGTGGCCTGGGGCCCACACGTTAGTGAGTCGGGGGGGGGGAGTCAAACCCCGGTCAAGCGGGGTCAAACCTGCCGAACCCGGTCAATGGCTCATCGCCAACAACGACAGAGACGGTGGAGGGCTTCGGAAACGTTGTTCCGGCGACCAAAATAGCGGCGGAGGAGCTCTATGCGTAGCTGGAGATCTCGCGCATCTAACGGTGTAAGAAGCAGCAGCTGGGGTGGTCCGAAACAACAGCGACGTCGAGCTTTGCGGCGGACGGAGTTCGGCCAACAGCGGGTTAGGCGATGCAGGGAACGGCAGGAGCCGCGGGTGGTCATGGTTGACTCCTGGGAACGTGTTGAGCATGGTGGCGCGCTCGGTTGCGAGGTTGCGCGGCTGTGGCCACGGCTACGCCATGGCCGGTGGCAAGATGCTTCGGTCACGGTTGGGGATCAGGGCTAGAGGACGAACGCGTCGATAGGGAGAGGGGCGAGGGGCGTAGGAGCTCACAGCGGTTCCGCAGGGTTGGTCAGTGGGCTCGGGGAGAGGCCGGAGCAAGCGGGGCGGCGATGCAGATCTTTGGCGTCGGGAGGTTGAAGACGACGGCATGGAGGCACTCGGGGGCGTCTGGTTTTGCACAGCTCGACGAGGAGGAAGAGGGGTACTAGGCGGAGCTCTTGGGCCTCTCAGGGCGTCGCCAGGATGGCGGTGTCCGCGGTGGTGGCGAGCGGCGGCGACGGAGGCGTTCTGGCGAAAGAACAGAGGAGGGGGAGAGCATTCGGGGGAGGGAGAGGGAGAGCTTGAAGGCTCTGGGGGTCGTGTGGCATCGTCCAGACTCGTCGAGGAGGAGCCAGGCAGGCAGGGAGGGAGGAGGTGGAGGCCTCGGGCGCGCTAGCGTCGATACACCTCTGCCTACTGGCAGAGGTTGAAGATGACCGCTTTGCCCTGGTGGGCTGGGCCTCAGCTACAGTGTTGGGCCAGCTGGGCTGCCAGGTGAGCGCCAGGTAAGTTCTCTCTCTCTCTGGTTTCTCTATTTTATTTTATTTTGTTCCTGTTTTCTATTTCTTTTATTCTGTTTTGAATTAGTAAAAATACTAATCCATTTTGTAAAATCCTGAAAATAATTGTGGGCAGAGTTTGGATTGTTTCCAACAACCCAAAACTAGTTTTAGAATTATTAGAGCATTTAAAAATATTTATAGGATTTAAATGCTCCAATTCAAATACGATATGAGTTAATTCAAAGATCCAGAATGTCCTAGAAATATATTCATCATTTTTGGCAGAAGTTTTCACCTTTGTCAGAAATCATGAACATTTTCAAGGGGCATCTTGGGTTCTTTGAAAAAGATTTTGGATTGAACCTAGTTGAGTTCCATTTGGTGCTAGGGTTTGAACATCCCCATTTCAAGTTTAACTGAAATTTAAACATGATGCAAACACTCTAATGCATGCACTGACTAGGGTTGTGACATCCGACCTTTCGGTCTCCGTGTTCCGAGGCCATATCTGTATATGCTAGGCTCGTCAAGTTTAACCTGAGTATTCCGCGTGTGCAACTGTTTTGCACCCGTTGTATTTGAACATAGAGCCTATCACACCCGATCATCACGCGGTGTCTCAGCACGAAGAACTTTCGCAACGGTGCATACTCAGGGAGAACACTTCTTGATAATTAGTGAGAGATCATCTTAAAATGCTACCGTCAATCAAAGCAAGATAAGATGCATAAAGGATAAACATCACATGCAATCAATATAAGTGATATGGTATGGCCATCGTCATCTTGTGCTTGTGATCTCCATCTCCGAAGCACCATCGTGATCACCATCGTCACCGGCATGACACCTTGATCTCCATCGTAGCATCGTTGTCATTTACGCCATCTATTGCTTCTACGACTATCGCTACCGCTTAGTAATAAAGTAAAGCAATTACAGGGCCTTTGCATTTCATACAATAAAGCGACAACTATATGGCTCCTGCCAGTTGCCGATAACTTCGGTTACAAAACATGATCATCTCATACAATAAAATATAGCATTACGTCTTGACTATATCACATCACAACATGCCCTGCAAAAACAAGTTAGACGTCCTCTACTTTGTTGTTGCAAATTTTACGTGGCTGCTACGGCTGAGCAAGAACCGTTCTTACCTACGCATCAAAACCACAACGATAGTTCGTCAAGTTAGTGTTGTTTTAATGTGGGGACCCCGACTCATAAGTCAAGATCACCGAATGCACGTGTACAGTGATCCCAGAGATCAATGCTCACTGAACACACAGAAGCTGAATAACAAGAGTCTTACATCCATACATACTGTTTTACACAAGTAGGACCATTATGGTCAAGTCTTGAGTGTATCATCGCAGCGGAAATCTTCAATAACAACTTGGACCCATGCCATCTGCCTTAACCCTACAGGCATTCTGACTGGCAAGCGTCCTAACTCGCATGTTCGTCACCAAGGTACTCTTCATTATATCATGTTCTTTCATGCCTGGCCAATAAATAACCAGTGGCAAGCCAATAAGTACTTTGAATGTACTCGCAAGCAACCCATATTTTGGTTCAAGATACAACAATGCATGATATAGGTAATTTTTTGCAGAAAGCTAGTTTTGAGTGCAATGACATGTTCAACAACTTGTAAGACATGCATCAGGAGAATTCAAGTAACCATGAGGACATGTTACAGATATCAACATAAATAGAGTGGGCATCAGCCCAACTCAATCATGTCAAGTCCCTTGACTTGACCCAAGTAGTTCTCCCAAAACACACACTTTTTGTAAACATGTGGACGTAGTCAAGCAGGGGTACCCCAACCGTCCTTGACCGTGGACACGGCTATTCGAAATAGTTTTACACTCTGCAGAGGTTGCACACTTTACCCACAAGATCGAGAACTTCCGTGTCATCCACGACCGCGATACCTCAAGTACCCGGGGTAAGCACCGATCACTATCTTTCCCTAGACGACACTAACAAGGAGTCCACTCGTTGTTCCGTATCCTCACGATGTACATCATACAGACTCACTCGAGATCGTAACATCCGAGAGGGGACACAACGGTGTATCCGGTGCCCTATGAAAACAGTCATGGCCGCCCTACCTGGCATGACCCCGTCCGAGAGAGAGCACCAACTCTCCCCCGTCACTAGTAATGCGGGCTCCAAGCTAGTATCGGCCTAGGTAATCAATAATGCCCTTTCCCATATAAGGGGTAGAGGTGGTTGCGCATGTAAGGTTGGAAAGGTCGCAACTTAAACCAATCCGTTTTGGAAACAACACACACACTTGCCTCGGTACACCACTTGTCATCAAGTGGTTACCCATCTCATCATCTCCCTCGGGCATAAGTGGCACCCGACGGGGTTTTCGAAAAGTCTTTTGAAAATACTTTGTCTCCTTCACCATGCATATACCCGTCCCTTTTGTGTAGCACTACTTTAGCATCCTATCTACTCCCACCGGCATAACCCTCATAGGAAGGTAGGGTCATGCACAATGCAAGTATCAACGAGGAAGTAACGGAGGCAAACCATCAAAGTGGTTACCACCTCATCATGATTCCGTTGCAACAACAATATGGTGCTATATGACATGCATAAAAAGGGTTTCATAGACATGGTCAAAGGGCTGCTTGCCTGGTTCATCAGAGTCTTCAAGTCTTCTGGTCCTTCTTCAAGTACTTCGTCTACTTCGTCAACTAACGTCGGAAACAATCATAGTAAGCAACACGAACAAGGCAGAAAATAAAAGTGCTCTAAAAATATGAAGTTGACTTTTCTAGGACTCCTCTGGTTATATGAAAAATAACCAGAGTGGTTTCATTGGAATTGGATCAGTGGTTATTTCTGAACATTTCAATATGATGGAATAAATGGATTCAATGGATCTGCAAGTTGTCTACAGAATGCCTTTTTATAAAAATGAGTAAAAGTACCCATTAAATCAGGCATGATTTTAGAAACATTTAGAAATTGGTTTCACTCGATTTGGAGTTGAAATGAATATAATATGGATTTTTGAAGTGGACTTATGTGGATAAATGACCTTTTTAAAGGGTCCAGTGAAAACTAAGAACAACAAAAATGTCCACTGTGGCCCATTAAATAGAACATGATTTATGGAGTCAGTAGAAATTTGATTCATCGAATTTGGACACTATTTGAATAGTTTATGGATTTTTGAAGTTCACTGGAAAAGAAAAAGGAGAATATTCGGGTTATACCTAAACTGTGCACAGGGCGCAGTTTAGCACCGCAGCACACTGGGCCGGCCCAGCGGCTCGGCCACGCGGGCGACGGGGCGACGTCGAAGGCGCCCAGGCGCAACCCGCCTCCACTTGCCAGCGTGGCCCGGTGGCTGGGCCACTGACGAGCGGGGCCCGCTTGCAGGGCCTTTGTCTTCCTCTTCCTCCCGCGCGTTCGCCTGGCCGAGGGAGCAGAGAGCCCCGACGACGACTGCCGGCGCTACGGGGCACCTCCGGCGACGCTCTGGCTATGGATGAGCTCAGGAGGCCGCGCCGCATCCACCTGGGTGCTTTTCGCATGCCGACGAGGGCCGTAGCGGCGACGGCTTGGACGGCCGCGGAGGAGGCTGTCGGCCATCTTCGGCCACGAGCGCGTGGCGTTCCCGGGGATGAACGACGGTGATGGAGGGCCTCGAGGTGGTGGTATGAGGGTACTGGAGTGGCTGGGGAGAGAGGAGAGGCTCGGGATAGCCCGGATTTAGGCGGAGCCCGACGGCGGCGCTCCGGCCATTGCGGTGAACGGAAGACACATGGAGAGGTGTGGGTTGGTCCAGGGGTGCACGAGAGGGAGAGAGAGCCAAAGGAGTAGAGAGGGGGCTCGGGGTGGCCTTAAATAGCCGTCACGTGGCTCACCGTGGATGCGGCGCACGGGGCCGTGGCAACAGCTCGCGCGGCCAGGGGAGAGAGCGAGGGGTTGTCTTCGGTGCTCATGGGGGTGGTGTAGGGCACCAGGAAGGGAGAGAAGGAGCGGGGAAGGGCCAGAGCTTCACGCGTGTGAGGCCGCTCATTGGAGCTCTCGGGCGGCCGGCGTGCGTGTGAGCAGAGGCAGCAGGAGGGAGAAGGAGGAGGGGGACATGGGTTTAGCGTGTCGCAGATGCCGAGGCACCTTGTCGGGCGCGCTGGGGAGGCCCGAGGTGACCAGAGGTGCTTGGCAGGGGGCGGCTACAGTGCGGGGGTGCACTGTAGCGCGCTCTAGAGCGTGCCTTTGGCTGCCATGGCATTGTTTAAGTGGCAGGGGCGTGCCCACTCATGTCTGGTAGCGCTAGGGAGAAGTAAACAAGTGGGGAGGGGCATTGGATGCCCTGGAAATCCACTGGAGTGAGGAGGGAGGTGAGAAAGGAGAAGAATGCTGCTGTCCAGAAGGGTAAATGGGGATGTATCACCCTTCAATCATTGAGTTGAGGCCAGGGAAGAGTTACTGGAGGTGCAAGGGGACTCTAAGGGGCTGTGGTAAAAAGTTGAGGCCATGGAGAAGACTGGAAGTGGTCAAAACAGGAGTTTTAGTAAAATGGGAGAAGGTGTTTGTTGCTGGTTTGGGAAAGAAGATGAACTCTTATTGTCATGAGGATTGACAGGGTCAAATGGTATGAGAAAATAAGAGGTTCCACCAAGATTGAGTTCATTTGGGAAAAGTTGCCAATGCAACTTTTGTAAACCCTAGAAATCAGCAGAAATGGACTCTCCAAAATTTAGTCATGAAAATCTATTCTCCTTGATGCACCACTTGGTGTAGTGTCATCATTTGATGGTATGAACATGTCCACAAAAGTTGAGATCAAAAAGAGAAAGTTGCCAATGTAGAGTTGTTCAAATTTGGTTCTGGACAAGAAGGGTTTGGGGGCACTTTGATCAAGTTAACTTGTTCTCCAACTTGTTCTACTTGGTCTAGATGATTTATTAGACCATTGTAGCATGTGTACCAAGCTTGAGAGTATTTGGAAAAGTTTGCTAATGCAAAGATGATCAAACTTGAAAAAGGGCAGAAATGGTTTTGAGACGGTTTCATGGGGTTATACTATTCTCCATGACATGAGACTTGTCAAGATCATCAAACGTGTCATATGTGACATGATAGAATTTTTCTTGGAATTTTTGGAGAATATTTCCTTTGTAAATATCTCAAAAGCTTGAAATATCCAGAAAGGGTTTTTGAGGGATTTGACCAATATTTTGAACATGACCATGTGTTGAAACTCCTATATATGGACAATATATGTCCACTGAGTTTCCCAAAATTTTCACAAATATTTTTAAAGCATTAAAATAATTTTAACCTATTAAAGATCATTTCTGGCCTAAATAAAAAGTCTTTAAATAAAATAATAAAATAAGTTTTAAAATTATATTTTTTGGGTTTATAGGTGTCCTATATCTAATAGGAGTCAAATATATTTTTTTAAAGATTTTTACTACCCTTAATTAAGTACTTGCAGTGCAAATCGCAATTCACGGTTTTTTGAAAAACTAATTTTTGAAAATACTATTTGGCCAAATTATTTTTGCAAGAAATATTTTTTATGTCGTATACACATGGCATGATCATTGGGAAAGGTTTTTGGATCAAGGAGAAGGAGTATAAGAGTTGGAGGATTTATTTGATTTTTAGAGCACTTGCAAACAACAGACAAAAATCCAATCAAGGCAAAGTCGAAAACGCACAAAAGTTTTTGTCAAACCACATTTTATCATTATTTATCACTTTAAGTGTTGTGCCATGAAAATCAGGGTGTGACAGACCTAACCCCCTTACAAGAATCTCATCCCCGAGATTCCCAAACTAGGCGCCGAAAGGGATACGAAAACTTTGATGTGGGTGGTCTTCACATCCTCATATTGTTCCTGCTTCCGAGCGGTGCTCCTTTGATCCTTGAAGTACTTGATGGTGTGGCTTCGTGTATAATGTCCTACTTGGTCCAGGTTGCTAATGGGTTCTCTCGCGTAGGTCATATTGGGCTGGAGGTCGATGGCTCATTTGATCGATGTCCTTATAGAGATCGGGCTAGTTAGGGAGATGGAAACACTTTCGGGGTTGTGATGCATGGAAAGCGTTGTGCACACCAGGTAACTCAGGTGGCAACTCCAGCTGGTAATTGTCTTCTCTTCGTCTTGTAGTGATTTCAGAGGGGGTTGTTAAATCTTGGAGTGATCTTGAACGGGGCCGATAAATCTTGGTGTGAGCTTCCCTTTGACACGGAAATGCTTGGTTCCTTTGAGAGAAGTGGCTTGCAGATATGTCTGGTCTTCGATGCGGAGGTTTACTTCTTGATGATGGTGGTTGGTGTAGTTCTTCCTCCCGGACATGGCGGTCCTCAGATGTTCCTTAACCAGCTGAACGATTCTTCTTCCGTCTTCGGGTAGACAAGTATGTCATCAAATAACGATGACAACCAGCTTGTTTGAGTACTCCATGAAGAGTTGCCCACGGGGTACATAGGGTATAGATTGGGGTATCGGTGGTGGTCACGGTTGAGTATTGGTCAGGGTCTTCTCGACCTAGAGCTAAAGCCGATGGTCATGATCCGAACATGTTGTGGATTGATAGGGCTTAAGGGTTTCAATGATTCTAGTGTGGGAGTGAACATTTATCCTTGAGCACAATTCCTGAAATGCCAATTGTTCTACCTAGTCCTCCGAACAGATCACTTATACTACTGAAAGCATCATTTCGTATAGGTCAACTCCAATCATCACTCATGCTATACATATCCTCATGACTCCCAAGAGGAGGTCTAACAAAATCATATATGTCTCCAATCCCCAAACTCATTTGTGTGGCTACCCCTAAAAATCCATGGGTAGAGCATACAAGCTTCCAAGCTGGAATAAAACAGGATAATCCAAGTGCTCAGCCTGTTCTTCCAAGGTCTAAGATAAAGCACCTCTATTCTAAGGAAACACGTCGTATGCCACTCCAAAATCTTGTTTCCTTCCTATGAATCAACTCCAACAACCCATTAACTACACCAATCATTACATGATCCAGTAGTTCTTCAAATCCAATCTCTATGGTGCTCCACATGATCTTCTAATATCCTATAATCCACAAATACTGGGAAGGCTACCTTACTATAGTCAGTCCACCAATTTCCATTATCATGGTCAAGTAAACTCCAAGGTCAAGCTTATATAGAACCCTAAATAAACCCCGACAATTAGTCCAATCTCCTAGTTTATCATCCACCGAGAAACATGTTATCATGATCAAGATCATCAATCTAAATCCAATTTACTCCGAACCACGTAGACATACTCAGCATCTATATTCAACTAGAATCACCTACTTAAATCCAAATCTCTTGTCCAACGAGGATTCCTACATGTTCCCCCAAGTCATTTACGTAATATCAACTGTCTCCTATCAATATCCCATGGCTAAGTTAAATCCAAATACTTCCAAGAATTTCATCTTGCAACCATAATTGTCCTACTAAATCCAATTTACTCAGGGGTAATGAAAGCTATGCTACCCTATTAACATGATTCCACCAAGTTCAACATGAAAGCCTTATAATCCACCAAAAGTATCAGATAATTCCTCAAAGTCACTCACACAAACTCATCAAGTCATTTGTCCCCTATTCCTATACCCTTAATTTGGTCTTCCCTATGACATCGTCAGTTCTTGTGCTATGTTAGGATGCTAATGTGCTTGCTCACTTCGTCCACTAGTTCCATAATGAACCCAGTGTTGTGCAAGGTTATGGAGGCTTAACTAGTTTTCTTGCAATTATGCGGGTTAAGCACATGGTTAAGGATTCGAGCTGGGGTATCTCGTGGAGTCTCGAAGGGTCTAGGGATGGGTATCCAGTCTGGAGGACTAAACATAACTCTACGGGGTTGCACTTGGTCGAGGAGGCTGTAGCAAAAGTCTTCAGCGCTAGTTGGTTCTTGAAGTAGAATCCTTGGTGTACCTTGTCTTGTCGGTCTTCGGCTGAGGAGAGGGAGACGAGAGGGAAAAGCCGCATAGAGGAGGGGGATGCCTAAAGGGGGTTCTATAGTGCACGTGCAAACAACAAGTGTCGAAAGGCCAAAAACAAACAACAAAATAAGGCAGGTGATATAGTCGTGTACTTGTTGCCTAGGGCAAAAAGAGCGGCTGATATCAAAACACAAACAAATAAAAACAAGCAACACACAATCATGGTTCTATTCGAACCATCATATGGACTCGACTACGCATAGGGGGTACACGACTCATCCTACCCTAGGGGTTCTCGGATTCAGTAGTCGTGCTTTGATCCGTGCCTCGAGCAGTCTTCTGGGTTTTCCTCAGGTGTTGCTACGTCTCTTGTAGTTGTTTGATGAAACGATCCGGTTTGTTCCTGAAGATTCTTCAACAACTTCTCACCTATTGAAGTGATGGGGTGAAGGTGGCTCCTCGTAGCTGGCATTGACTTGGTCTCCTCTTGTCTTCTTATTCATGACGATCCTTTTTGCATTCTAAGGCATCAACGGTTCCAGGTGGCAATCCTTTATCCAATGACATTAACAAGGCATAGTAGAGGTCCAATCTGTCGGCCACATTGTTGACAATATCATCACCGAGAGCGGGGGATGAAGAGAACCGTTTTCCTGCTCACTATAGTGAGGCAGACCAAATGGCGAGGTTCTCATCCACCGGTGGTTGCTGACACAACAATGATAAGGACAAGGTTTCTCTACTAGCGATGTATATCATGATCTTTCGTATCCTATGCCCTGGTCATCATAGGCCAAGGTTGCTTAATCCTGGGTCAATTTCAAAGGTGTCACCATCCTCTGGGTCTTCATGTCCTAATTCCTCGAGGGTGTATCTTCTGTTGGCATCGTCTTGCTATGGTGTTGCCAATCTTTTGTTTAGAAGAGGTGGGTGAGTGTCTGGCAAGGCGTCTTCCTTCTAGATTATCCACGAGGATAACAAGGAATCCCGTGGTCAGGGGCATATGGACTCTAGCGACCATTTAAAATTTTTGAAGGGGAAGAGATCAATGGGGAAAGTATACCTTAGTTTTTGAAAAACTGAGAAGGGAAGAGAAGTATAGATAGTTTTGAAAACTTGTAATAGTTTTGGAAATAGTTTTACCCTAACTAACGACCATGCTAACTAAGGCTTCCTATAGTCAGGATGGCTCTGATACCAGCTCTGTGGGGACCCCGACTCATAAGTCGAGATCACCGAATGCACGTGTACAGTGATCCCAGAGATCAATGCTCACTGAACACACAGAAGCTGAATAACAAGAGACTTACATCCATACATACTGTCTTACACAAATTATGACCATTATGGTCAAGTCTTACATTGATAAAGCCTTAAGGGTTGAACATCAAATGAAACACAAGCAGCGGAAATCTTCATCGATAAGTAGAACCCATGCCATCTGCCTTAACCCTACAGGCATTCTGACTGGGAAGCGTCCTAGTTCGCATGATCGTCACCAAAGAACTCTTCTTCGAACTCCTGTTCTTCCATGCCTGGCTAATTAAATAACCAGTGGCAAGCCAATGAGTACTTTGAATGTACTCACAATCAACCCATGTTTTGGTCCAAGATGTAACAATGCATGATATAGGTAATTTTGCAGAAAGCTAGTTTTGAGTGCAATGACTTGTTCAACAACTTGTAAGACATGCATCAGGAGAATTCAAGTAACCATGAGGACAAGTTACAGATATCAACATAAATAGAGTGGGCATCAACCCAACTCAATCATGTCAAGTCCCTTGACTTGACCCAAGTAGTTTTATCAACACACACACATGCTTTGTAAAACTCTGGACGTAGTTTAAGCAGCACCGCCCAACTGTCCTTGACCGTGGACACGGCTAGTCGAATAGTTTTACACTCTGCAGAGGTTGCACACTTTACCCACAAGATCCGGGGAACTTCCGTGTCATTCACGACCCGCGATACCTCAAGTACCCGGGGTAAGCACCCGATCACTATCTTTCCCTAGACGACACTAACATAGAGTCCACTCGGTTGGTAGTAAACCCCGTGCCCAACATTTCACATCTTAAAATTGTGGAGCATCGCTCCCATATTCATCACATACTGGCACGGGGTACCAACATTGTGTTCGGTGCCCCATAAAAATGTTCTTGACCGCCCTATCTGGCATGACCCCGTCCCGAGAGAGAGCACCAACTCTCCCCGTCACTGGTAATGCGGGCTCCAAGCTAGTATCGGCCTAGGTAATCAATAATGCCCTTTCCCATACAAGGGTAGAGTGGTTGCGCATGTAAGGTTGAGACAGTCGACAAATCTTAAATCTAATCCGTTTTCGAAAACAACAAACACTTGCCTCGGTACACCACTTCTTCATCAAGTGGTTACCCATCTCATCATCTCCCTCGAGCATAAGTGGCACCCGACGGGGTTTTCGAAGAAGTCTTTTGAAAATACTTTGTCTCCTTCACCATGCATATACCCGTCCCTTTTTGCGTAGCATCTACTTTAGCATCCTATCTACTCCCACCGGCATAACCCTCATAAGAAGGTAGGGTCATGCACAATGCAAGTATCAACAAGGAAGTAAGGTGGCAAACCATCAAAGTTGTTACCACCTCATCATGATTCCGTTGCAACAACAATATGGTGCTATATGACATGCATAAAAAGGGTTTTATAGGCATGGTCAAAGGGCTGCTTGCCTGGTTCATCAGAGTCTTCAAGCCTTCTGGTCCATCTTCGAGTATTTCGTCTACTTCGTCAACTAACGTCGGAAACAATCATAGTAAGCAACGCAACAAGGAAGAAAATAAAAGTGCTCTAAAAATATGAAGTTGACTTTTCTAGGACTCCTCTGGTTATATGAAAAATAACAAGAGTGGTTTCATTGAAATTGGATCAGTGGTTATTTCTGAACATTTCAATATGATGGAATAAATGGATTCAATGGATCTGCAAGTTGTCTACAGAATGCCTTTTTATAAAAATGAGTAAAAGTACCCATTAAATCGGGCATGATTTTAGAAACATTTAGAAATTGGTTTCACTAGATTTGGAGTTGAAATGAATATAATATGGATTTTTGAAGTGGACTTATGTGGATAAATGACCTTTTTAAAGGGTCCACTGAAAACTAAGAACAACAAAAATGTCCACTATGGCCCATTAAATAGAACATGATTTATGGAGTCAGTAGAAATTTGATTCATCGAATTTGGACACTATTTGAATTGTTTATGGATTTTTGAAGTTCACTTGAAAAGAAAAAGGAGAATATTCGGGTTATACCTAAACTGTGCACAGGGCGCAGTTTAGCACCGCAGCACACTGGGCCGGCCCAGCGGCTCGGCCACGCGGGCGACGGGGCGACGTCGAAGGCGCCCAGGCGCAACCCGCCTCAACTTGCCAGCGTGGCCCGGTGGCTGGGCCACTGACGAGCGGGGCCCGCTTGCAGGGCCTTCGTCTTCCTCTTCCTCCCGCGCGTTCGCCTGGACGAGGGAGCAGAGAGCCCCGACGACGACTGTCGGTGCTACGGGGCACCTCTGGTGACGCTTTGGCTATGGATGAGCTCAAGAGGCCATGCCGCATCCACCTGGTTGCTTTTCGCACGCCAACGAGGGTTGTAGCGGTGGCGGCTTGGACGGCCGCGGAGGAGGCCATCGGCCATCTTCGGCCACGAGTGCGTGGCGTTCCCGGGGATGAACGACGGTGATGGAGGGACTCAGGTGGTGGTATGAGGGTACTGGAGTGGCTGGGGAGAGAGGAGGGGCTCGGGATAGCCCGGATTTAGGTGGAGCCCGACGGCGGCGCTCCGGCCATTGCGGTGAACGGAAGACACGGGGAGAGGTGTGGGTTGGTCCAGGGGTGCACGAGAGGGAGAGAGAGCCAAAGGAGTAGAGAGGGGGCTCGGGGGTGGCCTTAAATAGCCGTCCCATGGCTCACCGTGGACGCGGTGCACGGGGCCGTGGCAACGGATCGGGCGGCCAGGGGAGAGAGCGAGGGGTTGTCTTCGGTGCGCGTGGGGGTGGTGTAGGGCACCAGGAAGGGAGAGAGGGAGCGGGGAAGGTCCAGAGCTTCGCGCGTGTGTGGCCGCTCATTGGAGCTCTCGGGCGGCCGGCGTGCGTGTGAGCAGAGGCAGCAGGAGGGAGAAGGAGGAGGGGGACAGGGGTTTAGCATGTCGCAGACGCCGAGGCACCTCGTCGGGCGCGCTGGGGAGGCCCGAGGTGGCCGGAGGTGCTTGGCAGGGGGCGGCTACAGTGCGGGGGCGCACTGTAGCGTGCTCCAGAGCATGCCTTTGGCTGCCATGGCATTGTTTAAGGGGCAGGGCGTGCCCACTCATGTCTGGTAGCGCTAGGGAGAAGTAAACAAGTGGGGAGGGGCATTGGATGCCCTACAGATCCACTGGAGTGAGGAGGGAGGTGAGAAAGGAGAAGAATGTTGCTGTCCAGGAGGGTAAATGGGGATGTTTCACCCTTCAATCATTGAGTTGAGGCTAGGGAAGAGTTACTGGAGGTGCAAGGGGACTCTGAGGGGCTGTGGTAAATAGTTGAGGCCATGGAGAAGAGTGGAAGTGATCAAAACAGGGGTTTTAGTAAAATGGGAGAAGGTGTTTGTTGCTGGTTTGGGAAAGAAGATAAACTCCTATTGTCATGAGGATTGACAGGATCAAATGGTATGAGAAAATAAGAGGTTCCACCAAGATTGAGTTCATTTGGGAAAAGTTGCCAATGCAACTTTTGTAAACCCTAGAAATCAGCAGAAATGGACTCTCCAAGATTTAGTCATGCAAATCTATTCTCCTTGATGCACAACTTGGTGTAGTGTCATCATTTGAGGGTATGAACATGTCCACAAAAGTTGAGATCAAAACGAGAAAGTTGCCAATGTAGAGTTGTTCAAATTTGGATCTGGACAGGAAGGGTTTTGGGGCACTTTGATCAAGTTAACTTGTTCTCCAACTTGTTCTACTTGGTCTAGATGATTTGTTAGACCATTGTAACATGTGGACCAAGCTTGAGAGTATTTGGAAAAGTTTGCTAATGCAAAGTTGTTCAAACTTGAAAAAGGGCAGAAATGGTTTTGAGAGGGTTTCATGGGGTTACACTATTCTCCATGACATGAGACTTGTCAAGATCATCAAACGTGTCATATGTGACATGATAGAATTTTTCTTGGAATTTTTGGAGAATATTTCCTTTGTAAATATCTCAAAAGCTTGAAATATCCATAAAGGGTTTTTGAGGGATTTGACCAATATTTTGAACATGACCATGTGTTGAAACTCTTATATATGGACAATATATGTCCAATGAGTTTCCCTAAATTTTCACAAATATTTTTAAAGCATTAAAATAATTTTAACCTATTAAAGACCATTTCTGGCCTAAAGATAAAGCCTTTAAATAAAATAATAAAATAAGTTTTAAAATTATATTTTTGGGGTTTATGGGTGTCCTATATCTAATAGGAGTCAAATATATTTTTGTAAAGATTTTTACTGCCCTTAATTAAGAACTTGCAATGCAAATCTCAATTCAGGGGTTTTTGAAAAACTAATTTTTGAAAATACTATTTGGCCAAATTATTTTTCCAAGAAATTATTTTTATGTCCTATACACATGGCATGATCATTGAGAAAGGTTTTTGGATCAAGGATAAGGAGTATACGAGTTGGAGGATTTATTTGATTTTTAGAGCACTTGCAAACAACAGACAAAATCCAATCAAGGCAAAGTCCAAAACACACAAAAGTTTTTGTCAAACCAAATTTTATCATTATTTATCACTTTAAGTGTTGTGCCATGAAAATCAGGGTGTGATATTTAACCTTCGCAAGGACCGGGCGTAGCCACACTCCGTTCAACTAAAGCGAGAGAGACAGACACCCGCCAGTCACATTTAAGCACGAGTGCTTGTAATGGTGAAACCAGTCTCACGTAAGCGTACGTGTAATGTCAGTCCGGGCCGCTTCATCTCACAATACCGCTGAACCAAAGTATGACTTGCTGGTAAGCAGTATGACTTGTATCGCCCACAACTCACTTGTGTTCTACTCGTGCATATGACATCGACACATAAAACCAGGCTCGGATGCCACTGTTGGAGAACGTAGTAATTTCAAAAAAATTCCTATGCACGCGCAAGATCATGGTGATGCATAGCAACGAGAGGGGAGAGTGTTGTCCATGTACCCTCATAGACCGAAAGTGGAAGCGTTAGAACAACGCGGTTGATGTAGTCGTACGTCTTCACGGCCCAACCGATCAAGCACCGAAAGTACGGCACCTCTGAGTTCTAGCACACGTTCAGCTCGATGACGATCCCCGGACTCCGATCCAGCAGGGTGTCGGGGAAGAATTCTGTCAGCACGACGACGTGGTGACGATCTTGATGTTCTACCGTCGCAGGGCTTCGCCTAAGCACTGCTACAATATTATCGAGGACTATGGTGGAGGGGGGCACCACACACTGATAAGAGATCTTGGAGATCAATTGTTGTGTCTTAGAGGTGCCCCTGCCCCCGTATATAAAGGAGCCAAGGGAGAGGGGGTGGCCGCCCAAGGAGGGCGCGCCAAGGGGGAGTCCTACTCCCACCGGGAGTAGGACTCCCTTCTTTTCTAGTTGGAGAAGGAGAAGGGGGGAAGGAGGAGGAAGAGGGGAAGGAAAAGGGGGGAGGGGCGCCGCCTCCCTCTCCTTGTCCTATTCGGACTAGGAGGGGAGGGGGTGCTGCCAGCCCTTGCCTCCTCTCTTCCTCTCCACTAGGGCCCATGTAGGCCCATTAAGCCCCTCGGGGGTTCCGGTAACCTCCCGGTACTCCGGTAAAATCCCGATTTCACCCGGAACACCTCCGATATCCAAATATAGGCTTCCAATATGTCAATCTTCATGTCTCGACCATTTTGAGACTCCTCGTCATGTCCGTAATCTCATTCGGGACTCCGAACAAACTTCGGTACATCAAAACTCATAAACTCATAATATAACTATCATCGAAACCTTAAGCGTGCGGATCCTACGGGTTCGAGAACTATGTAGACATGACCTAGAACTATTTCCGGTCAATAACTAATAGCGGAACCTGGATGCTCATATTGGCTCCTACATATTCTACGAAGATCTTTATCGGTCAAACAACATACGTTGTTCCCTTTGTCATCGGTATGTTACTTGCCCGAGATTCGATCGTCGGTATCCAATACCTAGTTCAATCTCGTTACCGGCAAGTCTCTTTACTCGTTACATAATGCATCATTCCGTAACTAACTCATTAGCTACATTGCTTGCAAGGCTTATAGTGATGTGCATTACCGAGAGGGCCCAGAGATACCGCTCCGACAATCGGAGTGACAAAACCTAATCTCGAAATACGCCAACTCAACATGTACCTTTGGCGACACCTGTAGAGCTCCTTTATAATCACCCAGTTACGTTGTGACGTTTGGTAGCACACAAAGTGTTCCTCCAGTAAACGGGAGTTGCATAATCTCATAGTTGTAGGAACTTTGTATAAGTAATGAAGAAAGCAATAGCAACATACTAAACGATCAAGTGCTAAGCTAACGGAATGGGTCAAGTCAATCATGTCATTCTCCTAATGATGTGATCCTGTTAATCAAATGACAACACATGTCTATGGTTAGGAAACATAACCATCTTTGATTAATGAGCTAGTCAAGTAGAGGCATACTAGTGACGTTAAGTTTGTCTATGTATTCACACATGTATCATGTTTCTGGTTAATACAATTCTAGCATGAATAATAAACATTTATCATGATATGAGGAAATAAATAATAACTTTATTATTGCCTCTAGGGCATATTTCCTTCAATGCTCTCATTGCAGGCTTCATTCTTAGAGACATCATCATACAGGTCTTCAGTATCTGCTGTCGTCCACTGGGGCCTCAGGCACAGATGATGCTTGATGCCATCGTCGTACCACAACATGTGATCCTCGTACTCATTCCAGTCCATCACTTTCCTCTCCACATCTTTGCGAGTTTTCCGCTCGTTCCATTCCTGCACGTATCTCACATGTTGTTCTTCCCAATCTACGATGGACTGATTCATCTACCTGTCCTGCAAGGCATAAGAAAGAATCTAAAACACCCTAAGAACGAATGTAAAACATCAAAAAAAAGTTGTTATCAACGAAATTGCCTGGTGGTACTCATAGGTGTAGGTCGTAGCCACCAGTATCGGTGACGATGCCGGATGGTTGTGTACGTTGCGCCTTACCAAATTGCGCGGCAACGCGCTGTGGCAAGTGGTACTCGACGGCATAGACACAAATCATGGGCACGATGCACCGCCAGAGAAGCCATTCCTGCTTGCACATCACGTTCAGCTCGAACCCCCACTCTCATTCATCATTATACGGCCACCAGTTAATCTAGTACCAAACAATGGTAAGATCAAGTGAAAGTGTCGTCGAAAGTATTCGAAATCTACTTCTTATACCTGGAAAACCGTCAGAGCATCAAGCTCGTTGATGAAGACCTTCTATTAGGCCTTGGATTCACCAGTGTATATATCCACCACGTCCCAAGCATATGCGACGGTCGGGTACCGATCATCTTCATCATCTTCGCCATAGATTGTCCATGCACGCGAGCACAGCTTCTTAGGACGGCTGTCGGTGTCAAAACCGGCGGATCTCGGGTATGGGGTCCCGAACTGTGCGTCTAGGCGGATGGTAACAGGAGACAAGGGACACGATGTTTTTACCCAGGTTCGGGCCCTCTCGATGGAGGTAAAACCCTACTCCTGCTTGATTAATATTGATGATATGGGTAGTACAAGAGTAGATCTACCACGAGATCGGAGTGGCTAAACCCTAGAATCTAGCCTATGGTATGATTGTTGTTCGTCCTACGGACTAAAACTCTTCGGTTTATATAGACACCGGAGAGGGCTAGGGTTACACAGAGTCGGTTACAATGGGAGGAGATCTTCATGTCGTATCGCCAAGCTTGCCTTCCACGCCAAGGAAAGTCCCATCCGGACACGGGACGGAGTCTTCAATCTTGTATCTTCATAGTCCGGGAGTCCGGCCAAAGGTCTTAGTCCGGCCATCCGGACACCCCCTAATCCAGGACTCCCTCAGTAGCCCCTGAACCAGGCTTCAATGACGACGAGTCCGGTGCGCAAGTTGTCTTCGGCATTGCAAGGCGGGTTCCTCCTCCGAATATTTCATAGAAGATGTTGAACACCAGGGTAGTGTCCGGCTCTGCAAAATAAGTTCCACATTCCTTCGTAGAGAGAGTAATATTTGTATCAATCGGATCTGCTGACGTATTCCTGTTGGGGAACGTAGTAATTTCAAAAAAAATCCTACGCACACGCAAGATCATGGTGATGGCATAGCAACGAGAGGGGAGAGTGTTGTCCATGTACCCTCGTAGACCGTAAGCGGAAGCGTTATCACAACGCGGTTGATGTAGTCGTACGTCTTCACGACTCGACCGATCCAAGTACTGAACGTACGGCACCTCCGTGTTCAGCACACGTTCAGCTCGATGACGTTCCCCGGGCTACAATCCAGCAAAGCGTCGGGGATGAGTTCCATCAGCACGAAGGCGTGGTGACGATGATGATGTTCTACCGGCGCAGGGCTTCGCCTAAACTCCGCGACTATATGACCAAGGTGGAATATGGTGGAGGGGGCACCGCACACGGCTAAGGAACGATCCGTAGATCAACTTGTGTCCTATGGTGCCCCCTGCCCCCATATATAAAGGAGCAAGGGGGGAGGCCGGGCGGCCCCTGTGGGCGCGCCAAGGAGGAGGAGTCCTCCTCCTAGTAGGAGTAGGACTCCCCCTTTCCTACTCCTACTAGGAGGGGGAAAGGAAGGGGGAGAGGGGGAAGGAAAGAGGGGGGCGCCGCCCCCCCTCCTAGTCCAATTCGGACCAGAGGGAGAGGGGGCGCGCGGCCCACCCTGCCCTCCCCTCTCTCTTCCCACTAAGGCCCATGTGGCCCATTAACTCTCCCGGGGGGGGGGGGTTCCGGTAACCCTCCGGCACTCCGGTTTTCTCCGAAATCACCCGGAACACTTCCGGTGTCCGAATATAGTCATCCAATATATCAATCTTTATGTCTCGACCATTTCGAGACTCCTCGTCATGTCTGTGATCACATCCGGGACTCCGAACAAACTTCGGTACATCAAAACTTATAAACTCATAATAAAACTGTCATCGTAACGTTAAGCGTGCGGACCCTACGGGTTTGAGAACTATGTAGACATGACCTAGAACTATTCTCGGTCAATAACCAATAGTGGAACCTGGATGTTCATATTGGTTCCTACATATTCTACGAAGATCTTTATCGGTCAAACCGCATAACAACATACGTTGTTCCCTTTGTCTTCGGTATGTTACTTGCCCGAGATTCGATCGTCGGTATCCAATACCTAGTTCAATCTCGTTACCGGTAAGTCTCTTTACTCGTTACGTAATACATCATTTCATAACTAACTCATTAGTTACAATGCTTGCAAGGCTTAAGTGATGAGTTATACCGAGAGGGCCCAGAGATACCTCTCCGACAATCGGAGTGAGAAAACCTAATCTCGAATTATGCCAACTCAACATGTACCTTTGGAGACACCTGTAGAGCACCTTTATAATCACCCAGTTACGTTGTGATGTTTGGTAGCACACAAAGTGTTCCTCGGTAAACAGGAGTTGCACAATCTCATAGTTGTAGGAACTTTGTATAAGTCATTCTCCTAATGATGTGATCCCATTAATCAAATGACAACACATGTCTATGGTTAGGAAACATAACCATCTTTGATTAATGAGCTAGTCAAGTAGAGGCATACTAGTGACACTATGTTTGTCTATGTATTCACACATGTATCATGTTTCCTGTTAATACAATTCTAGCATGAATAATAAACATTTATCATGATATCAGGAAATAAATAATAACTTTATTATTGCCTCTAGGGCATATTTCCTTCAGTCTCCCACTTGCACTAGAGTCAATAATCTAGATTACATAGTAATGATTCTAACACCCATGGAGTCTTGGTGCTGATCATGTTTTGCTCGTGAGAGAGGCTTAGTCAACGGGTCTGCAACATTCAGATCCGTATGTATTTTGCGAATATTCTTATGTCTTCAATACTCTGCACGGAGCTACTCTAGCTAATTGCTCCCACTTTCAATATGTATCCAGTTTGAGACTTAGAGTCATCTGGATTAGTGTAAAAGTTTGCACCGATGTAACTTTTACAACGAACTCTTTTATCACCTCCATAATCGAGAAACATCTCCTTAGTCCTCACTAAGGATATTCTTGATCGCTGTCTAGTGATCTACTCTTAGATCAAAATTGTATTCCTTTGCCAAACTCAGAGCAAGGTATACAATAGGTCTAGTACACAACATAGCATACTTTATAGAACCTATGACTGAGGCATAGGGAATGACTGTTCATTCTTTTCTATTTTCTGCCATGGTCGGGTTTTGGGTCTTACTCAACTTCACACCTTGCAACACAGGCAAGAACTCTTTCTTTGACTGTTCCATTTTGAACTACTTCAAAATCTTGTCAAGGTATGTACTCATTGAAAAATCTTATCAAGCGTCTTGATCTATCTCTATAGATCTTGATGCTCAATGTGTAAGCAGCTTCACCAAGGTCTTTCTTTGAAAAACTCCTTTCAAACACTCCTTTATGCTTTGCAGAATAATTATACATTATTTCCGATCAACAATATGTCATTCACATATACTTATCAGAAATGTTGTAGTGCTCCCACTCACTTTATTGTAAATACAGGCTTCTTCAAAAGTCTGTATAAAACCATATGCTTTGATCAACTCATCAAAGCATATATTCCAACTCCGAGATGCTTGCACCAGTCCATAGATGGATCGCTGGAGCTTGCACACTTTGTTAGCATCTTTAGGATTGACAAAAACTTTCTGGTTGCATCATATACAACTCTTCTTTAATAAATCCATTAAGGAATGCAGTTTTGACATCCATTTGCCAGATTTCATAAAATGTGGCAATTGCTAACATGATTCAGACAGACTTAAGATTCGATACGAGTGAGAAAATCTCATCGTATTCAACACCTTGAACTTGTTGAAAACCTTTCGCAACAAGTCGAGCTTAGTAGATAGTAACACTACTATCAGTGTCCGTCTTCCTCTTGAAGATCCATTTATTTAACATGGCTTGCTGATCATCGAGCAAGTCAATCAAAGTCCATACTTTGTTCTCATACATGGATCATATCTCAGATTTTATGGCCTCAAGCCATTTCGTGGAATCTGGGCTCATCATCGCTTCCTCATAGTTCGTAGGTTCATCATGGTCTAGTAACATGACTTCCAGGACAGGATTACCGTACCACTCTGGTGCGGATCTTACTCTGGAAGACCTACGAGGTTTTGTAGTAACTTAATCTAAAGTTTCATGATCATCATCATTAACTTCCTCACTAATTGGTGTAGTAGTCACAGGAACATATTTCTGTGATGAACTACTTTCAAATAAGGGAGCAGGTACAGTTACCTCATCAAGTTCTACTTTCCTCCCACTCACTTCTTTCGAGAGAAACTCCTTCTCTAGAAAGGATCCATTCTAAGCAACGAATGTTTTGCCTTTGGATTTGTGATAGAAGGAGTACCCAACAGTTTCCTTTGGGTATTCTATGAAGACGCACTTCTCCGATTTGGGTTCAAGCTTATCAGGTTGAAACTTTTTCATATAAGCATCGCAACTCCAAACTTTAAGAAACGACAACTTTGGTTTCTTGCCAAACCATAGTTCATAAGGCGTCGTCTCAACAGATTTTGATGGTGCCCAATTTAAAGTGAATGCAGCTGTCTCTAATGCATAACCCCAAAACGATAGCGGTAAATCGGTAAGAGACATCATAAGATCGCACCATATCCAATAAAGTGCGGTTACGACATTCGGACACACCATAACGTTGTGGTGTTCCTGGTGGCGTGAGCTGTGAAACTATTCCACATTGTTTTAATTGAAGACCAAACTCGTAACTCAAATATTTGTCTCCGCGATTAGATCGCAAAAACTTTATTTTCTTGTTACGATGATTTTTCACTTCACTCTGAAATTCTTTGAACCTTTCAACTATTTCAGACTTTTGTTTCATCAAGTAGATATACCCATATCTGCTCAAATCATCTTGTGAAGGTCAGAAAATAACGATACTTGCCACGAGCATCAACACTCATTGGATCGCATACATCGGTATGTATTATTTCCAATAAGTCACTAGCTTGTTCCATTGTTCCGGAGAACGGAGTTTTAGTCATCTTGACCAAAAGGCACGGTTCGCAAGCATCAAATGATTCATAACCAAGTGATTTCGAAAATCCATCTTTTATGGAGTTTCTTCATGCGCTTTACACCAATATGACCTAAACGGCAGTGCCACAAATAAGTTGCACTATCATTATTAACTTTACATCTTTTGGTTTCAATATTATGAATATGTGTATGACACGATCGAGATCCAACAAACCATTTTCATTGGGTGTATGACCATAGAAGGTTTTACTCATGTAAACAGAACAATAATTATTCTCTAACTAACATGAATAACCGTATTGCAATAAACATGATCAAATCATATTCATGCTCAATGCAAACGCCAAATAACATTTATTTAGGTTCAACACTAATCCCGAAAGTATAGGGAGTGTGCGATGATGATCATATCAATCTTGGAACTACTTCCAACATTCATCGTCACCTCATCCTCAACTAGTTTCTGTTTATTCTGCAACTCCCGTTTCGAGTTACTTAGCAACTGAACTAGTATAAAATACCAAGGGGTTGCTATAAACACTAGTAAAGTACACATCAATAGCATGTATATCAAATATACCTATGTTCACTTTGCCATCCTTCTTATCTACCAAATACTTGGGGTAGTTCCACTTCCAGTGACCAGTCCCTTTGCAGTAGAATCACTTAGTCTTAGGCTTAGGTCCAGACTTGGGCTTCTTCACTTGAGCAGCAACTTGCTTGCTGTTCTTCTTGAAGTTCCCCTTCTTCCCTTTGCCCTTTTTCTTGAAACTAGTGATCTTGTCCACCATCAACACTTTGATGTTTTTCTTTGATTTCTACCTTCGCCGATTTTTGCATCGCGAAGAGCTTGGGAATTGTTTTTGTCATCCCTTGCATACTATAGTTCATCACGAAGTTCTAGTAACTTAGTGATGGTGACTAGAGAATTTTGTCAATCACTATCTTATCTGGAAGATTAACTCCCACTTGATTCAAGCAATTGAAGTACCCAGACAATCTGAGCACATGCTCACTAGTTGAGCGATTCTCCTCCATCTTTTAGCCATAGAACTTGTTGGAGACTTCATATCTCTCAACTCAGGTATTTTCTTGAAATATTAACTTCAACTCCTGGAACATCTCATATGGTCCATGACGTTCAAACCGTCTTTGAAGTCCCGATTCTAAGCCGTTAAGCATGGTGCACTAAACTATCAAGTAGTCATCATATTGAGCTAGCCAAACGTTCATAACGTCTGCATCTACTCCTGCAATAGGTTTGTCACCTAGCGGTGCATCAAGGACATAATTCTTCTGCGCAGCAATGAGGATAAACATCAGATCACGGATCCAATCTGCATCATTGCTACTAACATTTTTCAACACAATTTTCTCTAGGAACATATCAAAATAAACATATGAGAGCAACAACGCAAGCTATTGATCTACAACATAATTTGCAAAATACTACCAGGACTAAGTTCATGATAAATTTAAGTTCAATTAATCATATTACTTAAGAACTCCCACTTAGAAAGACATCCCTCTAATCCTCTAAGTGATCACGTGATCCAAATCAACTAAACCATAACCGATCATCACGTGAAATGGAGTAGCTTTCAATGGTGAACATCATTATGTTGATCATATCTACTATATGATTCACGCTCGACCTTTCGGTCTCCATGTTCTGAGGCCATATCTGCATATGCTAGGCTCGTCAAGTTTAACCTGAGTATTCCGCGTGTGCAAAACTGGCTTGCACCCGTTGTAGATGGACGTAGAGCTTATCACACCCGATCATCACGTGGTGTCTGGGCACGACGAACTTTGGCAACGGTGCATACTCAGGGAGAACACTTCTTGATAATTAGTGAGAGATCATCTTATAATGCTACCGTCAAACAAAACAGAATAAGATGTATAACAGATAAACATCATATGCAATCAAAATATGTGATATGATATGGCCATGATCATCTTGCGCCTTTGATCTCCATCTCCAAAGTACTGTCATGATCTCTATCGTCACCGGCACGACACCATGATCTTCATCATCTTGATCTATATCAATGTGTCGTCACATGGTCGTCTCGCCAACTATTGCTCTTGCAACTATTGCTATCGCATAGCGATAAAGTAAAGCAATTATTTGGCACTTGCATCTTATGCAACAAAGAGACAACCATAGAGCTTCTGCCAGTTGCCGATAACTTCAACAAAACATGATCATCTCATACAACAACTTATATCTCATCACGTCTTGACCATATCACATCACAACATGCCCTGCAAAAACAAGTTAGACGTCCTCTACTTTGTTGTTGCAAGTTTTACGTGGCTGCTACGGGCTGAGCAAGAACCGTTCTTACCTACGCATCAAAACCACAATGATAGTTCGTCAAGTTAGTGATGTTTTAACCTTCGCAAGGACCGGGCGTAGCCACACTCGATTCAGCTAAAGTGAGAGATACAGACACCCGCCAGCCACCTTTAAGAACGAGTGCTCGTAACGGTGAAACCAGTCTCGCGTAAGCGTACGTGTAATGTCGGTCCGGGCCGCTTCATCTCACAATACCGCCAAACCAAAGTATGACATGCTGGTAAGCAGCATGACTTGTATCGCCCACAACTCACTTGTGTTCTACTCGTGCATATGACATCTACGCATAAAACCTAGGCTCGGATGCCACTGTTGGGGAACGTAGTAATTTCAAAAAAATTCCTACGCACACGCAAGATCATGGTGATGGCATAGCAACGAGAGGGGAGAGTGTTGTCCACGTACCCTCGTAGACCGTAAGCGGAAGCGTTATCACAATGCGGTTGATGTAGTCGTACGTCTTCACGAATCGACCGATCCAAGTACCGAACGTATGGCACCTCCGTGTTCAGCACACGTTCAGCTCGATGACGTTCCCCGGGCTCCAATCCAGCAAAGCGTCGGGGATGAGTTCCGTCAGCATGACGGCGTGGTGACGATGATGATGTTCTACTGGCGCAGGGCTTCGCCTAAACTCCGCGATGATATGATCGAGGTGGAATATGGTGGAGGGGGCACCGCACACGGCTAAGGAACGATCCGTAGATCAACTTGTGTCCTAGGGTGCCCCCTGCCCCCGTATATAAAGGAGCAAGGGGGGAGGCCGGCCGGCCCCTTGGGGCGCGCCAAGGAGGAGGAGTCCTCCTCCAAGTACGAGTAGGACTCCCCCTTTCCTACTCCTACTAGGAGGGGGAAAGGAAGGGGGAGAGGGGGAAGGAAAGAGGGGGGCGCCGCCCCCCCTCCTAGTCCAATTCAGACCAGAGGGAGAGGGGGCGCGCGGCCCACCCTGGCCGCCCCTCTCTCTTCCCACTAAGGCCCATGTGGCCCATTAATTCTCCCGGGGGGGGGGGGTTTCCGGTAACCCTCCGACACTCCGGTTTTCTCTGAAATCACCCGGTACACTTCCGGTGTCCGAATATAGTTGTCCAATATATCAATCTTTATGTCTCGACCATTTCGAGACTCCTCGTCATGTCCGTGATCACATCCGGGACTCCGAACAAACTTCGGTACATCAAAACTTATAAACTCATAATAAAACTGTCATCGTAACGTTAAGCGTGCGGACCCTACGGGTTCGAGAACTATGTAGACATGACCTAGAACTATTCTCGGTCAATAACCAATAGTGGAACCTGGATGTTCATATTGGTTCCTACATATTCTACGAAGATCTTTATCGGTCAAACCGCATAACAATATACGTTGTTCCCTTTGTCTTCGGTATGTTACTTGCCCGAGATTCGATCGTCGGTATCCAATACCTAGTTGAATCTCGTTACCGGCAAGTCTCTTTACTCATTACATAATACATCATTTCATAACTAACTCATTAGTTACAATGCTTGCAAGGCTTAAGTGATGAGTATTACCGAGAGGGCCCAAAGATACCTCTCCGACAATCGGAGTGACAAAACCTAATCTCGAATTATGCCACCTCAACATGTACCTTTGGAGACACCTGTAGAGCACCTTTATAATCACCCAGTTACGTTGTGACGTTTGGTAGCACACAAAGTGTTCCTCCGGTAAACGGGAGTTGCACAATCTCATAGTTGTAGGAACTTTGTATAAGTCATGAAGAAAGCAATAGCAACATACTAAATGATCAAGTGCTAAGCTAACGGAATGGGTCAAGTCAATCACAACATTCTCCTAATGATGTGATCCCATTAATCAAATGACAACACATGTCTATGGTTAGGAAACATAACCATCTTTGATTAATGAGCTAGTCAAGTAGAGGCATACTAGTGACACTATGTTTGTCTATGTATTCACACATGTATCATGTTTCCGGTTAATACAATTCTAGCATGAATAATAAACATTTATCATGATATGAGGAAATAAATAATAACTTTATTATTGCCTCTAGGGCATATTTCCTTCAATTCTGTGGCGTGACATCATGCCACAGCCAGGCTCTTTATTCATTTTATTGTTCCACCTCAGCGCGTTTAGCGAGGCGGTTTCCTTGGCACGTCTTGTCAAAGCGGAGATCGTGTCCCCTTATTCCAGGATTCTCATCAATACGGGTGTGAGTAACCCAACCGCGCCATTAACCGCGGCGCTTGGGAGATAAGCGAGTTTTATTAGGCCGGTGGGGGGCTCGTAGTTTTGGCCGCCCATATAAGGGGATAAGGATCCGCCCTTTCCATTCACGCCCTCTTCCTCCTCTGCTTATCCGTCCCTGCGTGCTCGAGCTCCAGCGCCCAAGCCCGCACTTCCCACCTCAACCTTCCCCAACCATGTCTGGAGCGGGAGGTAGATGGATGGCCTCCTCTGTCACGGAGGGGCAAACCAAAAACCTGAGGAAGGCCGGATACTTGCCTAACGACATCGTGCACCAGCTCCCCGATGCGGGGCAACTCATCCCCACCCCCAGGCCCCATGAGAGGGTTGTTTTTCTTCCACATTTCCTCCGCGGACTGGGTTTTCCTCTTCACCCGTTCGTCCGGGGGCTCATGTTCTACTACGGCCTGGACTTCCACGATCTGGCCCCGAACTTTATCCTCAACATCTCGGTGTTTATTGTCGTGTGCAAGGCCTTCTTCCGCATCCAGCCCCACTTCGGCCTATGGATGAAGATCTTCAGCGTCAAGTCGAAGGTCGTGCAAGGCCGACAGGCGGAGTGCGGAGGGGCCATGGTGGGAAAGATAGCCAACGTCACCTGGCTCGAGGGTGCCTTCGTGGAAACTATCAAAGGGTGGCAATCTGGGTGGTTTTATATCACCAAGCCACGTGACCCTAAATGGGCAGCGGCCCCTGAATTTCGATCCGGCATTCCCACCCGGCTCACATCTTGGAAAGAGACGGGCCTGTCATGGGGCAATCCGGAAGAGGTGACCGGACTCCAAACCTGCATCCGAGACCTGGTGACCAAGAAGGTCAAGCTTGTCAACATGGTCCAGGTCATGCTCTTCCGCCGGATCCTCCCGTGTCAAAGACGGGACTTCAATTTGTGGGAGTTCGACCCGGCCCGGCACCAGACTCTATCCAGGCTCTTCGAAACGAAGCACGAGGACGCCTGGAAGGTGCTTTTCAAGAGTTCCGAGGTCTCCCCTCCCATCCCGAGGATCGCGGGTTCTGTGCCAAACGTCAAGCCTCCGAAGTAAGCTTACCTTTAGTCCCTTACGGGATACCCGAATTTCATAGTGTGACTTTATGTGGGATCTAAACTCCCGTTCCTTTGACAGGATTGGAAGAGGACATCCGGACAGTTTGATTGTCCGGCCCCTTTGTCCGAAGGCCCAGTAGACGCACACTTAGCGAAGCTACTGGTTCCGGTACCCCATGTGGTGCCGGAGAAGAAGTCCAAGGAGAAGGCCACGGGGACCCAAAAGAGTTCCCGACGCCCGGTGTCGTCGGATTTGCCCGACGGCTCCAACGCACCCTCCGCCTCCGAAGATGAGGAGGAGGAGGAAGAAGAAGATGCCTCTCCCCCTCCAACAGGGGGAGGAAAGAAGAGAAAGGCCGCCCCAACTGGGGAAGCTGGAGGGTCCAAGAAGGGGAAGCCCCTACTGCCGGACTACGCCCCCGACATCGAAGACGGCGAGGAGGACTGGCCGTCCAGGGTCAAGCCCCTGGCGAAATCGTAAGTGTCCGGCTACCCGAATGACTTATTGCACTCCTTTATTATTTGATAGCTCCTAACACCGAAGCTAATCATGCAGTCCGCCCAGAGCTCAGCTTGGCGATTCGTCGAGCGGATCTCTGAATTCGTCGGATGTGAATAGCGCTTCACTTCCGGTGGCCTCCTCCCCTCTCCCTATAGACGATGCTGAGGTGGAGTCCCGTAGGGGACAAAACCAGGAGGAGGTGGTCCTGGAAGCGCCACAAGGTGACCTTCCGTACTCTCAGCCCAAAGGGGGTAAAGCCCCGGAGGGATCTAAGTCCGGCCCTGGGCCGGACACTGCTCCGGAACCATCAGTGGTTCCAGAGCCCGATAGGCGGCGCCTTCATAAGAAGGGCAAGCCTGCGACGCCGGCGACTTCCATCCACCCGGAGGCGCCGGACAATTTGCTGGAGGCGCTTAACGGCGCCTCCATCGACGAAGAACACCGCACTGTTATGAGTGCAGTGATTCAGAAAGTTCAGTCCGCCAAGAGCGGGCTGATGGAAGCCTGCACAAGCCTGTTAACGGGCTTTGAGGTATGTGTTCAAAAACATATATAAAAAATGTTACCGCATAGACAGTAGCCCCTGATGCTCAGTTCGGTGTTCGAAAAGAAAAGCCGAACTAAGGATCTCAAAAGATATACGCACGAGTCTAATAGAAATATGTCAATATGGGAATGCAGGTTGCGCTGCTGACCTCTACCGCACTGACTGCGGAGGTCAATGCCTTGAAGGAAAGCCTCGAGCGGTCCGAGAGCGAGCTCAGCCGTGCCAAGAAGCAGCTCGAGGAGAAAGAGGGTACGTAGTACCTCCTGTAAATGTATATAGAAATACTTGGTTGCATAATAATAACAGGACCAACGTTAATGTTGCAGGAGCCACGACCGAGGTGGCGACCCTGAAAGAGGCGGTTTCGAAGGCCGAAAAGAGTGCGGCCTTGGAGCGCACTGAGAGAGAGAAGCAGGAGGCGCGGGTGACGGAGGTGCGGCAAGAGCTCCAGGATCTCGTGGAAAAACACAAGAGTTTGGAGCGTGACTCAAAGACTCGAGAGTCCGAGCTTGCCCTGGCTCTTGAGAGTGCCAAGACAGCTAAGGCCGAAGCCCAGAAGGCCCTTCAGGAGATCGAGGCGATGAAGAAGATAGCAGCGGGTAAGGCATTCTTTATGCAAAACAAAAATATAAAAGTTAATTATCTGCTACTTACCCGAATCCGGAGCTCTCTAGGAGCGTTCGCCGATCTGCCCCGTAGTGTGTCTGATGCCACCGCATACTACCGAGCCGAAGAGGGGAGCTCAACAGAAAAAGTGTTCTAGTCTCAATATGCTGAGGCCGAACATCCGGTGCCCCTGAGCGACTAGCTGAAGCAGCTGGTTGAGCTCCACAAGGTGGCCGAACAGGCCATGAAGGGCCTCATAGCTCGGCTGTGGCCTGGGGAAGTCATGCCTGGGAGCTACTTCGGTCTGGTGCGGCGGCTGGTGGACGCGTGTCCGTGGATTGAGGTCGTCAAGCGCTCCGTTTGTATTGACGGTGCCCGTCGGGCCCTTGCCCGTGCTAAGGTGCACTGGGGCAAGCTAGACGCGGAGAAGCTGTTGATGGACGCGCCACCGCCGGGCAAGGAGTATCGTACGCCCGAGATGTATTACAATGGCGTTGTGAAGGGTGCCCGCTGCATAGCGGATGAGTGCTCCAGAGATGTAATTTTTGAGTAAACTCGCATTTTTGTTATCTTGTACGCTGAAGCTTTGTTCATATGCGTTGAGCAACGCTTGTTAATTTAAAATATTACCTTCTGTGCGGCCGTTTATCAAATCTGAGAGATGTAAGTCGTCGGCTTTGACCCCCATGCCACGAGTGCAGGGGTGTTCGGGATAAACCTGAGTGCTCTTGTTCCCATTCTTGGGTCCATCTAGGGAGGCGTTCAGCACAGCGAACCAGGCCATCAGACTTATAATGCTTTATCACTCTCACTTAGCCATAGAATTCTATAATTTTAAATTTCAGCGAAGCCCCTAGTATTCGGAAGACCGATTTCGGGGCGCTATCCACGCCTAGGCCGGATAAGTCCGGTTCCTCGCTTGAAGCGGCATAAGTCTTTAAGGACTCGAAAAAACCTCGCGAACAGCGACCGGTCTCTCGCACTATCATGACAGTCAGTTTTAGCTTTCTCTACTGAGGTGTTAACCCAGCTCAACTCGGGCACAATCGCAGTAGTTCTCCCAGCGCTACCTTAGCCAACAATGCGGAACGTAAGGTACCAAAACATGGGAGCCGGGCAAACCCAACTATTGACCAAAGACATGATTCGGAGTCGATGCATATAGTGCTATAAGTTCGGGGTGCCGCACTTGTTAGAGTGTTCGGTCTTCTCACACCATGTTATGGGGTGTTGTAAGCCCCTGGTGTATTATCCGTACCAAAGTGTACGGTTGCATAGTGTCATGACTGAACATATTTGCATATAAAAACAGATAAGTACAATAATAGGTAAGAGCTATGTATTGTTTATTAAAAGAGGGCTGCTGCGAAAGCAGAATGATACAAAAAGTGCGGTAAGCAAGAGATGGGAGTATTTGACATATTCCCCTTCAGGGGCAAGCTGCATGATTGTAAGAGAAACAGGTATTAAACTCGTTATAGAGACCACCTGGACTTTTGACGTGGCTTGCTACCTCCCTGGCTATTGCATAGTTGGTTCGGCGAGAGTATTGCTGGACAGGCCTTCCGAATAGTTGGGTCCTGAAAGTGTGTGAAAAGGAAAACGGCGAAATAGGGAGCCCCTTAGTGCGGTTGAGCCGCATTCTGGGCATGCCGTTGTTGTGCCCCTCCCCTTATGCCCATGGTATCTCTAAGGCGTAATTATGCACGCGTGGTACTAGTATCGTCGTTTGACGGGGGCCGGGGTTGGGGCCGCACTGCTATGCTTGCTCGGAACGTGCCAGCCGGATTTGTTGTAGGCTACTTCGGGCTCGCTTGACGTTGTCCGGACGTTTGGCACCTGGATTGGAGAACTACCTTGAGAGGCTACTCTGTACTTCCGCTGCCAGGGCCGCCGTGTGCTCCTCCGTTCAGAGAGAGCGTTCGGTGTTTCCATTTACCGTGATGAATCTGCAAGGTCCTGGCATCTTGAGCTTGAGATATGCGTAGTGCGGCACCGCATTGAATTTGGCAAATGTGGTTCACCCGAGCAGGGCGTGATAGCCGCTGCGGAATGGGACTATGTCGAAGATTAACTCCTCGCTCCGGAAGTTATCCGGGGATCCGAAGACCACCTCGAGTGTGACTGAGCCTGTACAGCTGGCTTCTACCCCTGGTATGACACCTTTGAAGGTTGTCTTTGTGGGTTTAGTACTTAAAGGATCGATGCCCATTTTTCGCACTGTGTCCTGGTAAAGCAGGTTCAGGCTACTCCCGCCGTCCATTAGGACTCTGGTAAGGTGGAATCCGTCGATAATTGGGTCTAGGACCAGTGCGGCAAATCCGCCGTGACGGATGCTGGTGGGATGGTCCCGTCGATCGAAGGTGATCGGGCAGGAGGACCATGGGTTGAACTTCGGGGCGACTGGCTCCAGCGCATAGACGTCCTTGAGAGCACGCTTCCGCTCCCTTTTGGGGATGTGGGTTTCGTATATCATATTCACCGTCCGAACTTGCGGGGGAAATCCCTTCTGTCCTTTGTTGTTCGGCGGCCGGGGCCCCTCCTCGTCATCACTATGTAGCCCCTTGTCTCTGGTCTCGGCACTTAACTTGCCTGCCTGCTTGAACACCCAACAATCCCTGTTAGTGTGATTGGCTGGTTGTTCGGGTGTGCCGTGTATCTAGCACGAGCGGTCGAGTATCCGGTCTAAGCTGGATGGGCCCTGAGGGTTTCTTTTGAATGGCTTTTTCCGCTGACCCGGTTTAGAGCCTCCAAATCCGGCATTGACTGTCGTATCTTCAGTATTGTCACCGTTAATGCGGCGTTTATGCTTGTTGCGACGTGACCTGCCGTTGTTATCCTTGGTATCCGAATTATCGGGGCTCTTGGTTATGTTGTTTCTACGAGCTAGCCAGTTGTCTTCTCCCGCGCAGAAGCGGGTCATGAGTGTCGCGAGGGCTGCCATATACTTCAGCTTTTCCTGTCCTAGGTGCCGGGCAAGCCATTCGTCTCGGATGTTGTGCCTGAAGGGTGCGAGGGCCTCGGCGTTTGGACAATCGACTATTTGGTTTTTCTTGGTCAGGAACCGTGTCCAGAATTGTCTGGCCGATTCCTCTGGCTGCTAGATTATGTGGCTTAGGTCATCGGCGTCTGGTGGTCGCACATAGGTGCCCTGGAAGTTGTCAAGGAATGCGGATTCCAGGTCCTCCCAACAACTAATTGACTCTGCTGGCAGACTATTAAGCCAATGTCGAGATGGTCCTTTAAGCTTGAGCGGGAGGTATTTGATGGCGTGTAGATCATCACCATGGGCCATGTGGATGTGAAGGAGATAATCCTCGATCCATACCACAGGATCTGTTGTGCCATCGTATGATTCGATGTTTACGGGCTTGAAGCCCTCGGGGATTTGATGATCCATTACTTCGTCTATGAAGCATAGTGGGTGTGCGGCGCCCCTGTACTGGGCTATATCGCGACGCAGCTCGGACGAGCTTGGTTTGTTGTATTCGGCCGGGCCATGCTTATTATGTCCGGCGTGACGGCTAGCGTCACGTGAAGCGGGGCGCCCATGCGATCCGTAGATCGATCTTGTTTGCCTTGCCTTATTCTCCAAGATGTCTCGCAGGTCTGTTGCGTCTCCCCGTACTCTGGTATGTTTTGAGCGGTGTCGGGGTGCGGCTTGGGTTGAGGGCCTGAAGGCCTTTCTATCGCGGCCACGGGGTGGCCGATCGGTGATGTACGTTTAGTTGCTTCCTCCTCAAGTTGGGGAAGCAGCCTGCGCTTCGGGTAGCTCTTGGATGGGCGTTCTAGTTTATACTCTTCGGCCGCCAGGACTTCGGTCCATCTGTCGGCTAGCAAGTCTTGGTCAGCTCTAAGCTGCTGCTGTTTCTTCTTGAGGCTGCTTGCCGTGGCTACAAGTCGGCATTTGAAATGCTCTTGCTCGACGGGATCCTCTGGCACGACGAATTCATCGTCGTCGAGGCTTGCCTCGTCTTCGGAGGGATGCATGTAATTGTCGTCCTCATCCTCTTTGTCGGCCGCTCTCTCATGAGGGCTGGCTCCTTCGTCCTCCTGCACTAAATCCTGCTGGAGGGGGTTGTCTTCGGCACTGTCCAGCGTATTGTTATCTCCGGTGCCGGACTCGCCGTTTTTGCTTTGGTGGGACTTAGAGCGGTGCCGCTGACGTCGGCGCTTGGGTTGCTTCTTGGAGGGGTCATCCTCCGTTTTCTCCTCGCCATCCCCCGCTTTAGGGGTGTCCACCATGTATATGTCATATGACGAGGTGGCTTTCTAGTTCCCTATAGGTACTAGTTCTTGATCGTCTCCTTCATCGGCGTACATGCCGTCGATGTCTTCGGAGTCAAAGTCGAGCATGTCGGTTAAATCGTCGACAGTGGCTACGAAGTGGGTGGTGGGTGGGCTGCGAATTTCTTCGTCGTCCGTATCCCTACCGTGTTGGCCGTAGTCCGGCCAGGGCTCTCCTGACAAAGAGAGGGACTTTAACGAGTTCAGGATATTGCCGAAAGGCGAGTGCTGAAAGACAACCGCGGCGGTGAACTCCATGACCGGAGCCCAATCGGGCTTAATCGGAAGAGGTGCGGGTTTTACGGAGTCCGGATCGGAGTCCGGCACCTTGGAGTCACGGGCCTTGCGGGGGACCAGGCTGGTATCCGGCTCTATCGCCGTAGAGGTTGCCGTTTCCGGGGCGGCGTCCAACTGTCCGTCCCCGACTGGCGTAGTGGGCTCCGAGCTAATGGTCGGAGCGGACACTTGAGCGACGCTCTGGGCGTTGTCTGATGACAGAGCTAAATCATGCCCATCGTGACAGTGCGGCGGGCCCGTTTGTGGCTCGAATCCGTTGAAGATCAAGTCCCCGCGGATGTCGGCCGTGTAGTTTAAGCTTCCAAACCTGACCTGATGGCCAGGGGCGTAGCTTTCGATCTGCTCCAGATGGCCGAACGAGTCGGCCCGCAGTGCGAAGCCGCCGAATATGAAGATCTGTCCGGGGAGAAAAGTCTCATCCCGGACCGCATCGCGATTGACGAGCGAAGAAGCCATCGGGCCTAAAGGCGATGACACAGAGGAATTCTCAATGAAAGCACCAATGTCGGTGTCAAAACCGGCGGATCTCGGGTAGGGGGTCCCGAACTGTGCGTCTAGGCGGATGATAATAGGAGACAAGGGACATGATGTTTTTATCCAGGTTCGGGCCCTCTCGATGCAGGTAAAACCCTACTCCTGCTTGATTAATATTGATGATATGGGTAGTACAAGAGTAGATCTACCACGAGATCGGAGTGGCTAAACCGTAGAATCTAGCCTATGGTATGATTGTTGTTCGTCCTACGAACTAAAACTCTCCGGTTTATATAGACACCGGAGAGGGTTAGGGTTACACAGAGTCGGTTACAATGGGAGGAGATCTTCATGTCGTATCGCCAAGCTTGCCTTCCATGCCAAGGAAAGTCCCATCCGGACACGGGGCGGAGTCTTCAATCTTGTATCTTCATAGTCCGGGAGTCCGGCCAAAGGTCTTAGTCCGGCCATCCGGACACCCCCTAATCCAGGACTCCCTCAGCAGCCCACCGGGATTTGCTCCCACATCCAAATGGAGAGGCCCCATACAGATCCACACATACCGGACGTATCTTCTGCCCTCTGGGTCGCGTTGTCAAGCTACAAAACAAGTATAGATGATAAGATGACATAATCTAAAGCAACACTTGTCCATGAAACAATGTGACATTCACTTACCGAACGCTATAGGTAGGCGAGGCCGGCGGCCCCCAGCTGTACCCCGCATCCCAGTCCTTTAGGAAGTCGAGATACAAACATAGGGTAGTCTCCCCAGAGCAGTCTGGAAACACTACCCCCGTGAGAAGATACCACAAGTAGGCCCCTGGCGTACTGCTCCACCACCCGGGGTTCGGCACCTTCCGAGCACTTGCTCCGGTACTTGAGAAGCCTGGTCAGCGGTATGCCGGAAGTCTAGTTATTCTTAGCAGGGGGGGCAGTCGACGATGAGGGCGATAACCCTATCATGCCAGTTCTTCCTCTCCACTCGTCCTGTGAGAGCACGACCCTCGAGCGGTATGGCGGTAATCATCCCCCAATCCTGGAGGGTCACAATCATCTCCCCACATGGAAGATGGAAGTTGTGCGTCTCTGGCCGTCACCGGTCGATCAAAGCCGTGAGAGCTGAGTGGACGACTGTTAGCGGCTTACGCTTGAACTACAGGACGAAACCCAATAGTCAGACTCTCCTATAGAATGGTGCGTCCCGCTTGTCATACTCCATCTTAACGGTCGTCTTGTGTGCCCTCATCCAAAGTGGCGGGAGCATATGTGAAAATGAAGAACCAAAGCATAATTAGCATAAACATAATACTTAGCAACTTGTTTTCATTCATTCAAAAAGATTTGGTTTAAGAATTGTAATTACCACTCCATTCTCAATGAAACAGACACGGTGACCCTTGTCGAACTTAGTGTCAAGCATGGTATACTTAATGTTGATATCGTGCGCAAGAGGTGGCCTCCTAAAAAATTTGCATAAACATAAGCATAAGCATATATAAAATTAACATGAACTAGGAAACATATTCATCACATCCAAAAAAACCTATGAGTTCAATCTTTCAATAAGCATATGAAGATTTGTTTTAAATGAACATGAACTAGGGTTCATCATGTGGTTAAAGAAATATATAAATGCATATATCAAGGTGCAATCACAAAGGTTCAAATGCATCATATCATATCATATTTCTCCCACAACATCCAACATGCATCATATCATATTTTTTTCAAAAACAAAAACATGAACTAGACTTCATCTTAAGCATATTTCCTCAAACAACCTCCACTATACATCATGCATCATATCATATCAACATGCATCATATCAAAAAACAAATTCCTTCAACATGCATCATATCAAACAAATTCCTCCAAAAAAATGTACTAGGGTTCATCTTCATACTACCATTGCAACTAGTGACTAGAGTTCATATCCAACACTATAGAACATCTAGAATCAACCTAAATCAATCCTAGGGTATAAAAAAAATTAAATATAGTTCAAAAAGGGGGAGTGGTTTGAATCAAATAATGCGACGAATCGGAAGCTATTTGACTAAAACTAATTGGAGGGATCGGAGGACCTTACTTTTCTCGTTCCGGGGCCATCTTGATCCGCAAAAACGGTGAAGAAACGACGAAGATCAGAGGGGGAGTGGA